>NC_064922.1:190799248-191999248 GCF_023897955.1 Schistocerca gregaria | reverse complement strand
CCAAACCGTCATAGAACCCATCGTTCTACCATTCCTAGACCGGCAAGGGAACTTGCTGTTCCAACAGGACAATGCACGTCAGCATGTATCCCGTGCCACCCAACGTGCTCTAGAAGGTGTAAGTCAACTACCCCGGCCAGCAAGATCTCCGGATCTGTCCCCCATTGAGCATGTTTGGGACTGGATGAAGCGTCGTCTCACGCGGTCTGCACGTCCAGCACGAACGCTGGTCCAACTGAGGCGCCAGGTGGAAATGGCATGGCAAGCCGTTCCATAGGACTACATCCAGCATCTCTACGATCGTCTCCATGGGAGAATAGCAGCCTGCATTGCTGTGAAAGGTGGATATACACTGTACTAGTGCCGACATTGTGCATGCTCTGTTGCCTGTGTCTATGTGCCTGTGGTTCTGTCAGTGTGATCATGTGATGTATCTGACCCCAGGAATGTGTCAATAAAGTTTCCCCTTCCTGGGACAATGAATTCACGGTGTTCTTATTTCAATTTCCAGGTGTGTATATTATGAAGTGTACGTGTAAAAATACCAGCAGCATTAAGAAGCTCTCACATAACCTGCTCTTCACCTTCAGGTAAAGGAATGAGAAAATATGGATGATCCGCTATCCTGTCCACTGGGGTGGCTCTTACTTTTGGCTTTTTCTTTGTGCCTGTAACTTGTTTCCAAGTTAAAAAAAAAAAAGTGTGGGTGTAGTTTAAGCTTCTTAGGGATAGAGTATGCCGTGCCCGAAGGCCCCAAAATTTGGAAAGAAGAAACGAAAAATCACATAATTTCATTTACTTTGTCTTAAGGGTATGAAACTGTAATAGAAGAGTAACCAGTTACTTTCAACTTCATTATGGAATTTGCTGTATTAATTTGTTGTATTAACTTTAATAATGCAATTTCATCACTGTTATGTACAATATCTATGAGATAAATTTAATGAAAAAAACATTTTCCTTTATAAATCCGTATTCTTTTATAAAGTCCAGTTGCTTTGTAAAGTTTCTACAGGTATTAATTGTGTCTACCATATTTAAGAGCACTACAGCCTCAGTGAGCGATAAATTGTGCTGGGGGTATACCAGTGTGAAGTAGGGGGGATGGGGAGGTGGTGGTGGTGGTGGTGGTGGTGGTGGTGGTGGTGGTGGTGGGTAGCAGTGTGGAGAAACGTAGGTCACCAGATAGTGGACATACACTTCTCTCTTTCCTATGTCGGCAAACTGAAGACCAAGGAAGCAATTCCCCACACTTTCTACCACACTATATCACAAGAAACAACTACAGGATGATTCACGAAGCTGTACCGACCCTTTCCGAATGCGCCTTAAGAATCGTGATGGCAAAGTTCACAGAAGTGCCTGGGGAGTGTTTATTTTGAGAGAGGATGTGTCACTCTCACACTGTGTTTCATATTCAAGGCTACTCTTTAATTCTAGTCAAGACATCATTTTTGTGAGACGGCAGGAAGTTATAAACATGATCAGACGTTGACGGGAGCATATATACTGTTATTGCATGTGGTATCTTTATGGTGGCTCTCCTTCGAATAGTATTTTCTGGAGTTGAAACCAAGCAGGCGTTTGATCATTTAACAGTAAATCTTGCAGAGGACGTTTGGGGGCTTGGAAGCCACATCACACTATTACGGAAACGAACATCTCTAAGCATTTGCCGGGGACAGAATGTTGGTCTCAAGAATTTTTCGCACTGATATGCAGACAATGCTTTCGGTCGAAGAGGCGGAAAAACTGCCTACCTGGAGCTACCTCTTAGGCGCCTCTGTTCACTGTAGGGTCAGGGGCAGGGGCACGAGAGAAGTTTAGGTCGCCCAGCCAAGGAGTTGTAAATACCCTTTATGAGCAAGGATGGCGGCCATAAAAATTCGCGAGTTTCCATGTTCACCATGGACCGGACCCTATCGAGGGGACTGTCAGGTGGTGTCATCCCTCTGTCTGAGAAGTTTTTTGGGAAGCCTCAGGTCTTCGAAACAATTTTAGAATGGAACGCAACATTTATGGTGTCTCTTAAATGGTTTATGTTTGGGACACAAAAGCACTTTTCTTAGTTTAGCTCGGACACACAGTAACGTTTGGGCCATCCAGATAATGATCTGTGTGATAAGTGAGTTTGTGTAGTTTAGGGATGTATGGAAACCCGAAACATGCTGCCAAAAGTGCCCATGGGAAAAAACAAGTCAGGAACACAATGTTTTCTCATCTCGTCAGGGATTGGCTGCTTCTCCAGAAAAGAAAGAATATTGTTCGATTACGATTGGCTGATGGGTAGAGCAGATGAGTTAGAGGAGAGACAGAGCTAATGGAGTCTTGTGATTGGCATGCAATCCTTGTGGGGGTGGACGAATACATCGATAGGTCGTGTGGAGAACCGAAGTGTTTAGGATCTTTGGGAGTGTTAACTCTGCCGCGTGGAGCGCGGGCAGAGCAGAGTCTGGCTGGAGTAGGGCGGTGGAGCAGGTGTGTTGTGCGACGCTCCCGCGAGTTGCCACGTTTTCGGGGTTTGGCAGCATGTAATTGCACTCGACTTGCTATGATAGTTTCTGACACGGTATCGCGGACGGGAAGCATTAGCTGGCGCACAACAAGAGCCCGTTTCGCTCCAACAGCGACGGCCGACAATGAGTGACTGTCGCTACCTCCCCGATCGACGACTTCAAACCTTCAATCAACCAACAAGGAAGACTGGAAGCACGTAAAGGTTTAGAACTGCATGGCAGACCTCAGCTTTTCAAACTTAAATTTTTCTAACTAAATTACAGCAACATAGCACGAACCTTTGTTGCTCATTGTCCCAATTGCATTAACAAGCAGGGTCCCTTCCTTTTCCGGAATGAACCCGAGTGTCGTTGAAATTCAAACGCCAGCATTAAAGTAATATCATTCCATTTCACTGCTTTAATTTCAAAGTTCAGTTAAGGTACAATATTTAGGTGACAAGCAGAAATTAAGAGCGCGAGTTTTGTTACCATATTTTAGCTTACCTATGACTGCAGCTCAGCTTGGTACGTACTAAATTTTACTATTGTAAATTGTTCAGAATCATTTGATTCAAGTTCAAAGTTAAATCTCTTATTTCTAAATTGCGTAGATTCAAGTACCTTTGAAATGATTGTTGAGGTAGCCCAAGACTAACTTTATTTTATAGAATTTCGTAGTGCTTGAGAAGTAAAGTTCACTATTAGTTTCAGTCAATAAATTAACTTCCAATCTTCCGGTTTTATTAATTCTTTTGCTAAATTAAATCAGAGTGTGGCAAAATTTATTACTTATGACAAACATTCAGTTTTCACACAATACGTGTCAACCTTCAGTTGCCACGCTTTTAGTGCTAATTATATGTGCAATAACCTTTCTTTTTCAGTTATTATAGTAGTTGTCCATAGGACTGGCGACCGTAATTTTCCCCAAATCTCAAATATCTCATTAACGCCAGTTAATTGTTAACGTAACGACCGCACATTTACTTTCTTTATTAATTTTACCCTTTTCTCAAAATTAATTTTCACCAATTTCATTTGCATTTTTCCTTTCATTTAGATGTAACCCTTTCCTCCCTCTTTACCGACAGATTAACTTCGGTGACGATTGCTTTTCCCAATCTTCCATTAGGTACACGCGGTTTAAATTTTACTGTCATTAAGGTCGATAAGTGAGGGGGAGGTTACAGTTGCGTGTTTGCTTTTGCGGAGTTTACCGAGGATTAATGGAAAGTGAGGAGAGGAGAAACTTGGTCTTCTGATTCAGACTCCAGTCCGGAGAGGATTTTGGTCTTGACTCTTGTTATGAGTGGGTTGCATTTTGGACACTTGTCCTGAGTGTGACTAAGCATTAGATTTGGTCTTGACTGGGGAGGCTTTGGTGAGGAGTTAGCTGTACTGAGATTTTACTTCAGTAGTCTCAGACAACTCGCTATGCCGAGGGCACTCTTATTTGTGTCATGTCTGCCACCTGGACATTTGATCATCTTATCTACGCTAGCGTATAAGTGAGTCAAATTGGTCCATGGTATGACCGGCGAATGGGAGTGTTACACACCGGAATCTGCCGAGATTTCAGGGCTCCATTAGAGAGTAATTGTGATCCATCAAACAAATTGCCAGCAGCGAATGTAGCATATTTCGTGCCCGCAATAACAAACTGCAGGCGCCGCACATCGTTGCTCTGCAGACATTTGAACCATGACCATCAACAGACAGAGCTGCACATCTCTAAGGGTTGTAGTATTACTGCTCCAGCTTGGTCGGGCAAACAGAATCAGAGCCTCGTCATTTGTTCTCAGCTCCGCCAACGCAGTTTAACTCAGTGTAGAATAAATCCGTCGAAGTCTATTCAGCGTTATCCATGTTTTCAGCCAGAGTAAATAATGTAGTCAGACAAACCTTAGTCTTTGCCAACCAATCGCCACCCAGTGGAGTGTTAACTAGCTTATGGTTCATGATTTGTCATCACGCTTGACTTCTATTTTTTGTCACCTTTTATGCTCATAACTTTTATGAAAGATCAATCCTGTGCTGATATTTTAATCACCCCATCAACAGTTGGCTACAATAATGACCGAGTCACCATTACATTAAATATTTCAGCATTCAACTACGTTGAGATTCTGATACAAGTGAAGGCCTCTAATGCAGGCTAGCAGCAACAACCACTGTCAAAGGGCAAAATCATTTTAGCAGACGCATGGGCTAGGTAGCCAGGTGGAAGGTTTACTAGTTGAAGCGATTTCTGTCAGGGCGTAAACTCATTGTTGCCTGCAAACTTTCAGATAATATCGCAAGACCTGTGAAGTCTTGCAATTTTCCACGAAATGCATTAACTCTACATGGAATACGGATGAGTCACTACTAATACAAACGAAAGGAACGCATACGGGCAGATTTTATGTGAATCTCGGCACACTATTCCACGCTGCTAGAGGGGAAAACTGATATTTAGTCGATCTGTACGTCTGTTTTAGCATTCTTCCGGTGTAAGTTGAGTTGTCAGACCACGGCTGCTCGCTTTTCAGTTTAGACAGGCTACACAATGAGATGGCAGAAGCCATGCGATACCTCCTAATATCGTGTTGGAACGCTAGAATGTACGTTAGAAATATGGAGTTTTGAACAAAAACCATTCTTTACACTCATCGACGTCTGATGACCCTGTAACAAGTTTTTCTCGTTGCCTCCGTTGTTGATATAAAATTTTTGATTTTGGTATGCAGGTTGTCAGCTCATCTGTCGGAATTCGTGCTTTCTCTCAACAAATCATCACTTCCTGCACGTATAGTACTGCACTTTGACACACAGTTAACTTATACAGCAACAAACATAAGAACAATGTTAGCGTTTGTTTGACTTTTTCAGTTTGCATCCACTTATTTCATGGAAATAATATCCAAACAAATAAATATTCTCCCCTAAATGATTTGATGAAGATATTGTTCTTACTTCGACTACTACAGTTTCTAGAAAGTGAAAGACACTTGGGGTGTTAAGGATTGGGTCGTAAAGGGAACGTTTCAGCTCAGTCTGTCATTTCTCTACTTGTCTCTGGACCACTGACGTCTGATGTTTCTCAGTCAATGTGATCTGTGCCATGAGACCGTTTTCACTTTCGGAGACTGAAGTAAACATCGGGTGATAATAAATGGTAATTTGTTGTGTAGGAGTAACATGTTACAAAGCTGATATTATTTGTAATGGATTTTGCGATTCTGGTGGTCCAGGGGCAGCTCTTCCCGTTTCAAACAGTTAATTTGTACATTAGATGTAACCAGTATGGAGGGTAGCCCGAGATAAACTATGAATGAATTAAAGTGACAAATTAGAGGGACCTTACTCTTCACGTACAGTCTTCAGTAAGACTGTTTCGGGCCCTTCTGTCTAGCATTTCCCTTCCTGTAAAGTTATTACATAATACTGCTACGTCTTCTGCTACCTTACAGAGCCCTACATTTTGCTTAAAAATCTTGGTAATCTGATATTCCCTACATTCTTACTTAACAACAGAATCGTCCTCCTTTGGAGGTTTCTGTCTAATTTACACTAACAACGTTGGAAGTCCACTGTTCGTTCTTGCTGCTGTAACTATTGCGAACTCCTCTTCGCTAGAGCCTGAAAACAAGCCAAAGCTATTTCTAAGCTTGAGCTGGTTCTTTTCGTGATGTCTTCCTGCCAACCGGCAGTTGGCATTCCATCTTCTCACTTCCCAGCCTTTCAGCTTCTTCGTTTGCTTTCTCGTGTCGTACCCGAAGGGCACACGATGGAACTAACTGCTGCACTGTAAATATTTTCCTACTTTAAGTCTTGGAGTTGCAGAATAGCGCCTCGCTGAACTCCCTGCTAGGCTTCCCTTATATTATTCCCAATGAAACGCCCACTACACTCCATTATTCATGAAACTATGGAAAGTCGTGTAACTCTCCTACTCGGGCTCAAATTATAAAGTATTTTATACATTGATAATGAAGTAACAAGAAGTTTCACAAGCAAATAACTGCGTTATCAAGTTCAGTTACCCACAAATATTAAGAGAAACGTTTCCTAACTGTGTAACACGAATACCTATGTATTTTTCACAATCGAACAAAGTTCTGTCGGGAAGAAACAAGTATGCATCAGAACACAATCGTCTTATTTTCCTTATGCCTACCCGCCATTTTTACAATAAACGCGTAACTGGAGCTTCCTGAAAACTTTAAACTTATTTGTCGTAGTGGGAAAAGAAGCAGCTTACTGCCAGTGGCCGTCCGTCAATACCACAGTGAAGGTCTTACAACACAGTTGTGGAGGTTGAAGGTACAGCATTCCGTTCGAAACACATTGCTAACCTCTTTTTGCCGTCAGCTAACAACTTGCAACAGCGATACTACCGACCTAACCTTCCCTCTCCTCCACCACCATTGATTCCTATAATAGACGGAGTTCCTTAGTGGGTTTCAGCATAGGTTCAGAAAATGTTCCGTCACGGATAACTTGACTCTACTGAATGTGACAATGCATATAGCTTTCTTGCGCAGGCATAACCTTATGCGGTAACTGGGAAGACCCGCAAGTTGCTAGGAGGCACACTGCCCTAAGCCACATCGATGAAAGGGGCTTTCGTGGACATTTTTCCATACTGATATGATCCTCCTCCTCCTCCACAATTTGTTTTAAAAATCGATTTGGTGACTTTATTTCTTACCCTCGTCAAGAACAGAACTGGTTCATTTCAGACGTTGTTTTAAGTCTGACTGTCATTGCTATCACCGTTAACGCTCGTCCACTGTAGGAATTCCTACCCAGTGTTCTTTACTTGTAGAAAATCTCTCTTCCTCATGGTCTTCTTCTTTCTTCATAAAATCAACGCGTCATTCGCAGCTGACAATTAGGCAGCTGGAAAACCGGACGTATTAGTGAAGTTTCAAACTCTCAATTCAGAAATCTACTTGTGGGCTTTTTAAACGTTCGTGATCTTTTTTTAATGTCCCTGAGCAGAAGATGAGAGTGAGTCTTCCGGTGGCCTCGTCTGATTTTAAGTTTATGTGGTCGTTGCATTTTCGGAACGTAGATATAGGCCCCACAAATTTAAATACATTTTAAAATTTATTAATCACAGTTCATGGGGAGCAGATAGTGTCTGAATGCTGAAGTTTCACACAATCTTCGTGCAGTACAGTCTTTATTATGAGGCATAGTCTGTTGGTTTACTAAACCACCTGCTAAGAAGCGTTAGACGTGGACCAGCATGAGGGAATTTAAAAGTGTTATGTTGCGGAAACTATAAAACATAAAAAGAAGCAGTTTCACACTTAAGAAATAATCAACATAAAAGTAAATGAAAATTGTCTTTGACGGCTTAGATGAGTCAAAGTTAGATATACTTTAGCGATACCGCGCTTCACGGAAGTTGTTGGAATTAGTGAATTATTTAAATGAATTTCATGAGTGAAGTTCTGTTTTAAACTGTAGTATATATTATTCCTAATATCACTCAAAATTTGTCATTTTTAAACTTTTTATTTAGAGTTAGGACAGAAAAGAATATTTCTTAAATTTCGGGACTTTCAGAAGACGTCTAAGTTTAAGAGACACAAATTTAATCAGGATTGCTAGGAACGTCTTAAAATTTGTAGACAGCATTTCTGTAGACAACAGCACCACATACAGCAGGCCACTGCCAAAATGTACCTGTATGGGTGTAAATGACTTCGCATAGCAATTCGATAGCGAAATAGCCAGTGGACCGAAGTCCAAAGGAAGTGTTTACTCTCCACACTGCATTTCGTTAGTACCATGCGAAATTTGTCTTTAGGGTGCAGACTGTAATTTCAAAATTTTGTACAGCTACACACACGAATAGGTACAATGAGACTGAACAGGGAATGGAGCTCAATAAGCTTGACTGTCAATTTAAATCAAACTTGTATATTACGACAAGGAACTGTCAAGCTCTAATTCACAAATGGGAGACGTAGGACCAATCTGTGACGGGACCAATTTTGGCAACCAATCACTAATTTTTTCCATTGTTTATAGGCACCCATGGCAAACACACAAAATCTACGTCTTATATTACAGTGGACATAAGTCAACATTTAATGCGAAATAAGACAGTGAAATTTTTACCTCGTCTGATTCGTTTTTGCAGCTTACGGAAGAACTATTGAATATGAATTTGATAACATACACGAATCAGCCAGTTATTACTTGGCAAACTCATATCGACGAAAAGTTTACCAGAAATGTTGAGATCCCTGTCATGTCTGCTACTGCTGATAATATCTTCTTTTCACCAATTTATTTTGCCTTAAAAATGCTAGTGAGTATCAGTTTTATGTTTATCGGTATACCTATGAAGGTAACAGCGATGTACCTTGCATTGAGTGTACCCGTTTTATTTCATAAAATAAATGTAAGCTGTTACGGTTTTCTCCTCAATCATCAAAATCAATCACCTTCTCTCCCTAGCTCAGTCCAAGTTTTTGTCACTGATAAATAGTTTGATCTCCAGTGATACCATGAAAAATAGCGTTAATTATAGAAAAAAGAAAAGGAATGCACCTAGGCCAAAGAATTCCATGTCATTACTGACAATGTAGTAATCTTTGAATCACAAGCGCGGTGACTAAAGGAGAATGCAACCGCTAAGTATGTGATTTCATTTGCTGATGACACGAATAGTTATCAGGATGTAAGTATCGTTACTAACATTTCCAGGGACGAAACCTCGTGGGAAACCAAAAAAGCATGTCGGGTAGCTTGTGAAGACGATGAGGTGTCGAGACAGAGACAAAATTTCCAATGATAAAAGACAGTCTGTAGTGAGTGTTCATAAAGATGTCGAATCTAGAGGGAAAAACCTATCATTCGATAGTATCGGTTGGAGAAGAGTTTTGTATCCTCTCTCCTTCCTAACTGCAGTACGTTTACTGGAGAGGCTTACAATTAATCTCAGTCAGATATCTGCCTTTCCTGCGGTTACTTTTATGTGTCATTTCAATTTAAATCGCTCGGTACGCGAACTCCAAGCTGTTTACATGATATTACTGCTTCCAGTCATGTCATCGACGCACGACAATAATAGGTAAGAACCGCCTTCGATGTCAATGACGACTTAAGTGTGGCACAAATTTACAAGAGCCACTCAATCATAACTTGTGGGTTCATCATTTGAGACTGACTTCCACTTAAACCATTCCAAGTTTCATTACTTTCTTGTCCCTCATCCAGTCATTTCCCTGAATCACAATCTAGTTATATATGAGAAATTGTGACTGTCACAAAGCTACCGTCACTTTTGCTCTTGGGTTTCATTTAGGATCACGTAATAATTGCAGTGGTACGAAAATAAAGGAAAACTAGAATTGCATACGTAACAGTATGCATGGAGGGCCTCAGTCTTGTTTTACAGCGTTCGCAGGAGAAGGGGGGAAGGAGGTGGTTAGAAATTGATACATACAAGCTTAGGGCCGTATCGAAGGGACTGCGAGATAGTTTCCCACCAAGGGCGCAGTCACAGGTGGGAGAACACAGAAACTTACTGGGAAAAAAGTTAGACCGAAAACAGTTTAAGAAGTAGCCGGTAGAGGTACCCGACGTATCCCATCCCTCGTGTTCTTATCTTCTGCCAACAAGAATAAGTCTCTCCGTGAGTTTGCGAGTGTGACCGAACACACATTGTGTCATTTGTACAGTGGCGTTTCGTTCAAGTAACATCACCAAGAAGAGATTATTACCAAACAGAAGCCTGTCGCTAAGATGGTTTATGTGATGTAACTGGACAAACCGTTGCAGTGCATGGCGCCAAGGACGAAACACAAGGAATCGGGCATCGATCGCTGCCCGTCATCGACCCATCTCCTCAACACCCTCAAGCAGCACCTATGTCTACGTTCCAGAACATTACCGCATGACATACAAAGTCAGGTAGGAGCAGCTGCATTTAAACCCATCTCGAACTAGTCGTCGGCGAACAGCTGGCCAGTAACATGACACACAGCTGCCCAGCCTCTGGCCAGTACTGTACTGATGACACAGCCGCCACTGTCGTCAAGCGAAGCAGTCACACGGACCGTCCACCCTACACCCGAGTAACACGAGACTCCCTCCGTGCACTAGCGGCCACGGCGGTACCAAATGTTCAACGTTCCCGCCAGCAAGGCTGGGGCATAAGCCGACGTACTGAGAGAGGCTGTGACAGTGTTTGCATCGTTCGCCATCGACACTAGTAGCTTCAAGCAATGAAAGACTTCTTGTATCAAAAAACTAATTACTTCTGCTGCATCCAGATCCATCGTTGGCAGAGAATCATTGTCCACACCCAGGCATTCCAGAAACCCCGTCACCTTTGACGTCGAGAGTCGGTCGTCTTCTGCACAGCTTTAGGAGCAACACTGTACCCCCCCCCCACACACACACACACACAGTTGCCAATCTGCTTCACTCGGTGACTGGAGGCGGCCGTGTCAACAGTAGAGCAGATCTCGGTGTTCGCTCCTCTCACATTGGAGCTCTGATTGCTACATCGCTACTGTATTTTAGATCTCGGAAGTCTCAGTTATGGCGTTCTCGGCGCATGACGGTTTTGAAAATTTACGCCAATATTCGGATAGATGTTACCATCCAGATGGTCGACGACACCATCCAGCTGCATACTCAAGAGCATTTCAGAATGTTAAAGGTGAGCTAGCGGATGCTGCAGCTAATAAGCAAATAAAATCTGTTCTTTATTACACATTTTAAAACTAGAACACGGTAGTTGTAACAAACAGTTACATATAGAGTTCGCATTACTTTCAACTTTTTTTGGAACGTTCATACAATTTTTAATTTACTACAATGGCACGTTTCAGTTGGTGTGTGCAATACACTGAGGTGAAGGAAGCCATAAGATACCTCCTAACATCGTGTCGGACCTCATTTTGCACGCAGTAGAACAGCATCTCGACGTGGCATGGTCCCAGGTGATCGTTGGAAATCCCCAGCAAAAATACTGAGCCATTCTGCATCTATAACCGTACATAATTGTGAAAGTATCGCCGGCGCAAGAATTTTTGCACGAACTGTCCTCTCGATTTTTTGCCATAAAAGTTCGGCGAGATTCATGTCGAGCGATCTGGGGTGGCCAAATCATTCGCTCGAGTTGTCATGGAAGTTCAAAAACCAGTCGCAACAGTTATAGCGCAATTGTGATCCATAAAAGTTCCATCGTCGTTAGGAAACGAAGTCTATAACTGGCAGCAGATTTTCTCCGAGTAGCCAAACAACCGTTTCCAGCTAATGGTCGGTTCAGATGGATCAGAGAATTCAGTACATTCCATGTAAACACAGCCCACACCATTACAGTTCACCAGCAGCTTTCCCAGTGCTTGTTGACAACACAAGTCCATTCGTGCGGTCTGCGCCGCACTCTTAACGCTGGTATGAGCTTTTACCAACAGAAATCAGGACTCATCTGATCAGGCCACGATTTTCCAGTCATCTGCGGTCCAACCAATATGGTCCCGAGTTCAGGAGAGGCGGTACAGATGATGCCGTGCTATTGGCAAAGACACTCGCGTCGTCGTCTGCTGCCATAGTCGATTAACGCCATTGTCGTCATTCTGTACAAACGGATACGATCGTCGTATGTCCCACATTGATTTGTGCCGTTATTTCACGCAGTGTTGCTTGTCTGTTAGCACTTACACTCGACGCAAACGACGCTGCCCTCTGTCATTGAGTGAAGGCCGTCGGCCACTTTGCCGTCCGCAGTGACAGGTATTGCCTGAACTTTGGTTTTCACGCCAGTCTCTTGGGAATGTGGATTTCGGAATACTGAATTCCCTAATCACTTCCAAAACGGAATGTCTCCAGCTACCACTCCGCGTTCAAAATACTAATTCCTGTCGAGCGGACATTATCACTACGGAAAACTTTTCACGACTCGCCTGAATACAAATCGCAGCTTCGTCAATGCACTGCCCTTTTATATCTTGTGTAGGCGATACTATGGCCATCTGTTTATGTGCATATCAATATCCCAAGACCTTCGTCATCTAAGTGTATTCTCATCGATAAAATTCATTGAAATAGCGTTTTTCAGTAATGTTTCATTTTTATTAAACCTGCAGTAGGCCTACTTAAGAAATAAAAAATTTTAAATCTGTGTAGAAAAAATTGTAAACAGTATTATTGGTGGGAGAGGGGGGAGGCGGGGGGGAGCGTTTCGGCAGTTCTGCCAGTGGGTCATGATCACCTCCATACAGCCCGCCGCAGGTGAAGGCATCAGAATGCAAGGCAGGCAGGCAGCTGGCCGATGAGGAAGCAGCTACGTAGGTAATGAGGCGTGACACCTGTTTTAACAGCGACGCTACGCCGAGCACACTGAAGCTATTAAAGAGACTGCTTGACCTCCGCTCGTTGCGCCAGTGACGATCTGTTTTAACAGCGACGGGAAATTCGTTGCCCAAGACTGTGAGTCTCTGCTTTAATTGTGCCACACATCTGTGTTATCGTTAAACACCTTTAACGAGGGTACGTGTCCCGATAATTATAAATGTAGTCACAGACTATTTTGCTGAGTTCACATACGCTGCGAGTCCATCTAGTCGCTATCTCAAACACACAACGTACCAGAGGATCTGTAATATGTTCCGGTTTTACAATGGTTGGAACGTTGAATAAATATTTAAGAAGCCCAACTAACACATGTGAAAGACAACAGAACGCCAAGACAAAGACGACAGGCGTGATGCAGATCCTCAGCAAAAGTGGTTAATAGGCTGTGGTCGCTCTCATACCGTAATAACGCCACGGAAATTAAGTTCCTGCCATCTCAGCCTAAATAATTCATTCGGTTCAAATAGAAACAAACATTGCAAGATTAAGATCGGCAATACTAAAAATAGGGGTACTGGAATATAATCACATTAGAACAGGCGATGTTGAGGGAGTTACATTAGGAAATGAGAAATGAAAACAGACGAGTTTTCATAGTTTGGCAATAAACCGATAGCTGAAAGAGAGAGAATATAAAATGCAGACTGCCAATAAAAAAAAATTTCTTAATAATAGTTGCTTTACATCGAATATAAATTTAACTGTTCGGTAATCTTTTCTGAACATATTTGTCTTGAGTGTGGCCTGGGGCTGAAGTGAAACGTGCACGACAAACTGTTCATCCACAAATAGAACAGAAGCTTTCCAGAATGAGATTTTGATTCTGCAGCGGAGTGTGCGCTGATATGAATCTTCCTGGCAGATTAAAACTGTGAGCCGGATCGAGACTAACTCAGGACCTTTGCCCTTCGCCGACAAGTGCTCTACCATCTGAGCTACCCAAGGTCCCGAGTTCGAGTCTCGTTCCGTCACACAGTTTTAATCTGCCATGAAGATTCAGAACAGAAGCTTTGCAAGGCACTGCTACGGAAGAATGCTGGAGGTGATATGTATAGGCTGGTGAAGAATTCTTGAAATGGAGAAAAAAAAAAAGAAATTTATGGAACAGGGCAAAAGTATGGATCTATTTATAGGGCATAGACAATGTGTTGGAGAGTAAAGATGTAGAAGAAGACCCAGGCTGAAATACACTAATCAGCTGATTAGCTCCTGTTTTGGCAAGCCGTCTGCACTTGTTACGCTTCCTCATACTAATATTGTACAGACACGACGAACCCCATGGCCATGGCATTTTTCTGTATGCATCTTCTTGTTGACACTCACACATAATGTGACGAGTATAATCTTCCGAAGAAGGGCATTAAGTGTCCGAAACCGGTAAAGAAATTTCTTTAATGGACCTGTTTGTTTATTGTTTCGTTATATACTGCTACTACTGCTGAGGACGGGTTTTAAAAATCCTCTTGTACTTCCTTTGGCGTAGCTTGGCAAGATGAAAACAAATGTTAGTCATTTTCGCCTTCGAAACAAAAATGGCTCTTAAAATATTTAATTTTTATGTCATTTTTCATACTTACAATTAATAAAATTGTAAAAACTATTTACTATAGGGCCATCCTCTGAGAAGATCTAGCCAGTTATCTAGAGCGCCTTTTTTTTTCAACAAATTGATGTATCTTGAAAAGCAACGCTTTTTTAAAAATTTTCAAACAAGTGCATTTGTGGCTTAAAGCTGGCTTTACTTGCAGTAAATAGCAAGTATGTGAATGTGAATGCTTATGAGTTTTTTGATCCCGATTTTTAACGGTTTTTTTCGATATATCTTTAACTGTAAGAAAGCAATCACTACTTCAGAAAAAACAATTAATTGAATTTTTAAGTCCTACAACTTTCTCGTTTAACGGTGGGCACTACAGAGTGAAAGTTTCGCCCTGCAGTGAAGCGTGCGCTGGTATGAAAATTTGTGGCAGATTAAAATTGTGTGCCAGGCCGAGACTGCCAAGTTCACACAGTTTTAATCTGCCAGGAAGTTTCAAATCGGAGCTGAAATTTAAGAAAAATCGTATTTTGCAACTTTGTGGATTTTTGGATAGATTTTAATAGAAAAGATACTATTTAAAGTTTAATTTTCTGAACGCTCATATTTTCTGTTAATAATTTTGCAATCTCTTCTCCACAGTGTTGGCTCAGATACTACGATCATCGCCGCACGCTACCTGGTTTTGCTACTGTGGCAGATCGAGTGGCCTGCTAGATGAATTATAAAGGATACATGTTAGAACCAGACGGGGCAGATATGTGAATCATTTTAAGTGACTGGTAAAGAAAACTGACATTATGCACCCTGTGTGAGGCACAAAGTGTAATGTATTATGTCTTAGTGAATCGTATATGGAAGGAAGGGATGAATAGTATTAGGGTATATTTGTTTTGTAGATAAAACCACCTTTTCTTGCTGTAGCTTAATTTATTTTTCCCAGATGTGTTTCGTTCTTTCTTGCTCCAAGGCATCTGCAGTGGGATCTATAACGATTCTGTTTTGTTATATTTAGATTGTCAAACAGTTCACGTCGCGTTTTTTATGTAAATAAGGAATTACTTACACTTTGCTGTGATCTGCGTTTCCTCTCATCGGTCTGGAGGTCGCACTACCATTTTATTACCGAAGCATAAGCACAATTTTGTATTCAGAACTTTTGCACACTGTTAACCATGTTCCTCTTTGTGTGGAGTACTATTATTTTTTGCCACTAAATTTACCTATTTGCTCTATAACTGTGCTTTTAACAACATAAATATTGTAACTTAATTATGTGCTGCTTCCTGTTTGGCTTGTTTACCTACATGTAGTCAACATAACGAAGTATATGTTCAAAAGCAACTTCTACTCATGATGTTTAGATCAGCGTATTTGTGTGTGTGTGGTTTAAGTTGAAAATGAATGTAATAGCTATTAGAGAATGTTTGAAAGCTTTGGTGACGGTTTCAGTGTTCCATGGAGGGGTCATGGGTAAGTGAGTGAAAGGTGTTGGGTGGTATTTGATAATCTAAAAATAATAAAATTGTATCGTTATGGATCCCACTGAAGACGCCTTAGAGCAAGAAAAAGGTGAAACGCGTCTCGGAAAAATAGATGAAGGTGCAGCAAGAAAAGGAGGTTTTATTTACAAAAGAAGTATTTCTGCGCTTACTGCGGAGGACGGCCACGGAAACAAACGTAGTATTAGGATAGTTTACAGTTAGCTGTACTTCTGTTAAGCCCATTTCGTTTCTCACATTGCTTTTCTTATGTATTAGATAAATGTTTCGTAACGACAGAGTCAAACGCACGGGCAGTTACCACTCAGGCAGCAATACATCTCTACTGAATCGGGTAGCTCAGAGGGGAGAATGCAGACCTCCACAGGCAGTTACATGCCGTGAGGGCACCGAGCCTCATCCAGTTTAGATTTTCCCACCCTGGATTCAAGTGCCACAAACCTAGTTAATTCTTTTCCAGAAAGGACAAAAATGGTTCAAATGGCTCTGAGTACTATGGGACTTAACTTCTGAGGTCACGACTCCCTTAGAACTTGGAACTACTTAAACCTAACTAACCTAAGGACGTCACACACATCTATGCCCGAGGTAGTCGCGCGGTTTCGGACTGAAGCGCCAAGAACCGCTCGGCCACCGCGGCCGGGCAGAAAGGACAGAAGAGTAAATATTAGCGTTCGCAGATGTAGTATTGTAGCTTAGCGATACTGCCAAAGCCAACTGCCCGAACATTCCTGCAGGCGCCGCGAGCGCAGTCTCTCAATTCAAGTTTGCTTCTAGTTGGTAGTTGGTGCCGAACGTTACGAGCTGTTGATAGCTCGCTCTGCCGGTAAACATTCTGCGTACCTAGATGCACACGCGTGTCGGGCCTCTGCCGGGAGATATTTGTCTTCAGACAAAAGCTCAGTACAATATATTTATTTAAATTCACTTGCATCAACTAATCTTTTGCTTGCCTGTCCAGATTCCTACGGCGACAGTTTCCCTGACCACGTTTTACTCATTTATCTCTAGCAGCGGAGACGTAACGTTTTGCTCCATGGAACGTAACGGTTACCGACTCGCAATGTAACAGAGTATAACCCGTTGACAGCTGAAAAGCTGCAATCTTGGACAGATGAATAGTTGTTACAGAATAGCAAGTTACGTTGGAGAGGAGACGCGAAAACATCGACGGTCGTTCAACAAGTAATGCAACACATTTATTTCTCGGTCAGTTTCGCCTGAAAAAATGAGGAATTTGTTGTGGGACGTAATGGAATGCTCTCTCTAAGGCTTCTACAGTGTCACGAAATTCGTGGCCTTTAAAATGTGGCCTGTAATGGAGTTACGTACCAAGCTGAGAGCCAGATCATCGCAGATGTTCATAGGCGCTTCTAGAATGTGTATGGAGACCTAACAGTGGACAAACTCACGGCGAGTCTTTGCGCGAGGCGTCTGTCATCACTGCACCAAAGTCGCGCAGACTTGTCCTACCTCCAGCGTGCTATGCGGCCATACAAAACTTTGGAACCTGTGGTCAAACTGATCCGAGGTGATCGACGCATCATAAACAGCTCACTGCTCAACTGGCCGTCCATTCCGGTAGCGCAGACGTTCTCGTCCACCAGTTAGGACAATCAAAGGTGTGTGCCTGCTGGGTTGCTCTGCGCCTAACAGAAGACCACAGAGAGCAATAAAGGGTGCACTCCGCGGGAAGCAGTACGTGGGTGATGGGGAGGTTATTGATGCAGCGAGACGTTGGTTCCGTCGCCGACCAGTAGAGAAGTACCATGAAGGCATACATGGCTTCCTAATAAGGTGAGGTAAGGCCGTCGTATTCAGCGGAGATTATGTTAATAAAAGGGTTTGTAGCCAAAAGAGTGGAGAACGATACGCTGTATTTAATCCTGAATAAAACCAACCTGATTTCAGGGGAAAAAATGTATTGTATCACTCACTGAACACCCATCGTATTATCTACCATGACCACCTAAGGAATGGTCATTCGACGAACTAAGAAGAGGTCTGGCAACGTTATAGAAGACGAAACACCTGTAGGTACTACAATCGCTAAGCGTAAAATGTGTAGCAAAATCAAAATGAATCTCTCTAGAGTTTTGTAGACAGGATATGGAAAACTAGTTTTATTATCCACCAATCGACAGACGCTGATTAAACAAATAAGGCTGTTCTGCAGAAAGTGGAACAAAGGGCCGTAATTCTGCAGTCGCTTCCACTCAATGTGCCAAGAAAGATGCATACAGTACTTCCAAAGGACTTGGCTAACGCCACAGGCGTAGCTACGGCTTTTGAGGAAATAAACGCAGTAACTGGAGGCCGCGACAGAACAAATGTCTTTTCCACTGTCATAAAATGTTATCGTTGTGGCCTTGTCAGTCAGAGTGTAAAAGATGTGGCTGAGTGGGACGTAGAAAGCGAGATTGCAGAACTAAGAGGCAAAATGGGAAAGGATGGAATACGAATAATCAGCCATTTTGTGACGATCATTTCTCCCTATGTAGGTGTGGGTCAACGGAAGACTCTCGCGCATTTGGAGGTGAATGCTGGAGATTGAAATTCCGTGTATAGATTGCACCTGAGAACAACTTTATTTTATGACAGCGTCACCTGCAAACAATCTAAGAAGAGTCCTCAGATTGTCTCCTAACCGTTTTTATAGATAAGACCAGCAGAGGGCGTTTAACACTTCATCTGAGAACACCAAATATCGCTTCCGTTTTACTTGGTGACCTTCCTTCATTTGCTACGAACTGTGATATTTCTTACACAAAACCACGAACCCATTCGCAGAACTGAGACTATACTGCATGGATACGCAACGTGACTGTAAGCCACTTGTGAGGAACAGTATCAGAACCACTTTGGAAACCCAGCAATATGAAATCAGTTGGAGATCCCCTGTCCTCTTAACATTGTGAGAACAACGAGCTCGCGTGTTCCAGTAAAGCAATGTTTTCTGAATCTCTGCTGACTGTGTGTCGATAGATCATTTTCTCATAGGCCAGAAGACATGCCTTTATTAAGTGATTTGAGGTGCTGCACTACACCCAGATATCTACTTCCAAGTTACTAATTTTGGCAGAGGTCTGGAATCGAATTCTGAAAGACTTCGTAGCTACAAAGTCCATCTCTCACGAAAGATCAACGTAATTAATCTGCAAGCAAGAGTATTAAGGACCAGTTCGCGTGATTGAGTACGACAAAGTACAGGAAAAGCACTGTCGGTGAATGTGAGGACTATTGATAAATACATTCGTGGTGGGAGCACTGGAAGAAAATCGTGAGCTAGATAAAGCACGGTATTCTGTGTGTGCAGGAGTATTGCAAGCATATGGGAATTAGATAGTGATCGAACTTTGCCCATCAGTGTTGATAATTTTGGTACCGAAAACGTACGTTTAATCTAACGGACTACTGGTCGCCAATTCAAAAGTTCTAGGTAAAGATGATGTAGACAGGCAAAGTTTAGACCAGAGCCATGAGCAAGAGGTCAGTATAACTGTATTAAGTGTAAAAGTAGAACATTAAGAAAGAGTAGCAATGGAGAAGTTTACCAACAGTCACGGTGCCACAACATGGGATCCCCATTGGGAGTCAATTAGCCTTGTATGGTGCCCAATCACTAACAACCAGTAATGGAAGAATTCATCAACTAACAACAACGCAATGGCATCATTGAGGGAAGTACCAGGACATGAGGTGCTCCTGTGCTGATCGCACCAAAGAAAAATTCGGACAGTAGTACTAAGTATCGATTCTGCTGTGATTACAGATAGTGCAACCGTCTAACAACTGCGGACATGTATCTAGTACCAAATATAACAAACGCCGGATAACTTGGGAAAATGTAGGTGCTTCTCCGCTCTACATCTAAGAAGTGGCTATCATCATGTGGAAGTAATATCAGAGAACTGAGCAAAAAGCAGCATTATCCGTTCCTTGCAGTCATTGCCAGTACCAGTGCATGCCTCTCGTTTCGAAAAATCCACTAGCAACGTTTAAGCGTTTGTTGGAACGAGATTTGAGGGGACTGAAGCCACAACAGTGTATGTTGTATCTGTACGATATTATTTTGTTTACTAGTGATATAAAAGAGCCGGCCGCGGTGGTCTCGCGGTTCTAGGCGCGCAGTCCGGAACCGTGCGACCGCTACGGTCGCAGGTTCGAATCCTGCCTCGGGCATGGATGTGTGTGATGTCCTTAGGTTAGTTAGGTTTAAGTAGTTCTAAGTTCTAGGGGACTGATGACCACAGCAGTTGAGTCCCATTCTGCTCAGAGCCATTTGATATAAAAGAACACTTGGAAAAGTCTGAGCGATACTTTTAAGAGCTGTGCTTATCACAGTTAACTCATAGCGTAGAGAAGTGTCATTTTGACACAAGAATTAATTTACTTGGGACATGTAATAGACAGAATAGTAAGAACAGACGAAATATTAGTGAAAACCATATGAACCTCAGACACCCAAGGAATTTTAGTCATTGAGGATAGCTAATTACTGTAGGAAATTTGTAAAGGGATTTGCACAAATAGTACGACCTCTGATGCACGTTTAAAGACATGTATGAAATTTCAATAGACGCTGCAGCGTGGAAGCGTGCTTGAGAAATTGAAAGAATTATTAACAACTGGTCCTGTATGGGTATTTCTGGACTACAAGAAAAAGTTCATATGATCATGTGATGCTAGTAATCATGTGGTAGGTTGTGTTTAAAGCTGAGAAATACAAAGTAAGGAAAATCTAGCTGCTTATGCATCATAGCACTTTAACATGCCGGAAAGCATTTATCATACCTCTGAAAAGGAGGTGTTGAGCTTGATAGTAGAAGTGATTATTGGCATTAAGGGGTCCTCTGAGTAGATCCACAAGACAGGCAGTAGAATTGAGTGTGTTTAATTTTGAAGTAATTCACAAACGCAATAAGAAAGACAATAATGCAGATGGACTTTTCAGAAGTAAAGCACAGGTCTAGCACAATACTAGGTAGGGTACGAACCAAAGATGTTATTGTCATTTTAAGTAATGAAACCAAATATGGGGAAAAAACGGTGAATCGGTATGAAAGTTAGTGAGAACATTGAAATAAATGTGGAAAATACGCAAAGAGCTGATACTAAGGCCCTGGAGTCTCAAGAAAGAGTGGATCAATGCAGTTCTAAGTTACCAGAATATTAAGTCACTGGGTGACGCTGATAAGCCCATATATCCAGAGAGGTGAAACAAAAAAACCACAGTACCCCTTACCAAGGCCCATATTACGTTGCTGAATTGACCTTTCTAGTGAATAACAAACTACAGATGTCAACACGTGCGACTGTTGTGCATATTGGGCATAGGGACATCCCATGTAGGCTGCCACCTCTACCATTGGCAGTTTGAAAAAAGGGGAAAGGAGTAAGAGGAAAAGGAATAAACCAGCCTCCTACACAAGCTGCAGATGCAATTCCTTAAGGATTAAGATCAAGAAAGAAGCAGCAGCAGCATCATATTGTTATGATCATGTTTGGGAAGAATAACTAGTGGTAGGCGAACAGTTAGGTGCCATTGATAGGCTAATAGTTATTTTTGGATGTCGTGTGTATAAACCATTTAGATTAATTTGTCATGCCACCTTGTGTTATAAAGGAACCTCAGATGATTTTGTGGGGAATACAGTTATGGGTGTTATTTGTAGACGGGAGACTTGGATGCAGAAAGGGATACTATCCTCTTGATTTAAAGCCTCTGGGAGTTTTCGTGTTAGCGACTCTAGAGTGAAAACTGGATATCTCAATTAGGAGAAAGCTGCCGTCGCCACGGTCAACTGCCATTATCATTATCTTGTTGACAGCAACGGCGGCCACCATCGGCTATCACAGACTGTAACTACACATACACTGGCCACAATGCAGCGAATGACAGAATTCGATGCTGGACAACAGCCGGCAGCAATGCTGTGCGGTCCTTCAAACATGAAAATGTGGTAAACAGTTTGTGTGAACAGATTGTTCAGTCTAGCCTGTACCACAATAGTGATTTTTTTTCCATTACATATAATTTTAACGTAGTGATGTGACAGCACACTTACAGCGCCAGCTTTAACGTTTTAAGCGTACACACACCATGTGCACTCAAGAGTACTAGGCAAAATGGCGTACCTCACGTTCAACACATACGAGGGTAATACCGAAAGTGAGGTCTCCTATTTCTTTTATAAGTACATAGACCTGTTTACTTCTAGAATGGTTTACATCAGTTTACAGCTTGAACATTTAGCTATTTTTCGACATAATCACAATTTCTGTCGATGCATTTTTGTAGATGCTGTGGCAGTTTTTGTATGCCCATGTCATACCAGCTCGCCGCCATGTTGTTCAGGAAGTAATGAACCTCTTCTTTCACCTCGTCGTCGGAGCTGAATCGCTGGGACTACAGTTAACGCTCACAGGTACTGTGAGACTCTGAAAAAACTCAAACGGGCAACTGAGAACCGGAGAAGAGGAATGTTGAGCAAGGACGTACCCACTCTCCATGACAACGCTTGACCACACAACGCTCGGCAAACCGTTGCTCTCCTGCAACAGTTTCAGTGGAACATAATCACCCACCTGACTTGGCGCCCAGTGACTATCACCTGTTCCCTAGGTTAAAAGAACAACTGGGCGGAAAGCGATTCAGCTCCGAGACGAGGTGAAAGATGAGGTTCATAACTTTCTGAAGAGCATGGCGGCGAGCTGGTATGACATGGTCATAAACTGCCACAGCGTCTACAAAAATGCATCGACAGAAATTGTGATTGTGTCGAAAAATAGCTAAATGTTCCAGCTGTAAAATGATGCAAACCATTGTACAAATAAACAGGTCTATGTACTTCTAAAAAATAGAACACCTTACTTTTGGGTATACCCTCTACAATAAACCAGTGTGGCAATATACGTATTCACAGAAATGTGATCGTGAAACAGCCAACGATTGGCACCACTTGAAAATGGCCACAGGTCAAACTTGTGCAGTAGTGCACAAATTAACTTAAATTCAGTAGTTGCAGGCTACAAGAAGTCATTTAAGAATTTCGGAGAGAATAACTGAACTTGTACAAAAACAAGCTTAAATAGTTGGATAAATTTCGCTACTTGTAAAGAATAGTAAATGCAGGGAGAAGATACAAGAAGACAAAGTACGAGGGCTTGCACAAGGCAAAAGAGCGATGTGCAAGTATGTGTATCTTCTAACACGCAGGAAAGGACTTGTGCATAGCGAGAGATTCGCGGTAACCTGTATTTGATCTGAAAGGTATATAGTGGTGAAAACGCAAATGAAACGAATAGTTGCTACTGAAACAATACTATGAAGTATGCAACAGTGGCCTAGAAATGCAAACTACAGGGTGACTCGCGTAAGACTTAACACCCCCATTATTCGGGGGGCGATTGCACGTATCGACAAGCGGTGTTCGGCGAATCATAGACGACTATGGGGCACATACTTTGGTACATCCACAATAATCACAACGTTTATATTGACCGAGATAATGAAGCAAGTACACGTTTTTTAAATGGGACGCTGTACTTTTTTTACCACCATTCGAACGCTCTGGAAAAGACGCGTGTAGTGACGTAACGCATGTTGTTATTGTGATTCAAACTTCGCTTAAAAGACACTGGGAAATATTGTGCGATTGAAGGTCGAGGCGGTCGGAAGCGGCTGCAGACTGTAAACACGCCTCGCCCGACCCGTAGGCCGAGTTGTCGTGCTCTACGCAGCACGCACGGCCTACGCTACATAGGTAAATCCTCATCCGCCCTCTTTTAAGCAAAGTTTGAATCACAATAGCAACATGCGTTACATCACTATACCCGTCTTTTCTGGAGCGTTCGAATGATGGCAAAAAAGTATAGCGTCCCATTTAAAAAACATGTACTTGCCTCATTATCTCGGTGAATATAAACGTTGTGATTATTGTGCATGTACCAACGTATGTGCCCCATAGTCTGCTATGAATCGTCGACAACCGCATGCCTGTACGTGCAATCGCCCCCGGAATGAAGGGGATGTTACGTCTTACGCGACTCACCCTGTATAGGCGGCTACCTGAACAAACAATCCGGAGGGTTGGTGACAAATATGGACAACAATTCACCATTGTTGGTTTTCAAATATCGACAGAAAATATTGCGATGACAAACTCGGTACTAACGAGGAAAACGAGAGGTGCATCAAGTTTGATTTGCGAGTGCACTATTTGACACAGCAGTGGTCCCTCTGCTGTCGTTGACTGCATATTTTTCTCTTGGTATCATCTCTATTCCTCTCCGACAATGCTACGGCCGGCGTAAAAAACGAGGCGAAGATGTGAGCGCCGGCCAGCTCAGCTGCTGCTCGGAAGGGCTGCGTCACGGTGTAGCGGCGTTGCCTTTCCGCACCGCTTGTCCGTCAGCTGCGTTTCTTATCGCCAGGCTTTATCGGCGGAACGCAGAGTTAACTGCCCAGCAGAGCTTGCTGCATATGTAGCTTATCCAAATACTACATTTACGCTAGCGTACACAGTGCTTAGGTGGAATATGTGGACACGGAATTCTCATACCAAAACAAAGAAAAATATTAACTGCGTCTGGAGAGTGGATAGAACACCCAAGACCCGACGGGGATTAGAGGCGGGGACGCAGATTTATTTTGAGATTCAGTTGTTCTGGGTATACTTGCTCCTAATTTCCATTGTGTGTGTTGTGCCTTTCTTCGAAATGAGTGATTTCCCTTAATAGCTTCAGGCAAAGGCCGCGATGGTTCCTTTGAAAGGGCACGGCCGATTTCCTTCCCCCTTTTTCCAGTCCGATGGGACTGATGACCTTGCTATTTGGTCCCCTCCCCCAACCCGACCAACCTTCAAAAACTTATACTGTACAGATACCTCTAAGTTTCTGTGGGGCGGAGCAGAATTCGATTTTGATTTGTGAAGATCGATTCTTTCCTAGACGCTATAGGATTTTTTTTTTTGGGGGGGGGGGGGGGGGGGTCGGGACAGCGTCAGCTCTCGCATACGCAGTCCCCTACAACGCAGGGTAAGCAGATGGAAAAAACTGATAAGATGACAGCAACGTACTGTCTGGTGAAGTGTTTACGATGTACGAGCTTTGTCATTTAATGCGAAGCTCATGAATTACTGTGCACTCATTTGATGAGACGCTCTGTTGGCAGAAGATTGCCTAGCAATTTATAGTACAGATCTGCATGACAGAAACCAAGGAAAGAACCAAGTCGTTATGGTTGGTGAGACTGAATGGTACCTTCGACAATCGGGCATAACAAATGAAAACCAGGAAGCTGGTCTTTTCAGAAAGAGACGTGAAACGCACTAGCGCTTGCAAGAAATGTCAAAGCTGAAACCACGGAGGACTTAACGATAGAAGAGAGTGTCGATGAAAAATAATGAGACATTGCTTGGTGCAAGTTGAAGCTCACAAAAAGACGTGTTTGAAAAAATGTAGTTCATAGCTGGTCGAAACTAGACTGGAATGCTCCGTTTTTTAGTTATTGTTGGAAAAGACTTATATGCTCCATGCAAGTCAACTCTAATTGAATTAAATTCCCTGAAGTAATGTAAATGAAATTTGTAAAATACACTGATGTGAAATGATATTAGTGAAATCCGTTGAGAAATGGCGGACTTACTGCGTAATTAGGGTTGCCTTCCGTCCCCAATAGATCGAGACAGTCTCCGTTGCGGACCATGTTACCCAGGCATCCCGACAAGACCCAACTGTGTCCTGATTTTGCAAAATACAGTTACGAGCTTGGCTCGAGTACTGAAGTAACGTCATCTGTTAGGCAACATGTGAATGCAGCTTCAGTTTTATTTATGTGAAGTTTATGCCGGCAAGGTCGCCCCGCAGGTGGCACTGCATGTTACGTAGCCTGTATCGATTATGCAAGCACCGCCAGTCGAGAAAATACCGGACTTCTCCAGTAGTACGGGGCTGGAACTATTTACGCAGCGACATATGAAAGAATCGGGCAGTTTCCATTTGAATAAAGACGATTCTTTCTCAACGTAACACAAACAACGAGTCCAAGTTAGTACTACTTGAAGTGTTTATTGCAGATATACAGAGTGTTACAAAAAGATACGGCCAAACTTTCACACACAAATAAAGAAAAGATGTTATGTGGACATGTGTCCGGAAACACTTAATTCCCATGTTAGAGCTCATTTTAGTTTCGTCAGTATCTACTGTACTTCCTCGATTCACCGCCAGTTGGCCCAATTGAAGGAAGGTAACGTTGACTGCTGTGCTTGTGTTGACATGCGACTCATTGCTCTACAGCCGGCCGCGGTGGTCTCGCGGTTCTAGGCGCGCAGTCCGGAACCGCGCGACTGCTACGGCCGCAGGTTCGAATCCTGCCTCGGGCATGGATGTGTGTGATGTCCTTAGGTTAGTTAGGTTTAAGTAGTTCTAAGTTCTAGGGGACTGATGACCACAGCTGTTAAGTCCCACAGTACTCAGAGCCATTTGAACCATTTGAACCATTGCTGTACAGTACTAGCATCAAGCACATCAGTACGCAGCATCAACAGGTTAGTGTTCATCACGAACGTGGTTTTGCAGTCAGTGCAAAGTTTACAAATGCGGAGTTGGCAGATGACCTCAACCCTCTTGGCTTTCATTTATGGGGGCATTTGAAAGCTCCTGTCTACACAACCCCGGTATCAAATGTAGAGACTCTTCGTGCTCGTATTGTGGACGGCTGTGGTACAATACGCCATTCTCCAGGGCTGCATCAGCACATCAGGGATTCCATGCGACGGAGGGTGGATGCATGTATACTCGCTAACGGAGGACATTTTGAACATTTCCTGTAATAAAGTGTTTGAAGTCACGCTGGTACGTTCTGTTGCTGTGTGTTTCCATTCCATGATTAATGTGATTTGAAGAGAAGTAATAAAATGAGCTCTAACATGGAAAGTAAGCGTTTCCGGACACATGTCCACATAACATATTTTCTTTCTTTTTGCGTGAGGAATGTTTCCTGAAAGTTTGGCCGTACCTTTTTGTAACACCCTGTATAGGGCGTGAAGCGTATAGAGTCAACTGTTTACCGTCTAAAAAACTTATTATAGTCTACGAAAATGCCTAAGAATGGAAAGAGGAAGTACCACTTTTCTGTTTTCAAGAAAGGACGGGCGAATCAGGAAGCGTTGAGAGAGATTTGCAGCTTTTTCATCTCAGTAACGCAGGGAAGTAAGGCAGATGTGAGGCATCATATTTCTATGAAGAATTATACAAATAGATTCGCGGTAACATCGACATCAAAGCCTATTTCTACATTCAAAATTAAAAAAAGATACCAAAGAGAAGAATTGCTCGTTGCTGCTGCAAAACTAACAACAGTTCATAAAGTTGTCAAACATCACCAGTCCTTTAGTTCTCTTGATCGTACCGTAAAACTGAATCCCGTAATGTACCTCGACTCCAAAGTCACCGCAAAGCAGTCTACAGCCGGGACCAAAATTGGCTAAAAATATTATTGCGCCGCACTCCGTGTCTGAATTCACAAGACAACTGCAAGAAGTTTCATTTTACGGCATAGGTACCAACGCATCGAACCACAACGCTTGAAAGATGTTTCCTTTTGTTGTTCAATACTTTACTCAAACTGATGGAATCCAACAGAAGCTGCTGAAGTTTGATTCGCTGAACAAAGAAACATTGGAGACAATTGCAAAGTTTTCTCTGGACACTTTAAGACAACTGTAAATTCCATTAGAAAAATTAATAGCTTTTTCGTGAAGATAATACCAACTTCGAGGGGCTTTATCCAAATTAAAGAAACAGGAAAACATGTAGAAGAAGTTGGATGCCCTGCTCAAATTCTTCACAATACTGTATCAAGCGCTGCTGGAGTCTTAATTGCCGACATCGAAATAATGGTCATGAAAATATTTGATTAATTTTCGTTATATACGATAAAAGGACAGATAAGCTGAAAGAGGTCTCTTATACGTTATGTCAGTCACCAGACCCTTCTATCCCACTCAAAAACGGCTGTCGTTAATTCCAGCAGTTGAGAGAATTCTTAAGCTGTGGATTCAATCAAAACAAGTTTCTGACGCCAAAGACAGGCTACCTAATATACACTCCTGGAAGTTGAAATAAGAACACCGTGAATTCATTGTCCCGGGAAGGGAAAACTTTATTGACACATTCCTGGGGTCAGATACACCACATGATCACACTGACAGAACCACAGGCACATAGACACAGGCAACAGAGCATGCACAATGTCGGCACTAGTACAGTGTATATCCACCTTTCGCAGCAATGCAGGCTGCTATTCTCCCATGGAGACGATCGTAGAGATGCTGGATGTAGTCCTGTGGAACGGCTTACGATTCCATTTCCACCTGGCGCCTCAGTTGGACCAGCGTTCGTGCTGGACGTGCAGACCGCGTGAGACGACGCTTCATCCAGTCCCAAACATGCTCAATGGGGGACAGATCCGGAGATCTTGCTGGCCAGGATAGTTGACTTACACCTTCTAGAGCACGTTGGGTGGCACGGGATACATGCGGACGTGCATTGTCCTGTTGGAACAGCAAGTTCCCTTGCCGGTCGAGGAATGGTAGAACGATGGGTTCGATGACGGTTTGGATGCACCGTGCACTATTCAGTGTCCCCTCGACGATCACCAGAGGTGTACGGCCAGTGTAGGAGATCGCTCCCCACACCATGATGCCGGGTGTTGGCCCTGTGTGCCTCGGTCGTATGCAGTCCTGATTGTGGCGCTCACCTGCACGGCGCCAAACACGCATACGACCATCATTGGCACCAAGGCAGAAGCGACTCTCATCGCTGAAGACGACACGTCTCCATTCGTCCCTCCATTCACGCTTGTCGCGACACCACTGGAGGCGGGCTGCACGATGTCGGGGCGTAAGCGGGAGACGGCCTAACGGTGTGCGGGACCGTAGCCCAGCTTCATGGAGACGGTTGCGAATGGTCTTCGCCGATACCCCAGGAGCAACAGTGTCCCTAATTTGCTGGGAAGTGGCGGTGCGGTCTCCTACGGCACTGCGTAGGATCCTACGGTCTTGGCGTGCATCCGTGCGTCGCTGCGGTCCGGTCCCAGTTCGACGGGCACGTGCACCTTCCGCCGACCACTGGCGACAACATCGATGTACTGTGGAGACCTCACGCCCCACGTGTTGAGCAATTCGGCGGTACGTCCACCCGGCCTCCCGCATGCCCACTATACGCCCTCGCTCAAAGTCCGTCAACTGCACATACGGTTCACGTCCACGCTGTCGCGGCATGCTACCAGTGTTAAAGACTGCGATGGAGCTCCGTATGCCACGGCAAACTGGCTGACACTGACGGCGGCGGTGCACAAATGCTGCGCAGCTAGCGCCATTCGACGGCCAACACCGCGGTTCCTGGTGTGTCCGCTGTGCCGTGCGTGTGATCATTGCTTGTACAGCCCTCTCGCAGTGTCCGGAGCAAGTATGATGGGTCTGACACACCGGTGTCAATGTGTTCTTTTTTCCATTTCCAGGAGTGTAATTTCAGATTTTTTTCAGTTGTTTGATCAGTGAAATTTACAGTATGTTTCCGCAGTCAAACTTGTGTCTGTATGAAAAGATGTAAAAAACGTGGAAAAGAATAAAGTCTCGATAATTGAAATAATAAATATATTAATCTACACTCAAATATGACTGAATTAAAGGAAGACTGCCAGTTTTATCGACATGCAAACCAAGAGGAATTTAACCAATTTAAAAAATGAGAGCCCTTACCAAGAAATAATTGATTTCGAAATTTGAGGAAGAGAATGACTCTATACCATCGCGTTTGTTTACTTAGAGAAATGGGCTATTTCTTGTAATAAATATCAAGTATATGATTGGATGACGCTGTCTGAAACCCCAGATTGGATGATGATTGAAAACACTATTATATACCTGACTAAAAATAGTGTGAAGATTCAGACGATAATTTTTTTCAGGAATATATGTATCTGAAGAGCTTTTTAGAAACTAAGGTTGATTCTGAAGAATTAAAGTCCAAACACTCCATGGAAGAAAAGTGGATTTGCTTTCTTAAGGAAGCCGAAAATCCTGAACGATAATGCCAACTGCTAAATTATGCCAGTATTTCTTTACTATTCGCGCAGACAGCGGCACTGTGGAAAGAGTATTTTCGCCGACGTCGGCCCAATGGGCTGAAGAAAAAAAAAAGAAAAAAAAACGACTGCTGCCAGGGACTGTGTAATCAATATTAAAGCGCTAGTTTAATTACAAGCTGACTTGCGTGGAGTTTTATAAAAATTTAAAAGGGAAAAAAGACATACTGAAAAAAGGTGATATCTTCTGAAAAAAATATTGTGTACCAAATACTTCTGCCGCCCAAGTTCCATGTAACTGTTTTCTAAATAAAAAGTAATTTAACAATTTTTTTACTTCGTTTCTACATCCCTATCTCTGAGGTTTCCGACGAGGTACCAGCTACTGTAAATACTGCAACACTGTGTGTAATAAACGTGACAAATGAAAATTTGCACCGGCCTGGATTTCGAAACCAGACTTGTCGGTTATCGCAGAAGATAAGGATTTCATGAAATGATTACTGCTTGTCTTTTTTTTAAAGATCTTACAACAAGCATGGAATACTTTAAGACTACTGATATTGAAACCCCAGCATCATTCTCCTCCCGAGTGTACGTGCCATCAGATATTGCTACTGTTAAGAGCTACTGAATTCACAAGCATGTGAAATACTTTCAAATCGAAATTCCTGGCGGGAGGGAAGGGAAGGGAAGGGAAGGGAAGGGAAGGGAAGGGAAGGGAAGGGAAGGGTGAGATGATAGGTTCATTGTATCACTGTATTGTACGTTATGTATGCCGTTCTCGCTTTGCCACACACTGCAGGTCACAGTCTGGAACCGCGCGACCGCTACGGTCGCAGGTTCGAACCTGCCTCGGGCATGGATGTATGTGATGTCCTTAGGTTAGTTAGGTCTAAGTAGTGCTAAGTTCTAGGGGTCTTATGACCTCAGATGTTGAGTCCCATAGTGCTGAGAGCCATTTGTAAATATATTTTTTTTTGCAGGTAACATCTGACCGACGAAAAGGGTGGAGTCAATTTTCGATGTTGTGCGGTAAACCGTAACAGACAAGGAACCCAAGTCCCGACAAGACACCTAGCATACGGTTAAAGTATGTGTAACAGCCCCGAAAAGGCAACGTTTAGTTGTATCGCAATACCGTGCAATATGTGGAGAAATGTCCATTTCTGCGAAGATTAGGAAACGGCTGATTCACGATGACGCTGATAACTGGTAGCGGGAGACCAGAGATCAAGGCCACGAAGCTGTGGCTAACCACAGCGGCTGCGTCCGTTCCTCTCTGGCAAAGACAGCTTGCCTTCCCGCGGGCTGCGCTAGCTACAGGTAAGCCCAGAAGCTCCCGAGCACAACCACTATTAGCGTTCGGAACATGAACGTACCCAGAGGGTGAGGCGGCTCTGGCTTTCTAGTTCCCAAAGCAGGAGGACCAAACAAAACAACTGTAGCCACTTTCTCACGAGCCGTTCTGAGGAGACTTGTGCAACGTCATCGTTAACTGCGAATCTTGGGTGAAGGGCCTCCTTCGCTACTTTCACTCACACATAGCTGCCTCACCGCCGGGAAAGACAGAAGAAATGAAAAAAACATTATTTGCTGTATATTCTACTTCAGAACGCTGCCAACATGAACGAACTTCGACAGACACGTCTTAAAGGTAGGAAGTCGTGTCCGTAGCCCTTGTGCCTACTGTTAATGGTGGAAAATATTGTTCCTACTGTTCTGATAGGGGTCTTCATGTTATAGTTCATAGGCATGAAAACGTAAAGGTCAAAGGAACGCAAGGCTTAGTCAACAGTTTTGTGCATGATGCACGTCTGCTTTAGGTTTCACATGGATTATTTCAACTGTTGACTAAGCCTTATGGCCACGCCATAGCACTTGTACGGATAATTTTACTGTTGTCTAAGACTTATGACGTCGTATCTTTCTTTACACAATGCGTAACACGTGTTATTACTACTTCTGAGTAAGACAGGTTTACATCTGTGGTAACCTAGATAAAGGTTTGAAAAACTTTTGACGTGGAACTGGTTGTCTGTATAGTTCCCATTGCATCCGTAATTCTGCTGTTGCTGACTAAAGTCATGTTCAAGATTTTATAATGGCGCAATCTAAAATACTTAACAATCTGCTAACAAACGTAACTGTAGTTTCAGGACGACATTTTCGTCCACACAGAAGAACCCACATTTAAAATTGTAGTTTGGAGAGGATAAGCTCTAGAGAATCGATATTGTGACGCTCTTATCTGTTACTTATCTATTAATACATATTTTCACTGACGTTGGATGTAACTGGCCTATGACAGTTAACACAACCTGTGCTGGACGCAAGTCTTTTTATATGACATGACTGCGTTTTACGTGACGCTACAATCGTTCTTACCACACGCGGTAAGCTTGTAGTAAGCCGTGTAGCATATAAATGGTTACAGCGTTAAGCAAATGGGCTAAGGTAAAAGAAAGAAGGATGATTAGGGTTCGACGTCTCATCGACGGCGAAGTTGTTAGAAATGCCCAAAATCATATCATCTGCAGATTTTCTGTGTTTTTTTTTCTGTTCACTGCGTATTATAAAACTCTCATAGATTTCTTATTAGTCCTACTGCAAGAACCCTTATCTGTGCAAGGCCACGTTCCCTGGGAACGTCTGCATTAATGTATTCAGGGTGTATCAATAAATAGCGAAAACTGATATGTTTCGAAAATAGACGATAATAGAAGAAGAAAACATTCCAGTAAAAATGGTTCCGATTGTGACTGTATAGTTACGAGCCGACAATATTTCAATATAACTTGTTGCCCTACTTCATACAAATGTATCTCAATTGTAATCTTTTTGATTAAGTGCAAACTAATTGGGTTAAAAATGCCCCATAGCCTACCTTCATAAGAAATACAATACCGCTTCAGCATGTTACATGTTGCAATTTATTGGGCACTCGTACCCCTTCAACGAAGTGTTCCACGTGTCGTTATCGTCTTTGGATGCAATAATACACTTCTGTTTACAGGAGTTACGAATTCTTTCAAACACCCCCGGATCATATCGTGTACATTGTCAAGACCGTACTATTCGCTGATGCAGTTATCAACTGTATAACTGGAATGCTGCATACTTGAGATGGCCCAAGAGAGAAAAATCCAGAAGTCAGATGATCCCGGAGGCCAAGGTACAGGGCAGTTCCCCACCTATCCATCTTCCATAGTGTTTCAGCGACAGATGCGTTACATCAGCGCCGAATGTGCTGGTGCGCCATCAAGCATGTACTACATTCCTCGATGTTGGCTCACGGCGTATTCACCAGTGCTCTCCTCTCCCGCAGAGGAGCGTTTGTTGAGTGCCTCTATCGCTTCGTCAGAGAACTATGAATTGCATGAGTTGGTGAGGTAACATACACTGTTCGTCTGCGTTGCTCGGTACTGAATCAGCATATCGGCCGTCGCCATAAGCATGGCAACAGTTTAACAATGCCACGGTCAGTTACACAGGAATTTGGCAACTAGAAAGCAGGGACAAGTTTGTGCGCCCCGCGTAATATGCTGTAATTGCATCTACAGGTCTCCATACAAAATGCAGTGTGGGTTTTCTGTAGCGTTACTAACCGATTCGATTTCTTTACTGTTCTGTTCTTGTGAGGAACGGTCGAACAACAACTTGACTCACTTCTTTACAGCGAACTAAAGGATGCATAAAGCGTAACTGAAATACTGGTTTATCTAAATTTACACGGTACCCTATCTCGAGAAGAGCGTCATCTTTTACTTCAGTGCTCTGGACGCTTACGACTCATTTGGGCTGAAACTGAAGTCTTATGGCGTTGTTGAGTTGGAGGCTCCGAGGAATCTAGGGGAAAAGGAACTCTCTCCTTCGTGTAGGGGATGTCTGCTCACTGTATTTGATGGTGTTTAGGGTTGATAGGGTGCAGTGTCGTGTGTTTGATAATAAGGACGTAAAAAGAAATGGGAAAGTGAAACCATAGTTACCCCCACGAAGAACAATAGGGCGTTCACGGCTTTTAGCGTCCCCGTCTAACGAACGGTTCATCAGTGGTCACTTCAGGAGTGAATACAATAAGGTTAGAAACTAAGGCCTTGGCGTCCAATGTGAGAATCGGAAACTTCACGCCACGATCTGTCCTCCTGCCACCGCCCAAATAGCGGCAATGTAAATTCATTATACCACCAATATTCGAAACGGGTGGCTGCACCGGAGTGCTAACGTGCGTTAGCGATCAGACTGGTTGTGGAGGGTGATTAATCGTAGATTAAATGGAATGATTGCAAGTATAGCGCCAGGTCTCTAAACACTTGTGATATTATGTCATCCAAGTTCTCTGTCGACCTGGCTGCGCGGCGTAGCTGTGCGGTCTCAGGCGTCTTGTCACGGTCCGCCCCCCCCCCCCCCCCCTCTGCGTAGGCTGTTCGAGTCCTCCCTCGGGGATACCCATGTGTGTCGTCCTTAGCGTATGTTTGTTTAAGTTAGGTGAAGTAATGTGTAAGCTTAGGGACCGATGACCTCAGCAATTTGGTCCCATAAGACACTACCACAAATTTCCAAATTTTCTGTCTATTTGTAACGTCCCTCCGATGTGAGATGGAGTAAATAGAATGGATAGAACCATTCTCCAGTTTCGTTACGATACACGCCTTATGTATTATGACGCAGCATTAGCAGTTTAAAAAAAAAACTCATAAAAGAGTAGTTAGTTTTGGGAAGGATATTACACCAATAGTAATTTAAATCTTAAGTATATGAAATAATGTAATGGATACCATGGATTATTCATTTAACAGCTTGCAAGATCATATTTCTTGGCCTGTAAAAAAATGGAAGGCATTTGCATGCATTAAATCACTCCATACACTCAACAAGTATTAAAAATAAGGTATTAATGTCATACAGGAAATAATTTCCCGTCATATGGAAGTTAATAAGTTGAAGTACTGACTGCAGAGACACTGGAATGATAAAAAGTGATTACCCAGTATTAAGTAGCTGTTCTAAGGTCAGCGATAATACCATACCAGCCACGGAAACAACTTATCTTTGAGGGTAGGAGAGTGGCGCTGTTACCTTCATTGGATGGCCAGTTTTTACTGCCACTAATTTACAGGCAGTTCAGATTACCTGATGGTCTGTTACAAATACTGGCTGGCAAAAAGTGAAGTACCCGGGAGGCACGGTAGGATGTCAACGTAACTTCGAACACGAACACACTATCGACCGTTATGTAAATGATTAGAGTTGAAAGTCTCTGTAGAGAGGCCAACAGAGTGCACTGGCGTTGTTCCATGTTTAGTGTTGCCTGGTATGGTGGGGTAAGTAAAGGGCGTCACATGTTAAGTGGCCATTGTCAAGGACACGGAGATGCCTGGCGCTCCTGTGGGAGACCATTATCTGCATCAGACAGTTTGAAAGGGGCCACGTTGTAGGTGCCCATTTGACCAGATGGTCAAATCATGCGTTATTCAGTTTTTGAGACATTCGGACGTGGCAGTTGTCTGATGTTTGACTGCTTGGAAACGTGAAGCCAGGTATACTTGTTAAATTTCCTGTCGTCCGTATCTCACCACTAGGGAAGATCGCTATATTGTGCACCAAGCACACCGTAACATCTCTGCCGACCATGCGAGAACAAGTAATAGATACACTGTGTCATCCCGAATAATTGGTCGGAGACTACGAACACTGAGTAAGGAATTACCGTCCAATGCTGCGCCGTCAGCAGTTAATGCCGAGGCACAAACGGCTGAGCTTGGCGTGCTGGCGTGAGCGGGAAGCAGGGAGCGCCGATGAACGGTTTCCTACTGTGTTCTGATGACCATCGTCGGCTAGTATGGAGGGGATCTGGGGAGAGGTACATTCTTCTAATGTCTGGAGAGGGTCAGGGGTGCTACTCCTGGCACTATGATGAGGGGTGCCATCGGGTATGACTACAGTCCACATCTAGGAGAGACCGGGGAAATTACGACAGTCCAACGGTACATCACGAACATCCTGCACCGTTGTGCGTTACTTCTCGCGCTACAGTATCGTGGTGCCATTTTTGAACGGGATAGTGCTCTTACATACACGACATGTGTGCCTACACAAACTGTCTGCGTGATGCTGAGGCACTTCCATGACCAGCAAGATCACCGGGTCGGCATCTGATAGGATGTGTGGGGGCCAGCTCGCACGTCAATCCATGCCAGTGCCAATACCCTGTTTATCAAGGACCGCTTGCAACAGTTGTAGACCAGCTTGACTCAGGAGAGGCCAGCCAGATCAGAGCACTCATCGAGGCCAGAGATGGTGCAACGTCATAGGAAGAAGTGCGCTCATACTGCCAAGTTCTTGACTCGCGGAATGAGCATTTCAGTGATACTGAATTGCCGAATTTACACTGATAGGACTGATGCTCCCTTTCTAACTACCTCGTCGTCGATGGAATGTTAAATCCTACTGCTAATTCCCAGTTTTGACACTGATGGAAGCAATTTCGTTGCCTATTATGAAAAATAAGACTCCTTGTTGAAATGGACAAATCACAGACAACTAATAAAATTGTGGAAAAGTGAAGTATAATTTTCCAACAGCCTTGTATTAATGTTAGAAACGAAGACTGTGCCACTGAAATTTCCTGGCAGATTAAAAGAAGCGTATGCCCTACCGAGCCTCCAACTCAGAACCTTTGCCTTTAGGTGCAAGTCCGCTACCTACTGAATTACCCAACTCACGTCCCGCCATCACAGCTCTACTTCCGTCGGTGCTAGGAGACGAGATACTGGAGGAAGTATAGCTGAAAGGACGGGTCGTGAGTCGTACTCATACTCAGGTAGCTCAGTGCGAGAGCACTTGCCCGCGAAAGGCAAAGGTCCTAAGTTCGAGTCTCTGTCCGAGACACAGTTTTAATCTACCAATAAGTTTCACATCAGCGCACACTTAGTGATTAAAATTCTTCTGGGTATTATGCTGCGTCATTGCTAAAAACTATCTTCCTCAGAGAAGTTTTATTATTGTTGTTTTTAGCTGACGCGGCATAATAACCAGAAGAATTTTAATCACTATGACACTGGCCGCGGAAGCCTACGTTCTTTTATTAGCGCACACGTCTCTGCAGAGTGAATACTGCATTCTTCGTGCCATTGTCGGGGAATAATTCAATTTGGTTTTTATTGTAAAGGCTACTAGCTGTGCCGGTAATGGACTAACTAGCTCCCAGGTCGCTTCACTACAGAACTAAATAAATATGCAAACGACGTAAAAACCGGTCATCCAATGCGAAACAGCAGCACTTTCCTGCTGCAAAGATACTCTTGTCTTGCGTGGTTGGTATGGAGTTAGTACTGACCTTAGAACAGCCACTTAACATTGGGTAATATCACTTCTTATCTCTGCAGAGCCCCCGTAATCAGTACTTGAACTTATTGATTTAACTGTGTCGCGAGACAGGAAACGTGACTGAATGACTAACTCGATAAGTTAGATTTATATGACGACAAAAGCTATCGCTAGCAAGACTGATGTACATGATATGCTGTTTGGGAATACCAGAGGTGTCTTCTACAGATAAATCGGTTAACTTAGAGCAGAGCACGTTATTACGGCAGTAAACTTGGACATAACACAGAACTCGTGTTTTTTAAAGAGAATTTTTCACTCTATGCTGGCCTCTATGGGCGATGCTTGTAGAAAAGACAGCTCTTCAGTTAGACGAGCTTCACCTCGGGGGATTTAATTAGCAGAATTTTCCTTCCTCTGGGAAGTAGAAAAGATTGCTGAAGTTTCTTACACGTCAAGACTAAAACACACGGCGACTCACCACCTCCGAATTGGTTCACCTGACACAGAATTCAGAAACAGAGAAATGGGATAAGAATCAAATGACCATATGGGGAGCGTTTAGATGCGTCGTACGGTGCTAAATACTATATTTAACAAACTGGCGTTCATGCATCAGTGTCTCATCGTCGCTCACCAGCTCATTGTCAGGCTCTCGAGGGCGAACTGATCTGTCAAATTTCACAGTTTTACATGTATTTCTTCAAAATGTAGCTGTTGAGTTTTGCCCTAAAAAATACGACTCTATTATATTCAGTTTGTCACATCTAAATATCAGTAACACATGTTTTAAGAAAGGAAAAAGTTGTTCTCAAGTTACTCAACTTACGAATCGGAGTGGAAAAACCTAATCCGCTGGAAAACGAGAAATGACTTTGTAAGTTACGTGACAGTTCGTGGTAAGTCGCATTTCTTCGAAATACATTAATATATACATACGAAAAATTGTCGCTGAAAGTACCACGCACAAAAATGGATTTGAGTAACGTACAGCAGACGAAAGAACTCGGAAAAATTGGACCCACTGGCTAAAAAAGTTACCAAAGTCGGAAGGAGGTCCACAACGGATCGCTGGTTTGTTGCGGCGAACAACGAATGCGGCGAAAGGTGTGGGACAGTTTCCGGCAGTACCACTGTACGATTATAGAGACTACAGAAACTACTATTTACTCGTTGATTGCTGAACATGTCAGCTGAAAGTCTAATGTTCCCGTTGAAAACTAGTTTTTCACTAACAATGAAATGTAATAGCAGTGACATTGTAGCAGCGAACAGAAAGGGACCGCTTTCGCGGTAAGTATTTCACTTCTAGTCAGCAGTGAATAAGAAATACTTGGCACAGGTTGATTATATTCCTAGTGACGTTTCAGTAAAGAGTCTTTGAGTCCACTCGGACGAATTTGGAAACTTCCCGTTCGTCTGCCACACTCAGTCTCAACAGCCAGTGAAAAGTAAAACTATTAATTTACTGGCACTCCATATCGCCTGTTCTACAATTTGTCCATACTCGGTTTCCATGATATTTCCGTCTCCAGCTCTTCTTTTTGATGTGTTATAAAGTGTATTTTATCACAGAACTCATACGTCAATATCTGTGATGTAATGATATACATTCTAAGGAAAACCGAAGACGCACTACAAAGTAGCTATCCGAACGGGATTGAAATCTGTCGATTATTGCAATTTCAGAAAAACTGGTTGAGTTATTCAAGAGCTTCACAAATGGAGCAAGTCAACAACGCGTTAGACGATCTCTGGCTTTTATGCAAGCAGTTATTTGGCATAGCACTGACAGAACTATTGGATGACGTCCTGACGGATATCGTGCCAAATTCTTTCCAACTGGGACGTTAGATCCTCAAATTCCGGAGCTGGATGGAAGTCCTTGCACATGATGCTCCAACAGCTAACTGGATTGTCTGATGACAGTACATTAGTGAAACCAAGCTGAAAGCCCTTAAGTCAAGGCTCCATCTACTAGAAGGTAAATAACACTCCAAGTGACCAGTATATATTCGATGTTGTCAGCTTTTCTAACGTAATTTTTTCACTTAAACAAAATTCCCTGGAGCCCCAGAAGTTTCTGTTCAAGTGAAAAATTCATTTGTTCCAGAGTCAGCCAATGTACTAACATTTAACAGTTTCTGTAAGAATTTACTGCGATTTCAGTGGTCAAGTTACCAGTCTGGCACTAGCTTCAGCCGTTTTTTGCAAAATCGTAAGTAGTGCTGCGTGGCTCGTATCTTCGGATGTTTAAAAAAAATGCAAATTCCGTGTGGCGAGGGCCTCCCGTCGGGTAGACCGTTCGCCTGGTGCAAGTCTTTCGAGTTGGCGCCACTTCGGCGACTTGCGTGTCGATGGGGATGAAATGATGATGAAAGACACACAACACCCAGTCATCACGAGGCAGAGAAAATCCCTGGCACCACCGGGAATCGAACCAGGGACCCCCTGAGCAGGAAGCGAGAACGCTACCGCAAGACCCCGTGCTGCGGACTTCGGATGTATAATGGACCTGAAATGATTTGAAAGTTAAGTAAGCTATCTTCAGATCTTGCACTCTGAAAGGAGATAATCACACCGACTGCAGCTAAACGGACGTTTTAGTTCGCTGTCCCTTTCAGACGAAGGCGAGAGAGATGAGTGAGCTGAAGTATACTCGCCTTAAACTCGCCTATGACATCATCTCCGAATTTGTCCTCCCCCTACGCTCGGACACTCAACTCGCGAGTCTTTGCCATTCTCCAACTAAAGGAAACTCGTCACTTGAATGTTATAGGGTACAGGTGGACTGCATCAGCGCAGAAAGGAAAGCGAGAACACGAGTTCGGAAGTACAAGTGGGGGGGGGCTCGCATTACAGCTATGTACGCAACAGTTGCGCAATACGATTGTTATACACAGTCCCCAAACACTGCCGACAAGAGGATGATGTGTATTTTTTAAACTGTGTTTAATTATTAAAGAAAATTTGCAATAGTTTTTGAAAAAGATATAGAAATTAATGATTTAGCCCATAAACGCAGATTGCGTTGATCAATAGAGTACACAAACAGCGCACATTTTGGCCGCAGGGACATAAGTGTGACATTGCTCTGTGCCCAGTTTTCGTTTGTCGGAGTACATACGTTTTCTGATGGTAGAGTTGGAATAAACAACAATACAACAATTTTGTTTGCAATATATATTCAGGATGTGGTACCTCACAGCCCTTAGGAATTTGAAAAATGTCGTATTGCCGCCTTGAGCTGCTGGTAAAATTTTACACGTATACAACCAGTTTGAGTCGTCTGACCTCATCCGGTTCATAAAAATATTCACAGCATCATCTCATGCGAAATATAAAATCGTTATCGTCAGTTGATAAAAGCACGAATGATACACTTATCATATCTTAATGTACGTAGTCAATCTATGAAACTGTGTTAGGAGTGTTAAAAAACAGTAACCATCGTTAATGCGGTGAACAGATTCATATATACCTGTATATGAATATTTGCATATGTTAGTTATTCCTGTATGTCTCAATTTATTGACGAGGTAGATAATTATTTTCCTCATATAAAAGGTACATTTGATTTCCAATCAAAAAGCTTGATCAATAATAAGTGAAAATAATCTCAGACTTATCCACAAGTATTTTCATTAGTTTTCTTTTTCCAGTTAATTTTATTATTCTTGCAACAATGCTTTCAAACAATTAAGATCACGATTTGAATTCGAATCCGACCGAAGAAGATCTGCACGAACATCTTTTTCTCTTCGATTCTTTGTGATCGCTGTAATGTTTCTGATCTTTGAAGTAGAAATTGCGTTAATTTTACTGATCGTAATCATAAAAACATCAGATGATATAATTTGAGCATTATCAACAATATTAATTTTATTTCTTCTACACGAATGTAGGAGTCTGTTCACAGCGTTAACATCGATTACAGTTTTAACGTAAATTGGTACACGCCCTAGAACAGTTTTTAGAGACTGACTGCGTAATTTATATTACGATAGGATAACCGCGTATTATTCACGATTCTACCTCGTGGCTGTAACGATGATAATTTCAGCTAACATGACGCTGTTCATACTTTTATGTACCTGGCGATGACCAGACGACTGAACTGGGTCTATAAACGAAGTATTTTACCAGCAGCTGAAGGCGGTAATGTGACATTTTTCGAATATAACGTATATTTATCATTATTGTTCTTTTTATTCTAGACTTTTTAGCCATGTTATCACCTTTGCATTGAAACCCCTCAGCATATATATTATTATTGTATTGCAGTGCTTAAGATCTTAACATTGTCTAAACTGTAGACAGAAACCGGTTGCCAACCATAATGTTTTATTCACTTCTGAAAAGACTTTCGTATACTAAAATGTATCAGAAGGTATTTCCCTTGAGTGTAGATTTTTACGGAAGCGTAACGTGCACTATAAACTCACCACCTGTAAAGAGAACAGAACTGTACCTTTTGCAACACTTAATATTTGTCTAGCACTCTCTACAGTCTCACATAACTCAGCTTCGTAATAGGCCGTTTGAAGGTGACAGAATGTCATTTCGCCCTGTCAGGGCTATTTAACAACAGCGTGATCGTGTACTCAGCTTGGATACTGAGTCGCGACATGCTTCATTCCAGCACGCTGCAGTAGGGGACAACGAGATGACGAGTAGGAAGCGACCGCAGCGCCGCAGCTGTCACACTCGTGGAACTGGTGCAGAAAGGAACGCAGTCGATACTATTGACATAGCGGCGACGCTTTGATTTTCTGTGCTATGCAACCTCCAGCATTTGATTCGTGTCGTGTGTATCTGGGGCTCCCGCGCGGCGGACTCACCGGCTATCCTCGTGGTCCATGGCGGCGCCAGGTCTGCTGCTGCTGTGGCGACGTCGGTGGGTGAGCGCGCGGCGGCCGCAGCTGCGCTTGTCTGAGCCGGCCGGCCGCCCGCGCGCTGCTACGCGCCTTCGCCCCACCCCACGGCGGCAGCAGCGCGTCAGCTGACGTCACAGCTGTGAGGTAACCGCACCTCACCTGCCCGACCAGGTAATCCGCGGGCCCTGCAACTCCGCCGCCCTCGCATCGTGGTGCCGCCGCAGTCAGCTGTCCGTGCTGGCGGACGCAGCCACGCCCCCGCTCTGGTGGCCCTGACCGCCACAGACAGCCGACACGGGCCTAGCGACCTTCAGAGACCGTCCGGCTTCCACGGGCAGAAAAATTCCCGATAAACGGCCCTACACACTCACCGACCGACCGACCCACCGAACGAGGTGGCGCAGTGGTCAGCGCACTGTTCTCGCTTTCGGGAGAACGGCAGTTCATAACCGCGTCCGACCATCCTGATTTAGATTTTGCGCTATTTCCTTAAACCGTTTCGGGTAAACGCCGAGATGGTTCCTTTGGAAGGGCACTGTCGCCGGCTGGAGTGGTCGTGCGGTTCTAGGCGCTACAGTCTGGAACCGCGTGGCCGCTGCGGTCGCAGGTTCGAATCCTGCCTCGGGCATGGATGCGTGTGATGTCCTTAGGTTAGTTAGGTTTAAGTAGTTCTAAGTTCTAGCGGACTAATGACCTCAGAAGTTAAGTCCCATAGTGCACAGAGCCATTTGAAAGGGCACTGTCGATTCCCTTCCTGATCCTTCCCTAATCCAATGGGATCGATGATATCGCTGTTTGGTCCCCTCTCCCGAATCAACTCAACCGACCAAACGACAGATCTACTGACCGACTAACCAACCGACAGATCAACCAACCAACCACAACCGACGAAGATTTCTTGCCGGGATGTCTGGCCGGTAGGAATACCCGACAGCCGAGCCTCCACCCCCATTTAGCGACGGGCACGAAATATCCATACATCAAAATATCTATTTTTCTGCAAAATTTCGATATATGTCGCCAGTGTTAAATTAACAATAGATCCACTAATCCGTAATTTGTATTAAATATGGAAATCGATTTTTTTTCTTTTCTTCCCTTGATTCACAAGTAGTATCGTTCTTCTCAACAGATTTCTTGACCATTCCAACTACTACTATTCTTTGCAATCTGGTAGTAAATGTCTTAAAATGGGCTTAATTTATTTTCTTATTCAGCACCAGAAATGAGCACCAGATTTGATGATGATGATTGGTTTGTGGGGGCGCTGAACTTTGCTGTCATCAGCGACTGTACGAAGTCTCAATTTTTTCACACTTCAATTTTTTATGCACTCCATTCTAGCCACTATCACGAATGATGATGAAATGATAAGGACAACACAGATACCCAGCCCCGTGCAGAGAAAATCCCCCACCCGGCCGGGAATCGATCCCGGGACCCCGTGATCCAGGGGCAGCGATGCTAGCCACTGAGTCACCAGCTGTGGACAGCACCAGATTTGAACATGAATGTATTTATAAACGCAAATTCATGATAGCTTGTTACCTCTGCGTGTCATTCCTAGCATTGCAAATAATAGGTACGAGGTGCAAAAATGCATAAATTTGGTGACAGCGCTGTATGAGAAATGTGCTCCTTACGTATGTGGCAGAACGTGCGCTTCTCTTACGCACTGATTGCCTGGATCAAGAAAACGTAGACGCATTGTAAAAGTAAGGTAAACTCGGCACAAAAATCACAAACATTACTGCACTGGGGTTTGATGGAAGTTGTACTCTGTTGTCCGAAATTTTAGTCGACATTTCACTCCTGCTTCGTCAGAAATTGCTCGAAAATAATCCGAGCCTATTCTGTTTTGTCCATTAACTAGTTTTTCTTGTAAATAAGTGATTTTGAAGTACATTGTGTGTCTTATTGGTTAATGTTGCATATAATAAATTATTTGTCAAATTTTAAATCTTTATTAATCATTTCTGTGATTACTTTTTTTAAATACCTGTAAATATTGAAAATATCGATCGATATTTCATGTATTCTTGGCTCGATACTATCGATGCCATTCACAAACATCGTTTTGATTATGTCGATATTTTAAAAAATTGCCCATTCCTACGCCACTTCACACAGCGAATTGTGCCGTGTGTAGCGTTGTAGTACCAGCCGTTCAAAAAGAAGTTTTTCTCTGGTCACAGTGCACGGGATTCAGTGCTATGTTACACAGTGAGAGGTGGACGAAACTTTGACAGTCTCTGAAAATACTTAAAGTCTGGAGATGTTTGTGGGTCACGCCATGTGAGCAGTAAAGCAATAGAAACGCAAGAAATGAAGTAAGTGTTTTATTTTTTAACCGATCCATAATGGTTCATGCTGCACAGAGTAAAAGATTAAAAATTTATAAATTAAAGTCAGTCGACTTTCTGTATTTCGATTTTAAAATTTTATTTACGATACTTACGAATTCGAAGACTGAGAACCGAAATGAAGGCAGAGTATGTCTCAGATTCCATTACCGACACCTATTGGAAGTAGAACAGTCAAGGGACATTTATTCATAAAATATAGTTGCTTCATTGTTACAAGTGTTAAATAGTCTAACCTATATCCATGCCTTTTACCATGAAGAGCGAATGTGGGACGCATTTTATAGTTGTTCGAGGTACATTTCTTATATACCTCTTGTGTTTATTTGATGATGTGCGCAACCAGCATTTGTAATCTTCCTTGTTCTCATTTTAAATGAGTTCCTTAAATTTACGGGGTATCTTTTATGCAACATACATAAATATAATTAGTAATGTTTCTATGTATTTGTATTATTTTATTTATTTTGATATACCATGATGTATTTCCTCAGGCAACTACAAAAACCATGCTGCAGGTTTCAGAAATTATTTAGGTAATAATTGTGGAGATACAACAGCACTGAATTTGAGGTCGTCTTAATTTCTGCCAGTAGCTAGAATCCGTAATGTAGCCAACAGCCTTTCCTTACAGATTACGGCCTCTCACGACTGCACTCTTTTTCCTTAAGAATGGTTTCATGATGATCAGTAGCTCCGAAATGCATATTTCGTACATTCTTAGATAATTACGAATATCATCCGCTCCTGGCTCGTAAAGTAAGAGAGCGTTGGTTAATCTCATTCTCTGCATTAGCCACTTTTTTGCTCATAGCTTTCTCTCGGCAGTTTTGGCCTTGTTACCTTCAAAACACTGTCGCAACGTGTGCAGGCTGGCACGAAATAAGCCGATCCGTGGGTAGGCCGATAAACTAGTGTGCGTGTGTGTTTAAGGGCTTTAGAAACGTTCAGTAACTTGCGAATGCCTCGGTCTGCCTTGTTTGCTGACATCCAATACGTGCGGCCAAGGTCATGGCCCGGCAAGGCGCAGCGTGTTTTGGCGCGACAGAGACCACTTAGATAAGTATAGCTGGGTCGAGCTGAGGCTGTGAGTAGTTACATACTGGACGATACGTTTCGAAATTTAAAAATGAATACTACAGAGCTTTCTCCTTCCTACAAAATATACGTACAACAAGCACCCATTTATACTTACGAGAATTATCCGTCTTGCAAATTATTATAGTTATTATCGTAGTAACTGCTGTTGTCTTCAGTCCGGCGAGTGATTTGACCATCCCCCCCATCTACTCTGTCCTGCGCAAGTCTCTTCGTCTCCAAGTAACTACTGCGACTTGCATTCTTTTGTACCTACTTACTGAGTTATCACTTGGTCTCCCCCTACAACGTTTACTCTCCACACCTTCTTCCAGTATTAAATTAATGATCTCTTGAGGTCTCAATGTGTCCTATCAACCGACCCCTTCCATTAGCCCGATTGCACCGCAGATTTCCTTTCTCTCCAGTCCTACTCAGTACTTCCTCATTAGTTACGTGATCCACGCATCTAATATTCAACATTTTTCTGTAGCACTACATTTCGAAAGCTTCCGTTCTCTTTTATCTCAACTCTTTATAGTCCATTTATCACGTCTAAAAATGGCTGCCCAACAGATACTTATCTCCAGAAAGGACTTCCTACCACTTAAATCTATATTCGATGTTAAATTTATCTTCGTTAGAAACGCTTTCCTTGCCTTTGCCTATCCACATTTTACATCCTCTCTACTTCGGCCAGAATCAGTTGCTTTGCTGCCCAAATAACAAAACTCGTCTACTACTTGAAGTGTCTTGTTTTTTAATCTAATGCCCCCAGCGTCACCCGATCGCATGTAATGTCATCAGAAGATCAAAACAAATTGCAAAGTGATTTAGACAAGATACCTATATGGTGCAAAAAGTGGCAATTCACTCTAATGGAAAATGCGAAATCATCCACATGAGCATTAAAAGAATCCGCTAAATTTTAGTTACACGATTAATCATATGAGTCTAAAGCCTGTAGACTCTACTATATACTTAGAGATTAGAGCTACAAATAACTTAAAAATGGAACGATCACAGAGATAATGTTGCGGGGGAAAGCAAACGAAGGACTGCTATTTATTGACGGAACACTAAGAAAATGTGACAGGTTTACTAAAGACACTTCTTCAACTACGCTTTTCAGCCCTCTTTGGAGTATTATTTTGCAGTGTGGGATCCGTATCAGACAGGACTGAAGTAGGACATCGAAAAAGTTCAAAGAAGGGCAAGTCGTTTCGTATTATCGTGAAATAAAGGAGAAAGTGCCATGGATACGATACGCGAATTCGAATGGCAGTCATTAAAACAAAGGCGTTTATTCGTTGGGGCAGGACTTTCTCATGAAATTTCAATCATCAGCTTTCTTCTCAGAGTGTGAAAATAATTTGTTGATGCCCACATACATAGATAGAAACGATCATCATAATAAAACAAGAGTGGAACAGTAGATAAGTAGGTTAAAGGTGGTTCGGTGAACCCTCTGCCCGGCACTTAATTGAGGATTGTGGAGTAATCATGTAGATATAATTTGACTTCATTCCGTTATCCTAGTTTTGTTTTTTTGTGTTCATCTTCTATTATCCTTCCGTGACACTGTTCACTCCGTTTCAAAGCTCTTCCAAGTCCTTTGCTACCTCTGACAGATTTATACTGTATCAAACTTTTTGCTTTTATCTCTTAAGACTTTAATTCCCACTCGAAAATTTTCTTTCGTTTCATTTACTGCTTGCTCAATGTACAGACTTAATAGCACCGGGGATTGGCTACACCCTGTCTCACATTGTTTCTCTTTCATGCCCCTCGACTCTCATACCTTTCATCTGGTTTCTGTAGAAGTTGCAAATAGCCTTTCGCTACCCGTATTTTACCACTGATACGCTCCCTAATTTTGAAGGAAGTGTTCCAGTCACCATTGTCAAAAGGTTTCTCTAAATCTACAAATGCTGTAAACGTACGTTTGTCTTTCCTTATCTTCTAAGATACGTCGTAGAGTCACTACTGACACACATGTTCCTGCATTTCTCCGGAATCCAAACTGACCTTTCCGACGACGGTTTCTATCAGTTTTCCCATTCTTTTGTAAAGAATCCGTGTTAGTATGATGCAACCATAACTTATTAAACTGATAGCTCGGTAATATTCACGCCTGTCAGTATCTTCTTTCTTTAGAATTGAAGTTATTACATTCATCTTGAAGTTTGAGGGTATATCGGCAGTCTCATACATCTTACACATCAGATTGTAAGAGTTTCGTCATTGCTGGCTCTCTCAAGGTTATAATTAGTTCTGACGGAATGTCATCTACTCCCGGGGCCTTGTTTCGATTTACGATTTTCAGCGCAATGTCAGATTATTGTCGCAGTATCGTATCTCCCAACTCATTTAATCTAGGATCTCTCCCATTTCTACAATGTATTTTCTTTGTAGTTCATCTCCCTCGTGTAGACAATGTATGTACTCCTTTCACCTTTCAGCTTCCCCTTCTTTGATTAGGGCTGATTTTCCATCTGAGCTCTTTATTGTCTTTTCTCTAGAGGCTCCTCTGATTTTCCTGTATGCGGTATCTATCTTCCAGCTAATCATGCCATAATTGGGAGATTTTGAAAAATTAAAAATCAGAAACAGAACTAGTCCATTGGGATTAAAACGAATATCCTCATTTAGAATACAAATTTCTGGTTGCGAAGACGCAGACTGCAGCTACACTCGGCAACCACTCGTGTGTGGTTCGCCGGAAGAAATATTGCTACTAAGCATCCGTGTGACGTCGAATCTTTCATAGTCTTTCCGCAGTAGTATTTCTTGACTCTTCTATGGCCGTACCCTCTCGGAGTTTTAACAGCAGATCATGCGATCACGCCAGTCACAAACTGGGCTTCACAAGATCGTTGTTTTCGGAACCCATGTTGGTTCCTGCAGAGAAGATTTTCGGTCTCCAGAAATGTCATAAAACTGGTGGGAGCATAAACATGTTCCAATATTACTCTTCATGCTTTCCCGACGAGGCGTTGTTATGTTGATTAATTGGGTTTGTGCCTGTTATTCACGTCTTTCAAGCACGGTATTTCAACTGATACAAGCAGTAGCACACAGCACCTGAAGAAGACTACGAGTCACGCAGTTGAAATGTTGTGCAGGAAAGACGCGAATAATCGGCAGGAACCCTGTTAATCAACATGACTGCTTCCAATATTCTACAACAGACCAACGTCAGGGATATAAGCCTTTAATTTTGTGCGTCTGTCAGACGACCCTTATTAAAAAATTTGCCTTTTTTCCAATTCTTAGGAACGTTTCGCCCCTCTAGACACCTACGGTTCATTGCCGCTAGAAGAGGAGCAAGGTCTTTCACATATTCTAGGTAGAACGGTTCTGGTATCCCGTCTTGTCCAGATGCCTTTACTTTGTTGAGCTATTTCAGTCGCTTTTGTATCCCTTGGTCACTTATTTCGATAACGTCATTTTGTCGTTCGTGCGAATATTTAGAGGAGGAAGTACAGTGCAAGCTTCCTGTGTGAAACAGAGTGCAATATTCCTCCGTGAAACAATTTTGGAAAAAGAGCTTAAGAATTTTCTGACTTTTCTGTATCATTGTCTGTTTCAATTTCATTACGGTCAGAGATGACTTCGAATTGTCTACTTAAGACCAAAACTTCTTAGAATTTTCTGTCGAGTTGATAAGAATTTTACTTTCAGATTCTTCTATCGTTTCACGTATAGCCCTCCAAACGCTAATTTTTGCTTCGTTAAGTTTTTGTTTGTGACGCCTTTTGCAGTGGATCTCTGCCTTCTTAGCAGATTACTAACACCATTGTCAAACCACGGGTGTCTTTTCCACCTTCCACAATTCTGCTCGTAACATTGCGATGAAAATATCCACGGGCAGTTGAATAGTGGAGCTATGAACCGCGATTTTAGCACTTAAGTGACGCAGATGTAGGTAACAAAGTGTATTCAATAGAAGAAGAGAGCAAAGACGAGACGATCGAGAAACCAGAAAGTGAACTGAAAGAAAATGTATGAAGTTCTATGTATTTTAAGAGCACCTTTTAAATGTGTTATAAGTTTTTAGCTGTTAATGAGTAAGGAATGTAGCAGGCTTTCAAGTATAACACTGGCATGATTAGTACATACAGTAAATATTTTCGCCCAGAAACATATTTTGGATTGTCTGCATTTTTCGGTTATTGGTGCAGTCTCGAGTCCGCATTAACCTGTATAAGCAGGAATTTGCTATAAATGGGGAAAATTAACACAAACTAGGGGGTAGTGCTTAAGGGGAAACCAGTATGTGTATTTTTTCAACCAGTTAGTGGTAAGTTCCACAGTGCAAGATATTCCAACGGTATCACCACGCCTGCCACGATATCTGTAACATGTCTATGTAAACAAGACTCACATTCATAAACCATTCTGCATCCAAAGACTTGTCAAACTGATAATTTCACTATGTTCTAATTTAATCTTGGCTTAAGTTTTTTATTGTATTTTCAACCTGATGTCACACAAGGAGTAACATGATCGGTTTAGACTTCTTAGTGACGTATCTTTAGATGTTCTGAATCCGGTACGGATTAACTCGTGAATTGACAGCTGTATTACTACGTAGCGGATTGAAGACATTTTTATGAGAGCGCAAAAACAACTGAGGTCATAGCCGCCAGTGTCATACTCTCGGAAACTAATACGAAAAAAAAGTTAAAAGTGACTACACTTGAAGCCCAGTCGACAGAAGGAAAGAGCTAAGAACAAGGACTCCCTCTTGGAGAAAGATCCACGAAAGGCGCCGTAGAGACAGCGGAAGTTCCTAACCAAAGATTAAATGTCCGACATATTGCTACGGCGGGTAGAAAGCAAAACGCAGTCGATAACCCTCGCGCCATTAGCTAAAGCAGCCTGTAACTCAAACGGCAAGCATACTCTAGGACGTAGAGTAAGTGGTTAAAAAAGGGCATTGGGTCAGGAAATGGCGAGCCATCAAAGGCTGTCGACAATGAGCAAAAATTGATGGGAGATCACCACTTAACAAACGACGGTGGCTGAAACGAGAGTGCCAATACGCAGCCCAGATAAAACGATATTCTGGCTGCGAGAGGACGCCGGCGAAGACGCTGGGAGTAGTTTAATTCCCCGGAGTTAGTTCATCTGAAGAGAAGACCAGTGTTGATGTCAAAGTGAAACCACCTGCCGATAGATGGCAACGTGGAGATCGGCCGAAGGAATTGAAGAGCTAACGGGCCGAGATGGGAGGTCTGCAGCCCTGGCAGCAGCATCATTTCCGGTCACAGATGTGGCCAAGAATCCCCATGATGGTCACAGGGGCCGACTCAACAGCGAGCAATTGGAAGCTTTTTTGGAGCCTTTGCACTAAGGGATGGATGGTGTACAGCACACAAAGGCTCTAAAGGGCACCGAGAGAATCGGAGTATATGTCAATTACAAGATCTGTGTCGCCGGATGTCTTATGGAGCGAGAGAACACAGACCACCACACGAAGCCTGGGCTGTAATGGGTTCACACCCACTGGGAGTGTGGCAGGTAGCGTCAAGTTAAGCTGCCTGAGTAGGAGCTGAAAGCGAGCTTTGGGAGGTACACAAGAGAAGGACGCGACCCATAGTGGCGGTCAGGGGAGTCATTGAAAAAGGAGGCAAAGGATGGGAGACAGAAAATGACATGCGTATCTGCTGAGGAGCATGACAGCAATAGTTCCGCGGCTTCTGCATAGATTCATCCGGGCTAGTGTAAGAGGAGCCTGTGGCCAACGGATTCCACGATGGTGGATTGTATTGAGATGACGTAAGACTGACGGCCGTGAAGATTAGTAAACGAAACACCCAGTCTAGTTTCGAACAGACAGAGGATCCAGAATGAGATTTTCACTCTGCAGCGAAGTGTGCCCTGATATGAAACTTTCTGTCAGATTAAAACTGTGTGCCGGACCGAGACTCGCAATCGGGACCTTTGCCTTTCGCGAGCAAGTGCTCTACCAATCGAGCTACCCAAGCACGACTCATGATCCGTCCTCACAGCTTTACTTCCGCCAGTACCTCGTCTCTTACTTTCCAAACTTCACAGAAGCTCTCCTGCGAACCTTGCAGAACTAGTTCTGCACACAGTTTTAATATGCCAGGAAGTTTCATATCAGCACACACTCCGCTGCACATTGAAAATCATTCTGGAAACATCCCCTAGGCTGTGGCTAAGCCATGTCTCCGCAATGTCCTTTCTTCCAGGAGTGTTAGTTCTGGAAGGTTCGCAGGAGAGCTTCTGTGAAGTATGGAAAGTAGGAGACGAGGTACTGGCGGATGAAAGCTGTGAGGAGGGGCGTGAGTCGTGCCTGGGTTGCTCGGTTGGTAGAGCACTTGCCCGAAACGCAAAGGTCCCGAGTTCGAGTCTCGGTCCGGCACACAGTTTTAATTTGCCAGGAAGTTTCAGACACAGGATCGATGCACTCGGAGGAGGGTGTTACGATCCCCTCCCCAGGAAGTACCGCTTGGGACACGTAGGACATTGAAGGACTGGGTGCAATGTGTGGCTAGGTAAAACACGTTGAAGGACCAAGAAAGTTTTCTTTCAAGCACGAGCCCCAGGAATCTCGTAGTCTCATCGAACAGAAGAGCAACAGAACCAAGATCCCCGCCAGAAATTCATACAAACGGTTTTGTCTTGCCGCACCCAGTTCTCCTGGATAAAGCTGTCTGACAAGGAAAAACAGACACGTACCTTGAAAAATCTGCCTATTAGAAATTCCTGAAATAAACTGTCAGACAGGCTTGGAAGCCCCACGTGTGTACAGTACGGAGGATACCAGTCCTCGAGCAAGAATCGTAGGCTTTCTCCGAATGAAAAACACAGCCACTGTCTTGTATTTTCGCGGAAAGCAGTTCATGACATGGACTGACAAAGTGACGAGATGGTCAACTGCAGAATGGCGCGCTTGAAATCCACATGGTGCTGTTAGTAGAAGGCTGGATTCGAGCCACCATACCAGCCGGCCATGAATCAAACGTTCCACCACCTTGCAAACAAGGCTGGTGAAACAAATGGGGCGGTAGCTTGAAACAAGGTGTTTGTCCTTACTGGCTTAGGCCATCGTGCGGGAAAAATGCCATCTGTCCAAATGCGATTGCATGCTGCGGCTTATCGCTAACAGCAAGTTCCGGCGCTGGCGCCATATCACTTCCGGTTATGTGAACTTTAGCGCGGCTCATGCCTAGTAAAACAAGGCACGGCCGCGGCTATACGAGTATAAGTAATGTGTCTGGAAAGACGCCGTCAGTCAAGTACCTGCACGTGCAACAGCAATGGACGGGAAGCAAGAGGTGCCGCACTGTAGGAGGAGATTTAGACGTTCGAGCCAGACGGTGTATAAGGCTACTGACTATAAGTGACCCTGAGTAGTAATGGTGGAGCGCAAGCTCTTCTGCGGGGACCGTCCGTGTTTTGCGGCTGTGTTGTTAACTTTACTCTGGAGCAGAAAGATACAAGTCAACCTGGTAATGATTGGGTGACTGCTGCAATTGTGAGTTATCCAGGAGATACAGTGAGGGCAATTGCAGGAGTGGAGGCTTTTAATTGCAGAGATGTCATTGCTTGTCGCAAGTTTCAAGTAGCCGGTATCTTCAACAGGGATATTGGTACGTCATATTTCACGTCAAATATGCCATTTGTTGTGAGGACAAGGAATCATCGTAAAATAAATAAGACCGAGTCTGTGCCGGTATGGTTTAAAGGACAAGGAAGATGTCTGAGGTGTGGGGTTGATCTGTTATTCTGCGCAACGGATTAATCTGAGATGTACCCTTTAACCTGTGGCTCCTGCAAGATGCATTTTCCACCCCCACACTACTACAGAAGTCAGACAGGCGCTCCTAACGTTCTAAAGAGAAATGACTGAAAAACGTTCAGCAATAAAGGTCTCGTGGAGTCGTTCGCTGAAGGAAATGACACAAAAATTCACAAAATTTCTTACGTAACTAGTGGGATACTTGCGTACTGGAGTAGTGCTAGTTAGTGTAAGAAAAACATGAAACTAACGAAAGTTATTATTTATTTTGCAAAAATTCTGAGAAATCACAATGGCACTTTTAGTTATGAATTGAACAAGTTATATCCTGGTTCTTTTCGGAATGTGAAGTTACCTCTCAAGGATAGGATTTGCTAATTAAATTTCTATACAAATTTTAAGATGGTTGTTGACTTGGCAGAATGGCTGAGAGGAGCGCCTACTCAACTTGAATAATTAGAATGTTGCTAGGCAAAATCGAGGCTGTCACTTGTGAAATGCAGTGAAGTGTACTGTTGTGGAGGAAATGGGGCTCGCAATAGCTGTAGATCATAATGCCGTAAGCTGCTATGACTGCTGTCTGCGCCGCTCGCTGCTGACAAAAAAAAAAAAGATAACTCTCGTTCTATCTGGATTGACTTTCGCCAATCAAACTCTCCCAATGCCTTGATGAAGTCAAGAATTACTATCGCCCCTAGTCTAACTATTGGCGTGGTACACCGGTCAGATAAGCAGTCCACGACGATGCCACTCAAAATTCGCTAGCAGGCGTTTGACTGTAACTCTGTCTGTTCACACCGCACAATAATTGTGTCGACCAACACAGTAAACAACGCTTAATTGCAAGGACTCAATATAGAGTAGCACTTCGATTAGCTCTCGACAGAGGTGCTCTCCCAGTGAAGTACTGAGTAGAGACTTGTTCCGCGCTCCAAGAGCGACAACGGAATCGCGCCTCTGCATACCAGACGTGAAGGGGGGTATCTTTCGGTCTCTTCCATTATTCCTTCAGCTCAAAGCGTCAGAAATATCGTCTGCCAATCAGCATTGCTCTTCTAAAACGGGAGAATGACGTTTCGTTTAAGGCGACCAATCTGGAAACCTGTAGGATTGGCGTTTGCTGTCTCCCTGTGAAAATCTCTGAAACTGCATGCTATGTGTAAAGAATGTGTAGGCTGGCCGCTCCCACACAATGAAGCGGAATTTGCTTTTAAGCCGAACACGTGGTCGTTCCCCCTTTTCACTCGGGCCCACGTGGTCTGCTACACTGGCGGTCACCGGCCGACATAGGCTGGGTCGTCCTCTGAAGGAACCGGCGTCCTGTTGTGCGGTTTCTCTCCCGAACCAAAAGCTTCTATGACCGTCATGTCTGGAATGTATGTGTGTACGCCAGCCTCGAATATTTCAACCACTGTGCGCTTACTTGTTAACTGCATATCGTTTACATGAATTCATACAACATTGACTTTATCTTATCGAGTTTGGGTTAGAATGAAGCGAATATGATAGTGAGGGCGGAATATGTAAGCAATGAAGGTCAGGAGACCATGGCATCTTACAGATGTCCAAAAATTAAAGTGACAGGTATCTAACCTTTTATTATTGAAACTGAAGTAAAGTAGATATTGTTTCCTTATCTCAAGCCTGATTTTTTTTTAAATATAAAAACTACACATTGATCTCTCTAAAAGGCGAGAAGCTATTCTTCTTGGTGCTGTAGTTCTCAGGGGCACCCAGGGAGGCTCTCTGTGGGAGGCACCTCTGGGCATCTCTGTGAGTACCTCTGCCGCACGCTGCCGGAAGTGAAGGTGAGAGCGCGAGAGAGCGCGAGAGAGCGCTAGAGAGGGGGGGAGAGCGCGAGAGAGGGGGGGGAGAGCGCGAGAGAGGGGGGGAGAGCGCGAGAGAGGGGGGGAGAGCGCGAGAGAGGGGGGGGAGAGCGCGAGAGAGGGGGGGAGAGGGCGAGGGAGATGGGGGGAGAGGGCGAGAGAGAGGGGGGAGGGAGAGAGAGGGGGGAGGGAGAGAGAGGGGGAGGGAGAGAGAGTGGCGGGGGAGAGAGAGTGGCGGGGGAGAGAGAGTGGCGGGGGAGAGAGAGTGGCGGGGGAGAGAGAGTGGCGGGGGAGAGGGTAAGTGGCGGGGGAGAGGGTAAGTGGCGGGGGAGAGGGTAAGTGGCGGGGGAGAGGGTAAGTGGCGGGGGAGAGGGTAAGTGGCGGGGGAGAGGGTAAGTGGCGGGGGAGAGGGTAAGTGGCGGGGGAGAGGGTAAGTGGCGGGGGAGAGGGTAAGTGGCGGGGGAGAGGGTAAGTGGCGGGGGAGAGGGTAAGTGGCGGGGGAGAGGGTAAGTGGCGGGGGAGAGGGTAAGTGGCGGGGGAGAGGGTAAGTGGCGGGGGAGAGGGTAAGTGGCGGGGGAGAGGGTAAGTGGCGGGGGAGAGGGTAAGTGGCGGGGGAGAGGGTAAGTGGCGGGGGAGAGGGTAAGTGGCGGGGGAGAGGGTAAGTGGCGGGGGAGAGGGTAAGTGGCGGGGGAGAGGGTAAGTGGCGGGGGAGAGGGTAAGTGGCGGGGGAGAGGGTAAGTGGCGGGGGAGAGGGTAAGTGGCGGGGGAGAGGGTAAGTGGCGGGGGAGAGGCTAAGTGGCGGGGGAGAGGGTAAGTGGGGGGGGGGAGAGGGTAAGTGGGGGGGGGAGAGGGTAAGTGGGGGGGGGAGAGGGTAAGTGGGGGGGGAGAGGGTAAGTGGGGGGGGGAGAGGGTAAGTGGGGGGGGAGAGGGTAAGTGGGGGGGGAGAGGGTAAGTGGGGGGGAGAGGGTAAGTGGGGGGGAGAGGGTAAGTGGGGGGGAGAGGGTAAGTGGGGGGGAGAGGGTAAGTGGGGGGGAGAGGGTAAGTGGGGGGGAGAGGGTAAGTGGGGGGGAGAGGGTAAGTGGGGGGGAGAGGGTAAGTGGGGGGGAGAGGGTAAGTGGGGGGGAGAGGGTAAGTGGGGGGGAGAGGGTAAGTGGGGGGGAGAGGGTAAGTGGGGGGGAGAGGGTAAGTGGGGGGGAGAGGGTAAGTGGGGGGGAGAGGGTAAGTGGGGGGGAGAGGGTAAGTGGGGGGGAGAGGGTAAGTGGGGGGGAGAGGGTAAGTGGGGGGGAGAGGGTAAGTGGGGGGGAGAGGGTAAGTGGGGGGGAGAGGGTAAGTGGGGGGGAGAGGGTAAGTGGGGGGGAGAGGGTAAGTGGGGGGGAGAGGGTAAGTGGGGGGGAGAGGGTAAGTGGGGGGGAGAGGGTAAGTGGGGGGGAGAGGGTAAGTGGGGGGGAGAGGGTAAGTGGGGGGGAGAGGGTAAGTGGGGGGGAGAGGGTAAGTGGGGGGGAGAGGGTAAGTGGGGGGGAGAGGATAAGTGGGGGGGAGAGGGTAAGTGGGGGGGGGAGAGGGTAAGTGGGGGGGGAGAGGGTAAGTGGGGGGGGGAGAGGGTAAGTGGGGGGGGAGAGGGTAAGTGGGGGGGGAGAGGGTAAGTGGGGGGGAGAGGGTAAGTGGGGGGGAGAGGGTAAGTGGGGGGGGAGAGGGTAAGTGGGGGGGAGAGGGTAAGTGGGGGGGAGAGGGTAAGTGGGGGGGGAGAGGGTAAGTGGAGGGGGGAGGGTAAGTGGAGGGGGGGAGGGTAAGTGGAGGGGGGGAGAGGGTAAGTGGAGGGGGGGAGAGGGTAAGTGGGGGGGAGAGGGTAAGTGGGGGGGAGAGGGTAAGTGGGGGGGAGAGGGTAAGTGGGGGGGGAGAGGGTAAGTGGGGGGAGAGGGTAAGTGGGGGGGAGAGGGTAAGTGGGGGGGAGAGGGTAAGTGGGGGGGAGAGGGTAAGTGGGGGGGAGAGGGTAAGTGGGGGGGAGAGGGTAAGTGGGGGGGAGAGGGTAAGTGGGGGGGAGAGGGTAAGTGGGGGGGAGAGGGTAAGTGGGGGGGAGAGGGTAAGTGGGGGGAGAGGGTAAGTGGGGGGGGAGGGTAAGTGGGGGGGGAGAGGGTAAGTGGGGGGGAGAGGGTAAGTGGGGGGAGAGGGTAAGTGGGGGGAGAGTAAGTGGGGGGGAGAGTAAGTGGGGGGGGAGAGTAAGTGGGGGGACAGTAAGTGGGGGGGAGGGGGGGAGAGGGGGGTAGAGGGGGGTTGGGAGAAAGAAAAAGAAAACAGACACGAGGCTGTTCTGATATCAGGCTATTAGAACTTCAGAATACTTTCCCAATTGCATAGTAGACATGTACCCCGAGGGGGGTAGAGCAAAGAAAAGCAGGACGGCAGACATACAGCACAGAAAGAGAAGAGGTTCTGCAAATGCTCAGACCTCATGGTAGCCAGGTATGAACTCACCGAAGAGTGGTGAGCTGGCTGGGATGGCATCTCGCGATGACGCAGAAAAAGTCGAAATCGACCTTTCTATTTGTGTGAAGACAGAGAGCAAGAGAATTTCGGGAAAAAATTAGATTCAGAAGAAAGAAGGACAAAGGCTCTGTTCAAATTAACAAAACAAACTGAACAACAGCTTTAACTCCGATACTGATCGAAACGACTCTTTAATGACATAGACCGTTTACTATTCTTCTTTGATGATAACACTGCTAGATGTTCTGATTTGTTTTATTTCCAAAAAAAAATTTAATTTCAGATTTTTCAGGTCTATCGATAGCTTTCAGAAGTTATCTAAAATTACCGACATGCTAGTTAACAGTGACAGATTTTTCTATAAATTTAAAATAATAAACATTAGCTCTGATCGACGATCTGGCAATGTAGAGTAACCAATTGATAAGTTCTGAAAACGATACCCATACTGAAATTAATGTCATTGTCATCGAGTTTGAAAATAGAGAAGCTTGGAAAGTAGCTTCTCTATGTACACTCCTGGAAATTGAAATAAGAACACCGTGAATTCATTGTCCCAGGAAGGGGTAACTTTATTGACACATTTCTGGGGTCAGATACATCACATGATCACTCTGACAGAACCACAGGCACATAGACACAGGCAACAGAGTATGCACAATGTCGGTACTAGTACAGTGTATATCCACCTTTCGCAGCAATGCAGGCTGCTATTCTCCCATGGAGACGATCGTAGAGATGCTGGATGTAGTCCTGTGGAACGGCTTGCCATGCCATTTCCACCTGGCGCCTCAGTTGGGCCAGCGTTCGTGCTGGAATTGCAGACCGCGTGAGACGCAAGTATGGTGGGTCTGACACACCGGTGTCAATGTGTTCTTTTTTCAATTTCCAGGAGTGTATATTTTTTGTTAGTTTTAAAACAGACTATACATGTTTGTATTACATGTTTTTGGGTAAACGAAGATTCTATAAAATGTGCTTTTGTGCAAATCCTAAAATAAAATTAACCTCGCAATAATTTTTTTTATATTTTAGGGCTGGATTAGCAAGTCAGCCTCACTTGAATATCAGCTAGTGCAGTGCTCGCACCCCGGCTATGGATAGGTTGGGTTTGTCTGTATCCTCATACGTCGCGCGTTTAACAAATTTTGGTGATTATTATTTCCTTATTCTTTCATATGGTCTGATGGCTAAGCTACGGACATTGATTTGTGACCATGTAGTAGATCGTCAAATGTCATCCAGGCGTTGAGAGATGAAGTAAAACAAAGCTTTGCTAGTCGACAATAGGTACTTAACGTTAAATGCAGTCCGCTCAACAGTCTTTTGTAGCGGTTCTCAGTGATAGCTTTACCAGACCAGCAAGCCAAGACTGTGGCTTAGGCACTAGTGAGGCAGTGTATACTTCGGTTTGGGACACATGAAATCATGATCACGGACGAGGGTGCAAATGTGTTGATGGAATTAATGCAACAGCTATGCAGGCTGTTACGCACTGAAAAATTACCGACTATCGCTGTGCATCCTCAGGCTAACGGTCGCGCAGAACAATTGCGAAAATGTTGAGTTTTTACATAAATGCCCTGCATAACAATTGGGACGTCTTATTGGCCTACTCTAAAGTTCACAAAGCACTAGATTATTAGTAATTTTTTGGTGCAAGATACCTTCGCCCTTTGAGTTACGCAAGGCCCCGTCGTCAGCGAACGATTTTGCTAGGAGAATGAAAATTACCTGCAGACAAGTGCAGGAAAGGGCGCATGATGTGAAAGTGTGGTCTTAGTACCATGTAAGTTAGTGGGTTATGTTAACGAATCCTTTTGTGCGCGGAGGGGAAAACAAAGCAGTTTGTGTCACGGCATAATGGCCCCCGGCGATGACGTTGTCGGTTAGATTTACGGCTCCATACCCGCTCTTCGAAAGTCCTAATCACTTCCTTAGTCAATATGGTGCCGAACAAGCGGTGTTGCAGTTAATGGCCCCGACTGATTAAATAATTCCACGGACGCATTCAACAGTTTTTCCACTAATGTTCTATCCTATGCTTCCATATGTGCTGCTTTACTCCTTAAAATGTTCAAATGGCTCTGAGCACTATGGGACTTAACTGCTGAGGTCACCAGTCCCCTAGAACTTAGAAATACTTAAACCTAACTAACCTAAGGACATCACATTCACACCCATGCCCGAGGCAGGATTCTAACCTGCGACCGTAGCAGTCGCGCGGTTACAGACTTTTTTTTTTTTTTTGGTTTTAGGGCGCACAACTACAATGGTCATTAGCGCCCAGACTAAGTTAGAAATGCACCGCGACACACGAGGTTAAATCAGCAACTAAAAGAGACAATACTATAAAATACAAACAGGCAGAAGATTAAAAAAAAAAAAACAAGAAACAGCATAATCAAACGACCTTACAGGTTTGTCAAGTTGATAAAACGAAGAACGCGAGCAGCTGCTCCTGGGTCATCCGCTAAGATGGCATCCAGAGTACATGGCAGGCCAAGATCAAGACGCAGTGTATTAAAATCCGGACAGGACGTTAAAATGTGGCGGACCGTCAGCAATTGCCCACATGGGTAGAACGGCGCCGACGCAGCCGCCAGCAGATGGCGATGACTGAACCGGCAGTGTCGAATTCGTAGCCGGGCCAAAACGACCTCCTTCCGCCGAGAAGGACGTGAGGAGGACGTCCAAGCCGCGGGAAGAGGTTTCAAGGCACGAAGCTTGTTGTCCGTAAGCGCAGCCCAATCGGCATGCCACAGCGATAAAATGCGCCGACAAATGACCCTGCTACAATCTGATGAAAGGACACAACAAGAAGCTGCCCGAGGCTGGAGGACCGCAGCCTTGGCGGCGGCATCTGCAGCTTCGTTCCCAGGGATACCGACATGGCCAGAAACCCACATAAAGCTAACCGGAGAACTGTCTTCTACCAGCTGCTGAAGAGAACGTTGGATCCGGTGCACGAAAGGGTGAACCTCCTACTGATCAATGAGGCTCTGGATGGCGCTCAGGAAGTCGGAGCAGATGACATAAGCAGAATGTCGGTGGCGGCAGATGTAAAGAACAGCCTGGTAGAGGGCAAAGAGCTCAGCTGTGAAGACCGAACAACGGCCATGGAGCCAGTATTTGAAACTTTGTGCCCCGACAATAAAAGAACACCCAACCCAGTCACTGGTCTTAGAGCCATCTGTATAAATGAAGGTCATATTAATGAACTTCGAACGAAGTTCGACAAAACGGGAGTGGTATACCGAACCGGGGGTAACCTCCTTTGGGAGCGAGCGGAGGTCAAGGTGAATGCGAACCTGAGCCTGGAGCCAAGGTGGCGTGTGGCTGTCGCCCACTCTAAAGGTTGCAGGAAGTGAAAAATCAAGGTGTTGAAGGAGGCGACGAAAGCGAACTCCAGGGGGTAGCAGGGCAGAGACATACAACCCGTATTGACGGTCGAGAGAATCGTCAATAAGGAACGTTAAGACGGGTGGTCGGGCATTGACAGTAGCCGATAGGATTACCGACAAAGCAGTATATCGCGCCGGTAGGTGAGTGGCAGTTCACCGGCTTCAGCATGAAGACTCGACGGGACTAGCATAAAACGCTCCGATCGCAAGACGTAAACCTCGATGTTGTATGGAGTTGAGGCCGTGCAGACGAGTATACGAAGGTTCCAGACTGTAGCACCTAGAACCGCTCGGCCACTCCGGACGGCCCTTACTCCTTACGTCGCGTCCTATGTAAGCGACAGAAGCGACCGACAGCGCGCGAATGTTTCGGACGACGGAACACCACTGCTGGTACGGTTACAAAAGTGTGGCCACGTCCGTGGCGCTTCCCGTCTTCTGCTACAACCAGCGACGTTTGGGTTCAACCGTGTTTGGATCTTGTTGCTGCAGCACGCGCGACAGTGGGAGCGACAGCCTTGTGACTTCTCGGCAAAGCTATGGAGCGGACGCGACGGCAGCTTTGAAATATTTATCAAATTTCAAGAAAACTACCCGGTGAAAAAATTTGATTCTTTCGCATCTTATAACTCGATATCTTTGCTCGATAAAGGTCTGAATTTATTTTCGTCACTCGTATTACTTACTGTGCTGCACAAAACTGATTACATGGCTGCACGAAATTTTTAGAATCTGCAGAGGTAAGTCACATTGCATAGACTTTCCGTATAGCTCATTTAAGGCCATACATTACTGCGCAGGAAATGAAACCCATATATCTAAACTGTATTTAAAGATGAGACCATTCTTGAAGTACTGGTTGTTATATCCGCTGCGCTTCTGGGATGAAGTCCTCGTAAAAATCGTCGAATCTCATACACGGTTCAAGACATAGAAACGACGTGTTTTGGAAATGGCAGCACGCAGAAAGGACTATTTTATCGTCTGATTAACACTCGATAGGTTTTTAAACGTTTGAGCAGAGCGAAAACAAGACTTCCTATGAATTACATCGTGAGGTTTTGTCCCAATTTTCATAGCCAAACAAAGAGAGCGAAACAAGCAAACGGGGTATCAAGGTGACTAGCGTGAGGTCTAGTTTTGCATGAAGATATTTAACTGCTTGAAATAATCAGAGTAATTAGGGAAAACGTAATTAATGAGTTAAGGAAAAATTGAAATATAACCACGAAAAGCTGCTGCCAAGCTATGTAAATGAAGTGTCAAAGTTCATCTGCTGAAGGTCAAGCTATTTCGCACATCAAAAGATACATTGGTGCGGTATTTAAATGTGAAGAAGGCTTCCTTCGAATCAAGTACCAAAGTTAGGATTTTCGAGGAGATGTTAGGAAGGCAAACGAGGAGTCAGTAAGATCATGCTTTCTGAATAAAACTTTAAAGTAAAAAATGAAAAAAGTCGGTCCAATTTTTTTGTGAAATGATTTGTGTTAAAGAAATGAATAGAACAGAGAAACGTTCTACATGCCTTTGAATGATGAACAGGAAATGAGGTGCATCAAGCTGCTCCCAAATATTTTTTTATTTCATACTTTTAGACAAATTTCACAAAATATCTGACTTTCTTCTCAAAAATTAACTGAAACGCTTGGCCTTAACACTGATCGATGATGAATTACGCTCGCAACATCAAATATCTACGGAATTTCATAGTTGTTCATTTTAATTTATTAGGAATTTAATGTGTGTGATGTACTGGGATAGGTGTGTACGCACTTAAAGATCGAGTACTTTTGCAAGACCTTAAAAATATACTTAGCAATGCAGTGTAAATAGTATACATAAAACTTGGTATTCAGAACTGAATCAGTTAAGAAATAAGAAGATGCTGGGATCGAACCCAGAACCTTTTCGTAGCTGCAGTTTCATACTTTTTTGATCTCATTTTGTTCGTTATTTTTCGATCCATTTGTTCGGGACGGACGTCCCACTATACCCTTTCAAGTGCTTCGTTGATCTATTTACTGATTTTTTTTTCTTTTGCAGAGGGCGTCTAACCCTCTGACCGAACATGCTGAGCTACCGTGCCTGCACTGGGAACGCTCTTGTTAGACCACAGTTAACTCTAGTTTGCTATGCTCATTTTTTTATTTTTAAGATACTCATTCTTCCGCATTTATCGGCTGTTAATAGTTTTCAAACATGTGAAAAGCATTCGCCTTTAGTTTATTCATGAGATAGTCGAATGCGCCTCTGCCCATTCACGTGTTTTCGAAGAATTTGTCAGGTGGTGCTCGTAGTTGATATATATTATGAAATTCTCCATGAAGATGGTAAATTTCATGCACAGCATTCCCTTCCGCATTATGTTTCTAAGTAGAGCTAATTTTGTAGCCCTACTCTCCTGCTACGTTATTCTACAGGTTAAGGAGGCCGTTTTATAGGAACAGCTGGTCGGCTGTAAGCAGCCATGTTGTGGGGCTTTTTATTATAGAAAATGAAATAAAGTACCTATCCTTTCCTTACCTCCCATCTGTTTTTTTTTTAATTAAAAAACTACACATTGATCTTGCCAGAAGTCGAGAAGCGAAGCGATTCTTCTTGGTGCTGTAGTTCTCAGGCGCACCCAGCGATGCTCTCTGTGTGAGGCATTTCTGGGCATCTCAGAGTTTCGGTGCCGCACGCTGCCGGAAGAACGATCTCCGCGGCAATGGGGTCCACAATGACATCATCTGCTACGGTCAGGCCGGAAATAGGATGAGTAACCTTGGTCCCAGAGAACCGATGGTGGTTGCACCATACGACAGTGGGGAGGAGGGGAGGGGGAGGGGGAGGGACCGAACTACGAGGTCATCGGTACCTAGTTCCTAATGAAACAATTCCACAAGTATGAGAATAAGACAATGGGACTTCCAAACAAAACAGAATGAGAGGGAAAACCACATCAATGACTGAAGAGCAATAAACACATAATGGACAAAATGGGACAAGAAAACCACAAAGACGCAAGAAACAGGTAGGTTAAAACAAGAAAGCAGGTTACCATGGCTGGCTGACCACGAGGATAGAAAGGAAAAAGCAACCACACTGCAACACATTAAAACCTCCACTCCGAAAGCGCTAGGGTGGAGGACACAGAGGGACAAAGGACATGCGCTCAAACTTAGAGCAAATGATAAAACTCACCCTCACGAATAAACGTAAGACTAAAGCTGATGTTGAGACACTGTCGCCCAACGCCGACTAAAAGTGGGAAGTCTAGCAATTCGTGACCCACAGCGACACCGAGGTGGGTCCTCGGGACTGAGGAGGTAACCAACCATGCGTCAGCCACGTGGGGCCAATGCGGAGGAAACAGTGAAAAACAGTCCCGCGAGAGGCGCGCACGCAGGTCTTCCACAAATTCGTAGTTTCCTTAATCGCACGCACGCCATTCCGTCTCCCAAAGCTGAAAAACCTTGCGGCGTAATACTGAACGCAGGTCCGTTTCAGAGAACCCGCTCACCATAAGCGGTTTCCATGTAGCCTGTTTGGCCAGCCTGATTTTCTTTATTTCCAAAAAAAATTTAATTTTATGGTTTTCCAGGTCTACCGATAGCTTTCATAGGTTACCTAAAATTAGCGACACGCTGGTTAACAGTGACAGATTTTTCTGTAAATTGGAGGTAATAAACAATTACCTCTGGTCGATGATGCTGCAAAGTAGAGTAACCAATTGATTAGTACTGAAAACGATACCCATACTGAAATTAATGGCATTGTCAACGAGTTTGAAAATACTGAAGCTTGTAAAGTAGGTTTTCTGTGTATATTTTTTGTGTATATTTTAAAACAGATGTTTGTGGATAAACGAAGATTTTATAAAATTTCGTTTAGTGTAAATCCTAATCTGATGGCTAAGCTACTGACATTGATTTGTGACCATGTAGTAGCACGTCAAATGTCATCCAGGCATTGTGACCTGCAGTAGCCAAAGTCGTTAGTAAAAATATTCAGTTCCCGGCCGTTCCACTTTTAAGACATTGGACTATTAGTTGCTTGTGATTATAAGTTAGATGTCGTTTCAATAAATGCGACTGAGTGTGGATCTGAGAAAACTATTGGTTTCCGCAAAGTTATGCCATCTCTAAGTGCTTTTCGGATGTAATGATGATTATTACGAGAAAAATTTGCGACGCATTGTTGCACTTGAAAATAGAACGGAATATGTCGGAGTTACCTACCGAAACACATTTTGTAAAAAATATTAACACATTTCTACATTTTGAAAATTCTGTAGATGCTCTCCGGTCAATATGAAGCTAGGCTAAACGTAGTGGTTTCACTAAAAGATCAGCTGCGCACATGCGTAAGGTAGCCAAAGAATACAATGTGGAATTAACAGTGGAAATACAAAATTTTGCATTTACAGAGCTAAAAACTTTATAGGTTTTACAAACTACAGAAAAAAATATTGTAGGAAATTGTGGACCTTAGGACGAGGTGTAGATCCTACAGCAACGGCGAATAAAAATCTCGACTGGACAAAAACAAAAGCTATGTGTTTGCCAATTTTAGTTCAGACGAGAATGTGTTGTGTGGTGTTGGGGGAGAAGACCAGACAGCGAGGTTAATAGTCTCATCGGATTAGGGAAGGACGGGGAAGCAAGTCGGCCGTGCCCTTTCAAAGGAACCATCCCGGCATTTGCCTGGAGCGATTTAGGGAAATCACGGGAAACCTAAATCAGGATGGATGGACGCGGGATTGAACCGTCGTCCTCCCGAATGCGACTCCAGTGTGTTCAGAAGAGAATGCTTCACGTGTTGGTGAATTTTCTTTCCTTATAGCGTTCTGAACCTTGTTAAAAAACGTAACTGATATGACGCAATTATTAGGTGGTTGAAGCAGTTTCTGGAGTAACCTACCAATGTTTCGTAGCCGAGTACCAGAGTTAACTTTCTTTTTGTCCCGTCACGAATTCAAACAAGTTTACTCTTTATGTTTTGTACTGATTTTAAGTAGGCAAACCTGAATTCACCTTTAGTAATGCAGCTGCCAAAGTTTACATTTCGAAGATGGAAATGACGCTTCGGTACACATAAAAAGTCTAAACTGAACTTTAAACTGATGTCGACATGTACGAAACTAGTTCCTCTACGTTGGTTTCAAGAAACAAGTGTTGCAACGTAGCGTTTCCGTGTAAACTAGGCTTGACAGTCGCTCGTAAGCCATTGACGACAACGGTGTCGTATGGATTTCGACAAGACCGTGAATTATTTCCTGTCAAATATCCGCCGGAATCGCATAGATTTCTGTAATATCAATGTAGAATGACGTAGCTTAAGCACAGTGACAAAAATAGTAGTGCTACTTTAGCTTAATATGCAATTTTTACTAATAAATTCTAAGAACTCTAAACTACATCATCTTATGAGATGTTTTACCACCATAGCCCATTCACGTTCATTTTATTGAACTGAATTTAGAAGCCAATGCAACTGGAGGACGTTATTATCTGAAAAAGCATATATTTCAATAAATGTACAAACTTCAGTTAAGTCCATCACTGTTCGCAGAAACCAGTCACATCAATTTGATTAAGATAAATCGTATTTCTCTCTAAGCGTGACGATTCTATTACGTGAAAGGATATACTTTTCCAAGAGGCAGACGAAGTTTGACTAAAGGACATGATCTAATTCATCCGCTCAGGGTCAAAACTAACATGTATCCCCCTACACTGAAAAAAAAGGTTCAAATGGCTCTGAGCACTATGGGACTCAACTTCTGAGGTCATTAGTCCCCTAGAACTTAGAACTAGTTAAACCTAACTAACCTAAGGACATCACACACATCCATGCCCGAGGCAGGATTCGAACCTGCGACCGTAGCGGTAGCGAGGTTCCAGACAGAAGCGCCTAGAACCGATCGGTCACTTCGGCCGGCAATAGAGGGCGTCTTAACGGACATCGACTAACCGCACACATCATATGCTATACAACTGGATCTACGTAAGGGGCAAAGACGCAGCAAGGAGACAATTTTGTGGAGATGAAGTGAACCAATTTATGGAAAGGGAGAGCTACGTTTACATAGTAGAAGAAGCATTTGTTATGAAAGATCTCTGTTCACAAGGCTCATGAAACGTGTTCCAATGAGCGAGTCTGAGGACAGGAATACGAGTTGCAAAATGATATGCAGAGAAGTAAGCTGGGCCGAGTCAGTAAGAAGCTGTGGTTGTTAGGGACAAGTGCACTGAATTATTAGGATCAGCCCCCAGATCTAGGATATTTCCGAACCGGTGCAAAAAACTTGATGGTAGCGCCGTCCCCTTCCGCTTCCGTCTCCCCCCCCCCCCCCCCCCCGCCCCCACCAGATAGTTGTGAGATGGACTTCAAAAATTAAAAAAAATAGATTTTTCAAATGTATGTTCATTTTGTAGCACACACCTTCCTGAAGAGTTTGATATATAAAACATGTGTTCGAGGAAATGTAAGACATGATATTTGGTCTTAAGTTTGCCTAAGAGCAGTGCCACGGCTCTCCACACAGCATTCTTCTCTCGGACGTCACTGTATTTCGCTATGTGGAATTCAAACGTATATATTTTGTAACTGAAGCCATCAAACCTATATTCAGGACAGTGAAAATTAAAATAATCTGTGGTGCTTCTCCTGCTCCCAGTCGGCCACTTTAACATCCTACCCCCCCTCAATAAAACTCAAATCAGTAACGGGTGGGACTATTTGTGAATGGAAGAATAAGAGCTCTTCAGAAAATATGCCCGTTATCTAATAACTTTCTCTTTTGTATGACATAAAATTAAATATAGGAAACATAAAAGCAGTCAAGACAGGAGACGAGCAAGAGAGCACCCATTTCTTGAATCCTTCGGTCCCAGCATTTTCTTTTACTGTAATCTTTTATCGCTTTACACGGCGTGCTTTCCTTTATGCGAGAGAATCTATTACCTCATCAAAGTTCATCCAATGTTTAGCTACATGAAAAATGAAAACGTCGTTTGCTAATACTGAAAATAGTACTCAAGACAGGCGTGGTTTTTATATCTGATTACGTCTATTTCGTCACTGTCTGCCAGATAAAACGAAATAGCCCTTTATAATATTTCTGCAATTTTAACACACACCAAATAAGCGAGACTGTTTTGGCAAATATGCTCTTTTTTATGTACGTGATTTACATAAATAACACGACAGAAAGTAGCAATATCGAATGCCTTTTACAAGTAAAAACTTTCATGTTAGAAAACAGTTTTACGTTTCATTCAGTGTCTCAAAGATGAGATCGAAAAGTAGTAGAAGTACGAAATTCTAATATAAATTTGGAATCGTCATATTCTTCCATATAATTTTTACGATGTCCCTGTTTCTTCTCCTTCCTCGTTTTTAAAACAATCCTGCCATCACTGATTTTGTAGCTATTCCTGCCATTGTCAAAATTTATCCTCCAGTTAGCTTCACTAATCCTGCCACAGCCGCACGGACTGGGGGGCCTTGCCACGGTTCGCGTGTCTGCCCCAGTCCCCCGCCGGAGGTTTGAGTCCTCCCTGACGGCGCGCGCGTGTGTGTGTGTGTGTGTGTGTGTGTGTGTGTGTGTGTGTGTGTGTGTGTGTGTGTGTGTGTGTGTGTGTGTCCTTAGCCTAAGTTAGTTTATGTTAGATTAAGTAGTGTGTGTGCCTAGCACCTTATCAGTTTGGTCCAATAGAATTTACCACAAATTTCCAATTTTCCCGCCACAATCACCAGTTCACTTATTCCTCTTATTTTCCGGTTAGGCGTTATTACCTGATCGTACAAGGCGTTTTCCGAGCTGTTCCGAGAACAGAATTAAGCAGCTGCTAACTGGGGACTGTACAACTGGCCCTTGGCAATCTGGCGATGTGGCAAAATATTTGTCAAAATTTCATTTCGTTGGATACACTAAGAACATAATCTCTAATCTTTCTCACCTGTTAGTCCTTTACTTCCCCTCTGGTAGTCTGAATCTATGGTTTCGCTAAGAAGTATAGCGAAGCTTATTCTCAGTCATAAACAACAGCGATTGGCATTCACTCATTTGGTTTTATTCATTTCAGTTCGTATAGCCCCGTCCCCTTTTGTCTGCAGGAAGTTTTATATTACTATAATGCGACGGGGATTCCCCTGGCAGACACATTATGTTCACTGTGCACGTATTCAAAAATCAACTTAAGATTGGTTTGGAAATCAACTTAGAATGTGTTCCACAATGTTTAAAAACCAACACGAATGTGTTCGAAAATCATACGGATAATCAATAGGCCAACGTGCGCTGGATTCTAGGTGCTGTGTGAAACAAGGTTCGTTTTCATAAAGACTGTGAATTTGGCGCCCCCTGAAACTGCTGCACGGGTCAGATACCGCGGTTTGAAACCGCGCTCTCCGCCGCTAGATCCGGGCCTGATTAGGCTTAAGCAACAGAAATTACGGTGGAGTTTTGAAAATAGTGAAAAATGTAAAGTCCCATCGCAAAGCTCTGTCTGCTAACGATGAATTGCTTTTCGTCTTTGAAGTTGAAAAAGATGTACAGATACAGCCGACGAAATTACTCTAGAATGAAACAATTTATTTTATTGTACACCTTTTTAAATAATATGCCGTGCACAACCGATTCCATATGTTTAGAGCTTACTATTTTTGACCATCATTGGTCTTAACATGTAACTGACAGAAAAATAAAACAAATCATTACTACGAAATCTTTTCTAATTGCTTAAAAACAATCACATTGTAACATGTGGGGTCACAGCGTGTCTAAACAAATATGATGCAGTAATGTGTTTAAGCAAAACTGTGTCAAATTACAAAGGCTAATGGGTCGTATTCTTATTAACGTACAGAGCAAATGATGTATCAACAAACTAATCCTCCACGACCGCCTCCAAGCGGAATATTCGCCGGCACGCTAACAAGGCGTTATCGGGCAACGAGCAGCCAGTCATTCCGTAGTTCTGAAGCTCTCAGAGATGTCATATGACATCCGCACAGAACTGTCTCAAGAAAAATGACGAAGACGCAGATTGAAAGGAAGAAGGGGAAAAACGGTTAGCATCGCTGAGTTCAGTGTGGAAAGACCCGTGTTCCATTCCCTATAGCTCAGACGTTTTTCTGATGTAGTGTGGGCAACGCAGCTGAGTCCACATGAGCTGCTTGAATAAAGTAGCGGTAACGTAACCCTTAATCTGTTGGCAGATAATGGCTGGAGGGATCGATAAATTGCTGATGAGATGTCCCACGATCGGAGACCGCTCCTCGTACTGCCCTGTAGGAGGCAGTTCGCCAGTGGGAAGAGGGCAAAAGCCTAATCAGTCACTGGTGTCTCCCTTTACTATTACTTGACCCAAATGGAAAATATGCAAATACTGTCCTGTCAGAACATAAAAAGTGCTTTAAAAATTATTGACTTCTGCTTAAAGGATTTCTGTACCAACAAGAAAATAGTTTATTATAGAAGCTACGTAGATAATATTCATGTGACAAAGCCCGAATAGAACATATTGTACAAAAACTAAGCATGATATGTCCCCAAGATTAAATTTATTTCAGATCCCTAGGTAAAAGGAGACCAAATGGTTAGTAAAAGGAAACAGCATTACTTCCAACAACATAGGAACGCAATCTGTACAAACACGGAATTGAACCACTCACAGCGCCACAAACACGCTTGCTCTATTCTCCTTTACATGGAAAGAAGTCACTTTCTTTTCAAATATCAGAGATTACAAAGGAAATTGCGAATATGAAACAAGTGCATTATGCGAACATTTGTCAGTCGCAGATAACTAAAATATACAGTAAAATAAAAATAAGTAAGGCCGTGATTAAAAATGAAAACTGAAACAAATTTACACTGCTGAGGAACAATGGCATTCCAAATTGAAACATATCTTTTGTAAATGACTTTAAAAATACGAAACCGCAGTTATACTATAATAGAATATTAAATAAATATGTGTACACAATCTCTGTGATACATAAAATTTTCCGCTACGATCGCAAGAAGTAATGCACAGGTTAAGAGACAAGTTTATGAATCGATAGCGAATACGCAAGAAGTATGATTTTCGGTTTTCGTTGACGTAAAAAGTTGTTTCTTTTATCATTAAAAATTAAAATTGTATTTATATTTGTTGTAAAAACGAAATGTTTCTTATTAAGGGGCCAGATGTATAATGCAAACGTATAAAGTTCATCTGACATCAAAGAACGTTAGTGATGTCTAGGGGATCTGGCGAAGCATGGTGCGTGAGTTAAGTTCGGGAAAGAAACAAGAAACAGATGTGGAAGGCATGGCCTCTGATGTGAGAGGTTCTGCAGACTTATTTTAAAGCTCTTTGAGAAACTGGCAGCGCTCCATGGTTGTGAAGAAAGTAGCTCAATGGATGCAGTTTAATTATTCGTTGAACGGCCGTTATGAGCCGATTACAAATATGTCTGGGGTAGCTCCGTGGAGTGACCAGTAGAGGAAACACGAGCGGCGGTACATGGTCGTCTGCACCTCGTCTTCGTTATCTTGAGGCAAGATATATGTTGCCATTAAATCTGTACTAGGACACGGACCAGTGAAATTTTTAAGTGTCAATATTTTTACTGGAAGTGAACTTTCCAACACTTCATTTGACCGATATCACAATCTTAAATACAATCCTACACCTAGTCCAAAAGTGATGTTGCATCAAACAGTTAACTAACGTACAATTTCAAAGATTGAAATTTCAGCAATTTGCATTACTATAATTTGCGAAATAACTTGATGCTTTATATCATTATAATTCAATAATTTATTTAATTCAGGCCTGCTGTTTTTTCAAATTTGACATGTTAATGTGGTCACTAGTATCTTACTATTTCTGTTCTTTCTTTCTATCTGTTATTTGAGCTGTGTGTTTCTAGTTACGTTAGAGGAACTGTTATTTAAATATTGGTAAATAACGTTAATACATAAGCACACATGTCTGAATAACCGTTACTGGAGCTTATATCGGCGAATACTTAACTGTGAAATACCAAATTCCAAGCTAACCTAACTAAATTCATTCTCTCTGCGCTTCTGTTTCAAGGAGAAGCTACTTTCGAGGAAAGGTCAAAAATTAATGTGAAATTTCAATTCTTCTAAAGTGGACAAATATTGAAATCGCAAAGTGATTTGCACATTGCTTACAGAAGATCAGGACACTACACTTACTTTAGAAATGATGAGTATTTAAGCTGACGACTAATTTGGTCAAAACAGCGCTTGTCCTTACGCACGGCCGACAGTTTGCATTCCAGGTAATTTAAAAATTCTGCCGAGCACTTTTATTACAAGTATCCCATTTTATTGCACAGTCATCTGACCTTGTTTGTTGTCATAGTACTAAAAGAACGTTGTCCACTTCAATAGACGAAATAACTGCGGTCATTTCCAACAAAAATAGAAACGTTTGACAATGAGCATCAAGATTAGTTACTGTACGTCACGAGAAACTTAACTTATGCAAGCAATATGCGGACGTCCGATTCTACATGCAGACAGGAGGACATAAGATAAGCAGTAACGATGGACGCTTAAAAAATTTGCACACTGCACACAACAGTTTACGACTAGTTATTCTCAAAGGACTGGAAACAACGATACGATGAGGAAGGAGCTTGATAAAACAGGGAATGAATAAAGTGGGAATACCTGTTTCAATATTTATGACTCACTCGGATCACCGGTCGCTGTAAACAAGCTGCCAGCAACAGGAAACCAGAAACGCGAAAAGCCCTCGCGCAGTCTGTGTACTCGGAAATGCTCGTCTGGCTGGAATGTGAACTACATGCTGGCCGTACGATGAGCGCTGTCTGCGGGCGATACGCGAAACTGATTACACTCCCCTTTCAGCTATTTCTAGTTCAGGTGTAAATATTTTCTTAAGGGCCCCCACACAGAAATCAACCGAAAGAGAAAGTGGACGCGTGTAGGCGTTTTGACCGACCAATCGACGGACTTTCCTTGTCGGGATATCAGGTGAGTATGACCTCACGACAGCCGTCGCCCCCTCCAATTCACCCAACAAACTCTGCCGTGTGCAGTGCTGTCATGCCAACCGCCCGGCAAGAGTTTGTCTTTCGTTACTGCGCGCTACAGAGTAAGAGGCGGATGAAACTTCGACAGAGTTTCTGAAGAAATTTAAAGACTAGAGATGTTTTACGGGACAAGCCGTGCGACGAGGATAGCAATAGAGATCCAAGAAATAAAACATTTGTTTAATTTTTTAATTGTTTATGTGGCATATAGAGAGTAAAAATTATACAGGGTGGTCCATTGATAGCGACCGGGCCAAATATCACACGAAACAAGCATCAAACGAAAAAACTACAAAGAACGAAACTTATCTAGCTTGAAGGGGGAAACAAGATGAAGCTATGGTTGGCCCACTAGATGGCGCTACCATAGCTCAAACGGATATAAACTGCGTTTTTTTTAAATAGCAACCCCATTTTTATTACTTATTCGTGTAGTACGAAAAGAAATACGAATGTTTTAGTTGGACCACCTTTTTTCGCTTTTTGATAGATGGCGCTGTAATAGTTGTAAGTGCATAAGTACGTGGAATCACGTAACATTCCGCCAGTGCGGACGGTATATGCTTCGTGATACATTACCGGTGTTAAAATGGACTGTTTACCAATTGCGGAAAAGGTCGCTATCGCGTTGATGTATGTCTATTGTGATCAAAATGCCCAACTGGCGTGTGCTATGTATGCTGCTCAGTATCCTGGACGGCATCATCCAAGTGTCCGGAACGTTCGCCGGACAGTTACGTTATTTAAGGAAACAGGAAGTGTTCAGCCACATGTGAAACGTCAACAATGACCTGCAACAAATGATGATGCCCAAGTAGGTGTTTTAGCTGCTGTCGCGGCTAATCCGCACATCAGTAGCACACAAATTGCGCGAGAATCGGGAATCTCAAAAACGTCGGTGTTCAGAAGACTACATCAACATCCATTGCACCCGTACCATATTTCTATGCACCAGGAATTGCATGGCGACGACTCTGAACGTCGTGTACAGTTGTGCCACTGGGCACAAGAGAAATTACGGGACGATGACAGATTTTTTGTACGTGTTCTATTTAGCGAGGAAGCGTCATTCACCAACAGCGGTAACGTAAACCGGCATAATATGCACTATTGGGCAACGGAAAATCCACGATGGCTGCGACAAGTGGAACATCAGCGACATTGACGGGTTACTGTATGGTGCGGCATTATGGGAGGAAGGATAATTGGCCCCCACTTTATCGATGGCAATCTAAATGGTGCAATGTATGCTGAGTATGTTACAACAAGATGTTTCACTGTATGACAGAATGGCGATGTGCTTCCAACATGATGGATGTCCGGCACATAGCTCACGTGCGGTTGAAGCGGTATTGAACAGCATATTTCATGACAGGTGGATTGATCCGCACGTTCACCAGATCTGACGTCCCCGGATATCTTTCTGAGGGGAAAGTTGAAGGATATTTGTTATCGTGATCCACCGCCGACGCCTGACAACATGCGTCAGCGCATTGTCAATGCATGTGCGAACATTACGGAAGGCGAACTACTCGCTGTTGAGAGAAATGTCGTTACACGTATTGCCAAATGCATTGAGGTTGACGGACATCATTTTGAGCATTTATTGCATTAATGTGGTATTTACAGGTAATCAAGCTGTAACTGCATGCGTTCTCAGGAACATTAAGTTCAGAAAGGAACATGTATCACATTGGAACTTGTTTACAGCGACCGGTGATCCGAGTGAGTCATAAATATTGAAACAGGTATTCCCACTTTATTCATTCCCTGTTTTATCAAGCTCCTTCCTCATCGTATCGTTGTTTCCAGTCCTTTGAGAATAACTAGTAAACTGTTGTGTGCAGTGTGCAAATTTTTTAAGCGTCCATCGATACTGCTTATCTTATGTCGTCCTGTCTGCATGTATCACATTGGAACAACCAATATAAAATGTTAAAACGTACCTACGTTCTGTATTTTAATTTTAAAAACCCAACTAAAACATTCATATTTCTTAACGTGCTGGACGTATATTTAATAAAAAATGTGGGTTTCTATTTTAAAACAGCGCAGTTGACATCCGTTTGACCTATGGCAGCGCCATCTAGCGAGCCAACCATAGCGCGATCTGGTTTCCCCCTTCAAGCTAGACAAGCTTCGTTCTTTGTTGTTTTTTTGTTTGACGCTTATTTCGTGAGATATTTTGCCCGGTCATGACCAATGGACCACCCTGTATATTTTATGAATAAAAACCCGTCGACTTTCTGTATTTCGGTTTTTATGCTTTATTTCCCATACTTATTTGAAGTAGAAACTAAAAACCGAGATACTGACAGTAGATGGCGGTTTATTCACAAATTATACTTGCTTCATTATTATAAGCATTAAGAAAATGCAGTCTTCATCCAAGCCTTCATGCTGTGAAGGTCAAAGTGACACACTTTTTTGTAATGGATTGAAAAATCAGCCAACCACTTGCAAATAAAAGCTTATTATCCCTCGATCATGGTTTCTATATTTGTAAAAATATATTCTTCAGAAGTATTGGGCTTATTACATCACATGATGCCACAATAGATCATATGAACCCGAGCGGCTCTTGGCATCTAATCTATTGTGAAATGAAGTTTACACAAACATCTTTTGTTTCATTTATTTCTCCTTACCAGTTAAGCGCTGTCGGGCTGGCTAGCACTTGGATAGGTGACCATCCACTCTGCCGAGCGCTGTTGGCAAGCGGGATGCACTCAGCCCTTGTGAGGCAAACTGAGGAGTTACTTCATTGAGAAGTAGCGGCTCCGGTGTCGCAATCTCACATACGGCCGGGAGAGCGGTGTGCTGACCACATGCCCCTCCATATCTGCATCCAGTGAGGCCTGTAGGGTGAGGATGACACGGCGGCCGGTCGGTACCGTTGGGTCTTCCAAAGCCTATTCTGAGGGAGTTTAAAGCAAAGAGTTTCTGGAGAAATTTAGAGACTGCAGATGTTTGTGGCTCACGGGTTGAGATTTGTATGGCAATATAGATGAAAGAAATGCACTCATTTCATGTCTTAAAGAATCCATAACGGTTTCTTGTGGCACGTAGAGAAAATAAGACTCCGTCGACCTTCTGTATTTCTGTTTTTAGGCTTCATTCCAGATACTTAGCGGAAATGAAATTTAAAAACCGAAGTATTGACATTCAGTGGACCTTAGTTCATAAAATATGGTTGCTTCATTGTTATCGGTGTTAAAAAAAAGTCCAGCCTATATTCAAGCCCTCTACTGTGAAGAGCAAAGTGTGGGATTTATTGTTACAGATCTAACAGTTGCTAAATGTTTCGATTTTTATATTTCTGGTGTTATATTTATTAGATGACGTGAGCCGTCACCAAGTGTAGTCTTTCTTCTTCGAATTTAAAATGAGTTTTTTAAACTTACAGGCTATCTTTTATGCTTAGTACATAAATACGTCAATAACGTTTAGATCAACGTCTTTTATTTATTTTCCTTCACAATGATGTATTTCCTCTCTCAACTATAAGTCACGTTCCTAGTTTCAGGAATCATTTAGTTAAAAGTGGTGGTGATACAACAGTACTGAATTTGAGGTCCTCTTAATTTCTGCCAGTGGCTACAAATCATAGTGTATCTAACAGCCTCTCGTCGCAGCTTACAGCCTCCCTCACGATAGTATTATTTTTCCTCAAGGATGATTTGACGATTTTCAGCAGCTCCAAAATGCATATTTCATGCATTCTTATATAATTACGAAAGTCATCGGCCCCCTGCTGCTTAAGTAGCAGAATGCGGATGAATTTGCATTAGTCACTTCTTTCACCACAGCTTTCTCTCGGCTTTCTCGGCCTTGTTACCTCTACAACACCCAAGGCAAACCCCCGTTTTTAATTCTATGAAAAACCAAGAGGGATCTCGTTGAACACAAAAACAATGAACTTAAGGTAAACAAATCGCAACAGGGCGGCGCTATAATCGCTGAGTGCAGTCGGTGGTCGGGGAGTTTGTAGGCTGACACGAAACTGGTCGGACGGTCAGATATAATTAACGCTAGATAGGCCAATGACCTCTTCTTTGCAGACGCACACCACGCTCAAGCCCGTACTGGAATGGGTGAAATGCAGCGAGTAATGAGGAGACTGGGCAAGGGGCACTACATCAGTAGAGTGTTCATAAGATGAGGGGGGCGTGCTAGGGTAGTCCGTTCACTGTGTCCAGATTGCTATCAAGAGACCGGGGTTCGAATCCCGAATTGATATCAATCAGTGCCCACTCGCAGCCAGGGTACGTAATTCCTTTTCTGATGTATTTACGGTCCCTACAGGGAACGACACGCAGAGGGCTGAACAATATCCATAGGAACTTCACTTAATACAGGCACCTGAAGATTAATAAGTAAGCTTTCGCAGGATAATTGGCATTTGTCTTTAAGTGTCTGCAGATTCAGATTGTTTACTGTTCCATTGGGGCTAAAAACAAACCTGTAACTATTTGTGCCGTCTTTCTTTTTATCTTTTGATATCCTCTGTTAGACCTATCTTGTATGATGGCCCGGATAGCTAAGCGTGTTAAAGCGTCAATTCCGGTATGAGGAGGCGTGCCAATCCCATTGGGTCAGAATCCCGAAAATGTGGCCATAAAAACAAAGAAAAGCTCGCAGAAGTTCCGTTTAATAGGTGCCTAGAGTAATGTTGGGACTATTGAATTCCGGGCTTAGAAGTGACCAGCTGTTTCTTCTAAAGGTTGAATTTCAGGTCCAACGTGGCATTCATTTGTGAGCCGAGCTAGCAGAGCTGGAAAAGTACTGCGCCATTGAGATGAAATGCTTTTATCCAGCGAAACCAGTCGGACTTTTTTTTTTTTTAACGGCGGCTATTCCATAAGGTATGTATTTCACTACGGAAGCTTACTTCATTATTTAATCATTAATCAACAACTGGTTTTCTAACCACGTTCTTACCAGAATAAAAGCAAAGAAGCCGTAAAGCGTGACCGAAAAAAACGGATAAGTTTTAGATCGCACGACATTCATTTCATTCTTCAGTATTGGTGTAATCTTCGGGAATCTGCCTTAAAATCCAGCTACTAACAGCAACTCCGGCTTTGAGCTATTTTTAAGCTACAGTTTCAAATTACCGTTATTTACTTTGCCGTCTGAAGCTGTTGTATGTTTTTACCTCCTGCAGAGGATTACGAGGAATGAGGTGCTGAGGGTGATGTATACTTACGTCGGTGACGAAGAAGATGGAGAACAAGAAACGCAACAGGAATAAGATTGAGAAGATTTATTAAAATTTTCAATGTTTGTCACTAATATATATTTTGTATAATAAAGACAGTAATGGAGGAATTTTTGTAATAAAGTTTACAAATAAAATTATAAATGTTCACTGAAAATATTATGGTGAGAAAATGAAACGCCGTCCTTATGATCTTATTTCTTTGTAGCTATCAGTTTCGGCGCTTCAGTGCGCCATCAGCTGATGCTGAAGGGAGTGACACGATCTCTTATATATACCGCATCAGTGCCCAACGTAACTGTTTACGCAGATTACCTGAAAACTTTGGTGTCTGCACTCCATACATTAACGGCCAACACAAGAAGCTACAAAATAACTAAAATCGTAAGGATGGCTGATCGCGTTTCATTTTCTCAGGACAGTAAACGGTCTTCGTCCCCAAGACCTCCTGACGAAAGGATGGACGAGCAAAAAGTATTGTTTGCCCACTTAATAAATTTTTTCCATATTCTTTTCGCCGTATGGGATCCGCTAAATTGAATTTTTCGATTTTGATATAAAAATCGTTATCAGGAGGGTTAGACGCTTCATTATACCCATTTTGGTAGTAAATCTGCAGATTTTGAAATTTTGGCCAGGTCGTAGGGTTTATGGCCCTCTGTGCGATGGATTACGACGAGAGTCAGTGTGATGGCCTGTCTGGAAGTGAATTTTAGGTGGTTTTCCACATCCCACTAGGCGAATACAGGGCTGGTAGTCAAGTCCCGCCTCAGTTACATAATTCGCAAACATTTAGAAAACTTCCGCTCACTTTGACATGAATAACAACTACACACATACAGTTGAGGTACACGTATTCCGTCCTCGGAAAAACAGGGAGACGGCTGAAAGGACATCCTATCACGCCTTAAATTAACCATGACAAATTCGTAAATAGCCATGTCCATTCTGAACTGATGCGGGACAAAGGAACAAGAAGAAGAAGATGTAATTGGCATGTGTTCCACACTTTTGAGCAACAATCTCTTGTGGGGGAGAAGCACTAGTTGTTTGTAAACAATCTCCCTTCTAGACCGATTGCTTTTTCCCAGCATCAAAGCATGCACCTGCCTTACCAACGACCGGCTCTATGCCGTCATGCCATTTCATATGCCTACAAATAATCGCTAGAAAATATTACACACAGGTGTACTCTTTCTCAAGGTATTTCGACAAACTTTAAAAAGTGTTCGCGTGTTGTTGCAGTCGTCAGTTTGGAGACTAGTTCAGTTCTACTCTTCGCACTGTCTTGTGTAAGTCTCTGCGTCCCTGCACAACCCTTGCAGCCTACGTCCACTACTGTATTCAAGTACTGGTCTCCTTCTGCAGTTCTGACGCCTCTTCTCTTCCCCCCCCCCCCCTTCCCCTCCCCCACCTCCGACCCACACACGCAGGTCCCAATATTACCAAATAAACTATGCTTTGATGCCTTGTGATGTCTCCCGTCAACCTATCCGTTATATTAGTCAACTTGCACCATAAATCGATTTTCTTCCCTATTCTTCATTAACTATTCGATGTACCTATCAAATCTTAATTATTCTTCTGTGATGACATATTAAAGAAATATTATTCTGTGGATCGTCCACACTGCTCTTCCATATAAAACATGTAAGGCTACGTTCTTAACATCTCCCTAGGTCCTTTCACCAGGTAATGCAATACATTTTTTTCTTGGCCAGTTTCGGTTGAAAGAAATGCATAATTTTATGCGAGACATCCTGGAATATTCCCGCTTCGGCCCCTGTAGTTTCATGAAGTCTCGACTGGTGGCGGCGCTATACGTAGCCTTCAAAATGCCGTCTGTGACAGGGCTGCGTTCCAAGCAGAGAGCTGGCATTGAGTTTCTTCTGGCGGAACAGCAGCGCATCACGAATATTCGTTGGCGCCTGCAGACTGTCTACAGATATCTGGCAGTAAACAAAAGTACGGTGAGTCGTTGGGCGAGGCGTCTGTCATCGTCGCAACAAGGTCGCGCAAATCGGTCCGATCTCTCGCATGTCGGCCGGCCGCACTCAACTGCGACTCTTGCAGTGTTGAAACGTGCGGACACTCTCATTCGAGGTGATAGACGGAACACAATCAAACAGCTCGCTGCACATCTGGACGTCTCTGTTGGTATTGCTGACACACTCATCCACCAAATGGGACCTCAAAGCCATGTGCTCGAATTTCGCACCTTCCGACTTCCAACTGTTTGGTCCAGTGTGGATGTACTTCGCAGGGAGTAGTACGGGGATGACGAGGAGATAGTTGATGCGGCAAGACGCCGACCAGTAGAGCGGCACCACGGTGTATACAGGGCCTCGCAGTAAGGTGGCGTAGGGCCATCACACTGGATGGAGATTATGTCCAAAAATAGGGTTTTGTAGCCAAAACAGTGGGGAATAGTATGGTGTACCAGAATCCTGAATAAAAGCAACGTGCTTTCAGAAAACAAGTGTTGCATTACTTACTGAACGCCTCTCATATCTTCAGAAAAGGCTTCCTAACTTTTATTTATATTCGATTTTAACAATTTGCCCTTTTCACGAAAACGTTTCTTACTGCTGCCAGTCTTCGTGTTGTACCTTCTGCACTACTGCAGTCTTCAGTTACGAAGGTTGTCTGAAAAGTAATGCTTCCACCTTCGTAACTCTTCAGCAGCTGGCAGCATTGATAAGTGGCAGGTACTGGCTTGTTCTGTAGCGTCTTCTCTACAGCGTCAGTTGAAGGGAAGCCTTAGCATTGAACGGTTGTGTTGTCACAGTGTAAAGTACGGAACCCTGTGCAGACGGTCGGTCAATGCGATTTAAGCAACGTGCGCTCATTGAATTCTTGACAGCAGAAGATATCACCCCAAAGAAGATTCATCAGAGAATGAAAGCAGTTTATGGTGATTATGTTGATGTGAGTACTGTGCGTCGTTTGGTGAGTAAGTTTAAAGATGTCGATGTGGGAACATCTGACCTGAGTGACAAAAAAAAAGTTTGACGTCCTGTGACAGCCACCACCGAGTATCACAAGCAAAATGTTGACAAATTGGTTCAGGATGATCGTCGCATCACTCAGAGAGAAATTGCAAGCACAATCGGCATTTCACAAGAACGTCTGGGTCACATTATTACTTTGCTTGGCTATCGAGATACCTCTGCAGGATGGGTACCCTGGATGCTGACTTCAGAGACTGAATCTCACCACCGTACGGCATCCTCCATACAGACCAGGTTTAGCACCGTCGACTCCATCTGTTCCCGATAGTGAAAGATGATCTGCTGGGACATCATTATGCTTCTGGTGAAGAGAACTATGAGACTGTGCTTGCGGAAACAGAGTGTCGACTTCATCCGTGATGGCTTCAGAAAACGTGTTCATCGTTGGTAGAAATGTATCCAATTGGCTGGTGATTATGTGGAAAAATGAATATTGGTAATTAAAGATCACACTCTAAGGATAATTTCTGCATTTGATTTATTAAAATATTCCCATCCAAACCCAATTAACGAAGGTCGGGGCATTACTTTTCATTCAATCCTCATACTTTACTGCTGAAAAAACAAAACTCGTCTACTGCTCTCAGCTTCTTACTTCGTAATCTCACTCTATCAGCATCACGTGCCTTAATTCGGCTACACTCGATCACATCACCCTTGTTTTATTTGTGTTCACTATAAACCATTTTAAAAATATTCTCCTTCCGTTCAACTTATCTTCAAAGTCTTTTGGCATCTGTTGAAAATCACAGTTTTGTTGTGGACCACACATTTTAATGAGTGTTTTCCCTGGTACATCATCTTTAGCTCGTACACCGTTTTACTCCCCCTCCCCCCTCCCCGAGGGAGAATTTCACCGTAATTCTGAACAACACAAGAACTGCAGTGTCGTATTTATCCGCAATACCGGCAAGAGACTTTCAGTTAAAATGTCACCTGTGTACGGGAATATGCATAATGGATGAACGAGTGCAGGTTGTAGATACATAGTTGGCAACATATGGAAATTTTGGTCTGCCTGTGAAGCGTGCTCGGATAGCCTATGGCAAGTCGATCGCTCAAGATTGTCGTTATTCCATTATACAACTGATGATTGTCTGTTTTCGCAACTGCGAATACATTGCCGATATTTACACATACGAGGGTAATCCCAAAAGTAAGGTCTCCTTTTTTTGTAAGTACATACACCTACACTAATGGAAATGGAAAAAAGAACACATTGACACAGGTGTGTCAGACCCACCATACTTGCTCCGGACACTGCGAGAGGGCTGTACAAGCAATGATCACACGCACGGCACAGCGGACACACCAGGAACCGCGGTGTTGGCCGTCGAATGGCGCTAGCTGCACAGCATTTGTGCACCGCCGCCCTCAGTGTCAGCCAGTTTGCCGTGGCATACGGAGCTCTATCGCAGTCTTTAACACTGGTAGCATGCCGCGACAGCGTGGACGTGAACCGTATGTGCAGTTGACGGACTTTGAGCGAGGGCGTATAGTGGGCATGCGGGAGGCCGGGTGGACGAACCGCCGAATTGCTCAACACGTGGGGCGTGAGGTCTCCACAGTACATCGATGTTGTCGCCAGTGGTCGGCGGAAGGTGCACGTGCCCATCGACCTGGGACCGAACCGCAGTGACGCACGGATGCACGCCAGGACCGTAGGATCCTACGCAGTGCCGTAGGGGACCGCGCCGCCACTTCCCAGCAAATTAGGGACACTGTTGCTCCTGGGGTATCGGCGAGGACCATTCGCAACCGTCTCCATGAAGCTGGGCTACGGTCCCGCACACCGTTAGGCCGTCTTCCGCTCACGCCCCAACATCGTGCAGCCCGCCTCCAGTGGTGTCGCGACAGGCGTGAATGAAGGGACGAATGGAGACGTGTCGTCTTCAGCGATGAGAGTCGCTTCTGCCTTGGTGCCAATGATGGTCGTATGCGTGTTTGTCACCGTGCAGGTGAGCGCCACAATCAGGTCTGCATACGACCAAGGCACACAGGGCAAACACCCGGCATCATGGTGTGGGGAGCGATCTCCTACACTGGCCGTACACCTCTGGTGATCGTCGAGGGGACACTGAATAGTGCATGGTACATCCAAACCGTCATCGAACCCATCGTTCTACCATTCCTAGACCGGCAAGGGAACTTGCTGTTCCAACAGGACAATGCACGTCCGCGTGTATCCCGTGCCACCCAACGTGCTCTAGAAGGTGTAAGTCAACTACCCTGGCCAGCAAAATCTCCGGATCTGTCCCCCATTGAGCATGTTTGGCACTGGATGAAGCGTTGTCTCACGCGGTCTGCACGTCCAGCACGAACGCTGGTCCAACTGAGGCGCCAGGTGGAAATGGCATGGCAAGCCGTTCCACAGGACTACATCCAGCATCTCTACGATCGTCTCCATGGGAGAATAGCAGCCTACATTGCTGCGAAAGGTGGATATACACTGTACTAGTGGCGACATTGTGCATGCTCTGTTGCCTGTGTCTATGTGCCTGTGGTTCTGTCAGTGTGATCATGTGATGTATATGACCCCAGGAATGTGTCAATAAAGTTTCCCTTTCCTGGGACAATGAATTCACGGTGTTCTTATTTCAATTTCCAGGAGTGTATTTATTCCTGCAATGGTTTACATCAGTTTACAGCTTGAACATTTAGTTTTTTTTCGACATAATCACCATTTCTGTCGGTGCATTTTTGTAGACACTGAGGCAGTTTTTGTATGCCCATGTCATACCAGCTCGCCGCCATGCTGTTCAGAAAGTTATGAAACTCCTCTTTCACCTCGTCGTCGGAGCTGAATCGCTGGGACCACAATTAGCGCTGACAGGTACTGTGAGACTCTGAAACAACTCAAACAGGCAGTTCAGAACCGGAGAAGAGGAATGTTGAGCAAGGGCGTACACATTCTCCATGAGAAGGCTCGCCCACACATCGCTCGGCAAACCGTTGCTCTCCAGCAACAGTTGAAACGCCCCGTTAGAAAAATTAATGAATTACTGTGCTGGTAAACCCCTTACGTTATTTGATTTTCAAACAGCTGAGCAAAACTGAACGTACTCAGACATTTCTCGCTTTACTTATTCTGATCATCACTAAACTGACACACAATATTCTTAGCGCAACGCAATCTGACTTTCAATAATCCCTACAAAAGAATGGCCCTGCTAACAATAACCTATACCTTTCATGAATCACTTACCTCTCAAAAATCTTAGTTACTCGAACTACTGCAATACTGCGAACACCAACACTGCCAGCTAACTAAAAGATTCAAACTACTGAAGGGACTAACTACTGATAGGCACAGTTAGCAAATGAAATATTTTGATAGAGAACAAACAATATATTTACCTTAATAGTGTTCAAAAGTCATAATATATATATCAGTTCATGACATCCAGTCTTACAAATTTACTCTCTCTGATGGACACACGTCCAGATCATCCGCTCTCAAAACTCCGCCATCTCACTCCCCACATCCATCACTGCTGTCGGCTCACCTCCAACTGCGCAACGCTAAGCGCTGTTCACATCGAACTGCCCAACACTACAATAGCGAATATTCCAACAATGCCAACCACCCACAGACTGCACACAGCACAGCCAGTGATTTTCATACACAGCGCTACGTGGCGTTACCAATATGAAAACCTAAACAGGTTACTTACACAGTTTCAGCGGAACATAATCACCCACCCAGCCTATAGTCCTGGCTTGGCTCCCTAGGTTAGAAGAACATTTGGCCGGAAAGCGATTCAGCTCCGAATACGAGGTGAAAGAAGAGCTTCATAACTTTCTGAACAACATGGTGGCGAGCTGGTATGACATGGGCATACATAAACTGCCACAGCGTCTACAAAAATACATCGACAAAAATGGTAATTATGTCGGAAATAGCAAAGCCATTGTAGAAATAAACATGTCTATGTACTTATAAAAAAATAAGAGGCGTTACTTTTGGGATTACCCTCGTAAGTCTTCTCATAAGTTCGACTCAGCAAGCTCTGTTAATGGATATAGATGTCTGCTTTATGAGTAGAAAGCTTCTTCACTATACAAACGTCTGTGAATAATTTGAGTTCGGCAACCAACCTATACGTCAGGGGAATAATTATGAAGCAAATATAGTTATTCTGTTTTAAAACATTGTAATAGTAATTAGACACCCCTGCAGACGTTTGCTGACGCCGGCTCTAGCTACTTTCTTCCACTTTGAGTAGCTTCAAAAATGGGCAATTTTGTTGGTTTAAGTCTAATTGAATACCTTAAATACCACTTTCGATCAGCGTTAAGTTCTCCATAAATCCATACCTGGATCTCAAAACGTACGATGTTCTTGCGTTGCTATAGGGATACTCCAAGGTATACATGTAAAGTTACTCACTGCATCTAAACGAAAACGTGAATACCTGAAGAAAAAATTACATGAAGAATCGCTTCTGAAAGGCAATGAAACGAGGTATGAGACATCAATAACGACATAAACAACATAGTGGGGTATTCTGATAGGATCACAAACCATAAAATGCATTCCGAGCCATGCTTATGTCTTGCATATTAGTGATCATATAAAAACAGCATGGCGGCCTCCGTTACTGTCGAGTGTGAAATGCAAATTGTAAACTTTTTTGTGGAACATTACTTAGAAACAGTAAAGCATTTTATGCTACCCAGAAAGACGAGCGGGTGCTGACGCTTTCGACAATGGGCGAGGGAGCGCAGCGCCGTCTCGGCAGCCCTTTCAGCCGCCAGCATGTGGGCCCTCAGAGCTATGACGCATGTAGCGTTCAAAAGCAGGCAGTCTGCCAATAAATTTTTCGCAAAATTATTAATGGACGGAACTGATGTTCGTGATCTGTCAGAAAGTGAAATACGTCGTTGCTGTCCTACCGCTACACTCAGGGCTTTAGTATTCAGACGAAAGCACTATAAAAAATATGGGGAAGCCGTGGTTTCGAACGCAAGAGGTTGCACTCAGACAACGCGCTGTTTACCACTACACTATGGGCGTAGATGTGATGTAACACTTCGGACGGAAGACGAGATCTCCTCTGCTGCAGTGTAAAGTATTGCCCGACTGTGCATATAGCCAGACCTATAAGTGTGACCAGTGTGGCCATGTTATTTGTCCTACGTCACTATCGGCGCAGACTTAAACTCCATGACGGCCGGCAGCCGGCCAGGTTTTATGAAAAACTGCCTATGTTTAAAAAAATATGTCATTGCTCTCTACAACTGAATACAGGTGTGGTTCAGATATGCGTGAAACGGAACGAAAATACTTTCATAAAGTCCGAAGCTTTTTTTTAGAAATTTCAAAGACAATTGCAACAAAAGATATTTTTCAAAACTCCCAAAATTTATTTCTGTATTCTGCAAAATTTTACTCAATCTTTTGCCCTTCAGTCTGTTTCCCAGTTTTTCAAAATTAAAAACTGTTTCATAAATCTTCAAAAGTTGTATTTCATAACCCTTCTAAATTCTCAATGGAATGTCATTTAGTCTTGATACAGGGATTAGCAAATAAACTAAAAGTGTTCTCATTCGTTACTCTTACTGTTTCAATATATTATTTTATGATGAGGACACAGTATTGAGAAGGTCTCTTCATTTTTGCCAGATTTCTCAGAATGGGATACAGTATCTTCTTGAAATCTTTCATTTTAGTTGAAACATTTGTACATGCAATCACATCGTTCAAGTGCATGCATTTGAAGCGCTGGAGCAGAATGTGTGCAACGGCAAAAGGAGAGAAATGAGATCCATTCTTCTGGTTATTTTATTTGGAGAAAGTTTCTGCATCAGTTTTGTTACAGGTTCTTCAACGACAGCAGAGGTGATTCTAGAATGCTTATAGCGGAATAAGGGTATATATAATTTCGTTACCTGTGCCATATTTGTCAGCAAAAATTGCTTTCGACGCTCTCTGAAAGTCACAGTACCTGATGAGTTACTGTCGTAATGACTATTTCTGATCCCCCGAACACTAAAACTGTCTTGTGTGGCGCAAAACATATCATATACAACACCCACAGTTCTAAAACTCTTTGTTCTGTTCAAACGAGGGAATACATTGTGTTAATTTTACATCAGCCGTGGAAGATTCGCACAGTTCGTCGCTAGCAGCGCAACTGTTTAAACCAAATGATTGTTGCTCTTTATTTTATTTCATTTTTTTGCCGCATTCTATTTCTACTGCTTCAACCATTATTGCTACTAAGCCGTTATATTGTTGGAAAGTCTTTAAGATCATTGCAGCGATGCTGTGACGTATGTGTTTGATCTAGTTCCTATACACAAAGAATGACTGCAAACAGGTCAGTATTTAATTCCAAATGCGAAATAAAAACTAAAAAAAAAAAAACATTTCATATTTACAGCATTCGACAAAATGTTCACTGTCAAAGTTATGTCCTCTTATGGTGGCCCGTTATTTTTGTACAACCAGCGCTTGAAAGTTGTCGAGCTAGGGAGCAACTGTGTCTTAACTCTTTTATTCTGAACAATTATTTGAACCTAGTTGTCTTTGTTGTTGCTGTTGTTGTTGTTGTTGTTGTGGTCTTCAGTCCAGAGAGTGGTTTGATGCAGCTCTCCATGCTACTCTATGCTGTGCAAGGTTATCATCTCCCAGTACCTACTGCAACTTACATCCTTCTGAATCTGCTCTTGGTATCCGTCTACGATTTTTACCCTCGACGCTGCCCTCCAGTACTTAATTGGTGATCCCTTCATGCCTCAGAACGTGTCCTACCAACCGATCCCTTCTTCTACTCAAGTTGTGCCACAAATTTCTCTTCTCCCCAATTCTATTCAATACCTCCTTATTAGTTATGTGATCTACTCATCTAATTTTCAGCATTCTTCTGTAGCACCACATTTCGAAAGCTTCTACAGTCTTTTTGTCTAAACTATTTGTCGTCCACGTTTCACTTCCATACATGGCTACACTCCATACAAACACTTTCAGAAATGTCTTCCTGACACTTAAATCTATACTCGATGTTAACAAATTTCTCTTCCTCAGAAACTCTTTCCTTGCCGTTGCCAGTCTACATTTTATATTCTCTCCACTTCGACCATTATCAGTTATTTTGTTCCCCAAACAGCAAAATTCATTTATTTATTTATTTATTTAACCTGATGAGATTAGGGCCATCAGGCCCTCTCTTACATCGGACCAGTGTTCCACACATCAGAGTTACATCATGACAATAGTTTAAATGAGAATGCTAGCTTACTCTAGTGACAATATGAATAAAGAGTAGTGACTAAGACCTAATTAAGTAAATGCGGCAGTATTTTTACAACAGGTGCTATACATACAGATTATGATAAAAGCAATAATAAAATGTAATGATAAACATGACTAAGACTTAATAAATTAAATGTTGGCAGTATTTTTACAGCAGGTGCTATACATACAGATTATGATAAAAGCAATAATAAGCAATAATAATAACAGTAAATAAAATCAAATAATAATGACAAACATGAGAAGGATTGGCAATAGTAACGAAGGTTTGTGCAGATGTACATAATATCTTGGTGTGTAAAGTAGATGTTTACTAGTTTAGCGTGTTTTGGGGAATGGGGATTTAAGGAGGGGGAAAGAGGGAAGTAATGAGGTGAAGTGCATTCATGTACAGAGGAAGGCATTACTGTTGCTTAAGTAGATACGTCATTAACTGTTTTTTGAAGCTGGACATGTTTTTAAGTTCTCTAACATAACGAGGGAGGTTATTCCAGAGTCGGGTTCCCGCTACTGTAAGGGACTTGGAGAAGGTGACTGAGCGATGCAGTGGAACGGAGAGGATTTTATTATGATGGGAACGTGTGTTCCTGTCATGTTGTTCCGACATGAGCGTTAGGGACGAGGAGAGATATGAGGGACAGTATACATTTATAAGACAGTAGATGAGACAGAATGTATAGAAATCTCTGCATTTGTCTGCACGCAGCCAGGACAATTTTGCATATGCTGGTGAAATGTGATCAGAAAGTCGAACGTCACAGATATATCGGACGCAGGCATTCATGACCAGTTCTAGACGTCGGGATTTTTCCTGAGAGAGGCCTTGTAGGATAATATCGCTGTAGTCAATGATTGGGAGTATAAGCGTTTGTACTAATTTCTTTTTCATATCGAAAGGGAAGAGTTTTTTATATTTTTGTAGGACATAAAGGGATGCTGATGCTTTTTTGCACACTGCAGTTACGTGCTCTGTCCAATTTAGATTTTCATCTATTATTACTCCCAACCTCTTTGCTGAGTGAGAGAAGTTAATATTGTTCCATTTTGGATAAGAGGTGGTAAGGATTCCCGATGTTTTGGGCTAATGAACTTAGAGTGACCAACAAGTACCGCTTGTGTTTTAGATGGGTTTAGTTTTAGACTTATGTCCTGTGCCCATTTTGACAGTGCATCGAGGTCAGTATTGAAATTTTCAATAGCTTTCTTGAGATTACTTGGTTTCGCACTTAGATACAACTGAAGGTCATCAGCATACATATGGTATTTGCAATAGGTCAGAACCGATGACACATCGTTGACATACAGAGAGAAGAGTATAGGACCTAATACTGAGCCTTGGGGAACGCCTGACACTACCTGCCTCCATTGTGATTTTATATTCCCAGATAGGACGCGTTGCTGACGAGACGTTATGTATGAGCGAAACCATTGCACTGCACTTGGTGAGAAATTTAGACCGCTAAGTTTGGCCAGTAAGATGTCGAAGTCGACAGTATCAAATGCTTTGCTGAAATCTAAGAAGCAAATGATAGTCTTTTCTTGTCTGTTCATGGCAAGTTTCAAGTCGTCTGTCACCTTTATCAGAGCAGATGTTGTGCTTCGATGTTTACGGAAACCTGATTGGTATTCGTCTAGTAGGTTGTTAGTAGTGAGGTAGTTGGTGAGCTGGTCATGAACTATATATTCTAAGGCCTTTGATAGTGCAGGAAGAAGGCAGATGGGGCGGTAGTCAGAGGGTGCTGTGGCTATGTCCTTTTTAGGCAGTGGCTTAATTTGTCCCAGTTTACAGGCCTCTGGGAAAACACTTGTGATTAATGAATCGTTGAAAATATCTGTTATAGAGGGCAGTAGTTGGTCAATAATAAGTTTTACCATCTGGATAGTGATACCATCATGTCCAGTAGATGCTGATCTAATCCGCATTATGGCTTTCTTGACAGTACTGCAAGTGACGTGCTGTAGATAGAATTTTTCTTTGCTACAGTTGTTCAACCCCATGAAGTAATCAATGATTCTCTGTTTTTTTTTTTCGGTACAATTTTGGTTGTAGGTAACGTGAAGAATCGGTTTAGTTCTTCAGCTGGGACCATGTGATTTTCTGCAACTTTTATTTTGCCTAAACCGAGACTACGAAGATTTTCCACAGGATAGCTGGTCTACATCTATTGTCAGCTAATGTACGGGCATGTCTGAGCTTAGCGTTTCTCACCGCTTGACTGACTTTGTTTCGTTTCTACTTGTATACAGCATGATTTTGAGGTGTAGGGTGTATCTTGTATGCTCGATGTGCAGCATCTCTGAGATTCATGAGCTGTTTTAGTTCATCAGTCAGCCAGGGTGCAGGTTGCCTTTTTACTTTTCTGGTCTTTATTGGAGCATATTTGTCATAGAGTCGAGTAATTTTGTTAGTGAAATCCTGGAGTTCGTCGTTTATGTCCATGAGGGGAGTAGAGGTCATCCCCCAAACTATTTCTTGTGCCTCAGTTTCGAGTTCAGGCAAATTTATGCGTTTGAGGTCTCGGTATGTAGACAGTTTTTGTTTCTTTCTAGCACATTCTAGTGAATACGTCATGGAAATGATGTCATGGGCAGATATGCCAAGCGCAGATATTTGAGAGGTGCGGATTATTCTGTTCGGAGATTTTGTTGCTAATATATCAATGAAAGTGTGACTGGTAGTCGTGTGATGAGTAGGTGCCAGCTGAAGTAGCGTCATATTTGAGGAAGAAAGCATCCTCTTAAATTTCCCAGTGGAAGGACTATTGCACAGAAAATTAATGTTAGTGTCACCTGCTATAATTACATGTTCATATGACGATTCGCGACTAGTGAGGGCAGTTTCGAAGCAGGCGAACCCACCTACTTTAGGAGGTTTGTAAAGGACACATATTAAGCACTTTCTGTTGAGCGATTTGATCTCTATGAACATATTTCCACTTGTTTATGTACATTGTTGTCGGATGTGTGTAGTACAGTAGGTGACAAATCAGAGTGTATGTACGCCCCTACTCCGCCTCCTCGTCTGTTGTATGGGTCGTGCCTGAGAAAGATATAGCCATCTAGGTTTACGGAAGTTGTAGGAATACTTGGTTTGAGCCAAGTCTCTGACAAAAGTATTACGTGTATATCAGCAGTTTGAAATATATATTTGAACTCGTCGAAGTGAGCTGGCAGAGACTGGACATTTGCATGTGCAATATGCAACTTGGTGCGTTCGGGTGTTGATTGCCCGAGGAGGCTGCCGACCGATGTTTGCGGGTCGTGGTTGGCGGTGACAAGAGGGTCTGGCATGAGGAATGCGGAAAGCGTGTGAAGGAGGGGGGTGAGGGAGTGTCCTCCCAGTTCTGTGCAGTGAAAGCGGCCGGGAAGGGGAGGGGGTAGGTCCCCGGGGAGGCAACGGGATCTGCGGCCAAGGTCAGCCAGGTCTGCAACGGTTCTGGAAGCAGCCGTGGGCTGGCAGGGGAAGGAATTTCGCTAAACACAACGGGAGTAATCTGCACGTTACGACAGAGTGTGATATTAATTTCACTTATGAGGATTACAACTAAAGTATGATGGTGGGTTGCTAATTAAGCATGGAAGTGAGACTACCTTACGTAATAATTAACAAAATTACATGAGAAAAACAATTAAAGATGAAAATAGTTATCTGGAGAAACGAAAAGTTGATAATACAAATAATAACAAAAATTACACGAGGAAAAGTAATTAGAGATAAAAATAAAAAAAATAGTTATGTAGAGAAACGAATAATTTGATGATACATTAGTTAAGATATAGTTGACAGCGTAAACAGTATAAACATACAGGTTATGGTACTTATAGAAATAACAGAGCACTATTTAAGCTAAAAAAATGAAAAGAAAGAATAAAAATTAACTTATATTAGATTACAATATGAGACTTTGTGTCTCGCGAGATTTCGCTCAGTCTTTCAGTTCGAACATATTCGTCACCGTTTTCCTCCCTCCTTCCGTCTTGACTACGATCGTGCCATCCTGGGTCCATACATTTTGAAGGCCGAACTGTGTGATCGCAGCATTCAAAACTTTTAGTCTTTCGCGCGTCAGATCTTCCCTCAGGGTAACCCCACTCTTGGCGAGTTTTCTTTTCTGAGCAAACCCCTCAGCTCTTTTCCGGTAAGACACAAATTTAATTGTTATGGGCCTGGGTTTCATGGCACCTGGTATCCTGCGCCCAACACGGTGGCTTGTGTCAATATCGGCCACGTCGATCTGCACGCCAAGTTTCTCACGCACGAGGCTAATGGCCAGGTCGTCGGTGTTTTCGCGAACGTTTTCAGCTACCCCGAACAAGCGCAAGCTGTTCCTTCGCTGATACTGCTCAATTTCATCGGTGGCAGCAGACAGTTTAGCCTCTAGGTCGGCGGCTTTTTTCTCTTGTGCGGCCAGGGATCTTCTAAGAGACTGGATTTCGGAGCTGTTGCGCCCGACGGACTCTTTCAGTTTGTCCATGACCGCGGCCGTCACAGAGTCCGTGACGGATTGGACGATGACGTCTAGCGTGTCTTTGCTGTGCAGCGCCGCACTCACCTGGGACCGGACGAGCTCCCCGATGTCGGGAAGCGGGGCCTCACCTGCCGCCGGAGACCGGGCGCCCGCGCTGCCTGCGCCCCTGTAGCCTCGCCTGCTGCCGCTTACTCGTGCTCTTCCCATTTTTCACTCACTTATCACTTGTGGTAATCAACGGAGAACAATACACCACGGCAAGTAACACTTGTTTAGTCGGATGCACACGTTGTGGACTGCCGCACTTCTCTGTAACACCTTCAATGAGTGGAAAAACTCACGAGCCGAAGAAACGCGCTTCACTCAGTGGCCGCCATTACCAAGTGTCTCATTTCCTAATCTAATTCCCTCAGCAGCACCCGATTTAATTCGACTACATTCCATTATCCCCATTTTGCTTTTGTTGATGTTCATCTTATCTCCTCCTTTCAAGATAGTGTCCATTGCGTTCAACTGCTCCTCCAGGTCTTTTGGTGTCTCTGACAGAATTACAATGTCATTGGCGAACCTCAAAGTTTTTATTTCTTCCCCATGGATTTTAATTCCTACTCCGAATTTTTCTTTTGTTTTCCTTACTGCTTGCTCAAGATACAGATTGAATAACATCGGGGAAAGGCTACAACCCTGTCTCACTTCCTTCCCAACCACTGCTTCCCTTTATGCCTTTACGAATGATCTATAACAAACAATTATTAAATTTTCTTGTAATCTAGGCCAGGTTAGGGATAAGCGAACATATCTTGGAAAGAAGATTGTCTGCAATTTTAACAAGAAAAGATTTGGTCGAAGACCGTGGATGTTACATGAAATAAAACGTTGCTGACGTACAGCGTCCGAAACCTAGGAACTGTTTATAGCTGGTTGCTATTCACCATCAATACGACTTTTTTTTCTGGTACTCTACAGAGACTATATCGGAGTTGGAAACAATACTTTCACTTTAAACCTTAGTTATGTGTTTGGAGGAATGTCAGTACTACCGGTACTGGTAAAGGAAACGATTACTGAGATTGACACTCACCAACTATATAAACATTAGATGACTTCTTGGAACTTGAAGGAACTGGCTCTCAACTGGAATCCACAGGTTTTTCAGATTTCAGTAAATTACTTTGTTTTGAAAAAAAAAAGAATATATCGAGATAGACATGAACATTTCGAATATGCACAATGAACTTAGTTGTATTTATGGTGGATCTACATCCTTTTTACATAGTTTGCATTTTGATTACGCTTGTTCACTTTTTATTGAAAACTACTACACTGAAATATTTTTATTTTGTGCCATCATATTCAAATTATCTGAAATATTTTTTTAAGAAAAGATTATTATTCAAACGTAATTGACAACATTGTATCGTGGTTCACTGTGTATTATTATAGGCTGTAGCCGGACGAAGTGACTCAGTTACGCCTATATTTCCATGCTGTGAGGGTAAGAAGGGCGTTGATAATGCCATAGATTAGAGCGTTGTTAATCTGACGTACGGCAGTTGTTTGTATATTCTAACTTTCCAGTACTCGTACATATTTAATTACGATATACTCTTACAATAAATGGTGGCAGTAGTGAAAGAACAATTCTCAATGATGTTAGCAAAACCGATTTAAAAGGCTGGGTAGTAGCAGTCAGTACACAGATACTCCAGTCCAAAATCTATTTAAGAATTTTTTCAGAAGAGTATCGATAGTAGATAGTTACGAGCAGCCATTACAATGAAAAAAAAAAAACACACGCTTTGTTATCGTATTAGCAAAAGGAAATCAGTGGTCCGGAAGTCATGGGGGAACTCAAAGACAACATACTTTTTTGTTGTAGATTCTTTTATTGGTTTTCAGCCTTTTCGACGCACGGTCACCTTCTATGTACACATTTGCATGAAACACACCCTGAGAATATCAAAATTAATTATAGTGGCAACATAAACATCGTTCTTTGATATTTCATTTTTTGCTATGAATGTATGCAAGTACTTTTCTTACTGTGCACAAGCTTTATATGTATTAATTACTTTTATTTCGGTGTTTCATCACTGATTTGTCGATGACGAGCACTCCTGATCCCAAGAGAGTACATTTTTCTGTCTCTGAGTCACAATGTGCTTGTTGAATCCAAGTAGGACGTGGTTCGCATCAGCAACACCTTCATTTCCGCACTGACAATATAGTGTCCCACGAATACAGAGGCGGTACAATTGCTGTGAGAAATTCCCATGGTTTAACTTCTGGCCCGCACGCGTCATTTGCTTTTGTGGCAGTTGTGCATCATGGGCTCGGTTAATATGTGTAACGACGTGGGGAAAGTGTTTAGTGCTGATAAAAATGTGATCGACACAGACACAGACGTACGAGACTGATTTCGGCGAGAACGGAAGCACACGGGTTTTGTTATTTAAAATGCCATCATTTCGCAATATACATAAACGCTGCCTCTGGACGAAAGAAACTTGTGACATGTGTTATCTGTGGCATTCAGCGTGGCTTCCGAATTACTTGCAAGGGACGACATGAGTGTGACTTTCTGCTGCTAATGAAATGATACAACGTGTTGTTTTCAGTGCGGTGGGGGTGAGCATCGATTACTAATGGTCATCTGAGCAATATTTTTCATTTCTGATGACCACTTTTCCTCTTATTGAGAGTTATTAGTGAAGCTTTTCTTTTTATCATGCGCAAATCAATAAACATTAAGTAATATTGCACTTCTGTCTTGGATACTGAGCACACAAGACCTTTTATTGTTATTCATCGTTTCTGAGCGAAAACTCAAATTCATGTTTACGTCGTTTTTTCATTAAAAGTAGAAAGATAAGACAGGGGATGCGGATTAGGTGTACGTTTTTTTTTTGTTTTTTTTTATCTAGCTGGGGTATCCGGCTTCGCTCAGGGACTTGATACTGTGTGGTAACTGGAATAAAAGATAAGCTTTAAAAAGTATAAGAGAGAATGTAGTAATGATCCCATTTTGTGATAGATTTGTCTTTGGATGAAGAAAACATAATCGATTTCATCTGTGTTAACGTTGATCGAAGTGACACCGAAAGGAGTCATTTGGGATCAGGTGTGTTACGCTTTTGCATTTCGAAGAGAGTGTTTTGATTATGGAGTTTCTCCGGTCAGTTCCATTATAATTCCTGCGGAGGTGCTTCCAGTGGCGGTAATAGAATTTTTCCATTCACGCAACAGAATCCTGGTGTTTCTATAACAAATTTTTTTCGTGCTCCAAAATTGGCAGATGTTGCCCATATTTCCGATTACCACGTGTTTGTGTTTGTTATATTCTTTCGTAGGATCGTGGTGCAATGCTTCATTTGTTAGGTTGTACTGTTTACTTGTCTTCGTCATTTTCAGGGGTGACTTGGGTTCGCTGTCTTTTATAAGGTTGTGTCGCAATTCTTGATTCTTCAGTCCGTTCATTTCTTTGTTCTTCGGTTCCTCTGCTTCTCACGGCGCTCATTCTCGTTCGTTGGGAACTTAAACGTGCTTCGCGCTCTTCGTCTGTTTCGTTTTCCACTGTTCTTTTTGTTTTCGTTGTTTTGCTCCAGAACTGGAAAAATCTCCTCCTCTTGGCATTGTCTAACATTAAGTACACTTTACTCACTTTTCACACTTTGTTTTCGATTTATATTCAGTCACTGTATCGCTTTGACTACTCACACTTCACTGTTGTTTTCGTTCACTCATTGCACTACTTATTTTATTCCTCCCTTCGCCACTGATAATAAACCGATGTTCGAACCCACGAATGGTCTTGCTTTATATACCCCTACCAACAGGTAGCCCCACCAGTGGCGAATTCCAGAACATACCAAAAAGGATTCGAATGGTACAGAACATTCCAAACGCTCCATAACATTCCAAAACATTCTAGACTGTTCTGGAACGTTCCGCAATGATCTGGGATGTTCCGGGATGTTACCGAATGTTCCAAACTATTCCCGAACATTTCAGTGCATCATTGTGGAACATTCCGGAATATTCTGGAATGTTTTGGAGTGCTCTCGAATATTACAGAATGTTCTGGAATGTTCTAGAAATTTCTAGAGAGTGAAACTTCCTAGACCCTTTATCTTCAAAAGCACACCCTTCAGGTAAAAACGGGAACCTTCTTACTGGATGGAGGACAGAAAGCTATCACACCATATAACTCCCTTGATCCTACCGGGAATCGTTTCTGTGTGTTAGCGGCACGCACATTGTACACTTACTTTTATACTATGTACAAAACCGTCAACATTGTTCTATTTATAGACATAACTGATTGCGCAACGGATGTTTCAGTTTTCGAAACAGTTACTTTCGATACTGGATGACTGACTGATCTGGCCTCATAACATCAACCAAAACAGCCTTGCATGTGCTGGTACTGCGAACGGCTGAAAGCAGGGGGAGACTATAGTCGTAATTTTTCCTGAGGGCATGCAACTCTATTGTATGGTTAAATGATGATGACAGCCACTTGGGTAAAACACTCAGGAGGTAAAATAGTCCCCATTCGAATCTCTGGGCTGCAATTACTCAGGAGGACGTCGTTATCAGGAGAATCGGAGCGTAGAATGTCAGATCCCTGAATCGAGCAGGCAGGTTAGAAAATTTAAAAATGGAAATGGATAGGTTTAAGCTAGATATTGTGACAATTAATGAAGTTCGGTGGCAGGAGGAACAGGGACTCTGGTCAGGAGAATACAGGGTTAGTATATATAAAATGAAATAGGGGTAATGAATGGGTGGGTTTAATAAAAGATAAAAAAAAGTACCAACACAGAAAAGCTGCTATGAACAGCATAGTGAATGAATTATTGTAGCCAAGATAGACCCGAAGCCCATATCCACCACAGTTGTACAAGTTTATATGCCAACTAGTTCCGCAGATGAGGAGGGGATAGAGGAAATTATGATGGGATAAAAGAAATTATTCAGATACTTAAGGAAGACAAAAATTTAATAGTCATGGGGTACTGGAGTTCGATAGTAGGAAAAGGAGGAGAAGGAAAAGTAGTAGATTAATATGAACTGGGAGAAAGAAATGAAAGAGGAAGGCGCCTGGTAGAATTTTGTACAGAGCATAACTTAATCATAGCTAGCACTTGGTTTAAGAAGTATGAAAGAAGATTGTGTACGTGGAAGAGTCCTGGAGGCACTGGAAAGTTTCATATAGATTGTACGATAGTAAGACAGAGATTTCGGACTCAGGTTTTAATTGTACGATATTTCCAGGGGCAGATATGGACTCTGACCACAATTTATTGGTTATGAACTGCTGATTAAAACTGAAGAAACTGCAAACAGGAAGGAATTTAAGGAGGTGGTACTTGGATAAACTGAAAGAACCAGACGGTCTAGAGAGTTTCAGGGGGAGCATTAGGAACGACTGACAAGAACAGAGGAAATGAATACAGTAGAAGAAGTGTGGGTAGCTTCGAGCGATGAAATAGTGAAGGCAGCGAAGGATTAAGGAGGTAAAATACGAGGGCTAGTCGAAATGCTTGGGTAACACAAGAGATATTGAATCTAATCGGTGAAAGGAGAAAATATAAAAATGCAATAAATGAACCAGGAGAAAGGGAATAAAAACATCTAAAAATGAGATCGACAGAAAGTGAAAAATGGCTAAGCAGGAGTGGCTAGAGGACAAATGTAAGGATGTAGAAGCATGTATCGTTAGGGGTAAGATACATGCTGCCTACAGGAAAATTAAAGGGAGGTTTGGAGAAAAGAGAACCACCTGCATGAATATCATGAGCTCAAATGGAAAACAAGTACTATGCAAAGAAGGAAAATCAGAAAGATGGAAGGGGTATATAAAGAGTCATTCTGGGGATGTACTTGAGTTCAATATTATGGAAATGGAACAGGATGTAGATTAAGATGAGAAGGGAGATATAATATTGCGTGGAGAATTTGACAATGCACTGAAAGATTGAAGTAAAAAAAAAAAAAAAACACAGGAGTAGACAACATTCCGTTAGAGCTACTGATAGCCTTGGTACAGCCAGCCATGACAGAACTCTTCCATCCGGTGGGCAAAATGTATGAAGCTGGCGAAATGCCCTCACACTTCAGGAAGAATATAATAATTCCAATTCCAAAGAAAGCACGTGCTGACAGGTATGAAAATTACCGAACTATCAGTTTAATAAGTCACAGCTGCAAAATACTAACGAGAATTCTTTACAGACGAATGGAAAAACTGGTAGAAGCCGACCTCGGGGAAGATCAGTTTGGATTCCGGAGAAACGAAGAACACACGAGTCAATACTGACCCTACGACTTTTCATAGAAGATCGGTTAAGGAAAAGCAAACCTACATTTATAACATTTTTAGGCTTAGGTAATGCTTTGACAATGTTGGCTGGAATACTCTCTTTCTAATTCTGAAGGTGGCAGGGGTCAAATACAGGAAGCGAAAGGCTATTTGCAATTTGTACAGAAACCAGATGGCAGTTATAAGAATCGCGGGGCATGAAAAGGAAGCAGTGGTTGGAAAGGGAGTGAGACAGGCTTGTAGCCTATCCCCGATGTTATTCAATTTGTACATTGAACAAGTAGTAAAGGAAACAAAAGAAAAATTTTAGTTGGAATTAAAATCCATGGAGAAGATATAAAAAAAAATTGAGGGTTGCCGATGGCACTGTAATTCGTCAGAGACGGCAAAGGACCTGGAAAGAGCAGGTGAACGGAATGGACAGTGTCTTGAAAGGAGGATATAAGATGAACATCAACAAAAGCAAAACGAGGATAATGGAATGCTGAGGGAATTAGGAAGTGAGATACTTAAACTAGTAAATGAGTTTTGCTATTTGGGGAGCAAATTAACTGATGACGATCGAAGTAGAAAGGATATGAAGTGCAGACTGGCAATGGCAAGGAAATCGTGTTTGAAGAACAGAAATTTGTTAACATCAAGTATAGATTTAAGTATTAGGAAGTCTTTTTTTTAAAAGTGTTTTTATGGAGTGTAGCCAAGAAGAGAACAGAAGCTTTTGAAATGCCATGCTACAGAAAAATGCTGAAAATTAGATGGCTCAAATGGCTCTGAGAACTATTTGACGTAACAGCTGAGGTCATCAGTCCCCTGTAACTACTTAAAGTTAACTAACCTAAGGACACCACACACATCCATGCCCGAGGCAGGATTAGAACCTGCGACCATAGCGGTCGCGCGGTTCCAGACTGAAGCGCCTAGAACCGCTCTGCCACACCGGCCGGCGAAAATTAGATGGGTAGATCACATAACTAGCGAGGAGGTACTGAATATAACTGGCTATAAGAGAAATTTATGGTACAACGGGGCTAGATGAAGGGATCGGTTGATAGAATTAAGGGATCACCAGGCTACTACTGGAGGGAAGCGTGGGTGGTAAAAATAGTAGAGGAAGACCAAAATATGAATACGGAAGCAGATTCAGAAGGATGTACTTTGCAGTAGTTACCTGAAGAGCCTTGCACAAGATAAAGTAGCATGGAGAGCTGCATCAAACTAGTCTTTGGACTGAAGGCCACAACAATAACACAACTTTCGATACAACCTAACCACACTGACTGCAAACTATTATGAGGTTTGATTGCACCGTGGTTGCTGTCTCGACTGTACACACCGAATGGCTGTATCCCGTACTGTTGTGGCTGCAGCCGTACCAAGGAATGCCGGACGTACAAAATAAATGCACCAAGCTATTCTGAAAATCTCTGGATTCATAAACGGAACGGTTAAGATGTTGATCACAACCAAGTATGACGATGGACGTCTGCAGAAATCTACCCAAGAGGGGGCAAGATTCTGAAATTGCTGGTTTTGATTACGCAACGATCTGGAATTACACGCCCCTTAATTACAAAATCCAGGATATCCAACGAGTTATTCAGAGTAGGGTTTTATTGTTAGGCTGAAAAGAGAAATTTAAAATATGAGATGAAAAATGAAATTAGGATGATTAAGAAAATCTTGTTGGTTAGGAACAAAGTAGTCTGCAAAAAGAAGCAAAGTATTATTCATCGAACTTCCGAAACTGCCTCCATGCAAAGGAAACTGTAGCAATTGTATAACGGAATGACAAACAGACAAATGCAGATTATGTAGTATTTACTAAAGCTGTGTATTTATCAGAGCTTTCCGAAATACTACTTATATTATGCCATGGACTCGCGGACAATCACTGCTTGAAATTCATAAGAATTGTGTAATGAATAAAAAGTCGATATCCTCAGATTCCCGGAAGGCCCCGCTTGTGGACAGTGGTTGTGATATCGCCCAGAGATTGCGGTACCACATCATAGTCGGCAACAGAAATTGTTACTCTAGACATTAGCGAGGGCTCGCTGCAATCTGCAGCGAAGTATAGGAAGCGCTGCACAAGACAACACTTCCTCTCTCAGTAACAGCAGCGCCCTCATGCTGAAGTCAATACAGTGTCGAGCATACAAGAGCTTACCGCAGTTCTCAGCTACAGCAGTCAACATCATCATCGTCTAGAAGCAACGGGTATTTAAAGTTTGTCATAGTTAAGTATATCTTTCATTCATTTATGTAATAAAATGAACTAATATTTCATCTGTTGTAGTTAAAAATGAACTATCTCCCACAGTTGCGGCTGATCGATTGTAATTTAGTCTGGTCACAACACTTCTGGCTTTAAGTAATGCATGTAGTATTCACAAATTTGGTTGTACGATGGTATAGCATTAATACGCTTCTCCCAGCACTCAGCGCTTACGCATATGAATGAGTATGCCTTTTTGTTCTGCGTTTCCTCCATCTAAGAAACGTACTGACGGAAGTGCAGGAGGTCAGGTCCATGTGTAGGAGGATAAGAGTGGAGAAACTTCAGGATAAGGAAATCAGACACAAGTACATAACAGTGATCTCAGAAAGGTACCAGTTAGTTGAATGTAGTCATTTGCAGTCACTGGAAAAGGAATGGACAAGGTACAGGGACACAGTACTAGAAGTGGCTAAAGAATGTCTCGGAACAGTAGTGTGTAAAGGTAGGATGAAGCAAACAGCTTGGTGGAATGAGACAGTCAAGGCAGCCTGTAAAAGGAAAAAGAAGGCATATCAAAAATGGCTACATACTAGAACTCAGGTAGACAGAGAAAGTTATGTTGAAGAAAGAAACAAAGCCAAACAGATAATTATAGCATCCAAGAAAAAATCTTGGGAGGACTTTGGAAACAGGTTGGAGACCTTGGGTCAAGCTGCTGGAAAACCAATTTGGAGTGTAATTAGCAGTCTTCGAAAGGGAGGTAAGAAGGAAATGAGTTTTGAACAGGTCAGGAAAACTGCTGGTGAATCCTGTTGATGGCTTGGGCAGATGGAGGGAATATTTTGAAGAGTTGCTCAATGTAGGTGGGAATACGATCAGTAATGTTTCAATGGGACAGGAAAGATGATGGAAATAATATCACATTTGAGGAAGTGGAGAAAATGGTCAGTAGATTGCAGTGTAATAAAGCGGCTGGGGTGGATGAAATTAAGTTTGAACTCATCAAATACAGTGGAATGTCAGGTCTTAAATGGCTACACAGGATAATTGAAATGGCGTGGGAGTCGGGACAGGTTCCATGAGACTGGACGAAAGCAGTAATCACACCAATCTTTAAACATGGAAACAGAAAAAATGGTAACAACAAAGTTAGAACAGGTGGGCCGTTTCAAGTACTTAGGATGCATATTCTCACAGGATGAGAACATAGTGAAAGAACTGGAAGCGAGGTGTAGCAAAGCTAATGCAGTGAGCGCTCAGCTACGATCTACACTCTTCTGCAAGAAGGAAGTCAGTACCAAGACTAAGTTATTTGTGCACCGTTCTATCTTTCGACCAACTTTGTTGTATGGGAGCGAAAGCTGGGTGGATTCAGGTTACCTTATCAATAAGGTTGAGGTTACGGATATGAAATTAGCTGGGATGATTGCAGGTACTAGTAGATGGGAACAATGGCAGGAGGGTGTCCACAATGAGGAAATAAAAAAAAAAACTGGGAATGAACTCTATAGATGTAGCAGTCAGGGCGAACAGGCTTGGATGGTGAGGTCATGTTACACGCATGGGAGAAGCAAGGTTAACCAAGAGACTCATGGGTTCAGCAACAGAGGGTAGGAGGAGTCAGGGTAGACCAAGGAGAAGGTACCTGGATTCGGTTAAGAACGATTTTGAAGTAATAGGCTTAACATCAGAAGAGGCACCGATGTTAGCACTGAATAGCGGATCATGGAGGAATTTTATAAGGGGGACTAAGCTCCACACTGAACGCTGAAAGGCATAATCAGTCTTAAATTATGATGATGATGATTATGATGATGATGATGATGTAGCAAGTTTTGCATGTCGCCTACACAATTGTTTCAAAATCACGGCATGCATTAGACTGTTTCAGTTTTTTTTCTGTTAAATGTCTACATCTACATCGATGTGACTATTCTGCTATTCTCACTTAATCTCCAGGCAAAGGGTTCTTCGAATCATTGTCAGACTATTTCTCTACCGCTCCGTTCTCTAACAGCTCATGGGAAAAATGAACACATATCTTTCTGTACGACTTCTGATTTCTCTTATTTTATTATAATAACCATTTTTCGCTATGTAGGGTGGCGGCATTGAAATATATTCACATTCTGATGAGAAAGTTGGTGATTGAAATTTCGTGAAAGGATCCCGCCGCAACAAAAAAAAATTGTTTTAATTATTCCCATCTCCTATCATATTTGTGAAACTCTACATCTACATGGATACTCTGCAAATCACATTCAAGTGCCTGACAGAGGGTTCATCGAACCACCTTCACAAATCTCTACTATTCCAATCTCGCATAGCGCCCGGAAAGAACGAACACCTATATCTTTCCGTACGAGCTCAGATTTCCCTTATTTTGTAGTGGTGATCGTTTCTTCCTATGTAGGTCGGTGACAATAAAATATTTTCACATTCGGAGGAGAAAGTCGGTGATTGGAATTTCGTGAGAAGATTTCATCGTAACGAATAACGCTTTTCTTTTAATGATGTCCAGTCCAAATCCTGTATCATTTCTGTCACACTCTCTCCCATATTTCACGATAATACAAAACGTTCTGCCTTTCTTTTAACTATTTCGATGTACCCCGTCAGTCCTATCTGGTAAGGATCCCGCGCCGCGCAGCAGTGTTCTAAAAGAGGACGGAGAAGCGTAGTGTAGGCAGTCTCCTTAGTAGATCCGTTACATTTTCTAAGAGTCGTGCCAATAAAACGCAGTCTTTGGTTAGCCTTCCCCACAATATTTTCTATGTGTTCCTTCCAATTTAAGTTGTTTGTAATTGCAATTCCTAGGTATTTAGTTGAATTTACGGCCTTTATATTAGACTGATTTACCGTGTATCCGAAGTTTAACGAATTCCTTTTAGCACTCATGTGGATGACCACACACTTTTCGTTATTTAGGACCAATTTTCACACCATTCAGGTATCTTTTCTAAATCGCTTTGCAATTTGTTTTGATCTTCTGATGACTTCATTAGTCGATAAACTACAGCGTCATCTGCAAACAACCTAAGACGGCTGCTCAGATTGTCTCTCAAATCGTTCATATAGATAAGGAACAACAAAGGGCCTATAAAACTGCCTTGTTTTACTCGACGACTTTTCATCAATTACTACGAACTGGGATCTTTCTGACAGGAAACCACAAAGTTAGTCACATAACTGAGACGATATTCCATAAGCACGCAATTTCACTACAAGCCGCTTGTGTGGTACAGTGTCAAAAGCCTTCCGGAAATCCAGCAACACGGAATCGATCTCAGATCCCTTGTCAATAGCACTCAACACTCAATGCGAATAAAGAGCTAGTAGTGTTTCACAAGAACGATGTTTTCTAAGCTCATGTTGACTGTGTGTCAACAGACCGTTTCGTTCGAGGTAATTCATGATGTTCGAACACAATATATGTTCCAAAATACTGCTGCATATATGGGCCTATAATTAAATGGATTACTACTACTACCTTTCTTGAAAGTTGGTGTGACCTGTGCAACTTTCCAGTGTTCGGGTACGGATCTTTCGTCGAGGGAACGGTCGTATATGATTGTTAAGTATGGAGATAATTCATCAGCATACTCTGAAAAGAACGTAATTGGTATACAGTCTGGACCAGAAGAATTGTTTTTATCAAGTGATTTAAGTTGCCTCACTACTCCGAGGATATTTACTTCTACGTTACTCTCTCCACTATTTCGCGATACGAACTTCCCCTCTTCGAAATTTTTCTGTGTCCTCTGTCAATCCTACCTGTTAAAGATTCCATACAGCACAGTAGTACTCTAGCACAGGACGAACAGGCGTTGTGTAGACAGTCTCTTTAGTCGACCAGTTGCATCTTCTAAGTCTTCTTGCTATAAAACTTCGTCTTTGGTTTGTCTTCCCCAAAATAGTATCCATGTGATCGTTCCAAGTTAAGTTACTCGTAATTGCAATTCCTAGGCATTTAGTCGATTTTACAGCTTTTAAATTTGTGTGATTTATCGTGTAATCGAAATTTAACGGATCTAGATGACCATACACTTTTCCTTACTAAGAGACTAATGCCACTTTTCGCACCATTTAGATATCGTGCCTAAGTCATTTTGCAATTGGTTTTGATTTTAAGATGATTTTACTAGGCGGCAAATTGCAGCAGCATCTGCAAACAATCTAAGAGGCTGCTGACATTATCTCCTAAATAGTTTATCTCGATTACGAACAGCGAAGGGCCGGTAACACTTCCTTGGCGAACGCCGGATACACTTCTGTTTTATTCCATGATCTTCCATCGGTTACTACATACTTTCACCTTTTGATACGGATCTTTCGTCGAGTGAGCGGCTGCATATGATGGCTACGAATGGCGCTATTGTTTCGACATACTCTGAAAGGAATCTTACTGGTATGCTATAGAGCCCGGAACACTAGCCTCTATTAAATGCTTTATGCTGCTTCGTTACACCGAGAATATATAGTTCTAAGATATAACGAAGTAATAAGCAACCAGTTGCATAAAAGAAATTTTTGTTTACCGGTTTCGGGTACTAAGTTCCCATCTGAAGAAGGGCACTAAGTGCCAGAAACCGGAAAGAAATTAAATCTCCTTTATGCAACTAGTTGCTTATTATTTCGTTATTTACAACTAGAGTTGCTGAGGATGGATAAGATACTGAACTTTTGACTTACTCATGATGGCAGTTGTTATTAATATGTCTTCTTTTGGGAAGGAGTTTCTGAAAACCATTTAATAACTCCTCTGTAGCGGCGTTTGGTCGGCAATATTACCAATGGTACCACGCAGTGAATGTGTTGTTTGTGTGTTGCCACTGGTGTACTTTACGTACGACTAGAATCTCTTTGGATTTTGTATCAGATTTCGATACAGAGTTTCACTGTGGAAACTATAAAAGCACCTCGCACTGAAGTCAGTGCTAATTTTCTAGCTTCAGTGAAACATCAACAATCTTGGAGATTTTGTTTTCTTTTAAATTTAGGACGGTTTTTTTTTTCATTGTTTCTGCAACAGTGTTATGACCTGTTTCGTGTACTGTGGTGGATCAGCACCACATTTTATTAACTTATTTGTTGTAAATCTCTGAATCGTCTCAGATACTATTTCTTTGAACCGAAGTACATCTCGTCTATACTTAGAGAGTTAGTTGGGAAGTCGTGGAGGCGGTCTCTTAGGATGTAGTCAAGCGAATTTTTGTCTGATTTTTTTTAAATAGACATATTTTGCGTTTACTTTTGGTGTATTTATACGTTGCGGCGTGCAGACTCGCTACAACGATTTTGTAGACAGTAACCCCTATGTGCGTCATGGTGCTCCCTATTTGCTCAGGATTATTGGCTGCTATGAGGTCAAGTATGTTTTCGTAACAGTTTACACTTCGATTGGGCTCCTGAACTATTTGCTGAAAATAATTTTCGATGTTTTGTACCTACCACCGGCTCCCAATGCGCATTTTCACCAGCAAATCGAGGGTAGATTGAAGTCACCACCAACTATAAATGTATGAGTGTGGTACCTATTTGTGATGACACTTGAAGTTTTCTTTGTACTGTTAAGCAACTGTGTCATTAGAGTTGGGGGTCGCTAAAAGAAACCATTTATTAATTTAGTCCTGTTGTGAAGTATAATCTCTACCGATATTAACTGATAGGAACAGTCTACTTCAATTTCCTTACAAGGTGAAGTACAGTACTTCTAACAGCAAAAAAACGCCGCCAACAACTGTATTTAATGTATCCCTTGCAGATACTATCAGGTCGTTTGTAAAAATTTTGGCTGACCTTAACTCCGGCTTTAGCCAGCTTTCAGTACCTATAACGATTTGAGTTTCAGTGCTTTCTATTATCACTTGCAGCTCTGGTTCTTTCCCAACACAACTACGACAGTTTACAGCTACAATACTGCTTATTGCTGTGCCCAACCTGTTCCCGAATTCGTCTTGCATTCTTTGAACTGAAGTCGTTTCTGCCCTTTCCTGAGACTATCTAACCTAATAAACCGCCCAGTCTATTCCACACAGCCCTCTCTACTCGTGTATCCATATCCTGCGTGTAGTGGACATGTGACCTATTGAACAGAACTCAAAATCCCATAAAGCTATGGCGCAGGTCAAGAAATCTGCTACCTTGACAGTCGCAGATCGTCTGAACCTCTAAGAAGGTGAGCTCGGCTCTGTACGAAAAGTCTGTAGTCGATATTGTCGACGATGCTACAGGCGGTGAGCTCTGCCTTCGTCTCGCAAGTAAGAAAGGCAGTCTTTACCACTTCACGTTGCTACTTCACTAGCCGCCCGAACCCGGAGAGAGTCTCTTCCAATCCAAAGCGACACACATCGTTAGTTCCGATATGTGTCACGACGCGCAGCTGGCTGCACCTTGTGCTTTTCATAGCAACTTGCGTCGGGTACCCACAAAGTGGGCTAGTTCGTGATGCTGTGCAGCTCCGCTCGACAGCATGAGTGAATGTTACGAACATTTAGCTTGTGCAGTTAGAAATGCTCTCAGGAGCGCAGGAAGGTTAACAGAAATACTGTGGAACTTACAGCAGTAGACTGAGTTGAGGACAATGTAGCATAGTGTGTTTTCTCTATATGCATTAAAGTACCGGGTGATCAAAAAGTCAGTATAAATTTGAAAACGGAATAAATCACGCAATAATGCTTGGAATGACATGGGGTTCTATTGGAACCAAAAAGTACAAAAGTTCAAAAAATGTCCGACAGGTGGCACTTTATCTGATCAGAATAGCAATAATTAGCATAGCAGAGTAAGACAAAGCAAAGATTATGTTCTTTACAGGAAATGCTCATTATGTCCACCATCATTTCTCAACAATAGCTGTAGTCGAGGAATAATGTTGTGAACAGCACTGTAAAGCATGTCCGGAGATATGATGAGGCATTGGCGTCGGATGTTGTCTTTCAGAATGCCTAGAGATATCGGTCGATCACGATACACATGCGCCTTCAGGTAACCCCAAAGCCAATAATCGCACGGACTGAAGTTTGGGGACCTGGGAGGCCAAGCATGACGAAAGTGGCCTGCTGAGCACACGATCATCACCTAACGACGCGCGCAGGAGATCTTTCAGGCGTCTAGCAATATGGTGTGGAGCGCCATCCTGCATAAACATCGTACGTTCCAGCAAATGTTTATCAGCCGGGCTGGGGATGATGCGATTCTCTAACATATCGTCGTACCTCTCACCAGTCACGGTAGCAGTTACAAAACCAGAATCACTCATTTTCTCGAAGAAAAAAGGCCCGATAACGGTAGATGTGGTAAATCCAACCTATACCGTGACTTTCTCGTCGTGCAATGAGGTTTCCACGACAGTTCTACGATTTTCGGTAGCCCAAATTCTGCAGTTGACAGACCCTCGGAGCGTGAAATGAGCTTCGTCGGTCCACAACACGTTACTCAACCAATCGTCATCTTCCGCCATCTTTTGAAAGGCCCACACCGCAAATGCTCTCCCCTTCACTAAATCGTCAGGTAACAGTTCATGATGCCGATGGATTTTGTACGGATAGCATCGGAGGGTACGCCTCAGTGTCAACAAAACAGTAGTGTATGGAATGCCGATGCGACGTGTGACTGCACGAGTGCTGACTTCTCCATGCATAGACGAACCCGCTACAGTCTCTATTTCTTCCTGAACTGTCTCAGAAGTACGCCTTGTTCTCGGTCGGCCACTACGGGGTCTATAGTCTAAACAACCCGTGGCTTCGTACTTCGAAATCATTCTCGCCAATGCTGCATTTGTCAACAGACCTCTACCCGCTCGAATCCCCTTCCTATGACGATAGGATCGTAACGCTGAACTAACACATTCCCTATTCTGGTAATACAGGTTCACTAAAAGCGCCTTTTCAGGTAACGTCAACATGCTGCGACTGCTGGCGCATCTGGTTCTCTCTTTTTTTTTCCTTTCTTTATTGTATTTTTAATCACCTCATACAAGGCGGGCTGGCAGCAGCATATTACCCTGCTCTTCAGCCTTGAGTGGTACAATAACATGACATATAGGTGGCACAGACAATACAAGAAAAACGGCGGGCAAAAAATGTATATACAAAAAACAGTAAACATGAAGCCGTTCACTCTGCATGAGAAAAAACACTAACACTTGTTGACACAGCGCACATAACACGGATGACTGCGACGGCACACGTGAACAGTGGTGGCGTGACGGCGAAGGAACACTGAACACAAAACGGAGGCACACACACGAGACACTGATGGCGATGATCTCTGGCGCGCGAATGTTCACTGAGCGTGTGCGAGTCCAGGGACCTGCCAAGGGAGGGGGAAGAGGAAGGGGAGTGGGACAGGGAGAGGGGAGGGCAGATGCCATGGGAAAGGGAGACAGGGGGAGGGGAGGAAAAAAAGGGGGGAGCCCGGGGGAAGAGGCGTGGAGGAAGGGGACGGGGGAAAAGGAAAGAGAAGGGGGGAGGGTGCCAAGTGGAGAGGCCACAGGAAGTGGGGGCAGGTAGGATCAAAGTTGATAGGAGGGGTAGATGGAGGGGAGGAGGACTTCATCAGGGAGGGGGAGCTGCCGGAAGCCACCTTGGGAGAGGGTAAGGAGGGTGGAGAGATGGAGACCGGATGGGAATACAGGTGCGGCAGCGGGCGGGGTTGGGAGAGGATGGGCGAGACAAGTGGGTGAGGAGGGTCGAGTTTGCGGGAGGTGTACAGGATCCGTATCCTTTCAAGGAAAAGGAGGAGGTGGGGGAAAGGAATGAGATCGTACAGGATCCGTGTGGGGGAGGGGAGACAGATGCGATAGGCGAGGCGGAGAGCATGGCGTTCAAGGATTAGAAGGGATTTATAAATGCAGGGGGGCGGAGATCCAGGCCGGTTGGGCATAGCAGAGGATAGGGCGGATGAGGGATTTATAAGTGTGGAGGATGGTGGAGGGGTCCAGACCCCACGTACGGCCCGAAAGGAGCTTGAGGAGGTGGACTCGGGAGTGTGCCTGGGCTTGGATTGTCCGGAGATGGGGAGTCCAGGAGAGGCGACAGTCGAGGGTGACGCCAAGGTATTTGAGGGTGGGAGTGAGGGCGACAGGACGGCCATAGATGGTGAGATAGAAATCAAGGAGGCGGAAGGAAGGGGTGGTTTTGCCTACAATGATAGCCTGGGTTTTGGAGAGATTGACCTTGAGCAACCACTGGTTGCACAAAGCGGTGAACCGGTCAAGATGGAATTGGAGAAGGTGTTGGGAGCGCTGCAGGGTGGGGGCAACGGCAAGGAAGGTGGTGTCATCGGCAAACTGGAGAAGGTGGACGGGGGGTGACGGTGGCGGCATGTCCGCCGTATACAAAAGGTACAGAAGGGGGGAAAGAACGGAGCCTTGGGGCATACCGGCGGAGGGAAAAAAGGTGTAGGAATCCGTGTTATGGATGATGACGTAGGAAGGACGGCGGGAGAGAAAGGAGCCGATCAGATGGACGCAGTTAATGGGAAGGGCGAAGGTTTGGAGCTTGAAGAGGAGACCGGAATGCCATATGCGGTCATAAGCTCTTTCGAGGTCCAGGGAGAGGAAGATAGCGGAGTGACGGGAATTAAGCTGGTCGGAAAGGAGATGAGTGAGGTGAAGGAGAAGGTCGTCGGAAGAGAAGGACGGCCGAAAGCCACACTGGGTAACCGGAAGGAGGCGGTGCTGGCGGAGATGCTGGTGGATGCGGCGGGAGAGGATAGATTCCAGGAGCTTGCTGAAGACCGAAGTAAGGCTGATAGGACGGTAGGAAGACACGGCATATGGCGATTTGCCAGGTTTAAGGAACATCAGGAGACGGGAGGTTTTCCACAGGTGGGGGTAGTAACCAGTGGACAGGACTACATTGTAGAGCCTGGCCAAGGTGGAGAGGAAAGAGGCAGGAGCTTCGCGAAGGTGACGATAGGTGACACGATCGTGACCAGGAGCGGTGTTAGGTTTTGTGCGGAGTGTAGCAATGAGATCCTGTGTAGTGATCAGGGAATTGAGTTCCGTGTGTGTAATGTAGTCCAAGTACTGGAAACCAGGTGCGAGGGGAGGGATAGAGGTGTCAGTTCGATTGCGGACACCCGGGAAGAGGAAGTAATCGAACTGGGGATCATCGGGGATGGAAAAGACATCAGACAGGTAGGAGGCAAAGTGATTGACCTTACTAATGGTGTCAGGGAGAAGAGGATAGTAGGGGGAGGGTTTAGTTCCGGTAAGGCGACGGAAGGCGGACCAGAACTTGGATGAGTTGATAGGGAGGGTAGCATTTAAACGGGTGCATGTCTGTCGCCAGTCCTGGCGTTTCTTGGCCGTGAGCAATTTACGAATGTGTCGTTGGAGTTGCCGGTAGCGTCGTAGTGTGTCCAGATCACACTTGTGGAGGAAGGCACGGTAGAGACGGCGGGATTCATGGAGGAGGAGGACGGCCTGTGGGGGTAAGGTAGGTCGGTGGGGGTGGATAGCGAAAGTAGGGACGTGGGCCTCCACGGCCTCAGACAAGGTCTGCTGGAGAAAGGTGGCGGCATGGGTTACATTGTCAGGGAGACGGTAGGTGAAGGGGTGGCTATCGACCTGGGTGGAGAGGGTATCCCAGTAGGCATTCCAGTTGGCACGGGAATTGTTATGGACATACTTAGGGGGAGGGTCATGACGGGGGTTGGGGCGGGGGCGACGACCGTCTGCAACAGTGAGGAGAACAGGGAGATGGTCGCTACCAATAGGGTCCAGGACATCCACCGTTATGTGGCCAAGGAGGTTGGCGGAAGAAAGGACAACATCAGGAGTGAAGTTGGATTCGGCACGGGTGTGTTGGGGGATGGGGATGAGGTCGCCTTGAAGGGAGGAGAGGAACCGATGCCATCGCCGTAGCTGGGCGGCGGAACGACTGTGGATGTTGAGGTCGGCGGCGATCACGTAGGAGGAGAAGGTACGGTCAATGTGGGAGAGGAAGTCGAAGGGAATAGGGGCGTTAGTGCAGACATAGATGGTGGCGCAGGTAACGGTAAGGCCGGGGAAGAAGAGACTAAGGATCAGGTGTTGGGTGGGGTCGCAAAGGAGAGTTTGGAGCTGAACAGGGATCTGGTGGTGGTGACCAATGGCAACTCCGCAACGCGCAATCGGGAGGGGATTATCAGAACGGTGAAGGAGGTATGGCTGAGTGTGGACGGTGTGGTGGGGTTGGAGGAAGGTTTCATTGAGGAGGAAGGCGTCCACGCGGTGGGTGGCAAGGGTGTGCAGGAAGAGGTTCTTGTTGGCGGGAAGGGAGCAGATGTTGTTGAAAGGGATACGGTGCTGTCGCGCCATGACAGGGATTTAGACAAGGGTGTCAAGGCGGGAGAAGGTGAAATGGGCCTGTTTGTTGGAGTAGGTGGCGTACATTTTCAGGTGGAAAACGGAACGAGCAGCGAGGGATACCTGTTGCAGGGTGTGGGGGCGCTGAAAAGGATGAACATTCTGAAGGAAGATGGTGAGGAATCTGATGATGTCCTCAGCGGTAGGGGGTGGACAAAGGGAATTTCCAGGAGGGATGGGGGCGTCCAGAGGGCGGACAGGAACGGTGAGTTCAGGAGTGGTAGGAGGGGGGCGGGCTTTACATTTCTGGGAGTAAGTGGGGTGAGGGAGGTTACAGGTAACACAGGAGGGGGGGGGACTGGAGATTGGGGCACCTCCTGAGAAAGTGGGCTTGCCAACAGTGCGGGCAGGTGGGGGCCTCGCGGCACTCAGATGTAGGGTGTGCATTATACTGCAAGCACCTCTGGCAGCGGAGGGATTGAGGAGGGGAACGGGAAGGGTCAACTGGGTAGCAACGGTGAAAGAGAAGGGCACCCTCCTTCAGGAGACAGTCGATGGATGGGGCGTGCTCGGAAAAGACCCACATAAGGCGGGTGGGGCCAGCGGAGTTGTGAATGCGGCGAACAATGTGCACCTCCAGATGGGGATGCGCCTTGAGCTCTGCCAACACCTCCTCCTCCGTGATCGCCGGACGAAGCTGAGTGATCACGGCGGTAAAGGTCGGCGGGCGACGCGGGGGTTGGGGTTGGCAGGTGGGAGACGGGAAAGGAGCAGGGGTGAGGGAGGCATTAGGGCCAAGGCGGGTGACAGGGATGCGGGAAAGGAAGTCCGTGTGGAGGGTAGGGCTGAGGGAGGAGATGAGCACCGAATCACGGCGAGGAGTAAGGAGGGAGATGGCGGCACCAGGAAAATTCTGGCGAAGGAAGAGGTTGAGGTTCCGGGCTTCAAGAAAGGAGGGATCATGACAGGAGAGGAGGTAGCGGTTGGAGGGGGTGGAGGAGGATGAGGTGGGGGAGGCAGGCGGGAAGACATCCGTGACATCATGAGTTGGGGAGTAGAGGAGGCAAGGGTGCCACTGGGGCGCTTGACGGCGGCGGAGGAGGTGTGGGGGATGGGAACGACTGGAATGTGGCGGGGAGTGGCAGGTCCAGGTGCTGGAGTCGGCGCCGGAGACGGTGAGGGTGACGGCGAAGGCGACGGTGACGATGATGACGACGAGGGCGAAGGGGAGAGTTGAGCATGAGCTGTAGCTCTCCGGGCAAGGACATCACACACATCCATGCCCGAGGCAGGATTCGAACCTGCGACCGTAGCAGTCGCACGGTTCTGGACTGCGCGCCTAGAACCGCGAGACCACCGCTGCCGGCTGGGAGGGAGGAGCCGGGATGGGGCGACAAATAGGGAGGGAGATGGGAGAGTGAGGAGTGGGGGGATGGACTGAGGGGGGAGTGATGCGTCACACCATGTGATAGTGGTGGCAGCGGCTGAGGGGGAGGTGTAGACGATGGCAGTGGTGGTGTCTGTAGAGGAGCTGGTGGGGTTTGACATCATAATGAGAGGAGAAACACAGAACAAGACAAGGAAACAAACGAGAGATGGGCAGGGCGACGAGAGACACAGAGTAGAAGGTGACGGAGAACGACGAAGAACGAAGGAGACTGGGGCCGAAGCCCCACTCTGCTGTCGCTGGCGGCGGGGCGACCCGGTTGGCTGGCTGGTGGTGACGCCTCCGCTGCTGCTGCTGCTGCTGCTGGAGGCAGCTAGGACCACCGCTGGCTGCTGGCGGGGACCGGCGCTGGCGGGGACCGGCGCAGGCGGGCTGCTGGCGAGACCGCTACGGGCGGGGACCGCTGCTACCGGGAACCGCTGCTACTGGGAACCGCTGTTGGCTGCTGGCCGCTCGCTGCTCGCCGCTCGCTGCTCGCTGCTGGTGGTAACCGCTGCACGGGGACGGACGGGCTGGCTGGCTGGCTGGCTGGCTGGCTGGCTGGCTGGCTGGCTGGCTGGCTGGCTGGCACCTGCAACACCTATCACCGCAACAGCACAATCGAAGGGCGGTATTCAAGCGAATTACCGCCGGAGAATGCTGGTTCTCTCTCTCTTTTTTTTTTTTTTCCTTTATTGTGATTTTAATACCTGTGACAAACAGGTAGGCCGGCAGCGGACCAAGTATGCCGCTCTTCGGCCTCAGAGTATACACAGAACAGAGATGAGTGAGATATAAAAACAATCAAGACGGCGGGGTACAAACAGTAGACAAAACAGAGTTAAAACGGAGTCGGTCACGTGCGTAGCACAATGGATAAAAGCGGAGAAACACGGTGCACAAACGCAGATGGCAGATGGCCACACGTGAACCAGCGGAGCACAAACGACGAAACACAAACACACTGCAGGAGAGTCGAGGCACAAACACATGCGATGGTCTTCGGCGTAGGACGATGAAAGTAACTGATGGAAGACAGCAGAGTCGTGGCCTGCCAAGGGGAAAAGGTGTGGGGAAGAGGAGAGAGAGGGGGAGGGGAAGATGCCAGTGGAGGAGAGGGATGGAGGAGAAGGGGGAGGGTAGGGGGAGTGGAAGCCCAAGGAGAAAGGGGAGGGGAGGGAGGGAGAGAAGGGAGAGAGGGTGCCCACAGGAAAAGGAGAGGAGAGGGAAGGTAAGGCTCAAAGTTGGTAGGAGGGGTAGATGGAGGGGAGGAGGGCATCATCAGGGAGGGGGAGTTGACGGAAGCCACCGAGGGAGAGGGTGTGGAGGGTGTAAAGATGGAGAGCAGGTGGGATATAGGAATGCAGGCGCGGCAGCGGGTTGGGGTGGGAGAGGATGGGAGAGACAAGAGGGTGTGGAGGATCAAGCTTGCGGGAGGTGTAGAGGATCCGTAACCGTTCGAGGAAAAGGAGGAGGTGCGGGAAGGGAATCAGGTCATAGAGGATCCGCGTGGGGGAAGGGAGACGGATGCGATAGGCGAGGCGGAGCGCATGGCGTTCTAGGATCTGAATGGACTTGTAGAAGGTAGGAGGGGCAGAGATCCAGGCGGGATGAGCATAGCAAAGGATAGGACGGATGAGGGACTTGTAGGTGTAGAGGATGGTGGAAGGGTCCAGACCCCATGTACGGCCAGAAAGGAGCTTAAGGAGGCGGAGGCGGGAGCGTGCCTTGGCTTGGATCGTCCGGAGATGTGGGTTCCAGGAGAGGCGACGGTCGAGGGTGACACCAAGGTACTTGAGAGTAGGTGTGAGGGTGATGGGACGGCCATAAATAGTAAGATAGAAATCAAGGAGACGGAAGGAACGAGTGGTTTTGCCTACAATGATCGCCTGGGTCTTGGAAGGATTGACCTTGAGCAGCCACTGGTTACACCAAGTGGTGAACCGGTCAAGATAGGATTGGAGAAGGTGCTGGGAGCGTTGCAGGGTGGGAGCGAGGGCAAGGAAGGCAGTGTCATCGGCGTACTGGAGAAGGTGTAGGGGAGGTGCAGGTGGAGGCATGTCTGCCGTGTAAAGGAGGTAGAGAAGAGGGGAAAGGACGGAACCTTGGGGCACACCGGCGGAGGGGTAGAAGGTGTAGGAATCAGTGTTGTGGATGGTGACATAGGAAGGACGGTGGGAAAGGAAGGAAGCGACCAGACGGACATAGTTGAGAGGAAGAGCAAAGGTTTGGAGCTTGAAAAGGAGACCGGAATGCCACACACGGTCATATGCGCGTTCGAGGTCGAGGGAAAGGAAGATGGCGGAACGACGGGAATTGAGTTGTTCGGAGAGGAGGTGAGTGAGGTGAAGGAGGAGGTCATCGGCTGAGAAGGACGGCCGAAAGCCACATTGGGTAGGGGGGAGGAGGCGGTGTTGGTGAAGGTGCTTGTGTAGGCGGCGGGTAAGAATGGATTCCAGGACCTTGCTGAAGACCGAGGTAAGGCTGATGGGACGGTAGGAGGAGACAGCGGAAGGCGGTTTGTCGGGCTTGAGGAACATCAGGATCCGGGAGGTTTTCCACAGGTCGGGGTAGTAGCCGGTGGACAGGACCACATTGTAGAGCCTGGCCAATGTGGAGAGGAAGGAGGCAGGAGCTTCACGGAGGTGACGGTAAGTAACACGATCGTGACCGGGAGCAGTGTTGCGTTTAGGGCGAAGTGTAGCAATGATATCTTGAGTGGTGATTGGGGTATTTAGTTCTGTGTGTGTGATGTTGTCCAAGTACTGGAAGCCAGGAGCAAGCGGGGGGACAGAGGTATCAGTTCGATCACGGACATCAGGAAAGAGGGAATAATCGAACTGGGGATCGTCAGGGATGGTAAGGATATCGGAGAGGTAGGAGGCGAAATGGTTGGCCTTACTAAGGGCATCAGGGAAGGGGTGGTCATCATGAAGGAGAGGGTAGTAGGGAGAGGGTTTAGATCCGGTAAGGCGGCGGAAGGCCGACCAGTACTTGGACGAGTTGATAGGTAAGGTGGCATTAAGACGGGTGCATGTCTGTCGCCAGTCCCGGCGTTTCTTTGCCGTGAGTAAGTTCCTGATGTGTCGCTGTAGTTGCCGGTGGCGTCGTAGTGTGTCCTGGTCACGTGTGTGAAGGAAGGCACGGTAGAGCCGGCGGGATTCACGCAGGAGAAGGACGGCCTGTGGGGGTAAGGTGGGGCGGTGCGGATGGATGGCAATGGTAGGGACGTGGGCCTCCACGGCCTCAGACAAGGTCTGCTGGAGAAAGGAGGCAGCACGGGTAACGTCATCAGGTTGGTGGTAGGTGAGGGGGTGGCTATCGACCTGGAGAGCAAGGGAGTCCCGGTAGGCATTCCAGTTGGCACGGGAGTAGTCATGGACATATTTCGGGGGAGGGTCATGGCGCGGGTCGGGACGGGGGCGACGACCGTCTGATACAGTGAGGAGGACAGGGAGATGGTCACTGCCAATGGGATCAAGGACGTCCACCGCTATGCGGCCAAGCAGGGTGGGGGAGGCTAGGACGACATCGGGAGTGGTATTGGATTCAGGGCGGGTGTGTTGGGGAATTGGAAGGACGTCGCCTTGGAGGGTGGCAAGGAACCGATGCCACCGCCGTAACTGGGCGGCAGAACGACTATGGATGTTAAGGTCGGCGGCGATCACGTAGGAGGAGAAGGTACGGTCGATGTAGGAAAGGAAGTCGAAAGGAATAGGTGCAGCGGGGCGGACATAGATGGTGGCACAGGTAAGGGTAAGGCCGGGGAAGAAGAGACTAAGGATCAAGTGTTCTGTGGGGTCAGGAAGGAGGGGTTGGAGCCGGACAGGGATCTGGCGGTGGTGGCCAATGGCAACTCCGCCACGCGCTATCTGGAGTGGATTGTCAGACCGGTGAAGGAGGTAGGGCGAGGTGTGGACGGTGTGGTGGGGCTGAAGAAAGGTTTCGTTCAGAAGGAAGGCATCCACACGGTGGGTCGTAAGGGTATGCATAAGGAGGTGCTTGTTGGTGGGAAGGGAGCGGATGTTATTGAACAGGATACGGTGCTGTCGTGCCATAATGGGAATTTAAACGAGGGTGTCGAGACGGGAGAAGGTGAAATGGGCCTGGTTGTGGGAATAGGTGGCGTAGGTGTTGAGGTGGAACACGGAACGGGCAGCGAGGGAAATCTGGTGGAGGGTGTGGGGACGCTGAAAGGGATGGACGTTCTGGAGCACTATTGTGACGAACCTGATGATGTCCTCTGCGGTGGGGGGAGGACGGAGGGAATTGCCAGGAGGGGTGGGGTCATCCAAAGGGCGGAGAGGAACAGTGAGTTCAGGAGCGGATGGAGGAGGTCGAGCCTTGCATTTCTGGGAGTAGGTAGGGTGTTGGAGGTTGCAGGTATTGCAGGAGGGAGGAGACTGAAGGTTGGGGCACTGCCGGAGGAAGTGCGCTTGCTTACAATGCGGGCAGACTGGGGCCTCGCGGCACTCTGATGTTGGGTGTGCGTTATAACGCAGACACCTCTGGCAGCGAATGGATTGTGGTGGGGAGCGGGAGGGGTCAACCTTATACCGGCGGTGGAAGAGGAGGGCACCCTCCTTAAGGAGATGGTCGATGGAGGGAGCGTGTTCGGAGAAAACTCGCATAAGGCGAGTGGGGCCCGCAGAGTTGAAAATGCGGCGAACAGCTCGCACCTCCAGGTACGGGTGGGCCTTCAACTCCGCCAGCACCTCTTCCTCCGTGATCGTCGGGCTAAGCCGAGTGATCACGGCGGTGAGGGTCGGCGGGCGACGTGGGGGTTGGGGTTGACGGGGGGAGGAAGGGGAAGGAGCAGGGGCAAGGGAGGCATTAGGTCCAAATCGGGTGAGAGGAATTCGGGAGAGGATGTCGGAGTGTAGGGTAGGGCTTGGGGAGGTGATCAAGACAGAGTCCCTACGGGGGGTAAGAAGGGAGATGGGGGCTGCAGGGAAGTATTGGCGGAGGAGCAAGGTCAGGTTGCGGGCCTCCAGGAGAGAGGGATCAGGACGGGAGAGGAGATACTTGTAGGAGGGGGAGTTAGAAGAGGAAGTAGAGGGGGCTGGAGGGGAGACATCCATGGCATCTAGGGGTGGGGGAGGGGGAAGATGCTGGGACTTCTTGGGTGCAGAGGAGGCGGGGGTGCCACTGGGACGCTTAACAGCGGGGACAGGATGGGAGGAGGCGTGGGGCACAGGAGTGACGGGGAGATGACGGGAAGCGGCAGGTCCCGGTGTCGGTGCTGGTGCTGGTGCTGCTGTTGGTGCTGCTGTTGGTGCTGCTGCTGGTTGTGGCGCTGCTGCAGGTGGTGGTGCTGGCGCCGGCGATGGTGCGGCATGGGTCGTAGCCCGACGAGACACAACCCTGGCAGGGGCCGCATGAGTGGTGTGGGGGAGTGGGGGAAAGGGGTCGTGTGTGGAGGCTTGGGGAGAAGGAGCAGGGGATGGGGCGACAAAGGGAGCTGGGGTGGGAAGGGTGAGGAGGGGCGGGATATAGTAGGACGGGGGCGACTGAGCACACCAAGTAAGAGTAGTGGCAGCGAGGGAGGGCGTCGTATAGACGATGGCGGTGGTAGTGGCGGTGGTGGTGGGGGTGGTCATGATGGCAGTAAGGAAAACTGGAAACACAGAAAAGAAGAATGGGGACAGACAAGGGACAAAGTCAGGAACAGATTACAGATGACAGATGAGAGACGTCGAGGAGCGAAAGGATGAAGGCAAAGACGAAGACGAGAATAGCGACGACAACGAAAGCAGGAGAGGAAGACGAAGCACTGGGTCCTGGCGGCGGCGGCGGCGGCGGCGGCGGCGGGGGCCGGAAGCTGCGGCGGCGGCGGCGGCGGCGGCGGCGGCGGGGGCCGGAAGCTGCGGCGGCGGCGGCGGCGGCGGCGGCTGGGTCCGGAAGCTGCGGCTGGGTCCGGCGACGACTGCTACTGCAAAACTGGCGGCACTGGAAACTGCTGCTGCTGCTGCTGCTGCTGCTGGCGGTTCCGGAACTGCGACTGCGACTGCGACTGCGACTGCGACGGCGACTTCTGCGAAGCCCTAGCACTTCGATACGTAGCAGTACTCTGCAAGGTATCGAAGGGCGGAACTCTTCCGAGGTCCGCCGAAGAATGGTTCTCTCTCTCATTACAGCTCCTTTTATACACAATTGTCATGCGCAGTCACTGACATTTTGCTGTCCAGCGCCATCTGTCGGACATTTTGCGAACTTTGTTATTTCGTTTCTAATAAAACTCCATGTCATTCCAGGCATGTGTGTTAATTTTTACCCCTCTATCTACATTATTCCGTGGTTTATTAAGTTTTCAAATTTATACTGACTTTTTGATCACCCGGTATATGGTAGTAACAGCAAGACGTAAGCTCGTGATGGTCAGTATTAGATAAGTGAGTACGGTGAACAGCAGGACGCTAACAGCTGTGTGACGTTAGCAGGTACAGCTGTCCATTCGTTTTAATTTCCCTTCCGCTAATGAGCCGGCAAATAAGCGGCAGCTTGCTAATGGCGTGTATCCCACATGGTTAGTGGCATTAACTCGATGAGACCGTCCTACTTCATGTTTCCCACGAGTGACATAAATGTGATAGAGTAGGACACAAAGCGCGCACGTCTCTCCCAGCACTGTGGCCAGCAAGGTTAGAATTCAGATGACTTCAGCCTATCGTCCGTGGACTACTCATGGACGATCAGGTCGGGATCTGTCGGTGAGGGGTGGAGAGAGGGGGTGAGGGGTGTATTATCCTTGTTAAGATCCTAGGTTTGTGACAAAGCTGTAAGGGGATAATTGCTTCACATTGTGTAGCAGATGGTCCCTGACACACGGAAGCAGTATTTGCTTTCAATCCGGAAGCAGTATTTACTTTTAATCTCACGTTAATATTGTCTGTAAAAGCGTAGTACCTCATCTCTATCCTGCCGGAAGAGGGATCCATGCACACATGTTTTGCAACTCACTTGCAACTTTGACCATCAAAGTTGGCGATGTGTAAAGCTACCGCCCTCCAATCTAATTCTATGGTATTGCAACAGTAGAGATTCTTTTATGTTACTAATTTTGTAATGTTTTCTGTAAATTTGCTCGACCAAATGCTAATAGGTTTGGAAAAACCTGATCGATACTAATTATCAGAAAATGAATTGTTTGAAACTAAAATGCTTGGTATGAAATATACTATTGCGTAGTTTATCTCAGACACAATTAACTAATTTACTTTGCTCGGTCCTCATGTATCTCAGAGGTAGATAGGAGGAGGGAATGCTATCTCTTATTGTTTGTAGTCGTGGTTACTGCATTTGTTATCGACGCTTTCCTCTTGAGTAGTGACTCTTCTGTTACTTTTTCCCATGTTTTTCTTGGCCGTCCTTATCTTCTTTTACCATTTTATTACTTTCTTTCTTAACCTTGGAAGGCAATCTTTCGATATTCTGTGCACATAATTAATTCACTTCCCCTAAAACACATGTATTCTCTAGATGCTTTGTATTTAAACACTTTTAGAAGAATACTATCGACAGCCGTTGAGTAATGTATAAAATGCATGTGTGAACTATCAGCTGTTTTTATTTTATACCCAAACATCTACCGGTTTCGGTTCTGGATCATCTTCATGAATGAAGGGTTCAAATGGCTTAAGCCACCATATTGCATTAGTTCAAAATTGTTCAAATGACTCTGAGCACTATGGGACTTAATTGCTGAGGTTTTCAGTCCCCTATAACTTAGAACTACTTAAATCTAACTAACCTAAGGACATGATACACATCCATGCCCAAGGCAGGATTCGAACCTGCGACCGTAGCGGTCGCGCGTTTCCAGACTGTAGCGTCTAGAACCGCTCGTCCACTCCAGCTGGGTATTGCATTAGTCATTACTAAAAATTTTTATACATGTATACCCTGTATATATTTAGTTTTCGTGTGCTTGCGTTTAAAGTCCTGTGTCATATACTTACATTCGTAGCATGCACTGCACATTTTAAGTAATGACTGGTGTCATACGGTGGCTTAAACCTTTTTGACCCTTGATCCGTGAAGATGGTCCAAGACGAAAGCGGTAGATGTTTGGGTATAAAATAAAAACTTTGGAAAAACCAGCATAACATCTGATGGGATAACCGCAATAAATGGTTTACAATTTTATTTATAATCCGTTTGATTGCAACTATGTTTATTCACATGACCGGTTGGCTAGAACCATCTTCAGATCTGCAATTTCGGTTGCTGGAGTAACCCGTCCACATACAGCAACCTTAATGTGCAGCGTGTGAAGGTTGCTGTGTGTGGATGGGTTATCCTGTAACCGAAATTGCAGATTTGAAGATGGTTCTCGAGGAACCGAAACCGGTCATGTGAATAAACATGTTTGCAATCAAGACGGATTATAAATAACATTGTGAAATAAAAACATCTGATGGTTCAAATATGCATTTTATACGCTTTGTATTTACATTTTTCCTGTCCCTTTCTAGTTCTGTTTGGAATTTTATGGAGATATCATTTTCGCTCTAGGATCTGACATTATGTTCGCTTACTCACTATCCGGATTCTCACTTACATATCAGGATCGGGATGTAAGCAGCCCTATGCAGACAACTTTATTCCTTTTGATGAAGTTGTTTCGTGGCCATTCCGAGTCTGGCAGCCGTCTGGTGCTTTGACTAAACTATTTGTCATATTCAGGATATCAGTGTATGATTTAGTGCTACGAACTATTTCCGTGTTTTATAACACGGCGGCATCACACGACGGCGCGAGCGTGATCCGTTAATAAAGCGTAGAAATAATATGGGAGGTATTGGAGATAATAATATGGCCGCGGACTTTCCGGAAGTTACACTACTGGCCATTAAAATTGCTACACCACGAAGATGACGTGCTACAGACGCGAAATTTAACCGACAGGAAGAAGATGCTGTGATATGCAAATGATTAGCTTTTCAGAGCATTCACACAAGGTTGGAGCCGGTGGCGACACCTACAACGTGCTGACATGAGGAAAGTTTCCCACCGATTTCTCATACACAAACAGCAGTTGCCTGGTGAAACGTTGCTGTCATGCCTCGTGTAAGGAGGAGAAATGCGTACCATCACGTTTCCAACTTTGATAGAAGTCGGATTGTAGCCTATCGCGATTGCGGTTTATCATATCGCGACATTGCTCCTCGCGTTGTTCGAGATCCAATTACTGTTAGTAAAATACGGAATCGAGGGGTTCAGGAGGGTATGACTAGCAGTCGAGATGACAGACATCTTAACCGCATGGCTGTAACGGATCGTGCAGCCACGTCTCGATCCCTGAGTCAACAGATGGGGACGTTTGCAAGACAACAACCATCTGCGCGAACAGTTCGACGACGTTTGCAGCAGCATGGACTATCAGCTCGGAGACCGTGGCTGCGGTTACCCTTGACGCTGCATCAAAGACAGGAGCGCCTGCGATGGTGTACTCAACGAGGAACCTGGGCGCACGAATGGCAAAACGTCATTTTTTCGGAGGAATCTAGGTTCTGTTTATAGCATCATGATCGACGCATCCGTGTTTGGTGACATCGTGGTGAACGCACATTGGGAGCGTGTATTCGTCATCGCCATACTGGCGTATCACCCGGCGTGACGGTATGGGGTGCCATTGGTTACACATCTCGGTCACCTCTCGTTCAAAATGACGGCACTTTGGACGGTAGACGTTACCTTCCAGATGCGTTACGACCCGTGGCTCTACCCTTCATCCGATCCCTGCTAAACCCTACATTTCAGCAGGATAATGCACTACCGCATGTTGCAGGTCCTGTATGGGCCTTTCTGGATACAGAAAACGACTGCTGCCCTGGCAAGCACATTCTCCAGATCTCCCACCAATTGAAAACGTCTGGTCAATGGTGGCCGAGCAACTGGCTCATCACAATACGCCAGTGACTACTCTTGATGAACTGTGGTACGGTGTTGAAGCTGCATGGACAGCTGTACCTGTACACGCCATCCAAGCTCTGTTTGACTCAATGCCCAGGCGTATCAATGCCGTTATTACGACCAGAGTTGGTTTTTCTGGTTACTGATTTCTCAGGATCTTTGCACCAAAATTGCGTGAAAATGTAATCACACGTCAGTTCTAGTATAATATATTTGTCCAACGAATACCCATTTATCATCTGCATTTCTTCTTGGTGTAGCAATTTTAATGACCAGTAGTTTATTACCCATCGTAATGTCGTTCACGTCGTCGTTCTCCATACAAACAGCGTCAAGGCCCACGCTCGTTTTCAGAACAACGCCGGGACTACGTTCGACCAACTCCACAGCAGCCGGACGTAGTTCAAGTCGCGAACAGCGTCCAGTGTCAACGGCGGCGCAGTCAGCCTCTGGTGCCACGAGGCCGGCGACCGTAGTCCAACGGAGACATGCATCGCACTGTCATCCACCAGCTGGTCCAGCAACCACCGCATCAACCACGGTAGACAGCAGGGATCCATTCGACAGGAATGCGGCAACAGTGGCATCAAGGAGTACAATATTACATGCCATCTCAAAATCGCTTATAAGTTATTCCAAGTTCCTGTGCCAGTGGAAGTGAACCTGCAGTCAATAAGAACCCTCTGCAGGCATCTACAAATATTAAGATCCTCCTGTTTTTATACTATATGTCACTAAAAAGTGGAAAAATACAGCAAAATATGTAGAGGATCCTTTCTCATCCGTACTTGGCTAGATAACGACGTGATGTTATAAGCATTGCATCCGAGACCCCATAACGATCACAGGAAGTGTTTAGTTTCACTGTTATAAAACTGATTAGATTAACAAATCTCTAAAGATAGTCACTAGAGAGCTACCTAACATTTGAGGAGGAGATTTTTGTTGAATTAGCTAATCAATGATATAAAATGCATTCGCCATATGAGAAACTACTATATCGCTTGTTCTTAGTAATATTGATTTGTAATGCTAAAGCTGCAGTCATATAATCCCTGCAAAAGTTATGTCGTATTTCAGATCTAACTGTGGAAGAGTGCAGACAGCATGGTCCCAACCTTCGTCATAGACATGGGTATCAAAGATTTAATGTTTCCCTGAGACATTTAAGTCTCTTTTTATTATCTACGATAATGATCGAAGCAGACGAAATGAATTAAAATTTGTGCTGCGGCTGGGGCTCAAACCAGGGTCTTCGTTTCGTCTGCTTCGATCATTATCGTAGATAATAAAAAGATACTTAAATGTCTCAGGGAAACAGAATTATATTATCACGCTGCAGCGGAGTGTGCGCTGATATGATACTTCCAGGCAGATTAAAACTATATGCCGGACCGAGACTCGAACTCGGGACCTTTGCCTTTCGCGGGCAAGTGCTCTACCAACTGAGCTACGCAAGCACGACTCAGGCCCCGTCCTCACAGCTGTACCTCTGTCAGTACCTCGTCCCCTACCTTCCAAAGGTAGGAGACGAGGTATTGGCAGAAGTAAAGCTGTGAGGACGGGGCGTGAGTCGTGCTTGGGTAGCTCAGTTGGTAGAGCACTTGCCGGCGAAAGGCAAAGGTCCCGAGTTCGAGTCTCGGTCCGGCACGCAGTTTTAATCTGCCAGGAAGTTTCGTCTCAGGGAAACATTTAATTATAAGATCTATAAGATCACCAGTGGTACAAGTACGTCCCTTTGCTGGGGTGCTTGCTAATATCGGAGAGCCCTGGCAGTAGTGATAATATGTAAGGGAAAAATGAAGTTTGAGTTGGGGAGGGCACTCGGCTTAGGTAGTTCGTGCAGCAGTATTGACCACCGTCCTCTGATGGTGTAATGGTTGCATTTCTGCCTAACAAGCAACAAAATCCGGGTTCGAGTCCCAGCCATAGCACAAATTTTAAGTCATTTCGTCTGCTTCGATCATTATCAAAGATTTAATCATTCATTAGTGTAGTGCAAAGAGAAACGGCGCTGTGTAACGTGCGTTCAAAACCACCTAACTTTAAACTGTAAAACACCCGCCCAGACTCTTGCACTAAATGCGGCAGAAGCTATCCCGCGTCGTAAAAAGGCTGCGTTGTTTACCAGTAACTACGCTCGTGACAGCATCGCGAGCAGCAGACAGCCCTGCTGCCACAAACAGCCGCCAGTGCCAAGCAAGACACACCCATTCCGGCTGTCCAACCACATTACACGTCCTTCTCCAGGAGGTGTGCATCGCATGCCAACACAACGAAAGGCACTCTCCCGCAACGATAAGCTAACCAGCGCCTTCCACTTGGCGTTCTCCGGAACTGTTACATACCTCAGTGCCCCCTCTCAGACATATCAAGGCATGACACCTAATCAAATAAATCCTTTACAAATGTTAGCGCATCCCAGATTAAAAGATCTTAAACAGGCTCTGAAGAAGTCTAGCAACAACAATCAGTTCACAACAAAATATATCAATATTAGAAATTTTATTGCGTCTATTGGGCAACGACTCCTAAATGGTGAAGAATGTAGAAGTGGAAAACCTTAAAGCCATCTCCTGAAATGTAAACGGCATAAAAAAACAAAGTTACCAATTAAAACTTTTCAATATTGAAATCTTACGTGATAGAATCTTAGTGGAACTCACTTGCGAGCTTCGGAAACTTATATCACGGTTTAAATGCTACCGCACTGACAAACAGCTCCAACAGTGCAGTGGCACTAGAGCACACTCTATCATTCTCGGTGATATCTGTTTGTTCTATATCGTGTCTCCCTACCACTTTCGCTGTGGGCGTGTTTTTTAGGGAATTGACTAGTTTGAACCTGGGACCTGTTGCTGGTAAGGAGACGCCAGACCACACATGACATGTAGAATTTAGAAGAGTTCAGTGAGAGTAGCGATGATATAACCAAATAGTTAATAATTTCAGCGTCAGATCCACTGCACTCCCTGTAAAAGAATCTTAATACTAACTAAATTTAGTGGAAGGGGTTCAAGGCTTTCCTATTTTTAGTTAGCTGGAAAACAACGTCGAAAAAGCAGTTAATTTTACCATTGGGAATTTTATTCTACTCACAAAAGAGAAAACTATCAAAATGGTCTACAGTGACCCTCAATTATCTGTAATTACTTATCTAACTTGTCGTAAATTACAGTGGCTGATGTGGCTTCTCGATAACTATGTAACAGAAAAAACATCGCGTTTCAGATTTTTACTTCAAGTGTCAAATGTGAACACCATGAGCTTTAATTGACGATCGACACTAGTATTACGCAAAAAGGGGGTGTAACAGATGACACTTCTGCAGTTCTGAGTGAAGCTTTATGCGCTGTTATGCGGCATCGTGTGCGTTCATCACCTTGTCGGTGTTCGTCAGTGGGCGGCGGGCAGCACAGCTCCGCTCACCTCGCCGTCTCGGAAGCAACTCCTTCCTAACTCCTCCTTACTACAATTTACCGAAGTTGGTTAAAAGAAAAACTATCTGGCTGTCTTTTCATCTGACCAATCAGGCTCTCAATGTTAACCTTAAGCTCCACGTACAAAGATTCTGTCTATCCAATGGGAAACATTATACTTTTCGTGGTGGGGCATTGTTTTAAAGTTTGCAACCTAACAGAGACGCGAAAAAGTCTCACGCTAAAACTTGCAGCTGGTGTGGTCCTTTTAGTGTTATCGTAAGATCTATACTGTTCTTCTGGAGGGCTCTATCTTTTAACATTGGCTGGGGGGTGGTCCTGACGTAACAGAGACGCGAAAAAGTCTCACGCTAAAACTTGCGATTGGGGTAGCCCTTTTTGTGTTATCGTAAGATCTATACTGTTCTTCTGGAGGGCTCTAGCTTTTAACATGGGCTGGGGGGTGGTCCTAGCGGTTAGCTGACGACGTGGGTGTCCGTCTCTTATCGTAGGGCCTTCAGATTAACACAGTTCTGCTCTCGGTTTCTGTTCTCGTTTCTCCCCTCGGAACTGTGTCTGTCTCACGGTGGGAAGGTATGACATGCATTTAGGCAATCTTTTGTTAGTCTGTGGTATTCCATTTGCTCACTCGTTACTCGTATTACTTTGGTTAATATAATGTCACGATTTATTGGGAGCTATGTGACATACTACTGGATTTGCTTATCATGTCAGGGTTTTCATGGAAGGTGTTGGATTTGCCTGACACCTTACAACTCCTCCGGCAAAACATGCAACACAGGAAAATTCTTTTACAGTCTACAGTTAAACAAGAAGCAACAGTTGTGAAGATACTAACCTCTCCTTCATCCGTGTACCAGCCAACCCAAAGAAATCTTCTACCAGTTGATCTCCGTAGTGTCTTGGGTGGCCCTATTGAACCCGTAATAGTAGTTGATGAACAAAGTTCTTAACATTTCGACGTTAAGTCCCATCGTGCTCAGAGCTATTTTAACCATCTCAACATTTCAAGTGGCGTTCAAGAACCACCAAAACTAACTAGAATACATTGTTTACCTATCATAATATCTCCAATCTAGTGATTCTTTCACCTAATGAACCAACTTATTATCGCATAAACGATACGTTCTTACCAGATGTTTTGGACGTCGTCTTCCTACATTTAAAACCGTTGATACTCTTTGTACCCTAAATTCTGATCATAACGTGTTATTAATCTCCGTCGGAGATACGTTACTAGGCAGAGATAATTCAGACGCACAGGAATATTAACTGGGAACGACTTGAAACAATTACTGATGTTGTCCCTCATGTACAGGATGTAAATAACCCAACTGTAAGTTGTGTTATTTGCCGACCTCTTGACCACAACAGCTAACCTCAGCCCCTGGACTGCCTTCCTTCGCCCAAATTACATACCTGAATTTCCTTCTGAACTTTTACGGTTAAAGAAAACTAAGAATTACATTCGGAATCTCTGGAATAGGGGGGGGGGGGGGGCTCAGTGGAAAAAATATCCCAAAAGTTACAGGACAGTTATTATCTTATCATCCATTTCGAAAGTAGCGGAGCAGATCACACTTCTTCGACTCTGAAAAACACGCAAATATGCAGTTTGGATTTCGTTCAAAACATTCAGGTCCACTACAGTTGCTGCAGCTAGTGAAATCAAGGTGGTTGTAATGATGCACAATCCACGGCAGTTATATACCTGGACATTGCTCAAGCATATGGCATAATGGCTTACTCCAAAAGATAATGAAAGTACAACCCCCACAGTACGTTATCAGATTAATTAGTTTGTATCTTACAGACCGTACTTTTAGTGTGTTCATTGGTGACACTGCCTCTTATGTCTACGCTATAAACGCTGGCGTGCCACAAGGTTTCCTTTCGGGATCGACAGTGACTAATATGTATTTATCTGACATACCATACCGCTCAACATAGTTTCCTCCGCTGATGATACGGCTACATATCACACTAACAACAACGTAACTCCAGCGGGCTCTACCGCAGCTTAAAAAATGGGTTACGGCACGGGGAGGGGGGGGGGGGGGCAAGATAAATGTGGACCAAAGTCAAACCACCTTTTAGACAAGAAAAAGACTGCTGCTATTCAATGATGTATTCAATTATATTAAATGCTCCATGGTTCGTTTGAAATAGTACGATTCGCAGTGACTTACAGATAAAGGCATATCTGAAAGCTTTTATGCCAAACTTACTTCCTCCACCAACACATTAATTCGTCAATAATTCACGTATGATTCCAACGGCCAGCACAAACATAAAAGTTTCAAACTGGTGCTGCCATCACGTCGGTAATCCAAACCGAGGTTGCCATCCGGCGTGCACTGTCCTAACCATTGTTATCACATATTTATGTACGTTGCCAGCCACAAAGCTTTGTAAATAGTACTTCGTAAAATTGTAAACTGCAAAGTTGTAACTGTAGTATTGTGCACAGTAAATTATGATTTGTTCTTTTATGTCACAATACACGTCGTACAGTAATTATGTATAAGGTTATTTGTATATCGTCTATTATTTAGAGTTACTAATGATCTAGTCCTTGCAGCGTAACACCTGAATCCATGTTTGATGCTCATTTGGATTTTTTCCTGTTACGGTGTTTTTATTGACTCCATGGCAAATGTTTTGCTATATCACTGTCATGTTCCGCTAGAAATACGATATTTTATGTAGTTGGGTGTAAGGACTCTCGGGTCTCAGGTCGGAACGCTACAAAATAAAAATAAAATCAAAGGAAGGTGCACCAGAACACATTAAACAGACTGTCATCTGCCCCGACTTTCTGCCTTGTTTCTTCTACCATCTTCCTGTCTGCACTGGTAGTAGAGCTCAAATGCATAAATCAAAAAACCTGTTCTCGTGGCTTTCCTTCAACAGATTGAAGTTGTAGTGGTTGTCTGTCGAAGCATTCGCAACGAAGTGCCGGAATTTGCAGTACTACAGTACTATCACATACGTACGGAGAGCTGACAGTTGTGATAATATGGGATAAATTTAAGTGTGTATCCAAAGAGTAGCTAATGGGAAATTAAGATAGTGTATTTATCGCAATAAGCAGGCAACTCAAATCTACCGAGATAGAAATTAATGCTGCATGCGCGTTTCTTTGGACAAGCCTCAGTATCTGGGCTAGATCTTTCTATTGACCATCAAAATCATTCACAGAAATACTGAAAAGTTAACAAAGACTCAGATAAACAATACATATGTTCTCCTTTCTTACTACCATCATTGGATGAGACTAATAATTCCACAATCGACTGGGCGTGAAGAGATGTTTTGTGAAACATACGAAAACGCCGTCTCTAAAAGGTCTAGCTACCTGATGTCGGAAATATGTGAGGAGCTTGTAGAGGAACTCTGGTTCAAGTTTAGAGTAATGGTTGCCCAACCAGTGGGTAAATGGGTACTTAGTAGAGCAGTTCGTGAAAGAAGGGCTCTTCCATGGTATTTAGTCTCTATAAGGAAACTTCTAAAGAAATAGCAACTACTGCACGATACGTCTTAAACAAATCATAGGTCTATGGACAGAGAACTAGGCGAAAGCAGTGCGTGAAGGCTTCAACGACGACCGTACAGTATGTTATCCAAATAACTCTCACAAAATACAAAGAAATTATGGTCACATATAAAGTTTCGAAACATTCGTGGATGACACAGAAACTAAGCTTAAGGGCAGTAAAGCAAAAGCTCAAATGCTTAATGCAGTTTTCAAATGTTCCTCTACAAAGGGGAATCAGAAATACTGCCGCAATTTAGTTATCGCACCATTGCAAAAATGAATAGAGTAACGCAAATATTAACGTGAGTGACGGTGAAAAACAATTGAAATAGTTAAAACTGAAAAAAAAAGATCCATGAGCCGATGGAATCCCTACAGGATTTACGATTTACGTAGGTCTTCTTTCAAAACCATAATATGCAGCACATCCGTCGAACAAGATACTGTACCTAGTTGTTCGAAGGAACCACAGGCTAGACCCGTACAGAACGATGACAGCTGAAGCGACTTACAAAACTACACTCAAATATCTTGGGTTCCACTAAAGGTGAAAAGTATATATCCGAAAAACAACTTTCACGTCGCAAAAGGCTTTTACACGTTTGTGTTTACCCAAATATATTTCACGTCAGTTGTGTCTTCCTCTGTGAGCATTTATTTACTTACTCTGACAATATAAACGATAGAATTCCTCATACTGGAATGTGTGAATAATACACTGCTCAAAAGAATTAGGGGAACAAGGTTTTTGGGGATCTACCGTACTCCAATGAGCAATAATTAAGAATTGTTTATGTTACCAGATTGTAACTTTATCTTTCACAAATTACGTACACAACAAAATGTCATTACATCCTCGATCGCTTTCCTTAAAAAAATGTCCGACAGTCGTCGAAAACAAAGAGGAAATAGCATTCATCCCGTCACCGTGCGTGCTTTTCATTGGATTTTGAGAGCTTCTATAACGTATACGCCCTCCACGAGCATTTATCACTACCTGACATTTTTGTGACACGCTCCGTACAAGTCTACAGAGGTATGCGTTCCCATTCTTCACTGAGAGACCATGAAAGCCCTTGCAGAGTCTGTGGCGGAACGAATACGTCAGACATGCATGTCCCACATGTGTGGGATTGAATTTAGGTGGGGACTCATCGCTGTTCAGTCCGTTCCTTCAATGCCCAGGCTTCACAAGACACCCCTTCCGATGCCCACCACATAGGCCCGGGCATTAAAAGGATTTAGGGCCAGCACTGTATGTAGCAGCCACCACGTGGTTCAACAGGATGTGTTCGTTGTACTGCCTGATACTAAGGCGACCAAGGGCAGCGACAAGATCTGTATGGTTGCCAGAACTGAAGCCTCCCCACAACATCGCAGAACATCGGAAATCTGTCGATTTCCTGGCCAACATTTGGCAGGTACACTTCGAGACAGTGTGAGTGCGTGTTCTTTTTTTTTTGTGTCATGCTGTGAAACGGATTGAGCCAACGAGTACCCTTTGGCTCCTGCAAGAAACAATTTCCACCTCACACTACTACAGAAGTCAGACACATGCTCCTAATGTACCTCCCCCTGTGGGTTCGGGGGTAAGAATAGGCCCACGGTATTCCTGCCTGTCGTAAGAGGCGACTAAAAGGAGTCTCAAACGTTTTGGCCTTGTGAGATGGTCCCCTAACGGGTTTGACCTCCATCCTTCTAAATTTTCCGAAGAGCGAGCCGATTGGGGAAGGGCGCCTTACAAGGAGCGATGTGTCCATCATGCATTACCATCTCTAGCCAGGTTTGTCGTCATCGCTTAGCAGTCCCGCTCACCTACCATCTCTTGGGCGTGGATTTCTTCTTGGGTGCAGTTTATTGCAGTCTGCTATGCTGTGTCGCTTTATGCGCCAATGACGATATTGGACTACATCACCTGAAATCCAGCACGGTAGCCAGTCCGTTGTGGTGGGGCCGCCATGTACCCTGTTGGTTGTAGCCCCCTGACTACACAGGGATCGCTCTGCTGATGCCAGCGCCGTTAACTCCCCACGTATGCCAAGGAGTAGATGCCTATCTCCTTGGGGCATTGGGACTCCCGGCAATGGCCATCCTGCCAGGTGGTCGTTGCTGAGGCTGGGTGGCGCCCGTGGGGAGGGCCCTTGGTCGGAGTAGGTGGCATCAGGGCGGATGACCCGCAATGAAGCGTGGTACATCATCTCTTGCTGGCGGCCAGCCGCTAGCAGTCTCTAAGCGTTCCAGGGCTCAATACAACGCAACTACATATGACCCCAAATCGTTCCCCTCCCTGGCTACACCATGGGAGGAACGAAAGACTAAGGATGCCAGCGAAACATACTCGCCCCGCTACCTGGTGTGTACGAGAGCTGATGGTGAATCCTTTACATCCATGAAGCCTCAGTTCTTCGTCGAGCACTTAGAGGACAAGTTCGGGGAGGTGGAGGGCTTGTCCAAAATGCGCTCGGGCTCGGTTTTGATCAAATCGGCGTCCTCCGCCCAACCCGCCGGTTACTCGATTGTAACAAGCTGGGGGATGTTCCGGTTACAATCACGCCCCATAAGAGTCTTAATATGGTCCAGGGCATAATATTCCATCGGGACCTTCTATTGCAGTCCGATGTCGAGCTTCGCGCCAATTTAGAGCGGCGAGGTGTTCACTTCGTCCGGCGCGTACATCGTGGTCAAAGGGATAAGCAGGTTGCCACCGGTGCCTTCATCTTGGCCTTCGAGGGTGATACTTTACCTGAGAAGGTCAAGGTGATGGTCTATCGTTGTGACGTCAAGCCATATATCCCTCCCCCGATGCGGTGCTTTAAGTGCTGGAAGTTCGGGCATATGTCTTCCCGCTGTACTTCCAGCCTCACATGTCGAGATTGTGGACGCCCATCACATCCCAATACTCCATGTGCTCCGCCTCCCATCTGTGTAAACTGCGGAGAGCACCACTCGCCTTGCTCGCCGGACTGCAGGATCTTCCAGAAAGAGCGCAAAATCGTGGAGTATAAGACCCTGGACCGCCTGACATACACTGAGGTCAGGCAGAAGTTCGAACGCCTCCATCCTGTTCGAATGACTGCCTCTTACGCCGCGGCTACTACTGTTATGGCCACCTCTCAGAGCCGGAATGCTACACCTGCCCCCTTGATGGTGGGGGGCACTTCACTCCCTGCTGCTCCTGCACTACCTGCCTCAGGAGCAGCAACCCCCCACCCATCGGGGACATCAGTCCCCACTTCTAAGCTGGGGAAGCCTCAAACTTCCCCGGCTCGAATAGCACGGAAAGGGTCCCTTGGGTCCCTTCCTTCCCAGGTTTCCGCCTCTGGGAAGGGTGACGTCAGCCAATAGAAGAAAAGCAGACCAGCGGCTGGTCGCAGGGCTTCCCGCTCCTCCTCCGTCCCGGAGACTGACTCGCTGGAACCCTCCCAGCCAATGAAACCCAAGGACCAGAGAGACAAGACGAAGAAGAAGACCTCTAAGGCCAAGGCACACGCGGTGGCATCCACCCCACTGCTTCCTACAGGCCCTGCATCCGAGGATAAAGTGGAGATCCGGGCGTCCGCTGAGGACCTGGATCTCGCCGGACCCTCAGACACCATGGAAGCAGATTGTACTGGTCCTCCATCGGTGGCAGCAGGTGACCCAGTGGCGTGATCTGCCTCCTCGGTCTCTTCACGCCTTTTTCGGACATGGACAAAGCGATCCTCCAGTGGAACTGCAGCGCTTTTTTCCACCACCTTGCTGAGCTTCGCCAACTCATCAGCAGTCACCCTTTCCTCTGCATTGCCCTACAGGAAACTTGTTTTCCGGCAATGTGGACCCCTGCCCTACGTGGGTATCGGGGTTATTACAAGAACCGGGCAGCTTATGAGAGGGTATCTGGTGGAGTCTGCGTCTACATCCTTAACTCTGTCTACAGCGAATGTGTACCTCTTCACACACCTTTAGAGGCTGTCGCTGTAAGGATGTGGACGCCTCAGCCTATTTCTGTCTGCAGTTTGTATCTTCCACCAGATGGTGATGTCTCGCGTCATGTGTTGGCTGCATTGATAGCACAACTGCCTCCTCCTTTTGTGTTACTGGGCGACTTTAACGCCCATAACCCCCTGTGGGGTAGCGCCGCGATTACTGGCCGGGGTAGAGATGTCGAGACTCTTCTCTCGCAGCTTGACCTCTGCCTCTTAAACACGGGAGAGCCGACACATTTCAGCGTAGTCCATGGCACATTTTCGGCCATCGACCTTTCTATCTGCAGCCCCGGACTTTCACCATCCATCCACTGGAGTGTCCATGACGACTTATGTGGTAGTGACCATTTCCCCATCTTTCTGTCACTACCACAGCGTCACTCTTCTGAACGCCCCTCCAGATGGGCTCTGAATAAGGCTGATTGGGGCTTGTTCTCCTCTCTCCACTATCGCACCTCCTTCCCATGACACCATTGATGCGGTGGTTCAGTCGGTCACCACCGGCATCGTTTCTGCGGCGGCATCTGCGATTCCCTGTTCATCCGGGTCCCCTCGGCGGAGGACTGTGCCTTGGTGGGCGCCCGAGATCGCAGAGGCGATTAGAGATCGCCGGCGGGCTCTTCAACACCATAAGCGGCACCCGTCCTTGGAGAACCTCATCGTTTTTAAACAGCTCCATGCCTGTGCCCGACGCCTTATTCGCCAACGGAAGCAGGAGTGCTGGGAACGGTATGTTTCCACCATTGGCGTCCGTACCTCTGCATCGCAGGTTTGGGCTAAGATTAGGCGACTCCATGGCTATCGGCCGCCTGTCTCTGTCCCTGGGCTTTCGCTGAATGGAGTGGTGTGTCCTGACTCCGACACGATTGCGGACCGGTTAGCAGCGCATTTTGTTCAGTGTTCCGCATCTACGAATTACCCACTGGCCTTCCGCTCCCGGAAAGAGCGGTTGGAAAGTTGGAGGCTTTCCTTTCACACGCGCCACGCGGAGTCGTAAAATGCTCCTTTCAGCGACTGAGAATTCCAGAGTGCACTATCTGCTTGCCCTGATACGGCTCCTGGGCCAGACCGCATCCACAGCCAGATGCTGAAACACCTCTCTTTGAATTGCCAGCGACGCCTCCTAGATGTTTTCAACCGCATCTGGGTTGAGGGTGTGTTCCCGTCTCAATGGCGAGAAAGCATCGTCCTCCCCGTGTTGAAACCTGGCAAGAACCCGCTGGATGTGGGCAGATACCGCCCCATAAGCCTCACCAACGTTCTTTGCAAGTTGCTAGAACGTATGGTGAGCCAGAGGTTGAGTTGGCTCCTCGAGTCTCGAGGCCTTCTGGATCCGTCTCAGGGTGGGTTCCGTAAAGGCCGCTCTGCCGTCGATAATCTGGTCTCCCTAGAGTCTGCCGTCCGTACAGCCTTTGCACGCCGCCAACATCTGGTTGCCGTCTTCTTCGACATGCGGAAGGCGTACGATACGTCTTGGCGATATCACATCCTGGCCACACTTCATGGGTGGGGTCTTAGGGGCCCGCTCCCGATTTTTATTCAGAATTTTCTGTCGTCTCGTTCCTTCTGCGTGCAAGTTGCTGCGTCCCATAGATCCTCCAGGGTCCAGGAGAATGGGGTCCCACAGGGGTCTGTCCTCAGTGTCTCCCTGTTTTTAATTGCGATCAATGGGCTCGCTGAGGCGGTGGGATCGTCCGTCGCAGCTTCGTTGTATGCAGACGACTTCTGCCTCTACTACAGCTCCGCTGGCATTGCAGTTGCTGAGCGCCAGCTGCAGAGCGCTATCCGCAAGGCGCAGTCGTGGGCTGTAGCGCACGGCTTCCAGTTTTCGGCCGCTAAGACCTGCGTCATGCATTTCTGCCGGCGTCGCACGGTTCACCCTGAGCCACGCCTTTACCTTGACGGTGAACCTCTTGCTGTGGTAGAGACGCATCGGTTCTTGGGACTGGTATTTGATGCCCGGTTGACTTGGCTGCCTCATATTAGGCAGCTTAAACAAACATGCTGGCGGCATTTAAACGCTCTCCGTTGCCTTAGCCACACCGGATGGGGTGCCGATCGGTCCACCCTTCTCCGGCTGTATCAAGCGCTGATCCAGTCCCGCCTTGGTTATGGGTGTGTGGCTTATGGTTCAGCATCGCCATCAGCATTGCAATTGCTGGATCCCATCCATTACTGCGGGATCCGACTCGCCACAGGAGCATTTCGGACAAGCCCTGTTGACAGCTTACTTGTGGAGGCTGGTGTTCCTCCATTGCGGATCCGGCGCGACCGACTTCTGGCCGATTATGCTGCCCACGTTTGTAGCTTGCCAGGGCATCCCAACTACCGTCTCCTGTTCCCGCACTCGATCGTCCGTCTTCCAGACAGGCGGCCCCGGTCAGGGTGTACGATCGCGGTTCGCATCCGGGCTCTACTGTGTGGGGTTGAGTTTTTTCCTCTCCCGCTTGTTTTCCGGGCCAATCTCCGTCTTGTGCGCCGACCATGCATTCGGCTGGATTTGGCACAGGGTCCGAAAGACTCGGTCCCTCCTCTGGCCCTCCGCCGCCGCTTTGTTTCTCTCCTTGCCGAGTTTCCCGGATCTGCCGTGGCCTATACCGACGGTTCGATGGTCTCTGGTCACACTGGTTACGCTCTTACTCTAGAGGATCATTGTGAGCAACGGTCGCTGGCACCCGGGAACAGTGTATACACTGCCGAGTTGGTTGCCATCTATCGCGCCCTAGTGTATATCTGCTCCCGCTCAGGTGAGTCCTTTGTCATCTGTAGTGACTCCCTGAGTGGTTTACGAACTCTTGACCAGTGCTTTCCTCGTTCCCGTCTGGTGATGGCCATCCACGAGTCGCTCCATGCTCTTGCCCGTTGCGGCCGCTCCGTGGTCTTTGTTTGGACCCCAGATCATGTCGGCATCCCGGGCAATGAGCGGGTTGACACGCTGGCTAAACAGGCAGTGAGTTCACCGGCTCTGGAACTCGGCCTTATGGAGTGTGATCTCCTGTCGCTTTTGCGCCAGAAAGTGCTTGGTGCCTGGGGTGACGAGTGGCGCACCCTGCCCACGCCCAACAAACTTCGGGCGGTGAAGGAGACGACCGGTGTGTGGCGCTCCTCCATGCGGGCCTCTCGGAAGGACTCTGTCGTCCTCTGCCGGCTGCGCGTTGGCCACACGTGGCTGACGCACGGCCATTTGTTGCGCCGGGAGGACCCACCGCTATGTCGCTGCGGGGCAGCTCTGACGGTGGTCCACATTTTGGTGGACTGCCCGCTTTTAACAGGACTCAGGCAGACGTTTGCGCTGCCTGATACCCTCCCTGCCCTTTTATGTGATGACGTTGCTATGGCCGACCTCGTGTTGAGTTTTATTCGGGCAGGGGGTTTTTATCGTATGATTTGAGTGTTTGTCCTTTTATTTCCTGTATTGACTTGGGCCTTTGGCCTGTGGTTTTAAACTGTGGGTTTTAATGTCATTTGGTGGTTGGCTTTTCCTTATTTTCATGGTCGGCCAACCACCTTCACACTCGGTGTGATTTTAGTTCCGTTTGTCTGGTCTTTGTCTGTCTTTCTTGTATTGTGTCGTCCCTTGTCTCAGTTCTCCGTTTTTAACGACTGACAGTTTTTATTTCGTGTGATTTTATCATGGAACAAGGGACCGATGACCTTAGCAGTCTGGTCCCTTCAATCCCACACCCAACCCAACCAACCAATCCTAATGTACCAATAAGAATTGCTTGAAAAACATTCAGTAACAAATACCTTCTGGAGTCGTCCGCTAAAAGGAAAAGACACAAAAATATTTTTTCTTATAAAAAAATTAATAAATTTGCGGGTTCTTTCCGGAACAGTAGATTGCCTCTTATGGATAGGAATGCTATTATTTTGGAAAGGTTCTTTTCTCCCCAATTTTTTTTAGAATGATATTTACTCGGCAGAATGGCAGAGAGCCGCGCCTAAACAACTTGAACAATTTTTCTAGATACGGTCAAGGCTGTCGCGTGAGAAATGTAGAGGAGTGTACTGTTAGGGAGGACAGACGGGGCTCACATACGCTGTAGTGCACAATACTGTGAGCTGCGACGACTGCTGCCTGTGTCGCTCGCTGCTGACAAAGAACACAACTATCTCTTTCTATCTGCATTGACTTTCGCCAGTCAAACTCTCCCTATGCCTTGACGAAGTCAAGGACTCCTATTCGCTCCTAGCCTAACTACTGGCGTGGTACACCGGTCAGATAACCAGTCCACCGTGATGCCACCCAATACTCGCTGGCAGGCGTTTAATTACTACTCTGTCCGTGTTCACACCACACAATAAGTGTGCTGGCCAACACAGTGAGCAACGCTTAATCGCGAGCGACTCAGTATAGAGTGTCACTCCAATTCGGTAACGACAGAGGTGCTCTCCCAGTGAAGTACTGAGAAGAGACTTTGTTCCTCATTCTTTGCGTACACGTACGAATGCACTCGCTCTAGTTACATATTTCCGTTCCAAGAGCGTCAATGGAATGGCCCCTTATCCTGGAAAAGTTGCAAGGATTCGCTGCCTTCCCTCACTCCTCTGACTCTTTGCGTCAGAAATATTCCGCCAGTCAGCGTCGCTCTTTCAAACGGGAGAATTACGGTGAGAGAATGACGTTTCGTTTAAGTCGACCAATGCGGAAATCTGTAGCATCTCCATTATGCGTATACTGTCCTTCTGTGAAAAAATGCGTTTTCTGGGCACTCTCACACAATTTAGCGGAATTTGCTTGTAAGTCGAACATGTGGGTCGTTATCCCTTCGCTCCGGCAAAAACTGTCTTCTCTCTGGGCGGTTGCTTCGGCCGAACTAGGTATGTTGTTGACCAAACCCTCTGAAGGGATGGTCTTTCCAGCGGCTGGTTTCCTCTTTAGAACGAAAATTCCTGTGACCGTCATGTTGTGTACGCCACCCTCGACTTTTTTCAACCTCGGTGCGCACTTGCAATTTACTTATTAGATTTGCATATCGTTTACATGAATTCGTAGAAAATTGACTCCACCTTATCGAGTTTGGGTTTGTGCTGATGTACAGAGTACGATTGTGAGGGCAGAATAAGTAAGAAATGAAAGTCAGGATACCACGGCACCTTACAACTGGTCTCCGCACACGAACACGGCCATCACCTTACTTCAGAGGATATCTGGACTCGTCTGAGAATAACAGGTTTCACTAGCGACGAACTTTTGAGATGCAAGTAGCACCAGTTACAAAGGCTCTAATTAAAATGTGTAACCATCATACTTCAGATGCATCAATTTGTTGTTTGCAAGACGTTGAAATAGGACTATTCTGCATCACATTGTGTTGTTACTATGGAACGAAGTGTCGCAATGGTTAATCAATGGACTTTCATTCGTAGGAGTGAGGTTCAAGTACCCATCTACCCATGCACACTAGGGAATGTAATGGTGTCCCTAAATCTCTTGAGGCCAATGACGGCCAGTTCCGTTGAGAATGATACGGTTGTTCCCCTGTTTTGCCATTGTCTATTCGGGCATTGTATTTTGTCTCTAACGACTTCTATCCTTTTGTACCATTTTCAATATATTTGTCATGTGTTTAATACAGCCTTGTTGGTTAATATTTTTCATCCTTCATAAAAAAAAATATATAGGTGAAAGATCTGAACATTACTAAAATAACTTAACAACACAGCTTTGACTGAATGTAATTATGGTAGGAACGATTTGCATTTGACGAAGAAAAATACGCTGTAATGTTCTCCCAGAGCTCAAGATTCTGTGGAGAACAATGATACATCCCTTAGGGAGAGCTGCAAGGTCAGGTGCCTGTATCGATTTGGCATTATTTAACGTTGCTCAGACATTCATATTGGACTGTCGTAGGTTCCTCTATAAAAGGTAGATGTTTTCGCTAAATAACTTCCAGACGGCGAAGACGGCGCAAGTAGAGGAGTGAACATTTCTTCTTCTATCATAGGCCGTAAGTGAGCAGTCAGAATACCCTCGTGACCCACAGGCGTGACATTAGAACACATATGTTATCACCGTAGCTGCCTCACACGCAAGTTGTTCTGCAAATTAATGGTAGACATGTTCACCAATTTTCACCAAACTCACACGCTTCTATCGAAATACTCCTTGGCAACCTTTAAATCATCGCAGTGAACAACACTGTTCCACTGTTTTCTCTCCCTTTCCGACGTGAGAAGACGGCCATTATCATTATGGTGGGTCGTTTATAGACAGCTGCTTGACTATTGAATAATATTTGAAGCCCTCAGCCAAATAATTATGGTGCTAGTTACGAGTAGTGACACTTTTTTTTTGTAACAGTGTTAATTTGTCGAAACGTCTGGACGATCTCTGGATATAAAAAGTAGTGAATGTCTAGTCTACTTGACAACAGACATTAAATCTTACTGCAGAAAAAAAAAAAAAAATCTGTGATCGAAAGAATTCGACGGCAGAAAAGTCAGAGCTGAATAACTAAAACCGGACGGAAAATTAATAACGATATGCAGTACGTTTCGGGGGATTACTCACTTTGAAGTCAGTATTCACTCCCCCCTCCACCTTTCCTCCATTGACGTTAGGCGTCGCACCCATGCAGAAAGTCTATTTCGTGAGCAGTCCCCTTATTTGCATACTTTTGCCTTTAAATTAGATTTTTACTGCAGATGCAGGCACAAGGTCGGTAGTCTTTTTCAGTGTGACTTTTTTGCTGAGCAAAAATGGAAGCAATTTAGCGGGCACTAAACTAAAACTGCTCTGACGCTGCGAAGACGAACATCTTAATTAGTTTCTGAACTTTTTCGTGCTGTAAATTAACGTACAGATAATCATCGATGTTGTCCTTTAATTTCCTCCTGTTTGCTCGAGGCAGAGTATTCGTAATACATTGCTAATGCTGCTGCTCCTTCGAGTAGATGCTCTACATCTGCAAATACGATTGTGACAGAGTGCTTTCACCTAGATGTTTGTCACACAGTTTTCGCAGGACTCGACGTTTAGGCCCAGAAGGCTATCCATAATATACCACTTTCTCTAAAAGACTTAGTTACTAATCTAATTCCTAAACAACTTAGTATTTTACTAAAAACATACTGGCGAACCTTGATTAAAGGTTCTGCAACTGTGGAACTCACCAAAAACATTATATTTGGTAAACAATCGCAAATAATCAATCATATCATTTTGTGTATCTGAGCAACTAGTTCCTTCCAGTTACATAGTTGCCATTAATTCAGGTTCGAAATAGATGGAACTAGCAAATTCAGAATTTGTTTAGTTTTGTTTATGCCCTCATGTCTGAGGGGAACGGATATGAAGAGCTATTTACTGATTTTGAAGTTAAATTGGGCCAGTAATTTAAATACACTCCTGGAAATGGAAAAAAGAACACATTGACACCGGTGTGTCAGACCCACCATACTTGCTCCGGACACTGCGAGAGGGCTGTACAAGCAATGATCACACGCACGGCACAGCGGACACACCAGGAACCGCGGTGTTGGCCGTCGAATGGCGCTATCTGCGCAGCATTTGTGGACCGCCGCCGTCAGTGTCAGCCAGTTTGCCGCGGCATACGGAGCTCCATCGCAGTCTTTAACACTGGTAGCATGCCGCGACAGCGTGGACGTGAACCGTATGTGCAGTTGACGGACTTTGAGCGAGGGCGTATAGTGGGCATGCGGGAGGCCGGGTGGACGTACCGCCGAATTGCTCAACACGTGGGGCGTGCGGTCTCCACAGTACATCGATGTTGTCGCCAGTGGTCGGCGGAAGGTGCACGTGCCCGTCGACCTGGGACCGGACCGCAGCGACGCACGGATGCACGCCAAGACCGTAGGATCCTACGCAGTGCCGTAGGGGACCGCACCGCCACTTCCCAGCAAATTAGGGACACTGTTGCTCCTGGGGTATCGGCGAGGACCATTCGCAACCGTCTCCATGAAGCTGGGCTACGGTCCCGCACACCGTTAGGCTGTCTTCCGCTCACGCCCCAACATCGTGCAGCCCGCCTCCAGTGGTGTCGCGACAGGCGTGAATGGAGGGACGAATGGAGACGTGTCGTCTTCAGCGATGAGAGTCGCTTCTGCCTTGGTGCCAATGATGGTCGTATGCGTGTTTGGCGCCGTGCAGGTGAGCGCCACAATTAGGACTGCATACTACCGAGGCACACAGGGCCAACACCCGGCATCATGGTGTGGGGAGCGATCTCCTACACTGGCCGTACACCTCTGGTGATCGTCGAGGGGACACTGAATAGTGCACGGTACATCCAAACCGTCATCGAACCCATCGTTCTACTATTCCTAGACCGGCAAGGGAACTTGCTGTTCCAACAGGACAATGCACGTCCGCATGTATCCCGTGCCACCCAACGTGCTCTAGAAGGTGTAAGTCAACTACTTTGACCAGCAAGATCTCCGGATCTGTCCCCCATTGAGCATGTTTGGGACTGGATGAAGCGTCGTCTCACGCGGTCTGCACGTCCAGCACGAACACTGGTGCAACTGAGGCGCCAGGTGGGAAAGGCATGGCAAGTCGTTTCACAGGACTACATCCAGCATCTCTACGATCGTCTCCATGGGAGAATAGCAGCCTGCATTGCTGCGAAAGGTGGATAAACACTGTACTAGTGCCGACATTGTACATGCTCTGTTGCCTGTGTCTATGTGCCTGTGGTTCTGTCAGTGTGATCATGTGATGTATCTGACCCCAGGAATGTGTCAATAAAGTTTCCCCTTCCTGAAGCAATGAATTCACGGTGTTCTTATTTCAATTTCCAGGAGTGTATATTTAACCCTGATCTGATACAGATTGGCTTGGGGCAGAATACTGAATAGCACCAATGAATGATCAAATGTAATGCCATACTTTCTAGGACTGGCGTAATTTACTAAATAATCAAGAAATAACTTACGAATTTGAATTTATTTTTGAATGTTTACTTTTATTATTAATTGTATGCGCTGTAATATATAATATATAATAAAGATGATACGTAGGTATAGAGGGATTTTTCCATCAATTTTGCAGATAGTTATTCAGTTTCATTAAGAAGTTGATAATTTTTGCCAAGATAGCGTTTCTCGTTAAAAGTATGCCGTTTGTGGGCGTCACACAAGAGCACATCAGAGAGGCTGTTTCAGCAGTTAGAAGACGTCGGTATCTGGCAATTTAACGGGTCTGCGAAGCTTTCCCAAAAGCTGTAAAAATGAACTCCCTCCCTGGACAGGCGACTGTTTTCTTTGAGTGCCGAGGTTTTAAGCAACATCCAACGCCAGCGCTCGCCCTCTATTTGGTGAAGGATTCTCTGCGGCCAACACACTTATTCCGCAATTAGTAGTCAGACTGCAGCCCACACGGATCTTCTGCTTGAGCGCCACGTTGCATTAATTTACCTCAGTGCCTAAGGCCTCAGAAGTTCTGAGGAATCTACAGATTTTGTCGAGTGAAATGGTTTACAATGTCGTTGATCCCTAGTCACGACAATTAGATACACTGAATGGTTTGATGCGGCCCGCCACGAATATCTCTCCTCTGCCAATCTTTTCATCTCACAGTAGCACTTGCAACCGAAGTCCTCAATTATTTAGTGGATGAATCCCAATCTCTGTCTTCCTCTATAGTTAAAACGCTCTACAGTACAATGGAAGTTATTCCCCGATGTTTTATCGGATGTCCTATGATCCTGTCCCTTCATCGTGTCAACGTTTTACACGTACCCAGTTGCTCGCCGATTCTGCGGAGAACGTCCTCGTTCGTTATCTTATCAGTCCATGTAATTTTCAACAGTTTCAGAAATTTCTTCCTCAAATTAATGCCAATGCTTGATACTAGGAGACTTCTCTTGGCTAGGAATGCCCCCTTTGCCAGTGCTAGTCTGCTTTTTATGTCGTTGCTCCATCTGTCATGAGTCACTCTTCTGTCTAGGCAGCAGAAGTCCGTACCTTCATCTACAACGTGATAACCAATAATGATGTAAGTTTCTAGGAATTCTCATTTCTGCTACTGCTCATTGTTTTCGACTTCCTTCTATTTATTCTCAATTCATATTTTGTGCACATTAGGCTATTCATTCCGTTCAACAGATCCTGCAATTCTTCTTCACTTTCACTGAGGGTAGGAACTTCATCAGCGAAACTTTACTTTGATATTCTTTCACTTTGAATTTTAACCCCACTCTTGAACTTTTCTTTTATCCATCATTGCTACTTCTATGTACTGATTGAACACTCTTTTTAATCCGAGAACCTCGTTCTTGGTATTCCACTCTTATTGGTCTCTCTTGGTTCTTGTACATGTTGTGTATTACCAGCCTTTCCTTGTAGCTTGCCCCTTATTTTTCCCAAAATTTTTAACATCTTGCACCATTTTACAGTGTCGAGGGCTTTTTCCAGGTCGACAAATCCTACGAACGTGCTTTGGTATCTCTTCAGTCTTGCTTTCATTATCAGTCGCATCAGAACTGCCCCTCTGGTGCCCTTACCTTTCCTAAAGCCAAAATGATCGTCATCCAACAGATCCACAACTTCCTCCTCCATTCTTCTATACATTATTCTTGTCAGAAGCTTGGATGCATCAGCTGTTGAGCTATGTTTGCAGTAATTCTAGTACTAGTCGGATGTTGTTGTATACGGAATTGTGTGGCTGATGTTTTTACGAAACATTCTCATACATTCTACCCACGTATATGCATAGTCGTTTCGTTGCTAGATCCCTCAATAATTGTAGAAATTCCGATGGAATATTATCCATCCCTTCTGCCTACTTTGATTTTAAGTCTTCCAAAACTCTTTATTTCTGATTCTAATACTTGTTCCCCTATCTCGTCCTTATCTACTCTTATTTCTTTTTCTACCACATCTTTAGACAAATGCTCCCTCTCGTAGAGGCCTTGAATGTACTCTTTCCACCTATCCTCTCTCTCCTGTGTATTTAACAGTGGAATTCTTTTTATGTTACTGCCCTAGATTTTAATTGCAACGAAATTCTTTTGGTTTCTCTCTATGCTGGGTCAGTCGCCTCTATGCCATCGCTAAGGTAAACTCCAACATTCTACTAACGTGTGCCGTCACTTAGCAGAAATTCTGGATCTCGTCCTCAACTTTTTATACAGTATTCAGTTTCCATATCCGCTTTCTCTTGGTCCTTTTCTTATTGACCAAGCGTTGTCGGCCGACATTTAACCGTTGATTATCTACAGTAACAGCATTTTCCCAATGCTTTCAATGCTTCTTTGAAATGTAGTCATAGATACCTACAAACAGTACATGTATTTAATTGAGTCTGTAGTCGGTTCGCTACTCTCTCCGTCATTAATTTTAATCACACTTTACCATCAGCACTGTGATCAAGCGTGACGCGAAATCGAATTAAGCCTGCGGTAGGAGAAGGCTTTGATGCTTTCGGCGATGGTCAGTACCGCGAGCGGGGATAATCGGGTGCTCTGTTTTGAAGCTGCGCCTGCCAGAAAACGTTGGAGCCGTTATCATATCACACTCTACTGAGATTCCACGGGTCACTTGGGCTCGCTTTGGGAACTGACCTGGTGGGTTAGTTTTCCTGGTCAGTCCAGCTGTTGCGGAGGGACACATTACATGATGCAAGCTGTGGCCGCACCTGTGAGGCTCGCTTAAATGCTAGAGAATTTTCAACCACGTCAAGTACAGGGTGTTTCGCAATATTTTGACTATTTCAAATTTGAATAACGCGTGATAAAAACAAGATACAGAAACGGCGAGGCCGTCTATTGTTAGTGGAAACTGTCAAGCTTCATCCCATATACATGTCAGTAATCACGTCTTACTGTTCGAAGCAACCTTGTGGTTTCGAGTTGGAGTGCAATTTTAGCTACGGTGAATCTGTCGTGAGCGTGCATCGTGCTTTTCCCAAGCATTTCAAAATTCAGCCGAGATATCCAATTTCTGCTCGTGGAACAACATTGAATTCGGTAAGAAACTTGCTTGAGACTGTCAGCGCATCGAATCGAAGGTCAACCGGCCATCGAAAAACTGTCCGAACTCCGTGCCAGACTTTTATCTATGGGCTGTAATGAAGGCGAGAATGTACCCCGACCGACGGGGAAGCTTGCTGCAGTTAAAAGATCAAATTAACAATAAAATTTCCAGAATTTATCCAGATGTTATGAAATATGTGTTCAAAAATTGGGTGAAACGTCTGAAGTATAGAGTAGCCGTGAATAGTTTTCATTTGTCCGATGTAGTACGTATTACATTAGTAAACTTGAATAAATCTTATACCTTGTACAAAATGTTCAACTTTGTTCCGTGGCTGGTTTGTGTATTAATCAAATTTGAAATCGTTAAAACGTTATGAACACACTGAGCTTTTGCAGCTCAATTACAATTGGAAATAAATTTGCGGTAGGTTCTGGAGAAAGGAAGTACTATGCAGGAGAAGGGAACGACCAAAGAGAATGTACGCTACTGAATCATCTACCGTGCCTTGGCTGGAGGAAATGGCTAAATGTTTAAACATTCTCGCGAGTTGCTTGAAGCTCGTAGTTTGGGCAGTCTTCTGACAGCTCTCCTGGTTGTAGAAAGAACTTAGTACTTTATCTGGGTCGTATGTGCAGTTGTATAAGGTTACTGTTTTGTAAAGTTAGCTGATAAGAATTTGCAAGGGCGTTCTCTTGCGCAAACGTGTAGTTTTCAGGTGCTTCTAAGCTAGTGTTCGTCTTAAGGAGTGTGCATGTAATTGACAGTCAGAGCTTTGAAGTAGACTGTGGAGCGGTCTGGGTATCTGGAACTAGTGTTGAAGCACGATAAATATTGGTGGCAATTAACTGAAGCTGATAAAGTACATCAATTTCAATGGGGACCCGAAGTCTTTTGACTTTTGGTGTTACTGACCACCTACATAGCTTTGAACTGTTAATCATGTTCTGCCTTTGTGGTGATGTTTCTAGGGGTTATGGAGGTGATGTATCGTCTGTTTAGTGGTATACTTTTTCTATTCTCGTGATCGGATCTCTGACTATTTCTGAGTGTAGTTGAATTCCTACATGGCGTTTATAATTGGTATTGAGATAGTGACAGTTTTAATCCTGTCTCACAGGTCAAAGCGAGGCTGATGACCCCTATAAAGACTATTTTATAAGTGTATCGTGTCTTCAGTGGCTTCCCTATAATTATATTTACTTTTGCAGAGAGTACCCTTCTAAATTTCCCACACTTAGCTCGCGTTCATCGCAAATCTCTCGTCCAGCAGAAAGCCCCAAGTGACTGGAAAAGAGCGCACCTGACTCCCGGATATGAAAACGTAAAACAACAATGAGATTGGTGATCAAAGATTAATGTCCCGTCGACAACGTGTAAAAGAACTGTGCAGCAAAATTACATAACAATATCCATAACGGTGGTCTGTTTCAGAATTCTTGACGATATTCTAGGTTCTAATAAAATACAATGACGTGATAAAAGTCGTGCGATCCTGTCGGACCGGTAGTGCAGAAACTCGACGTGGCATGGACTCAACAACTCGTTAGAAGTCCCCTGTAGAAATATTGAGCCTTGCTGCCTCTATAGCCGTCCACAACTGCGTAAATGTTGCCGGTGCAGGATATAGTGCCATAAATGTTCGATGGGGTTCATGTCGAGCGATTTGGGTGCCCAATCCATTCGTTCTAATTGTCTAGAATGTTCTTCAAACCAATCGCGGCAATTGTGACATGACATCGTAGCTTGGGAACATGAAGTCCATGAATGGCTGCAAATGGTTTCCAAGTAGCCGAACATAATCATTTCCAGTCAATATTCAGTTCAGTTGAACCAGCAGACCGAGTGCATTCCATGTAAACACAGCCCCAAACCATAACGGGAACACCGCAGGCTTGCATAATGCCTTGCTGGACACCTGAGTCCATGGCTTCGCAGGGTCTGCACCGCACTCGAACCCTACCATCGTCTCTTACCAACTCAAATCGGGACTCATCCGACCAGGCCACGGTTTCCCAGTCGTCTAGGGTCAAAACTATATGGTCACGAGCTCAAGAGAGATGCTGCAGGCGATATCTTGCTTTTAGCAAAGGCACTCGCGTGGGTCGTTTGCTGTCATAGCACGTTAACGGCAAATTTCGCGGCACTGTCCTAACGGATACGTTCGTCTATGTCCCACATCGATTTCTGCGGTTACTTCACTCAGTGTTGCTTGTGTGTTAGCACATACAACTCTATGCAAGCGCCTCTGCTCTCGGCCGTTAAGTGAAAGACATCGGTCACTGAGTTGTCTGTTGCGAGAAGTATTTGATATTATCAGCACACTTTCGACACTGTGAATCTCGGAATATTGAATTTTCTAACGAAGCGTCTAACACCAACTACCACTCCGCGTTCAAAATCTGTTAATATGCGTCACATAAATCACCAGAGTACAAATGACAGCTCCGCCGATGCACTTCAGTGTGCGGGGATATGCTACCTTTGAGTGATTGTAAAGGAATATGATGATGTAACATCTGTTAAGACATCCGCGAATAACTTCCATGGTACTAGACGGAGCTGTAGAGAGTAAGAAATGTAAAGGAAGGCAGAGACTGGAGTACATCCAGCAAATAATTGAGGACTTAGGTGGCAAGTGCTACCCTGAAATGAAAAGGTTAGCACAGGAGAGAGAGTAAGTGGTGGCACGCAGCATCAAACAAATGGACCCAGCGAGAGGACTGATAACTGAAAAAGAGAGAGAGAGAGAGAGAGAGAGAGAGATAGAGAGAACATAGGTTGACAGAATTTATATTTTGTGTGATATGTGGTAACTAAGGTCTAAATGTGGTAAAATATAATTTAATGAAGAATAGTAGGAAAAAATCCTATACTGTACGAATACAGTGTTGGTGGTGTTCTGCTTGACACAGTCACGTCAGTTAAACATTTAGCTATAGCGTTGCAAAGCGACATAAAGAGGTGCGAGCACCTGTGGTCGGTTGTAACGAAGGCGAATGTTTGAGTTTGGTTTACTGAATGTATTCTAAAGGAGACTGCATACAGAACGCTTGTGCGACTGATTCTTTAGTACTGCTCGAGTGTGATTCTTGAAGTCTTCCCATAGGATACTTTTTGGTTTCGGTAATTAAAGAATCTGTGAATATACGTCTAGCACAAGATCTTATGAACCGTGACGGCGGCTCTCAAATGGAAAAGACTTGAGACCCTGGGATCTCTTTAATTTCTTCTGTCAGGCAGCACTTAGAGTTGACGGTGAATTGAGTTCATGGTTCAGAGTAGTTTCAGGGGTCTCCACTGTCTTCACTGTTGTTCGTATTATATATGGATCATATGTTGAAAACAATAGACTGGCTGGGTGAGATAAGATAGGCGAACACAAAATAAGCAGTCTTGCATATTCGGATGACTTAGTTGTGATGGCAGATTCGATTGAAAGTTTGCAAAGTAATATTTCAGAGCTAGATCAGAAATGTAAGGACTATGGTATGAAGATTAGCATCTCCAAAACGAAAGTAATGTCAGTGGGAAAGAGATATAAACGGATTGAGTGCCAAATAGGAGGAACAAAGTTAGGTGGGCCGTTTCAAGTACTCAGGATGCATATTCTCACAGGATGGCAACATAGTGAAAGAACTGGAAGCGAGGTGTGGCAAAGCTAATGCAGTGAGTGCTCAGCTACGATCTACTCTCTTCTGCAAGAAGGAAGTCAGTACCAAGACTAAGTTATCTGTGCACCGTTCAATCTTTCGACCAGCTTTGTTGTATGGGAGCGAAAGCTGGGTGGATTCAGGGTACCTTACCAATAAGGTTGAGGTTACGGATATGAAAGTAGCTAGGATGATTGCAGGTACTAGTAGATGGGAACAATGGCAGGAGGGTGTTCACAATGAGGAAATCAAAGAAAAACTGGGAATGAAGTCTACAGATGTAGCAGTCAGGGCGAACAGGCTTAGATGGTGGGGTCAAGTTACACGCATGGGAGAAGCAAGGTTACCCAAGAGACTCATGGGTTGAGCAGTAGAGGTTAGGAGGAGTCGAGGCAGACCAAGGAGAAGGTACCTGGATTCGGTTAAGAATTATTTTGAAGTAATAGGTTTAACATCAGAAGAGGCACCAAGGTTAGCACTGAATAGGGGATCATGGAGGAATTTTATAAGGAGGAATATGCTCCAGACTGAAGGCTGAAAGGCATAATCCGTCTTAAATTATGATGATGACGATGAAGCGCGCGTTCAGACAGAGGGTGGACATGCAGTTTCACCTTAACCCATGCACCCGCACGCCACGGGTGGAACAATAGTTGCAGGGGGGGGGGGGGGGGGGGTGGATTTCGATGGAGGACGCTCCCGTGACGGCCGCCAACGCTCCTGCGTACCCACGCCAATTTTTGCTATAAGGCCGATACCGTGTAGTAGGAATCTCCGGTAGCGTACACTCAGTGGAAGATGGCTGAAGGGTTACCAGCCTAAATATTGTGGCAAGGAGTCAACATAATCTGGCTGAAACCCCGAAACCTCATAAAATACTGCTCGAGCGTTTGGGATTCCACCAGGTCAGGATGAAGGCAGAGATAGAGGCATCGTGTGAGTGTTGCTCCATGAATTAAAATGGGGGTCCCTGGAGAGAAGAAGAAATTCTTTTCCCGAAGTACTATTGAGAAAGTTTAAAGGAATGGTATTGCGACAGACCGCAGGATGATCCTACTACCACCAGTATATGTAACGATAACGAAGACAAGTTAAGCGAAATTAGGAATTATACAGAAACACTCGTTCCATTTGCGAGTGGAACACGAAAGGAAACGACTAATAGAGGTAAAGATACCCCTCTGCCACGCACCGTATGGTGGCTCTCGAAGAATTCATCTCGAAGTAGAATGCCATAGTTGTGATAGTGAGGCACGTTCAGGAGCTAGGATTTGTGTTAGGTTCTTTGAAAATTAAAGAATTTACCGTGCCAACAGGAAAGGGATACATGGCATATCCCTCACCTGTCCCTACAACAGTAGATGTGTGCATGATATATTACATGATTTCTACGTCCTGCTCTCTGCATGCACCTCTTCACCTGTATCTACAGACCAAAAGACAAGTTAAGCTTCTGGCAAATCACGATCTGATGTTGACGCACACATACAGCTAGATTGGATTCCATTAGTGTTGTCACCATGAAATGGTGTTACCGGGTTTGACCGAGAGTATAATGGGCATACGCTTCGTAAAATTTTACAGTTCACTGTTATCGGTTTCGGCTACTGCCACCTTTAGATCTGTTACAAATAAAAAAAAAAACAGTCGTGTAACCAACTCAGCTCAATTACCTGGCGCAAAATCTGTAACAGGCTTGGTTGTACACAGTAAAAATAAAAGAAAGGTATTTACATTCATGCTCATAAATTAAGGATAATTGCAGAATGTGAGAATGTGGTGCCACACAACGTAGCACTACACAAAACTGGCGCTAATAGTCCACGGTATTGGTGATAAGTTGAGAAAACCATCCCGAAACACATGTCCTACAAAGCGCATGTACCTCGACATCAGTATGGGATATGATCACCATGCATACCTACACAGACTGCACAACGGGTTGACATACTCTGGATCAGGTGGTCGAGCAGCTGCTGGGGTATAGCCTCCCATTCTTGCTCGAGTGCCTGTCAAAGTTCCTGAAGTGTCCTAGGGGTTTGAAGACGTGCAGCGATACGTCGAGCGAGAGCATCCCAGACGTGCTCGATGGGGTTTAGGTTTGGAGAACAGTCAGGCCACTCCATTCGCCGGATATCTTCTAAGGTACTCCGATCCGATGGCAGCTCGGTGGGGCTGTGCGTTATCAACCATCAGTAGGAAGGTGGGACTCACTGCACCCCTGAAAATGCTTTTTGTCATCAGTCTACTGACTGGTTTGATGCGGCCCGCCACGAATTCTTTTCCTGTGCTAACCTCTTCATCTCAGAGTAGCACTTGCAACCTACGTCCTCAATTATTTGCTTGACGTATTCCAATCTCTGTCTTCCTCTACAGTTTTTGCCCTCTACAGCTCCCTCTAGTACCATGGAAGTCATTCCCTCAAGTCTTAGCAGATGTCCTATCATCCTGTCCCTTCTCCTTATCAGTGTTTTCCACATATTCCTTTCCTCTCCGATTCTGCGTAGAAACTCCTCATTCCTTACCTTATCAGTCCACCTAATTTTCAACATTCGTCTATAGCACCACATCTCAAATGCTTCGATTCTCTTCTGTTCCGGTTTTCCCATAGTCCATGTTTCACTACCATGCAATGCTGTACTCCTCAGAAATTTCTTCCTCAAATTAAGGCCGGTATTTGATATTAGTAGACTTCTCTTGGCCAGAAATGCCTTTTTTGCCATAGCGAGTCTGCTTTTGTTGTCCTCCTTGCTCCGTCCGTCATTGGTTATTTTACTGCCTAGGTAGCAGAATTCCTTAACTTCATTGACTTCGTGACCATCAATCCTGATGTTAAGTTTCCGCTGTTCTCATTTCTACTACTTCTCATTACCTTCGTCTTTCTACGATTTACTCTCAAACCATACTGTGTACTCATTCGACTGTTCATTCCGTTCAGCAGATCATTTAATTCTTCTTCACTTTCACTCAGGATAGCAATGTCATCAGCGAATCGTGTCATTGATATCCTTTCTCCTTGTATTTTAATTCCACTCCTGAACCTTTCTTTTATTTCCATCATTGCTTCTTCGATGTACAGATTGAAGAGTAGGTCGAAAGGCTACAGCCTTGTCTTACTCCCTTCTTAATACGAGTACTTCGTTCTTGATCGTCCACTCTTATTATTCCCTCTTGGTTGTTGTACATATTGTATATGACCCGTCTCTCCCTATAGCTTACCACTACTTTTTCAGAATCTCGAACAGCTTGCACCATTTTATATTGTCGAACGCTTTTTCCAGGTCGACAAATCCTATGAAGGTGTCTTGATTTTTCTTGAGCCTTGCCTCCATTATTAGCCGTAACGTCAGAATTGCCTCTCTCGTGCCTTTACTTTTCCTAAAGCCAAACCGATCGTCACCTAGCGCATTCTCAGTTTTCATTTCCATTCTTCTGTATATTATTCTTGTAAGCAGCTTCGATGCATGAGCTGTTAGGCCGATTGTGCGATAATTCTCGCACTTGTCAGCTCTTGCCGTCTTCGGCATTGTGTGGATGATGCTTTTCCGAAAGTCAGATGGTACGTCGCCAGACTCATATTCTACACACCAACGTGAATAGTCGTTTTGTTGCCACTTCCCCTAATGATTTTAGAAATTCTGATGGAATGTTATCTATCCCTTCTGCCTTATTTGACCGTAAGTCCTCCAAAGCTCTTTTAAATTCCGATTCTAATACTGGATCCCCTATCTCTTCTAAATCGACTCCTGTTTCTTCTTCTATCACATCAGACAAATCTTCACCCTCATAGAGGCTTTCAATGTATTCTTTCCACCTATCTGCTCTCTCCTCTGCATTTAACAGTGGAATTCTCGTTACACTCTTAATGTTACCACCGTTGCTTTTAATGTCACCATAGGTTTTTTGACTTTCCTGTATGCTGAGTCTGTCCTTCCGACAATCATATCTTTTTCAAGATCTTCACATTTTTCCTGTAGCCATTTCGTCTTAGCTTCCCTGCACTTCCTATTTATTTCATTCCTCAGCGACTTGTATTTCTGTATTCCTGATTTTCCCGGAACATGTTTGTACTTCCTCCTTTCATCAATCAACTGAAGTATTTCTTCTGTTATCCATGGTTTCTTCGCAGCTACCCTCTTTGTACCTATGTTTTCCTTCCCAACTTCTGTGATGGCCCTTTTTAGAGACGTCCATTCCTCTTCAACTGTGTTGCCTACTGCACTATTCCTTATTGCTGTATCTATAGCGTTAGAAAACTTCAAACGTATCTCGTCATTCCTTAGAACTTCCGTATCCCACTTCTTTGCGTATTGATTCTTCCTGACTAATGTCTTGAACTTCAGCCTACTCTTCATCACTACTATATTGTGATCTGAGTCTATATCTGCTCCTGGTACAATCCAGTATCTGATTTCGGAATCTCTGTCTGACCATGATGTAATCTAATTGAAATCTTCCCGTATCTCCCGGCCTTTTCCAAGTATACCTCCTCCTCTTGTGATTCTTGAACAGGGTATTCGCTATTACTAGCTGAAACTTGTTACAGAACTCAATTAGTCTTTCTCCTCTTTCATTCCTTGTCCCAAGCCCATATTCTCCTGTAACCTTTTCTTTTACTCCTTCCCCTGCAACTGCATTCCAGTCGCCCATGACTATTAGATTTTCGTCCCCCTTTACATACTGCATTACCCTTTCAATATCCTCATACACTTTCTCTATCTGTTCATCTTCAGCTTGCGACGTCGGCATGTATACCTGAACTATCGTTGTCGGTGTTGGTCTGCTGTCGATTCTGATTAGAACAACCCAGTCACTGAACTGTTCACAGTAACAGACCCTCTGCCCTACCTTCCTATTCATAACGAATCCTACACCTGTTATACCATTTTCTGCTGCTGTTGATATTACCCGATACTCATCTGACCGGAAATCCTTGTCTTCCTTCCACTTCACTGACCCCTACTATATCTCGATTGAGCCTTTGCATTTCCCTTTTCAGATTTTCTAGTTTCCCTACCACGTTCAAGCTTCTGACATTCCACGCCCCGACTCATAGATCATTATCCTTTCGTTGATTATTCAATCTTTTTCTCATGGTAACCTCCCTCTTGGCAGTCCCCTCCCGGAGATACGAATGGGGGACTATTCCGGAATCTTTTGCCAATGGAGAGATCATCATGACACTTCTTCAACTACAGGCCACATGTCCTGTGGATACACGTTACGTAAGGCGGACATACTGGTGCAAAATGACGTCCCGATACAACAGGTCTGTTAAAGTTCCGCTGTCCAAGATATGCAAGGGTGTACGAGCACCAGTCGTAATCCTACCCGACCCCACAACATCAAACCACGACCTCCATACAGACCGCTTTCAAGGACGTTAAGGGGTTGGTATGTGGTTCCTGGTTAACGACAGATGAAAAACCGGCGTGAGTCACTGTTCAGACTATACCTGGACTCGTCCGTGAACATAACCTGGACTCGTCCGTAAACATAACTTGGGATCACTGTTCCAAAAAAATTGCTCTGAGCACTATGGGACTCAACTGCTGTGGTCATCAGTCCCCTAGAACTTAGAACTACTTAAACCTAACTAACCTAAGGACGTCACACACATCCATGCCCGAGGCAGGATTCGAACCTGCGACCGTAGCAGTCGCACGGTTCCGGACTGCGCGCCTAGAACCGCGAGACCATCGCAGCCGGCCACTGTTCCAATGACCATATACTATATTCTAGACGCCAGGCTTCACGGTATCTCCTGTGAGCAGGGATCAGTGGAATACACCTTACAGGTCTCCGGGCGAATAAACCATATCTGTTCAGTCGTAAGTAGACTGTGTGTCTGGAGACAACTGTTCCAGTGGCTGCGTTAAGGTCCCGAGCAAGGATACCTGCAGTACTCCGTGGCCGTCTGCGGGGACTGATGCTGAGATATTGGTCTTCTTGTGGTGCTGTACACTGTGGAAATCCCGAACTGTAGGGCCTGGACATGTTTCCTGTCTGCTGGAATAGTTGCCACAATCGTGAGATTATACTTTGTGGCGCACGGAGGGTCCGTGCTACGACATGCTGTGTTTGACCAGCCTCCAGTAGCCCTAACATTCTACTACTCATAACATCAATATGTGTTCTTTGAGCCATTTTCAACACACAGTCACCATTAGCACGTCTGAAAACGTCTGCACACTTACTCGCTGCACCGTACTCGGACATGCACCAACACACCTCTGCGTATTTGGTCTGCTGCCAACGCCGCCGTGCGACGACCACAGCTCAAATGCACCGCAGGGTCATACCCCGAGGTGATTTAAACCCGCAAATCGCCCACCAGAGCGTTGTTTCCCCATGTATCAGCATTATCCTTAATTTATGAGCTTGAGTGTAGATGATTGCTGGTCGGAGTGGCCGTACGGTTCTAGGCGCTTCAGTCTGGAACCGTGCGACCGCTACGGTCACAGGTTCGAATCCTGCCTCGGGCATGGATGTGTGTGGTGTCCTTAGGTTAGTTAGGTTTAAGTAGTTCTAAGTTCTAGGGGACTGATGACCTCAGATGTTAGGTCCCATAGTGCTCAGAGCCATTTGAACAAATGTTTAAAAATAATAGCACATCTATAAATCGAAAATTGCAGCATTACGAATCAATTAAAACATATCCTAAGCATATGGTAATTAACAGAGCAGTACTGTTAATTAAAACCTCAATAGCCAATGACATATCCGGAGTGGCATTTCAATGGCACCGCCTCGTGGATTCTCTGTGTGAAGGTCTGTTTTTCTGTGGCGGAAGAAGGACCAGGTCTCCTCGTCCGTTGCTGATGGCTGGCGCATACGACTGCACGCCAAGCTGCTGTGGCGCTCGACGCTGTTAAAACTCGTAGGTTTATGAATACATCACAACAAGCATGCAGGTTAAACTAATTCTATTCATTCAGCGGTTGCCGTTTTCTGCGTACATAAATTTCCTTTTCTTCGAGTAGGTTCAGTAATTGTTCCTTTGGTGTCATACACAACACTTCCATATATCCTCTGTTTCCTGATGCATTTTTTTCTTTATCCAAATGTCTACCAAAAGCGCCCTTATTTTCGATATATGTATGCTCTTTAAAATGAGTATCGAAATTTCTTCCTGTCTGACCGACATAAAACTTGTCACAGTCTTGCCAGTTGACCTTGTAGACGCCAGATCATAATTATTTGTTGCTGTCGTTGCCAACTTTGTAGGGTAGCCTAGAACTAATTGTACAGTTCGTTTGAAAACCTAATTTTACTTTCGTTTTTCTGACTTCTGTAGGAAAACGCACCATTGTGTGATATACACTATGTGATCAAAAGTATCCGGACACCTGGCTGAAATGACTCACAAGTTAGCCGCGCCCTCCTTCGGAAATGCCAGAATTCAATATGGTGTTGGCCCACCCTTAGCCTTGATGACAGCTTCCACTCTTACAGACATACGTTCAATCAGGTGCTGGAAGGTTTCTTCGGGAGTGGTAGCCCGTTCGTCACGGAGTGCTGCACTAAGGAGAGGTATCGATGTCGGTGGGTGAGGCCTGGTGCGAAGTCGGCGTTCCAAAACATCCCAAAGGTGTTCTATAGAATTCAGGTCAGGACTCTGTGCAGGCCAGTCCATTACAGGGATGTTATTGTCGTGTAACCACTCCACCACTGGCTGTGCATTATGAACAGGTGCTCGATAGTGCTGAAAGATGCCATCATCATACCCGAATTGCTCTTCAACAGTTAGGAGCAAGAAGGTGCTTAAAACATCAGTGCCTGTGCTGTGATAGGGCCACGCAAAACAAAAAGGGGTGTAAGCCTCTTCCACGAAAAACACGACTACACCATAACACCACCGTCACCCAATTTTTCTGTTGGCATACACGTGCTGGTAGATGACATTCACCGGGCATTCGCCATAGCCACACACTACCATCGGATCACTACATTGTGTACCATGATTCGTCACTCCACACAACGTTTTCCACTGTTCAATCGTCCAATGTTTACGTTCCTTACACCAAGAGAGGCGTCATTTGTCATTTACCGGCGTGATGTGTGGCTTATGAGCAGCCGGTCGACCATGAAATCCAAGTTTTCTCACCTCCCGCCTACCTATCATAGTGCTTGCAGTGGACCCTGATGCAGTCTGAAATTCCTTTGTGATGGTCTGGATAGATCGTCTGCTTGTTACACATTACGATCCTCTTCAACTGTCGGCGATCTCTGTCAGTCAACAGACGAGGTCGGCCTGCACCCTTTTCTGCTGTACGTGTCCCTTCACTATCACATCGTAAACAGTGGATCTAGGGATGTTTAGCAGTTTGTAAATCTCGCGTACAGACTTATGATACAAGTGACACCTAATCATGTGACGACATTCGAAGTCTGTGTGTTCCACGGAGCGCCCCATTCTGCTCACTGACAGTGTCTAATGACTACTGAGGTCGCTGATATGGAGTACCTGGCAGTAGGTGGCAGCACAATGCGCCTAATATTAAAAACGTATGTTTTTGGGGGTGTCCGGATTCTTTTGATCACATACTGTAGCAATAAACTTCCTGCCCTATCTACTGTCTCCTTCTTGTTACGTATTTCTGACTTTATTATGGAGGTTCATTATGTCACGTAACTTATACCCGTTCTCTCTGACTACTTCTCTAATAAATTTAACTCTTCCACTTCCTCGTTAGGGTGAGTAGTAGTTTTAGCATCCCATTGATTATGGCTCTGAGGTATACCAGTTTATGCTTCTTATGGTGACAGGATTTCTCATTTATAGTCATGGCAGTAGCCGTAGTCTTCCTAAATATGCTAATCTTATGTTCTCCGTCTCTTTTAGGTAACCTAAAATCCAAAATACTTATACTTCCTTGTTCTTCCAGTTCCATTGTGAACTTATTTTTTTCATGCACCCCACTCACGTGAAGTAATTTTAAATAATGACCACGCATGCTGCATTTTAACTATCATAGTTACGATACTAATTACTCATGAGACAACTGCCTTGCCGCAATGGTAACATCGGTTACCTTTAGGTCACCGAAATTAAGCGCTGTCGGGCTGGACTAGCACTTGGATGGATCTTCCGAGTGCTGTTGGCAAGCGGGATGCACTCAGCCCTTGTGATGAAAACTGAGGAGCTACTTGATTGAGAAGTAGCGGCTCCGGTCTCGTAAACCGTACGGCCGGGAGAGCGGTGTGCTGACCACATGCCCCTTCATATACGCATCCAGTGACCCTGTGGACTGAGTATGGCACTGCAGCCGGTTCGTAGCGGCCTTCCAAAACCTGTTCGGACGGAGCTACTAATGCACCCTCGCTATAGTGCCCTTTGCTGCCCTCAGTTATTTGTATAAATACCAGAGGCATCCTGGCCATCAGCAGTACTTACTATGTTCTTAGTGTATGGATTTGACGCTGATACCTACATCAGAATATTTTGCAGTGTGTATGGCTGTTAATCATGTAAATATTTTTTATTTTTCTTATGTGTCGCCAGGTCTGTTACAGATTTTGCTTCAGCTAATTGATCTTTGTTGGTTACACTACTGCTTTTTATGTGTAACCGATCTGAAGATGGCAGTATCCGAAACCGGTAACGCTGAATTATAAAATTTGTGTGATCAAGACGGATCTCAAGAAGTAAACCTTAAACATTCCGAAAGCACAGATTATTAGACGAAACCACACATAATTGAAGAAATGAAGCGGAATATCAAGTAGCAAATCGCTGTGGAGAAAGAATCGATGTGTTGTTTAAGATAGAACAACGCGCTGACGAACTCGTATCTGTATCAAAAGAAAGGGCTTCTTTTAAATATTAAATACCATGTATCGCCTACAAGGACCTCGGGGTCGTCGTGTCTATTTTTTGCTCCATTTTTCGATTGTTGTCTATTTATCTAAGACTTTCTGGACCTCCACAAAGTTGTTGTACTTACCTTGCATACTTTACCCAAAATTGAAAGATGGTTGTATCTAAATCACTAGTATACATTACTTTTTAGTGCATACCATCCATCGAAAATTGTGTTCATAGTTAATGCTACCCAAAGCAGTGATTAGAAGAATCACGAGAGATAGTGGTTGGTCCTTATGATAACTGAGTGAATAATCTCCCTTCTCCAAAATGGGTCCGTCGAAACTTGATAGTTGTTGTGCGAAGTCATATGTGTCACTGCCAAATCTTAGAGTGGTTGCGAGGCAGCTGGCACCCTGATGAAAGTGTTTACAGCGCAGCTCTGAAGTGCGGTGGCCCTTCCGGCAGGCTGGCCAACACAATCGCCGGCAGCCGAGTTGACATCGTTTGTCCTTCCCCGCAGTTAAGTGCAGTGAGGGTCGAGTTACGAGACGGGAAGCAGCAGCTGATCGCCCCATCGAGAATGTTTCGACCGCTAGCGCCTCCCTACCCCAATGTGTTCCATTCTCAGTAGGATGGATGTAAGGTAGCATCCATTGCAGTTTACCAGGGCGTTACTGAGTGCGAAGACGTAGAATCTGAAGTAACGAGTTGTTGACTCAGGTGACAGCGTACATACTTCTTTCAAATCTTTATATCTTCACTATCTGACAAATACCGCATTGCTTTGGTATTCATTTTGGCAATTTTCTATTAGAAACAAAAACCAAAAAAATGAACTGTGTTTTTAGCGTAATACCCCGGACAGTTTCTGTACACTGACGCAGCCGCTACGCGTGTTTACAACGCGATTTTGTAAACGTCTCTATGGCAACGCCTCTTCGTAGCTCAATAGAAGGCGATTGTTTTCGCTCACTGCTCTTTGCGCTTCACAGTTGAAAGCTGTCAAAAGAGCTGCCAGGTGTCTAGGATTTCCTTAAGTGACTTACGAGGAAATCGTGGCTAGAGCCATAATCTGATTTCCCAGAAACTTCGATGGGTAGAAGAGAGGTCAAAATATGCAAATACTAGTCTCTCTTTATCCGTAGATGCCGGCCGAAGTGGCCGAGTGGTTCTAGGCGCTTCAGTCAAAGGTTTTGAAGTACTTCATGTGCCTTTCAGAACCTTACTACTTCAGCTGAAGCTTTGGAGCTGTGGGTAGCATCGTGGTTTTAGACTCCCCCCCCCATGCTCGAAACCCGATTATTGCTGTTCTTTTCTTTGTTTATTTATTTTTCATCTATCTACCCATGTCCATAGAAAATTTACTACACGAATTTTACTACACGAATGTGTAAAACAAGAAATTAATGAGAAAAATTTGAAATTGTTTTCGGTCAGATTCCTGTTGTATGGCTAGTCAATAATATTGATAGTGTTGCTTACTTGTTCCCGAGCAGTCGGCCAACAAGTAGACCGGTTTATTCCTGCAGCCAGCTAGGAGGGTCTTGAATTCAATCTATTCTGACCTGCCCAGCTGGTTTTGTCCTCTTGAGGGAATCATTAAGTGAAACACATCATCCCAGAATCAGTTTTAAAAGTGAACAGATCACAGTGGACCATACACACGCCCATACATTATATATTTATTGTGAAACCCAGTTGTAATTTGATAATTAATATAATGTGCTTGTATCACCTAACTTGGTAGGAAACATTCATGTAATAACCGCCTACCCGACAAGGGTAGGTCAATGAGAATGAAAAAAAAATTAACAGATAAAATGTAAACAATAATCACGTTTCGAACACGGGACACTGAAGTGTGGAGTTGTGAGGCTACCAATTGTGCCAACGCTTTCATTGCAATAACTGGCTGATAAAATGGGTCTAAATTGCATCGGAAGCCTTGACCGTCATCCTCTTCCACTGAGCGAAGATCCTGAAAAATCGGCTTATTGCACTTGCCATGTTCTCCGTGTCAATAGTAAAGAATAGATTATGAAAACTTTATGGATTATGCTGAATCTCAGCGTTTATAACGTTATATCTTAACATATGTCCCGTACAATGACGTATTTATGTAGGTACATTCGGCGGCATAAGTGGATACTGTCTGCAAAACTTACTGCAAATAGAATTAGTAGCACAAAACTGACAAATTTAAACACCATATGTGATTCGGCAGTTTTTCACACATCTCATTGTTTATGACGTCATATCTCTTGAATTGTGACAGTCAAGTGATTCTTGCTCCCACAGCTATTGTTGGCTGACATTAATGGATATATGTACCAAGTGTGGTTGAAATCGATCCACGCACACACACACACACACACACACACACACACACACACACACACACACACACACACACAGACAAGTCTCTCCTAGGAAAGACTTACATCTCTACATAACCACTGTAACCTACTACAAGGCTACATTCCAGACAAATGCCTTTAGAAAAGACATTTAAATTTATGTTAGACGTTAGCGGATGTCTCTTTTTCAGAAGCTCTTTTCTTTCCATAGCCGCTATACATTTTGCACTTTTCTTTATTTCAGCCATCGTCAATTACTGTGCCACCCAAACAGCATTATTTTTAGTGTCCAATTTCGTATTCTAATTTCCTTGAAATCGCCTGAATTAATATGGCGACATTCTATTACCTGTTTGAACGTTTGTCAAAATTCATCCTATTACTTGTCTTATAAAAACTTTTTCCGTTTACTTGATCTTCCAAGTCATTTATTACTTTCGCTCGGGGTAGCCGCGCGGTCTTGGGTGCCTTGTCACGGTTCGAGCGGCTGCCCAGTCGGAGGTTCGAGTCCTCCCTTGGGCATGTGTGTGTGCGTTGTCGTTAGCATACCCTCAGGAAGTTGAAGAAACGCAAACGAACTCCTCCTCCTCCATGACAACGTAAGGCCTCACAAAAGTCTGCGCACCCCTAGAGGCGCTCAGAAAACTTCGCTAGACCGTTCTTCCTCATCCACTCTACAGCCTGGATCTCGCACATTCCGACTTCCAGCTGTTTGGCCCAATGAAGGATGCACTCCGCGGGAAGCAGTAGGGACGCTATTGATGCAGCAAGACATTGGCTCTGCGTCGTCGACCAGTAGAGTGGTACGAGGTCATACAGGCCCTCTGAGTAAGGTGGAGTAAGGGCGTCAAATTGAAGGGATATTACTTTGAAAATTTGGGTTTTGTAGCCAAAAGAATGAGGTGTAGTGTGTTGTATTAGCATCCCAATTAAAACAAGCCTGCCCGAAAAGTGTTGCACTACTTATTAAACGCCCTCCTCCCTTTTCTTTATTATCAGCTTTGGTTAACAGAAGAGAAATGGAAGTCCAATGAAGAGTAGCACCTTTCTTCACGGTGTGTCTTAGTCGGTGCGAAAGCGTAATGGATGTGCTCAGCGAACTCCAGTGGCAGACGCCTCAGGAGAAGCGTTGTGTATCACGCAGAGATCTGCTGCTGAATCTCCGAGGCAGTACATTCCGGGAAGAGTTAGCAATACATCACTTCGCCTCTGTCCGCCCCTGGTAGCTGAATGGCCAGAGCGACAGAATGTCATACCTAACGACCCGGATTCGATTCCCTGCTGGGTCGGATATTTTCTCCGCTCAGGGACTGTGTATTGCGTTGTCCTTGTCATCATCATTTCACTCCCATCGACACGGAAGTCACCGAAGTGGCGTCAACTCGAAAGACTTGCACCAGGCAACCGGTCTACCCGACGGGTGGCCCTAGCCCCACGGTATTTCCATTTACTTCGTCCCTCGTACGTCTCGCGAAATGACCATAACGAGAAAATCCACGAAGTTAGGGCTAATATGGGGGACTGACTGACAATCATTATTCCCAAGCACCATTCACCAAAGGGACAGCGGAGGGAGAACAGACAGTAGTATCAGAATTACCCTCAGCGTCACACCGCCAGGTCGCTTGCAGAGTGTAGGTGTAGACGTGTGGATGTAGGCCCACGTATTTAGAACAAAAAACAACATATCCATTTGAAAACAGAAATTATGAATCTTACAAAAACCTAAGCTCATCCAACAAACCCAGGATACAGGCCACACGTGCTTCATCACACTGGTTCGACATTAATCATGGGACTTGAACAGAAGGGCCCTTGAACCTTGGAAGCGAAGTTTCACAGGGATTGTTTGCGCTCTCACTTCATGTGGCCACGATCGTTCCCTACTTAATTTACATAACTGAAAAAAAATCTTGAATGTGATGTGACAACACATTAACATGGTGCATCTGCTCTCTGTGCGATACTTCCCAGTCCATAGCAGTCTGATGTTCCGCATTCTGGGCGACGCAGACGCCACCAATCTCCAGAAACCAGTGGAGTGTGGAGTGCCAGTATGCCAAGCAAACACGCACCCCCCCTCCCCCCCCCCCCCCCAAGTTCACAGTCTTAAGCCCGGCAGCTACCGTCGAAGACCACTAGACCACTTTACAGCCACACAGTATCGTGCATCAAAGAACTTAGTGCGTCAACGATTCAGTTGCCACAAACTTAGAGGCGTGAAAATTTACGAAACTTCATCTCGAGCATGATGGATGTGAGTGAAATGAAAGGAGGGAAGATAAAAGAGACCTTTTTCAGAGTTTTATAAAGAGTCTCCTCTGGTACACAGTTTACAGTTGTTCAGAAAAATATAAATGTGGATGTAGACGTAGAACTTCCTCTGTGCTGACGTAGGGCGTTTGACCAGCTGGTCGAACTTAGACCTCGATTCTACCAGTACCTATCTCTCACCTGTTACAGCAGAAATGAAACCTGATGCAGGAAACAATACTGAATTCGTGATCAAGTTACTCTTCTCCATAAACGTTCTGAGATTCCAGTCCATGTATGCCTTGTACGCTGGAAGAAAATAGAATCTTCGGGTTTCAATATCTCAAACAGCTGAAGTTCCAAAATAGATATTTTTGTTACTTGATGATTAATTTCGGGTTTTTATTCGCAACCCATTCTCAAATCATCCTGTGAAACAACAGGCTAAAGCTAAAATTTGTTATATAAAGTACCAATCAGCCAATGCGTGTTACAAAGTGCAATGTCTAACGTATGGGATACGTACCATCCAATCAGAATAAATACTACACCACATAGCAGGAAAACCTTACGGTCGTTATTCAAAGGGGTACAAAGCGAGTGAAATTGACAGCCCAACCTCAGTCAGCATGAGAAAATTTTCCTGTAGATGGCGCCCCTTATGGAAGCCTTTATTGCATACCATAATCATCAATACAACAAAATAATAAATACAGGAGTTTGTACGTGACTCACCAAAAAATTTAATGCATTGTTTTTTACACATAGTTTCTTAAATCTAACCGGAAAATCAGTTATAAATGAGGCAAAAACGTAATGACACACTCGGCGCACAGAAGCTTTACACACGCTATCGTTTACAAGAAAGCGTAGCCTAGACCAATTGTCCTGAACAAAATCGTATAACAAAACAAATGCCGTCCTACATTCATGAAAATATGTAAAATTTTGAAATGAAATCACAATCATAAATATTCCAAAAATACTAATTTATAATAAAATCAACTTTTTATTTCTTCCTACAATATTTATTTTCAAATGAAAATCACAGTAACAACTATTAACAACATTAAGGTTGAAACTTCCTGGCAGATTAAAAACTGTGTGCCCGACCGAGAGTCGAACTCGGGACCTTTGCCTTTCGCGGGCAAGTGCTCTACCATTTTTTTTTTATTCATTTTGTTCGATATAGTTCGTTGCGTTTGGCCGGGGCGGACGTCACAAGACATCCGTTCCAATTGATCGTTGGTTCCTTAACTCATTCTGGAAACATTCCCCAGGCTATGGCTAAGCCATGTCTCCGCAATATCCTTTCTTTTAGGAGTGCTAGTTCTGCAAGTTTCGCAGGAGAGCTTCTGTAAAGTTTGGAAGGTAGGAGACGGATACTGGCAGAAGTGAAGCTGTGAGTACCGGGCGTGAGTCGTGCTTCGGTAGCTCAGATGGTAGAGCACTTGCCCGCGAAAGGCAAAGGTCCCGAGTTCGAGTCTCGGTCGGGCACACAGTTTTAATCTGCCAGGAAGTTTCATATCAGCGCACACTCCGCTGCAGAGTGAAAATCTCATTCTGGAAACATTCCCCAGGCTGTGGCTAAGCCATGTCTCCGCAATATCCTTTCTTTCAGGAGTGCTAGTTCTGCAAGTTTCGCAGGAGAGCTTCTGTAAAGTTTGGAAGGTGGGAGACGGATACTGGCAGAAGTAAAGCTGTGAGTACCGGGCGTGAGTCGTGCTTCGGTAGCTCAGATGGTAGAGCACTTGCCCGCGAAAGGCAAAGGTCCCGAGTTCGAGTCTCGGTCGGGCACACAGTTTTAATCTGCCAGGAAGTTTCATATCAGCGCACACTCCGCTGCAGAGTGAAAATCTCATTCTGGAAACATTAAGGTTTACCGTTACGTCGACGACGAAGTTATTACAGTCAAGACGATACTGGAAATCAGCCTTATCATCTTAGAAAGAACCATCTAAACACTTCCCTTTATCAATGTAGCGAAGATGTGGAAAAACCATACCCACCGAAAGTTTGAACCGCCTTCGTCCTCGATACAATACTAGTGCCATTTCTCACGGTATTATGTCGAAGACTTTGACGTTTGGGAAGTAGTAGAGCGGCAGTCACAGACAGGAGTACTGACTCTTGTAGTGAGGTGTACCTGTATAGGTCACGTGCTAAGATTATTGCCTGTGAAACACAAGGCTACGTTTCCGGGAAATAGTTTTAATCTGTTAGCAACGCTTCCAAACTAACAGAAGCTACACTTCAGCAGTGCCTCTCTGCTACTTTCTAAACTTAGCGAAAACCCTGCTACATACTTAACGGAAAATAGGAGACAGTTACTGGCAGAAGTATAGCTGTGAGACGGGCCGCGAGGCGCGCCCACATGGCTTATTCGGTAGAGCACTTGTCCATCAAAGATTCCTGGTTCGGTTCTCGGTCTGGACACTTTTAAACTACCAGGAAATTTCAAATCAGCTCTCATTCCACCGTAGACTGGAAAGTCATTTGGGGTTAATAGAAGCTATTTATCCATTTATTTGAGTCGTCAGTCTTCTGACTGGTTTGACGCGGACCACCACGAATTCCTCTTCTGTGCCGATCTCTTCATCTCAAAGTAGCGCTTCGATCCTAGGCCCTCAGTTATTTACTAGATGTGTTCCAATCTCCACAATTTTTACCCGCTACAACTCCCTCTAGTACAATAGAAGTTCGGTCTAAGGCGCTGCAATCATAGACTGTGCGGCTGTTCCCGGCGGAGGTTCGAGTCCTCGGGCATGGGTGTGTGTGTGTTTGTCCTTAGGATAATTTAGGTTAAGTAGTGTGTAGGCTTAGGGACTGATGACCTTAGCAGTCCCATAAGATTTCACACACATATGAACATTTTTTACAATGGAAGTTGTTCACTGATGTCTTAACAGTTGTCCTATCATCCTGTCGCTTCTCCTTATCAGTATTTACCTCATATTTCTTTCCTCTCCGATTCTACGCTGAACCTCCTAATTCCTTACGTTAAGAGTTCACCTAATTTTCAACATTCGTTTGTAGCACTACATCTAAAATGTTTCTGTTCTTTTCTGTTCCGGTTTCCCCACAGTCCACGTTTCACTATCACACAATGTACATTTTCAGAAACTTCTTCCTCAAATTAATGTCTATGTTTGATACTAGTAGACTTCTCTAGGCCTGGAGTGCCCTTTTTTGCCATTGCTAGTCCGGTTTTGTGTCCTTCTTGCTCCCTATATCGCTGGTTATTTACTGCCCAGGCAGAAAATTCCATAACTTCATCTACTTCGTGAACGTCCACTCTCATGTTACATTTCTCGCTGTCACCGAAGGCTGTCTTTCTTCGATTTACTCTCAGTTCATATTCCTCACTCAGCAGACTGTTCATTCCATTCAGCAGATACTGTAATTCTGCTCCACTTTCACTGAGGACAGCAATGTAATCGCGAATCTTAACATTGGTATCCTTCCATTTTGAATTCCAGTTCCACTCATGAACCTTTCTTTTATTTCCATCATTGCTACTTAGATGTACATCCTGTTTTGCACCCTTTTAATCCGAGCACTTCGTTGTTGGTCGTCCACACTTACTATCTCTTCTTGGTTCTTGTACATGTTGTATATTACCCGTCTCTCCCTGTAGCTTAGGCCTATTTTCTTCAGAATTTCGAATATCTTTTACTTTTTTACATTATCGAATGCTTTTTCCAGGACGACTAATCCTATGACCGTGTCTTCATTTTTCTTTAGTCTTGCTTCCATTATCAACCGCAACGTCAGGCTTGCCTCTCTGCAGTCTTTACCTTTGCTAAAGCCAAACAGATCGTCATCTAACACATCCTCAATTTCACTTAGCGTTCTTCTGTATGTTATTCTTGTCAGAAATTTGGAAGCATAAGCTGTTGCAGTCATCGGAATTATGTGAATGATATTTTTCCGAAAATCGGATGATTTATTACCAGACCTAGACATTCTATACACCAACGTGAACCGTCGTTTTGTTGCCAGTTCCTCCAACGATTTAAAAATTCTGATGGAATGTTATCTATCTCTTCGGCCTTTTTCGACCTAAATTCATCCAGAGCTCTTTTAAATTGTGATTCTAATATTGTATCCCCTATCTCTTCTAAATCGACTCCCCTTTCTTCTTATTTCACAGCAGACAAATCTTCTCCTTCATAGAGGCCTTCAATGTAGTCTTTCCACCTATCCGCTCTCTCCTTTGTTTTAACAGTGGAATTCCTGTTGCACTCTTAGTGTTACTACCCTTGCTTTTAACGTCACCGAAGGCTGTTTTGACTTTTCTATACGCTGAGTCAATCCTTCCGACAAACATATTCTTTTCGATTTCTTCACATTTTTCATGCTTCTACTTCGTCTTAGCTTACTGCACTTCCTATTTATGTCATTCCTCAGTCACTTATATTTGTGTATTCCTGAATTTTCCTGACAATTTTTGTACTTCATTTTTTCATCGATTAGCTGCAACCCATGGTTTCTTCGCAGTTCCCTTCTCTGTGCCAATGGCTTTCTTTCCAGCTCCTGTGATTGTCCTTTTTAGAGGAGTCCATTCCTTTTCAGCTAAACTGTGTATCTACAGCTTCAGAGAACTCCAAGGGTACCTCTTTATGATATTGCAGTGCCTGTGTTATTCTGATTACAGTGCAAAGTTTCTCTGAACATACATGCATGCTGGACAAGCGACTTTCCAGTACAACGTCTCATCTGTACGGGAATATACATAACGGATGTAGGAGTTCAGGTCGTAGACGCATGGTTGACGACGTATGGCAGTTTGGGTGTGGGCGTGAGTCGTGCACGGATAGCCAATGCCGGCACGGCAGCTCAACGTGTTCTGTCAGAAGGTTAGCTACTCTCTGTAACAAAAAAAAAACTGTGTAACTGGGTCAACGGTGAACTTGAACGAGCGTCATGCGACGCCCGCCTGGAGCAAATGCAACGACGAATAACGAATAAAATGAGATTAAAAAAAAAGTGGTAAGGCGACCGCTCACCATAAGCAGTAAATCCGGGTTCGAGTCCCGGTCCGGCAAACATTTTCATTGTCATCATTCCGTTCTACAGCTGATGGTTGTCCATATTTGCAATTGCGAAATCATTTAATATTCTTCCTTCCTTAGTGCTTCCGTGTCCTACTTCTTTGCAGATTGTTTTTCCTGACAAGTATCTTTAATCTGTACCCTACTCTACATCACTACTAAATTGTGATCTGAGTATGTATCTGCTGCTTGGTGCACCTTAGATTCCAGTATGTCATTTCGGAATTTGCCTCACCATGATGTAATTTACCTGACATTTTTCCCGTATTTATCGGCCAAGTATAGCTCATCCTCCTGTGAATCTTGATCAGAATATTCGCTATTAGTATGTGAAATTTATTACAGAACTCACTTAGTCTTTCTCCTTTCTTATTTCTAGTACCAAGCCAATATTCTCCTGTAACCCTTTATTTTACTCCTTCTCCTACAACTGCATTCCAGTCCATCGTGACTACTAGATTTTCGTCTCCCTTTACGTACTGTATTATCCTTTCAATATCCTCGTATACTTTATCTCTTCATCTTCCGATTGCGACGTAATCGTTGTCGGTGTTGGTTTGTTGACGATTCTGATGAGAACAACCCTATCACTGAAATCTTCACACTAACACACTCTCTGCCCATCTTCCAATCTAATGAAAAATGATAAAAATATCTCTTTCTGCTGCTGTTGACATTATCCTGTGCTCATCTCACGAGAAATCCTTGTCTTCTTTTCATTTCACTTCACTGTTTCCCACTGTATCTTCGAAATTGATCCTTTGCATTTCCCTTTCCCTATTTTCTAGCTGCCCTACCACATTCAAGCTTTCCACATCTTTTTATCATGGTCACCTTACTTTAGCAGTCTCTTCTCGGAGATCACAATGGGGGACTATTCTGGAATCTTTTGCCAGTGGAGAGGTCATCATGACAAATTTTCATTTACAGGCCATATGTCCTATGGATATACATAATGAATTTTTCATGAAGTGGTTTCCATTGTCTTCTGCATCCTGAAGTGGTTGATCTTTGCTGATTCTTCCGCCTTTAGGTACAGTTTCCCAGCCCTAGGAGAAGAGAGTGCCCTGAACCTCTGTCCGCTCCTTCGCCCTCTTTGAGAAGGCCGATGACAGAATGAGGGTGACTTCTTATACCAGAAGCCGATAATTTTTTATTTAAAATCTAAGCGTACCAAGGTTAGATCCCAGGATCAAGGGCGTTTTGCTATGTAACCAAGTGCAATACACCTCCTTTTTTTGGCCCTGTTGATTATTTTTCAAAATTTTCTGTTATTTTTTATTTTATATTATTTTTTATAAGTGTCACAGTCCGCTACAGGCTGGAGGAGACAAGGTGGGCAGGGATCGGATCCCGGCCGTGGTGTCTCCCCACTCCCATTGCTGTGATTCAGCCTCACTTTGTTCATTGGTATTTTACGTATTTATTTATTTTTTGCAGCTACAAAGAGCGGGAAACTAGTTCACCCAACCGGGGCCCTAGAAACCCCACCAGGTGATAAAGAATGGGAAGCGGCCGAGTCCAAGATGGTGGCGCGTCATGTTTCACTCCGAATCTGGCGAGCGCCTGGCACACAGCGAACACGCTAATTTAGTGAGGGCGTGATTAAAATGCTGTTAAGATAATTGGCAAAACACGTGCGAGACCGGGAACAGCGTGCGACATCCGTATGTGCAGTCTGCAAGTATTGTCAAAAATCAAGGCACGATGATTGGCATTTCCATACAGATATGCCAAGGTCCAGCCCTTTATGCAGAGAACTGCCTGAGATTTCGTCGCAGGGTGAAGAAAGGACTCTGGTTCAATAACATGCCACGTACTCGTAGAAAACACGCAACTAAGAGTCTCCCCAACAACCAGATATCCGCAACGCCTTCACAGTTGAATCGATGATCATCATATGACTGACAGAGAGGAGAAACCGGTAGTTCTATGGCATGGAGCCGCTCATTAGTTGGATACTTCCCACAGGTCGCATAATACCAAGTAGACTTGATACGCGTCAGAAAGAAATTGTGATGAGTGTCCCGCCAAATCGCAATCCACCAAAACAATGGAAACTTGCGTTCCGCGACGTTGGAGCCGACAGCACGCACGAACAGGACGTAGAAATTCTTGGCCCGCTCCCTGCGCTTTCTCGAGGGTTCGGCGCGAGCATAGCTGAGTGCTGTGTGCAAACGCGTGGACGATGTTACCGATGGGAACCAGTTGGGAGAGCGGCGCTGGCACGAGGACGGCAAGTGAGTGGTGCGTAATGAAGGCCACGGCACGGCGCCATTGTTTATGTAAAGTGTCACCGCACGATAGCGTACATTAGGAAGACCAAGCCCTCCTGCACGCGGGGGCGAGTAAGTGTGCCACAGCGTGCTTTGAAGATGGACCCAGCTGTCAAAAAATTTCCGAATGCCGCTTGAGTACAACGTCACTGAGCCGTGCGTGGCTCATGTTCCCGCCATCACCTATTTTACACCCTGTTTTTAACGTATTTCCATCTCACTACTTTAATTTAAATTACTACTGTCACTGAGTTGCTGCTTTGCTTGATCGTGAGCGGCGCTGGCAGCGCGTATCGCTATATACCCTCTCGTACTATCTTTGCTTGACTGCTATTACTTCCCGCTCGTGGTCTGTTCTGAGTGGGTCGCAGTTCGGATAGCGAGTTTGGCGTCGCTAGTTCCGGTCGCGAGTTTGGGCGGCCAGTCACCAACGTCAGTCCGGACCTGCCAGTCGGGGAGTTGCAATGCGGCACTGGTGGAGTGGGCTGGAGCAGCAGTGAGGTCTGCGTCGACATGTCGGCATGGATCGCCCACTGCCGTCATGCATCACTTGAGTTGGGCCACGGTCTTGGTGGATTGTCGGTCGGTCGTCCTACCGGACGACGCGTTTTGGCTCGCCGATCGTTCATGAGTCGGCTGTGTGTGTGTACATCGACTCCCGATTTGTCTTTGTGTGTGCTTAGTTACTGTTGGGTATCGTTCAGGTCTTCGTTCAAGTGTTTGTCAGGCTGTGTGTGTTGTTGGTGTTATTTCCACTGCCGACTATTTTAGATGTTGTCGGCATTCTGAGAGGAGTCGGTCGGTTACGGACCAGGGAAGCTACCTCCGCGCGGTGCGGTCGGCTGGGTCCGTTGCCGGTCTCTGCACAGTGCCGGAGCGTGTGTGGAGCTGTCCGATCGCTACGAGCTTTGTGGTTCGCCGACTGAGGACGTTAAAGTTGAGCAGTGGTTTCAACTAGCCACGCCGCGTCTAATCACGTTGTGGAGGTTCGTTTCCGTGGTTTGCTTTTGGGGAGGTTTTCCGGTAGGCAACACCGAGTGGTCCTACTGCTGAGATTTAGCCGCCATGCGGTGCAATTACCTACTTTTGTCGACTACAATTTCAATGCACCAGTGGAAACTAATTGTGGTTCTCATCCATTTGCATTGCAGTCTGCGTATGTTGTTTTTGGAATTATTTTATTCCTATCTTAATGGGATTTTTATATTGTTACGATTTCTTGTTGGAGGCCTTCAGCCGTGAAAGAGTTGCTAAATTACAATAAATTACAATTAGAAGCAGAAACTGAACTCAACCCTTGGCCCTTTCCAAAATCCTGTTACCTGTTCTGCCCAGCGGGTTTAGCGGGCGTCTCAGTCCCCTCGTAATTGCTGTTGGTAGAGCCTGCACAATATGAACCATTTTGGCTGCCACATAAGCATTTAGGTAGGCAACACCCTGCAAAGGATATAGGTTGAGTAGGGAACTGTGATTGATCATCATACGGGTAATTCTCAAAACTTGACGGTAGCTGACCGCCGCTGTAAGGCGCACTGAAGACGTAAATGTGATACCAAGATTGTGGAGACTTTGGACACAGGCAGGGGCGCCAGATCTTCCGAAGGTAGCCTGCAACCAATAGTCAGTGCCATGGATTTGTGCACATTGATCACACTTCCAGCCGCCCTGCCATCAGCCGTAATGGTGTGAGGGTGGCCGAGCGGTTCTAGGCGCTTCAGTCTGGAACTGCGTGACCCTAACGGTCGCAGGTTTCAATCCTGCCTCCGCCATCCATGTGAGTGATGTCCTGAGTTTAGTAAGGTTTAAGTAGTTCTAAGTTCTAGGGGACTGATGACCTCAGATGTTAAGTTCCATAGTGCTCAGAGCCATTTGAACCATCTACGTAATGCCATTCCAAGAACGAGTGACATCGAAAGGTGTGACCGCGTAAGTGGAGTCCAGACAACTGCGTCGTCAGCAGGCCTATGAACGGCTCCAGCGCCTCTGCGCATCGGTAGATGCACAGGTGGCAGCGTTGGCGGACCGGCCATTGAATCGGTATCGGGCCCACCACACCTGGAGCTAGAGAGCTAGAGAGTCGCCGAAGGACGTTGATGAACCGGGAAGGGAAGTCCATCCGTTCTAACGCAGAATGTAGAAATACTTGGCGCACCCTGTCAAACACACTATCAAAATTTGCGCCTCACGAAGTCTTCACACCTCTGCCAGCATGGCAGTCTCCAATGGCTGTCTGTACGTTAGCTGCGCCGCTTGGCGTAGTTTGCTTGATGGAGAGGACACGTGGTAATACAGGTCTACAGCGCGCCGCTATTAAACGGGGTAAATATCGTAGTCAGTATTTAGTAAGGTGATAGGGGTGGTAGTGGACCGCAGTAATTCCAGGTCGAGGCCTCCAATACGCACCATTTCCCTGCCGTCCTTGTGCCAGTGTCCCTTTACTTGCCGGTTCCGGTCGGTAGCATCATGTTCGCGTTTACACACATCGCGCCGGTATAAGAACGGGAATAATAATGTATCGACAAAAGCTTACGGAATCGCAGGTGCAGACGTGATCAGTTCGTAGTACATCTCCGTCCATCGTGCAGACATGAGACAAAAAAAGTACTATAAAATTCAGTAAGGTGTCCCTTGATTCCTGGCGACTTGCAAAGCCCACCTCTGAAGAAAGCGGTAGTAGTCTCATCGGAGGCGAAAGGTTCCATTAACTTATTCCTCAAGAGTGATGGCGCATAGAACGTCCAGGGCGATGGGATCGAAGTCCAGGGCGGCCCCATCATCGGCAATAATGTTCGACAAATCTATCGATTATGTCGGCTGGGCAGGTGACCTACTGCGCACGGTAATCTATGAGTTCGGTGACTAAGCTTTATCTGCGGTGTCTGCGATCGTGGATGATATGATGAATGGAGGTTTTTCCCGACACGCCACACCAGAGCTGCGAGCACGCACTACAGCTCCCTGTAGTTTCCGGGAAGTAATCGCTAGTAGCTTCGCCTTAATCGTGCAGCGTTCAGTTTGTACTTCCGGTGCAGGTGGCTGGCCATCGAGATCGCGGAGGTCGCTAAAGCAAAAGTGTTTAGTGCGCCTGCGCCAAACGGCCACCACCCTGTTGTAAGTGATGAAAGTGCGCAAGAGCATCGGTTTGGCACGTTGCAGCCAGTAGTCCACTACCGACACGTAGGGTCCGAGATATTGTTCGCACTTTGTCCACGTCTCAGTGATACGTTGGCGACAACTAGGTTACTGCATATTCTGGGTCAGCCCTCTACATCGAGCACCGCATGGACCAGCCCGTGGGAGACATAAATACTGTCTGACCCATTTGAGGAATGAACCGAGAATCCGGGGTTGTCTGCGCGCCGTACTTCCCAGGTAGCCCGTAGGGCTAGATCGGGAACAATGAGACGCGACTTCTGGAATGTTGTAAAATTCGAGTATTGAATTTTCCGGCTAAAGAGAAATTGTTCCTGTTGTCGTAAAAACATCGGGGAAATCTCTTCAGCATAAAATAGTTCTCTTTCACGTGGACTCCCTGTACCAGAAGGAGCATAGATATTAATGGCACGCGTGGAATGAATCGTAAATGCCATAACCCTGGCAGACGGGAGATACATGCTGTCGTCAGTCATGATGCCTTCGCTACTCCACAGCCAAGGTGATTACTAGGAGAGGCATAGAAATATCCTGCTATCCGTGGTAGCTTCTCAGTGCACTTCCTGTATCAGTGCAATGTCTAGTTCGAAGCCCGTACAATTTTTTTCAGCACATGGATCTTGATGGGCACGCAGATGCCGTTGACATTCAGTGTCATACGGTGTGCGTGGAGCTGCGCTCTACCGGGGTGGGGAACTACATGTAGCTGCTGTCAAGATGCGGGTGCACCCGGTGGCCTAGTACAGTGCAGAAGTTATCAACAGGTTGCTTCCCCCAGCGGCGGAGACTCCTGTAAGGGATATCTTGTTTCTTCAAAATCGTCGGTCCACGCCAGGCTACTTCGCAAACGGTATCCGTATGTTCTTCAACGCCTGCCCACACCACCAGATCGGCTGGTATCGTTCACTCTTCGCTAGCGCCTTCAGAGGCAGGAACATTCTTTGCCGTCGATGCGAGGGCCACCGGTGCCCTCCGTTCCACATTCGCACTGACGACAGCGTCGTCCAGGTCTCAGGCGGTGAAACAGGCAGTGTTATCATCTGGACAGGGAGAGGAGTCCCGTTCAGATCTCGTATAGCTCCGCCTTTGGAACGTTTAGGGGAGCGTTGTTTATGCGGTTGTCCTGCGGTGACCGAAGACGGGAGGGATTCTCCCCGGTCAGGAGGAAAGGCCGCCGACGCTACAGCCAGATAGTCACGTCCGATATCGAGATCGGTGTCTGCCAAGGATGCAGCCGGAGCAATTACCGGAACTGAGGACATGGCTGAAATATCGTCACCTTGTCCACAACAGGTTTGGGTGATTCCGAGAGCCGCCAGGAGGCCGGTGGTGATTTACGCGCTGTCTCATATGTGACCGGAAGTATCGTAGACGACTAGGGAAGTTCCACACTTCCAGTCGGTAGTTGTATTACCCTCGGATGCAGACATTCGCATCCGATGTGGTCGTACATAATTATGGCTAGACATCCGCTGATGGTTCGGTAAGACGGAACACGGATACCCAGATCGACTGTGGTGTGACGCACCCTATTCAGAACAGGGTGTGTGCGGAAGTGAGCTCAGCATTCCACCTTATGATCGTGAATAGTGACGTATGGCCGGAAAGCCACTATAACATCCTGTGCATGTACCTCGAATGACAGTTCGTACACGCGAATAATTCTAATGTTTAATCCCACACCTTAGACTTTGACCAGGCCGACGTTACCGTCAGCGTGACGGAGACAGAGTCCCTGTTTGGTCACCATTAAATCGCACTCGCACGCAGTGACATTAATCGATTTAACGCAAACGTTAGTACTGAGAATCGAGAGGTGGATACCCAGAAGCTGCGATGGCGGGATCTTCGCCTCCCCACGGAGGAAAGTTCCACATTTTTCGGTCGTGAGTGTACCGGACAGAAGTTGAAACGTAATGATTTGCCATGATATCACTGCGCGAAGCCCGCACTCAGGCTAAGTCGCAATGTAAACATTTTCAGACTTCATGAATAGTCTTCGTTGAAACTTCCGGGCTGAGAGGCCGTGGTCGATGTATAAAATTTCCACCTGACGTTTCGTCTCCATCTGCGGGAGACATCTTCTGAGGTCGTCCGGCTACTGCCACTGAGGCTCCAGGTACTCTCGCATTTGTAGAGCGCATAGAGGACACCACCATTCGTCACGTGACGCCGACGGTGTGCCTATCTTTGGAAGGCGTCATTATTCTTGATTAAGAGTTATCGATTGTCATTCTGCTTCATGGATGTCGAAGTTGCGCCAGCAGAATGACAATTGATTACTCTTAACCGAGAATGATGACGCCTTCCAAAGATAGGCATACCGTCGGCATCACGGCTAAGGCGCTGCAGTCATGGACTGTGTGGCTGGTCCCGGCGGAGGTTCGAGTCCTCCCTCGGGCATGGGTGTGTGTGTTTGTCCTTAGGATAATTTAAGTAGTGTGTAAGCTTAGGGACTGATGACCTTAGCAATTAAGTCCCATAACATTTCACACACAAGATTTCACACACGTCGGCATCACGTGACGAATGGTGGTGTCCTATGTGTGCTCTATAAATGCGAGAGTACCTGTAGCCTTAGTGGCAGTAGCCGGACGACCTCAGAAGATGTCTCCCGCAGATGGAGACGAAACGTAGGTGGAAATTTTATACATCGACCACGGCCTCTCAGCCCGGAAGTTTCAACTGAAGACAACACCGGCCGTGAAAGCCTACATTGTATGATTCATGAATAGTGTTTCACGAAAGAGTTGACGCATAGCTTCTAATGTTTACTAGTTCAGATTTTTTAGTATTACCGTGACCCTCTTCCGCGAGTCAAACAGATCTGTGGCCATCCGTCGTGCAGCCTATTTACTAAGAAATTTTCAGTACAGTCACAGATTTGGTTTTGGGACACCATACCTTCGTTGATAAACTATGGTGCGTAGTTAGAGACCTTAAGGAGTACTGTCACACGGGCCATCTGATATCGTCAACAACGTAAGTTCTCTCTGAAACTCTTAACAACCTCTATTTCTTTCAATTTACTCACGCCAATTTCCTCAATTTTGTGCTTTTTTGAAATTCCTTCACTTTTAGTCTGCATTTCATAGCCAATAAATTATGTAGAAATACTTCCATAGCTGAGGCAGGCGGCCATTCAGTTTTGGACTAACTTCGAATTATAGAAAGGTCTTGATCGCACAATTCTTTATTAAGCGTTACGCGTTTCGAAATTTCGTCAGTCTGAAGCTGTGGAATGAAGTTTACATGAACTTAGTAACAAAAAATATGCATAAGTATGCATATAAGTATTCCAATATACAGGCATTCCAAGTAGTATCGTACTTACATAAAAATCAAACTTTAGTACGAAGCTCACGCAAGTGCGCGCATAAACTGAATACAATGCAAATCTCATCTCATGTAGGCGTATATGACAGTGCCCTCGTCTATCGAATAGAACCAGTCCCAAGCTGGTTGTGGCGATTGAACTATGAAAGAGGTAAACGATGGCCAGTAGGAGGTGCCAACGTTGACCATAGAAAGCAAGTCAAAGGATAACTTTACGAACTTATATGCACTACGACTAAGTATATGTCAGCACCTCATGAACCAATTTGACAAAAACATTTTTGCTACCTTTACAGAAGAGAAACTCATACTAACAGCATGAAAAGTGTGTCGTTAGGTTCTTCGTAAAAGAACGTTACGGAGGTAGTCTTTAGTCAATAATCAAAACAGGAGACAGTTCTAAACAATAACTGCTGTGCTACAATATAAACATAAAACCAATATAATAAGTAAAATATAAGTGTGAAGGAATAAGTTCAGAACCATCACAAAATAAATGCACATAAGTATCACAAAATGTCAAATTACAATAGCCGCGCGGTCTCTGGTGCCTTGTCACGGTCTGCGCAGCTGCTCCCGTTGAAGATTCGAGTCCTCCCCCGGGCATGTGTGTGTGTGTTGTCCTTAGCGTAAGTTTGTTTAAGTTATATTAAGTAGTGCGTAAGCTTAGGGACCGATGACCTCAGCAGTTTGTTCCCATAAGCCCTTACCACAAATTTCCAAATAACACAGGTAATAAATGACATAACAGGATCATTTAGGTAACAACTTAAATGGAAGAACTATAATACGATAAATGGTGTGGTTTTTTAATACCCTTTAACTTCGTGTTACGTTGTGTAACTTTTCAGCTGTTAGTAGTTTACAGCCTTCACACAAAGAAATTTTACATGAGTATGTCCAACTGTAATCATTACATTAGGTGAACAAACATGAAGTTCATGCACACTTCATTCCACAGCTTCAGTCAGATGATGAAATTTCGAAACGGGAACCGCTTGATAAAGAACTGTGCGATCAAGACCTTTCTACATTTCAAAGTTGTGCAAATAAAGTATGGTCAGAGGCTACATCTGCTGCTGAAAATGCCTTACAGTTGAAGGTATGGTTTTGAATTCTGTGCAACACTTCATGATCAATCCGAAACCTTTCAGTGCCTCCACGTCTCTTCCACGTACGCAAACTTCATTCATGATTGTTACATCAAATGTTAGCGATGTTTGAATTATTTCCTGCGCAGAATTCTACTAGACGGCTCCCACTTTATTCCTTCTCCCCAGTCCGTTTTCTTCTACTATTTTCTTCTTGTCTTCCACTCCCATTATCGAATGTCAGTCCGCCATCATTTTCCTCTCCCTTCACTATCAAATAATTTATTCCATCATACATTCTTTGAGTATATTCATCATTGTCAGAACTAGTTGGTTAATGAACTTGTACTAGTACTATTGTAGTGAATACTGTCTTCGTTTCTATCTTGGCTACGATGAAGCAATCACTATACTCTCCATAGTAATTTACCAGGACTCCTAGTTTTCTATTCATTGTTAGACCTCTGCCTCCAATGTCTGATTTTTTTACTTAGAACGCTGTACTGACCCGACCAGAAGTCCTGTCCGTCCTGACATCGCACTTCACTAATCCACGTATTATAAAAATGTATGCATCTGTATACGTTCCACATCTTCTTCCACGCCAATGGACTGATTTCAACCAAACGTAGTACTTATATCACTTACTTTCTCGAAAGAATCACAATGGGGATAAGAATCACATACTTATCAAAAGTGTGGGGCTGAGGTTACAGAAGACGTGCTCCCCACGATGCGGGAATACCCACAATTTATCCATTCAGTGCGGTGTCGTCGAGAGCGGCGCAGATGGACAGGCAGAGGTGGAGGAGGAAGAAGAGGAGGAGGAGGAAGAGGAAGAGAACGAGGAGATGATATGGAAGAAGGAGACTGACTTAGAGATGGAGAGGAGAAGATGGACAAAGAGAGAAGGAGCAGGTTGATAGAGACAAGGTGAGTAAGAGATGGATAGAAAGGGGGTGGAGAAAACTGACAGTGTGTGACAAGAAGGAAATGGACTAATAGCGGTTTGGAATACATATAAACACGGTCAAAGCCATTTCCTCATTGGGCAATTCTATGTTAGTACAGTTTTTAATCTTTGGATAAATTGCTTTATTGTTCACGTCACACTCATCTACTGCATTTAACGTCATATTTCTTTTTTACCAAATCTAGTAACTTCGTTTTATGTGTTTCACCCATCGCCTCTTTCGGTTTAAGAACTAACCCACCGATATCGTAGTATAATTCGTCAAACTGTGTCCCAGACACGTGATTACTGGGTGTTGTGTAATGTCCTTAGGTTAGTTAGGTTTAAGTAGTTCTAAGTTCTAGGGGACTGATGACCATAGGTGTTACGTCCCATAGTTTTCAGAGCCATTTGAACCATTTGTCCCAGACAGTACCTTGGACAGTAGTAAATATACTTTGTGCAATTCCTCGCCTAATATGAACTTCTTTTTGTACAATTCTCTAATCTCTCTCTCCACCAGGCTTTATAAAATCTTTAAATTGTTCGTTACGGTAAAGTTGAAACATTTCGTCACCCTTCTATACACCAATTATTGAAGCAGACGTACTGGATCACTTTCATACCGTACGCTTCATACAAAGAGTACTGTACCTGTGTATCTCTTCTCGTGTTTCCTTGTCGGGGATTTATTTTCCAAACACTGCAGTCTCTCCATCCTCGTTGTTTCCTTGTTTGTTCGTAATCATGGCGTGCAACCGGCCAGGCACATTGCAGATAACTGATATGAAACCATCATACAACTGCTATTCAAGCAATATTGTGGATATTTAGCCCAGTTGTTAATGGTGTGATTATTTCCACAACATGTTTCGGGACAACATTATCCCATTTTCAAGCTTTAAAAACAAGGAAACCAGATGAAACAATCCTCCTGATAAATACAGACATATAAGGGTTACAGACGTCTTGAGTTAAATCCTAACTTAAAAAAATGTTATGCCATTATGCATCGTCGCAACTTAAAAACAAACTGCACACTTGCTTTGCCAACTCAAACCATAAAACATAAAACATCACAAGCTGGTGCATTCACCATTGCCGAGGTACAGTTGCAAACTTAAAGCCGCTTCAATCAGTTACCAAAGATGATATTTACTTAAAGCCTATTGCGCAGCACCAACGATACTACTGTGTATCATAAAATCTTCGAGAAATGCCTGTCTGGTCGTAGCCCATTCCAACTTAAAACTGCCCCTGTACTGCCGTCTGGCAGGAAACAGCATGCGTAAATCCTACGAGTATGTCACCAGCTAAAATATGTAGGTGTCTGCTTCTTAAGGAGAATATCCCTAAAGCGTGCCCAGAAATGCCTTTTAGACACTTCCGTCCTCTCATTTAAAACGCCGACGCACTGATGTTTCAACTGGGTTGAATATCCTCAATATTAGTCGAATAACAGACGTACAAGGGCGTCACATCAGTTATCCTGGAGTGTTACTTAGCTGAGCTCAGTTATCGAGTAGAATTACGAAAATAATTCGCATTAACGTAATATGATTCATATCATTTTGTCTACCAGATTCTCTCTTGTACGGTTGAATATCAACAGGACATAGAATGAGGTCCGATTTCGAGATTAAAATTAACAATGAACTGGTATTTCAGTTCTACTTTTCCAGTGAATATAGTTTTGCAAGTTTACATTCATAATTCAGTGTTAACTTCTGTTCTTCTGTTTCGCCAAAGAGGTTAGTTACTTATTGTCTGTGCCTCTCATATTTTTATGCAAACCCCGTTCTATCACGTTTGTGTTGAGCAGCCAATATCATTACTAGAAACTACACTACTGGCCATTAAAATTGCTACACCACGAAGATGAAGTGCTAAAGACGCGAAATTTAACCGACAAGAAGAAGATGCTGTGATATGTAAATGATTAGCTTTCCAGAGCATTCACACAAGGCTGTCACCGGTGGTGACACCTACAACGTGCTGACATGAGGAAAGTTTCCAACCGATTTCTCATACAAAAACAGCAGTTGACCGGCGTTGCCTGGTGAAACGTTGCTGTTACTGCCTCATGTAAGGAGGAGAAATACGTACCATCACGTTTCCGACTTTGATAAAGGTCGGACTGTAGCCTGTCGCGATTGCGATCTAGCAGAATACGGAATGGTAATATGGAACGCCGTGCTGGATCCCAACGGCCTCGTATCACTAGCAGTCGAGATAACAGGCATCTTATCCATATGGCTGTAACGGATCGTGCAGCCACGTCTCGATCCCTGAGTCAACAGATGGAGGCGTTTTCAAGACAACAACTATCTGCACGAACAGTTCGACGATGTTGCCAGCAGCATGGACTATCAGCTCGGAGACCATGGCTGCGGTTACCCTTGGCGCTGCATCACAGACAGGAGCGCCTGCGATGGTGTAGTCGACGACGAACCTGGGTACACGCATGGCAAAACGTCATTTTTCTGGATGAATCCAGCTTCTGTTTACAGCATCATGATGGTCGCATCCGTGTTTGGCGACATCGCGGTGAACGCACATTGGAAGCGTGTATTCGTCATCGCCATACTGGCGTATCACCCGGAGTGACGGTATGGGGTGCCATTGGTTACACGTCTCGTTCACCTCTTGTTCACATTGACGGCACTTTGAACAGTGGACGTTACATTTCAGATGTGTTACGACCCGTGGCTCTACCATTCATTCCATCCCTGCGAAACCCTACATTTCAGCAGGATAATCCACGACCGCATGTTGCAGGTCCTGTTCGGGCCTTTCTGGGTACAGAAAATGTTCGACTGCTGCACTGGCCAGCACATTCTCACCAACTGAAAACGTCTGGTCAATGGTGGCCGAGCAACTGGCTCGTCACAATACGCCAATCACTACTCTTGATGAACTGTGGTATTGTGTTGAAGCTGCATAGGCAACTGTATCTGTACACGCCATCCAAGCTCTGTTTGACTCAATGCCCGGGCGTATCAAGGCAGTTATTACGGCCAGAGGTAGTTGTTCTGGGTACTGATTTCTCAGGATCTATGCAGCCAAATTGCGTGAAAATGTAATCACATGTCAGTTCTAGTATAATATATTTGTCCAATGAATACCCGTTTATCATCTGCATTTCGTCCTGGTGTAGCAATTTTAATGGCCAGTAGTATAATTATACCAGATCATTAGTCATACTGACTGATGCCACAGCATCTACTGAAAATACTGCTGGGCCTTCTCAGGAACCACGTGCTAGCCTGGCCTCTCTCGTACTGCCCCTCGATTGTGGTTGCACCTACGGCATGTCCGTCTGTATCGCTGGGTCAGACAAGCCACTCAACAGCGGCAAGGTCTAAGGATCCGAAGAGGGAGTGGCGGAGGGAGGGCCTGCCTATCGTAACCTGTTTGAAATGTTGCCAGTTCAGCATTCCATTAGCTGCATACTTCTTTTTAATGTCTGTCTGGTACGACTTAGTCTGGAGCACCGCCTTCGCGATCTAAATGCATGCAGAGTCCGGCGGAGAGAAGTGATGTGGACACACCGAAGTGACGCAGAACACGAGGCACTCGTAACAGGACATTGCGATGTAGCAGAACTAGTTGGCTGTGGGCATCAAGGACTTCCAGTGCGGTCACACGAGCAGACACACTGGTGTAACAGGTCTGTGGAAGGCTCTCGAACTCTCCTGATTGGTATCGTGCCAACTGTTTCCTGCTTTTAATAGCAAAATACATACATCACAGAACAAAACAAACAAACGTAGCCAAGTCGGCCGAACATTTCAAGTCTCACGGGCAATTCCGTTACAACAAGTTGGCACCCGTCTTTCTCAAACTGCACAATACGTGATTGTGTGCTGCTAGCACCTCTAAATTTAGTACGACAGATCGTCCACGAGTTTAGTAGTGCTGAATATAGTATGTGGAAAAAAGTCATAAGGGAGCGGCACATTGGGACAAGGCTTATCTGTATTGATGATGTAACATTCGCGTTCTCATTGAAAGAATCCTAGTTTGGTCGTCGTCTGGTAAAGAGTATATGTCTACTTGCATGGCAGTTGTAGTTTTCAGTCCAAAGACTAGTTTGATGCGGCTCTTAACGCTGGTCTTCCTTATGCAATTTTCATCTCCCCATAACTACTACAACCAACATCTGTTTGAATCTTTTCCCCATATTCAAACCTTGCTATCCCTCTATGAATATGTAATCTATAAGGGATGGAATTATGAGGGAAGTGACAATTGATAAATACAGATAAAACAGTTTTTGTGTCTGTCACTTGTTTATTTCGCCACTACACGTTTCGATGTTCACACCATCATCTTCAGGTGATGAACGGTTTATTTACATGTCTGATGTTGGTGAAGAGCACAGACGTCTTTTAGCATATTTATATGGAAATCACTTAATCTTTCATCTCTGTATCCAATCTAAAATGGCTCAAATGGCTTTGAGCACTATGGGTCTTAACTTCTGAGATCATCGATCACCTAGAACTTAGACCTACTTAAACCTAACTAACCTACGGACATCACTCACATCCGAGACAGGATTCCCGGCTCCAATCTAAACAAATGTGTCTGTAACATATGCAACATCTTAGAAGTGACAATATATAAGTAATGTCATTGGACAGGGCATATATCAGGCGGGCATCAATATGCAGACTTTTTGCAACTCTAAAGACCCTGTAAGTACAATCCACTGTCAGAAATTCATGCCTTTGCTAAATAAACAATTTTTATCATTAGCAAAACATGCAAATTAACCTACACTGCCCGTGGTCTGCGACTGAGGAAAGGCGTCGTACTCTTAACCAACACCAGCTATGTAAATAAACAATTTTCGATCTGAAGCTAATGGCGTGAACAATAGAAACACATAGTGGCAAAATATACCAGTGTCCGAGACACAGACTGTTTTATTTGTACTCCGTCATGGTTTTTACTCCATGCCCTCTGCTCCGCTTCGGTCGATTACTAAATTAACTATTGCGTCGTGCTAAATTAACTATTGCGTGGTGTCTCTGGATGTGTTGATATCTTACATTGCGTTTAGTAAAGTTGTGCCGAAACCTATTTTCTTCCCTGTGAAATGTTACTGTTATCTCTTTACTAAACATCCTGGTAGGGAAAACTAACTGAAAGCATCGCTGTCGATAGTCAAATGAGTGTCTGAGGTAGAGAAGCGGCTATGCTACAAGAACAAAGTTTCGAGAAAAATGAAGTTTTATGACTAAGTACAAAATACATAAAAATGTGTTATTTTCATGAACTACCACGCCTTATTTCTTTTTAAAAATAGTGAGGGTAGTTGAGAAATTGCTAAAGGCTAAATTTATGTGAATAACAATTTAGGAAAGTAAGCTTTTCTTACAGTTTAGAATATTGGATTATACAAACATGGAGCCTAGGTATATCGAAACGTATTACGAACAATTTTAGGGTAGTCTGAATAAAACAACAAGTTATACAAGAGCCTAAGTATTAGTTTTGCAAATGTCAAATGTCACTTCATTCATTTTGATCCACATCCTGTACGTCTGCATTTTCTGGTTTCAAACTGTCCTGGTTTCAAGCTGCTGTACGGGGTATGGTGTGACAATAAGTCACGGTGGTTCAGGGTGTATAAAATATTGGCAGATTGGCTACATTCGCTTTTAGCACTGTTTTGATTTTCTGTTCGACGACTAACTTGTGTTTTGAAAACACAGACTTTAGTGCATAATTAAAGTTATGAGTATATTTCAAGGAAACATGCCCTGCACTATCCTTAAACACTTTTACACATCTGTAATGCCAATTTTGCTTTTATCAGGAATCATACTGGCCTTTGCCACTGTATGTAACAGTGTTTCCACGTTAAGAAAAATCGAAATCATCATGTAAGCTACTATAAATAGATCTTTAACTCTACATTCTCTAACAACTTTTTTTCATTCACATACAGCCAAAAATTAATCTTGTTTTCGAGCTTTTTCTTGATTACGCATAACTAGCTGTCACTGCGGTACTGTGACCGGGCACGAGAAAATAGAGACTGATTTCATAATTTTTCCAATGTGGGCCAAAATATAACATAATGTAAAAACTACTATATTCTTATTTTGGCCACTGCAAGAGTCTGAAAGATCCACAGTTTATTTTTATCTCGCACCGCAGTTGTGTCTAATAGAGACAATTTCACAAGAGCTGTGTTTCCTGACCTCGTAGATATGAACCCCTTGTTATTATTACATACATGAAAACTAACGTTATAAGCCCATAAATGCCGCAAATAAAATACTTTTTCAGTGGGACTTTTAGCGTAATTGGCCAACTTTTAATCAAAATATTGGCTTCGCTAATCCGTAATGCGGTACTAAAAAAGTTAACTTCGTTAAAAGTTAAAGCGTTATTTTACAAGAGATTTATCGTAAGTTAAAGTTGATCGTTAATATGTAACTAATTTACAATTCATTGGTCCACACTAGCATGAGGCATGCAGCTGCCAATGGCTCCAATGCCATAAGACTCTCCAGTACACTGCCTTCACTGTTTCTTCAAACTGTACGAATAACGATTTATATGTTGTTTAAAATTGTTAAGGCTCAAAGTGTGAGCCCTAATTGTTTAATTGTTGATTTTTTGGGCAAGCACAGTTTACAATCGAAGAAAATTATTTGTTCTCCCGATTCGGATAAAAAATTATTGTAATCACTTAAATGCGGCCACAGATTTTCATCAACTAAAGAGCTAGAATCTGATCCCATGATTTATTTTCCACAATCAGTCCACTAAAAAAAGTAGTACTTACGGTGAACTCGCTAAGTAAACAACAATAAACAGCCAACACCCACTTATTCTGGCTCACGCGCGATTGCTTACATTAATCGCGAGCACTCGGTGTAACCACATACCTACGAGACCCGAACTTGTCAGAACATGATTTCCGCGACGTTATTTTTGTCGTAAATAGTAGACATCTAATTAACGGTTAACGGACGCAAAGGCGGTTAACGGTAGTTAAAGGGTCTGTTAACTTTTTAAAATGAACTTAAAAGTTAATCTGTTACTCGGAAAGTTAACTTCATTAATAAACGATTAACGGATTCGCGGTCTTGCACCCAGCTATGTATTTTGGGCGGTGGCATTGCTTGCTGTAGCTCATAATTTATGACGCTATATTCGAAAGAAAGACTTCGTGATTAAAGTTTAGTTTCTAAAAGCAGCCTATAGTCTTGTTCCCCGTTCCTTTGGTGTAAACGAACGGTACAAGGAATGTGGTCTTCCTCCGTAAATTTCCATTCATCGTATAGTGAACAAGAGTCGAATATTGATAGAGTAAACACAATATTAAACTTCCTGTTGAAACTATCCAGATATTTTTCGTATTGTGCCATACCTGTTTTCAAGTTCTGTCTTTCCCTTACGGATCATACACCTGTAATTAAACATTTGTTAGGATGTTTGTTCCTACTATAGTGACTTGTATACCGAACAAACATATTACCATGTTGATTACAAAAGCAGTTTGATCGTCACCAAGGTTTTTAACGGTACCATGTGTGCCACGTTTGCCTGTAACATAGTCTAACTCAACTGGAGAAACTAATTTTCGTCATCTGTGTTTGCTTCACTGCTGAAACCCACAAGACCCATGGGTCCTATGGGCCTACGTCCACTCTTAGTGAAAGCTACAAGTTTATTACAGACAGAAAATGTTCCTAAAAACGATTTCGAACACGTCTTATACCCTCACCATTTCAATTTTTCAAAAAGAAGAAAAAAAAGAGAAAAGATGATACTTTTCTCTTACTCTCATTCCTATAATTACTTCGTTTCTTTTTGTAGGACCGTTTACAAGTACTGTTCTTAATGAGTCACCACAAAACAGCATTCTGCAAATTATATCCATCTCGTTTATAAAATCCTAAGAAAAGATTTTTCCATATATGTCAGTGAATGAAATTGGCGCCAACCTTGCTTACCGGTTTCATTTTTCATAATTCAGTCACATACATCCCGCCGAATTCTTACTGGCACATGTTCCTTGGTTTTGTCACTCCATGACTTCCACGACTGTTCTTCCGTCTTTTACCAACATTTCTGTTCCAATTATCACAGTTTCGTATACGATTTTTGGGCCTAACTACAATATTTGATTAATTTGTATCGACACTTGCCATGCTTAGACAGGAAATGTCTCCTCCCACCACTGCGCATGTGGCACAGATGCTTCTCTTCCCCGCGGAACAGCTGACTCACGAACCACTCTTTTCCGACACCATTTTGAACAGGCAAGGGGATAAGCCGCAGGTCCAGATAGTTTGTCATATAGTGGACAGATAGCAACACAAAGCAGAAGCACGTCAAAATGAATACTGAATATTGTGTGGCATAGACCCTTCTCTGTCTCAGGCAAATGTGTTTAAAATAGATCCTAGTGAAATAGGTTAAATGAAATTTTATGCCTCTGGATTTTCCCACCGCGACAGTTTCCGTACCTGCTGCCTTAGAAATTAGGATAACGGATAAAATTGTGGCCCAGCTAGTAATCATCGAACGTCGCGTAACAGAAACGAATTCTAGCGAGAAAGTGGTGGACTGTGAAGTGGAGACTGGCGGTTTGCTCTAGCGTCACTGATGCGTGATTTGGATGAATTACATGTCATGAACACACATGAAAAACACTATGATACGATTACAAACAATGAATGATTATCTAAAAGGTTACACTGATCGAAAACGTCCCCTAACATAGTGATTGTATAAAGACATCTTAAATACGAGGGACTTTCAATAAGTAATGAAACATTTATTTTCTGGAAACAAGTGGTTTTATTCCGCATTCCAACACACCATGTTATTCCCCACCGTGTTTTTCAACATAATCTCCGTGCAATGCGACGACTTTAAGCCACCTTTTGGAGATGGCCTGTAAGCCCGCATGATATCACACCGCTGAGCGACATCGAAATCAACGTCTTACTGCATCAATAACCTTCCCATCATCCCAGCAGACTACATCCTTCATTGGACGAAACAGATGGAAGCTGGAAGGTGCTAGATCTGGGCTGTAGAGTGGACGAGGGAGGACAGACCAGTAAAATTTTGTGCTCAGGCTTGTTTGAGTCATTGCGTTATCATGAAGAAGGAAAACTTCGTTTTTTTGTGGCGCCGAACACTCTGAAGTCGTTCCTTCAGCTTCCTGAGGGCAGCACAATGCACTTCATAGCTGATCACTGTACCACGAAGGAGGAAATGAAGCAGAATAGCCCCTTCAGAGTCCCAGAAGACTGTCGTCACGACTTTACCGGCTGAGATTGCAGGTTGGAACTTTTTATTCGAAGGAGAGGTGTTGGACGACTGTCTTGTTTCTGGTTCGAAGTGATGAACCCATGTTTCATCGCCCGTGACGATGTTCGGCAAAAAATTGTCACGGTCAGCCTCGTAACACGCAAGCAATTCCGCACAGATGGTCCTTCGTTCGTCTATACGGTGTTCCGTTAGGCGGCGAGGAATCCAGTTGGCAGACACCTTTCAGTACGACAACTGGTGGATGAGTGTGTCCGCACTACCAACAGAGGAGTCCACTCGTGCAGAAGCACAGATCTGTCGATCATCTCGAAAGAACACGTCTACACGTTCCAACACTACAGCAGTCACAGCTGTGTGGGGCTGGCTGCAGATCGGACAGGTTTGCACGACCTTGTGGTGACGACAAATGCCCCGCCAAACGACTCCACAGTGCTCTCGTTTCCTGCTGAAAGAAGCTCAGTGGCAGCTCTCTGCTTAGAACGCACATTCGTTTTAGAGACCCATTTTGTACCTGTCAGAACTTCATGAAACTATAGGGGCTGAGAGGAATATTCCACGACGTACCACAAATTCTGCATTGTTTAAACCGAAATTGTTGAGCGTCCCTTGTACACACATGGGAGATGCCAAAATCGTCACGTATAAGATAGGAACATATATTTTCTGCTGGTCGATTCCAATCACCCCATTGCCTCCTCCTCGATCACCAACCCTGTTAAGCTGCCGCGTCTTCACATATACATCCCTCCTTCTCTACACCTACGCAACTTCAACCAACTCCCAGACAATGAGATGAGCCCGGATATTTATCCCCCTTACCATCTTTAACTCTTCCCCACATATCCCTCTCCACATCAGGGTTTCCCTCACCATTTTTCCTCTCAAACCTTCAGTCCATTTTCCCTTCTTAAATCGTCTCTGTGAATTGAAGTTTGTGTTACGGAGGACACTGGACTGGGGTCGCCTGTGCAGCTGTGTTAACTATACTGCTACGATGTAATGGGTAGCAGCTCTATTTTGTAAGTGGAAGCCCTGGGTTTAAGTCCCAGCTGTGACACAAATTTTAATTCATTTCTTCTGCTTCTTTCACTATCGAAAATAAAGTTGAGACTCATATGTGTCAAGAAAAATATAATTCCATCAGATTATTAATTTAAACTTGCTGGTGAGATAATGAAAGGAAAACTACTTTTATTAACGTTAAACTAAAATTAATTAAGTTGACAATTCGATCCAAACTTAGCCCTTACAAGCACAGTATTTTTGTAATTAGAAGATCTGTTGTAGAGGTACGTTCAGATGCTTTCAATATGGTTTTAGTAGAATTTGAATTCCCTTAGGGTGAAGTGTAGGTGGCTGTTGGCAAATCCCCCAGCACAATCTTGATGCTTTCGCAAAAATATATGGGCCAGTCTGAACGTCAAAAAGGTTTCCCATTATGTCAACAGAAAGTTAAAAAATTATACGATGCAAGTAATATGCTACTAGGATGTAGCATTAGGTGGAGCACTTTCACTTGCGCAAAATGGGAAGATACAATCAGAAAGTCTGTTACAATGTAAAACGGCCATCAGCGTGTAACGGCAGGGCTGGGTGCCTGAAATCTAAAAGGCTGAATACCTTTCTAGAACTCGTGACCTTACTATCATACATTGAACACAATGAAATTTCTCCATAAAATAATATGGACGCCAACATAACCGTGTACAGTTCATTTGTGACAAAGGATACAACAGCCTCGCCCAAAATGAGATGGTAGACCAATTAGCACAACATTGTGCATCAGGGGGAAACCTCTATCTTCTGCAAAGAGTAGGCAGTCGACAGCCAAATTCATATTTCCGTAGCCAGGCCTGAGTTCATTTTCAGTACCCTTGCTACTCATAACTTTTCACCACTTTATTGAATATACCGTGGAAAAATAACGTTCATCTTCTTGTCTGACCCCAGTCCTGATTTCAGAAGCATATGAAAGGTCTCCCATTTGGCTGTGGCATGCTCTCAATAAGAATGTGTCGGATGATAGCTCTAGTTTCGTTGTCAATGCCAAGTTATTGAAAGGTTCCAAGAGGAGTTGTTCGGTCAATTGAATCGTAAGACTATCTGACATCTGCGAAAGTCATTTTGAATTTCTTTCTTCTATGTTTCAGGTAACAGAAAGCTCATGTCAGATTCATAACCTGTTCGGTAGATGAACATCCTTTCCTGAACCGTCCTTGGTATTCACACATTTGTCAGTTCAACTGTTTTTGTGGCCTAGGTTGAAGCGCTTTTGAAAGAATCCAGTTGTCGATAAGAGAACAGAGAAACCATTGTAACTGTTTACATCCATTAGCTACATACTTATTTTTTATGCACGTCAATATTCACAATCCAATTCGAATCCGTAATGAGTCCGAGAGAGAAGGAGGAACATGACAGCATTTATGAGTCCGTATAGGGGAAAATTCGGACGAATTTATTGATACCACTATTAATATAGTTTTCTCAAATGTGACTGCCTTTACAAACGACTTCAAAGCCGCAACAAAGTCGCACCTAATACACACATGTTAAGAAGAAACAGGAAACTTTGAACGACTGGAGATAGTTTGTTCATATTCACAAGACATGTACATTAGTATGTTTTGCACAAATTATTACATTTGAACTACGCCGGCCTTAGGGTTCAAGGTCAACATCAATATCGCGACGCAACACCACCTACGGGCAAAATGTGCCTGTGACTGTCGTTGTCGCTATATATATGGATCAGGGTGACTTGAGCTGATATGCAAGATGCCTCGCAGACTTATGCACGAACAGTACTGTCAAATCAGTGAGTCTGAAAGAGAGCGCATTATTGGCATGAGAGAATGGAACGCAACTATCCGGGAAACTGCTGCTTGCGAAGGACGAAGTGTTTAGGCAGTACAACAAGTCTGTGCAGCATGGTTCACGAAAGAACGCAGGACACGATGAGATGGGTCAGGTCGCACCACCCAGACCACCCTCCTAGAAGACCGACACCGCATCCGAATGGGATTGCAGGACAGATATGCGTCCTCTTCGACTCTGGCGCAATTATGACAGCGTAATAAATCTTCAGCGGTGACAGTCCGTCGCAGTTTATCACGGTATGGGTTACGTGCGTGTCGTTCACTTCTCCACCTGTCTTGGACAAATGTGCCGAAGCATGCTAGACGGCAGTGGTGTATGGAACGAAGTCACTGGGGACAGAAATGGCATCAGATAGTGTTTTCGGATGAATCCAGGTTCTGTTTGTTTGAAAATGATGGCTGCATTTTGGTTCGCCGCAGACAGGGGGCGCGGCAACACAGTGATTGGATGCACCCAAGACATACGACTGAGGCGTGCTGTTGGGTACAGCTGCAAATCACAGTTGGTAAATGTCCAGGGCACTGTGACCACGGTGATTTACATGAATGACATCCTGCGACCCATGGCCGTATCCTTTCTGCACAACACACCAGACGCCATTTTTCAGCAAGATAATGCACGACCACATGTTGCTACATGGTGTAACAGTTGTCAGCCCGTTGCCCTGGCCCACCAAATCACCGGACTTGTCGTCAATCGAAAATGTATGGGATGTGGTAAAAGGCGGCTGCAGCGCTGTGACATAATGACACCCACTGCTGACAGGAACCAGATGAATGCAGCATACATGGCTGTACAACAGGACGCCATTCGTGCCTTATACGCGTCAATGCCATCACACATGAATTAAGTTATAAGGGCTCATGGCGGACCCTGTGTCTATTAGGCAACAGGCTGAACCTAGGTAACTGAATATGAACGTCCTATCTATAGTCGACGTTCATATTCAGTCACCTCGGTACCTCGGTTCAGCCTGTTGCCTAGTAGACACAGGGTCCGCCATGAGCCCTGCCATGAACGTGCTATCTATAGTTCTCCCCCCCCCCCCCCCCGCCCCCGCCCCCGCCCCACCCGCTCCCCCGCCATGAACCATGGACATGGCCGTTGCTCCGGAGGTATGCGTGCCTCAACCGATACAGATTGCCGTACCGTAAGTGCAACCACAACGGAGGGGTATCTGTTGAGAGGCCAGAAAAACGTGGGGTTCCTGAAGAGGGGCAGCGGCCTTTTCAGTAGTTGCAGGGGCAACAGTCTGGATGATTGACTAATCTGGCCTTGTAACATGAACCAAAACGGCCTTGCTGTGCTGGTACTGCGAACGGCTGAAATCAAGGGGAAACTACAGCCGTAATTTTTCCCGAGGACATGCAGCTTTACTGTATGGTTAAATGATGATGGCGTCCTCTTGGGTAAAATATTCCGGAGGTAAAATAGTCCCACATTCGGATCTCCTGGCGGGGACTACTCAGGAGGACGTCGTTATCAGAAGAAAGAAAACTGGCGTTCTACGGATCGGAGCGTGGAATGTCAGATCCCTTAATCGGGCAAGTAGGTTCGAAAATTTAAAAAGGGAAATGGATAGCTTAAAGTTAGATATAGTGGGAATTAGTGAAGTTCGGTGGCAGGAAGAACAAGACTTCTGGTCAGGTGAATACAGGGTTATAAATACAAAATCAAATAGGGGTAATGCAGGAGTAGGTTTAATAATGAATAAAAAAAAAGGAGTGCGGGTAAGCTACTACAGACAGCATACTGAACGCATTATTAACGCATTATTGTGGCCAAGATAGACACGAAGCCCACACCTACTACAGTAGTACAAGTTTATATGCCAACTAGCTCTGCAGATGATGAAGAAATTGATGAAATGTATGATGAGATAAAAGAAATTATTCAGTTAGTGGCGACGAAAATTTAATAGTCATGGGTGACTGGAATTCAACAGTAGGAAAAGGAAAAGAAGGAAACGTCGTAGGTGACTATGGATTAGGGCTAAGAAATGAAAAAGGATGCCGCCTGGATAAATTTTGCACACAGTATAACTTAATCACAGCTAAGACTTGGTTCAAGAATCATGAAAGAAGGTTGGATACATGGAAAAACCCTGGAGATACTGACAGGTTTCAGATAGATTATATAATGGTAAGACAGATATTTAGGAACCGGGTTTTAAATTGTAAGACATTTCCAGGGCCGGATGTGGACTCTGACAACAATCTATTGATTATGAACTGTAGATTAAAACTGGAGAAACTGCAGAAAGGTGGGAATTTAAGGAGATGGGACCTGGATAAACTGAAAGAACCAGAGGTTGTACAGAGTTTCAGGGAGAGCATAACTGAACAAATGATAGGAATGGGGGAACGAAATACAGTAGAAGAAGAATGAGTAGCTTTGGGGGATGAAGTAGTGAAGGCAGCAGAGGATCAAATAGGTAAAAAGACGAGGGCTAGCAGAAATCCTTGGGTAACAGAAGAGATACTGAATTTAATTGATGAAAGCAGAAAATATAAAAATGCAGTAAATGAAGAAGGCAAAAAGGAATACAAACGTCTCAAAAATGAGATCGACAGGAAGTACAAAATGGCTAAGCAGGGATGGCTAGAGGACAAATGTAAGGATGTAGAGGCTTATCCCACTAGGGATAAGATAGATACTGCCTACAGGAAAATTAAAGAGACCTTTGGAGAAAAGAGAACCACTTGCATGCATATCAAGAGCTCGGATGGAAACCCAGTTCTAAGCAAGGAAGGGAAAGCAGAAAGGTGGAAGGAGTATACAAAAGGTCTATACAGGGGCGATGTTCTTGGGGACAGTATTATGGAAATGGAAGAGGATGTAGATGAACATGAAATGGGAGATACGATACTGCGTGAAGAATTTGACAGTGCGCTAAAAGACCTGAGTCGAAACAAGGCCCCGGGAGTAGACAACATTCCATTAGAACTACTGACAGCGTCGGGAGAGCCAGTCCAGACAAAACTCTATCATCTGATGAGCAAGATGTATGGGACAGGCGAAATTCCCTCAAACTTGTGCAGTAGATTCCTAACGCATTGTTTCTCAGTGTGTCTAGTGCCCAAGGAACTAAGAACAGCCGGCCGGTGTGGCCGAGCGTTTCTAGGCGCTTCAGTCTGGAGCTGCACGATCGCTACGGTCGCAGGTTCGACCACTGCCTCGGGCATAGATGTGTGTGATGCTCTTAGGTTAGTTAGGTTTATCTAAGTTCTAGGGGACTGATGACCTCAGAAGTTAAGTCCCATAGTGCTCAGAGCCATTTGAACCATTTGAACGAAGAACAGCCTTGGGCTTAACGTCTTTGTGGCGTGCCATCCTGTTTTGGTGGTACCAGCAGTAATGTATTCGATTACCATCTGCATTTTTCAAGACTGTTGCTTGTAACAACACTCTGCACTTGCATTCGGGAGAACGGCGGCTCAAACCAGTGTCCGTTAACCCAGATTTAGCTTTTCCGTGATTTTCCGAAATCGTTTAAGGCAAATATCAGGCTAGATTCTTTGATAAGGTCACGACAGATTGGCTTCCGCATCGTTTCCAATCCGAACTTCTGCTCCGTCACAAATAACCTCCTCGCCGACGGGATCTTTAACTCTTAATTTTCTTTGTTTCCTTTTATATCGCGCTTCTGCCCTGGACAGTATAGTGAAGGCTGTACCGGTTGCTAGTATCTGAATCTTTCCCATGTTTGCCTCCTCATGCTCTGACAGTTCTGGGATTTAGCCAGAGTTAAGGAATAGCCTACACCTGCAAGTAAGAGCCATGATGATTGTCTCGAACCGCTCGGAACGACGTCACATCCAGACGCACAGAAAGGGGTAACGTTACAGAATGCTACTTCCTTCGTTCGTGTGCTACCTGTTTTAGGGAACTCCGTTGCAAAAAAGCAGCGTTGTTTTGCCCTCTTATATTTGTTGTTCTTGTATGTCCCAACTTTACCGTTTATATTTCCAGAAATTTCAGAATCCCTAGGCTGAACAAAAACATGGACGATTTTCAACATTTGAATACTACCTGGGAGGACAGGATTATTCCCTGGGTGGACTGACTTTCAAATACGGTACACTTGTTAACGTCAAGACGACCACAGGAAAAGATGATTTTACGGCAACCTGACATACGATAAGGCGGTTGCTCAATTTACTTCTTCACCAATGAGGCTACTGCGCAATAAATTGGTTCCGATGAGTTGCGAGACACAGCACGTCACACAACAAGCAGAGTAATTAGCCAGTTACACGAGAGCGACTTTGAGCTACTGGCAAACTGTACCGTGTGTACCTGGATTTTTTTCTTTATTCCTTTCAGTAGTCTTGCCCTTTAAATGTCGATCAGGCAATTTGCAGTTCCTTTTCAACTTTTTTTGTCTTGTTCTTCTTTTTTTCTCTTTTTCTCTGCGTGTTGCAGCTTAATGATTGGTGAAGTTAATTGCTGATGAATTCGTTATGTTATTCAAACTGAGAAGTTTACTTACATTCATGGAATATTTCGTCGATATTTGAAGGAACACAGGAACATTAAAAAATGAAATTCACTGTATTAATGTTCCAAATTACAACGAACTACAATAAAAAAATATTATTTTGGAACATAGTGAATAAAATATTCCACACTGGCTTTTAAAATACTTCTATTAAAAAGTCACTAAATAGTTTTGCATCAGTAGAGATGCATATTCAGGTGATCTCCACAATAAATTAAAACGTTACAGAATTACAAAGGCTTGAGAATAGATATGGTCATCCATAAAGCGCCGTATATCAATGAGAGCTGTGTACTCATCAATTCTTTAAACACTAATGGTGCGGCACAGTGATTGCTGCGAGCAAAGTCCCATCTTTCGTGAAGATAGATACAAGTAGCACGCTAAAAGCGGTAGTGCATGATTAAACTGATTGGGACTGCGGATCAGTTATAAGTTATAGGAAGCCGGATAAACCTATTTAAATTTCTACCTATCGTAAAATTACGCGAACTATTAAAAACACCACTTTAACATGTCTTAACTTCGACACATAGATACAATAAGGCTTGAATGTCTTACAATGCCGCAGAAAGCACAGAATTGGGAGACGAATAAAATGCATGATAGTATTCATCTCACCATGGAAAAGAGTATTAAGGGTTTCTTCCCTTTTTGGAATTGTCCATCAGAATTAACGACAATGTCATCAGCTGTGATATTTAAAAGAAGCCAACCACTTTGGACCTAGTAATTCATAGCTTCTCTAACCACCCACTGCAGTACTTAAGCCAGCCTTCGAGGCGTTACTTCACAGATTCCTCAGTGTCCATTTGTCACATGAAGCTCATGACTGAGGATTAATTCAGCTTATGGCGTATTCTAATGGATACGATGCAGACTTTATCGATACTATTAACAGAAAGTGAATATAGGGCGCAGTAATGACGTGTACACCTCTGTGTCATCTAGTACACCAATCTCGCTCGCCCCAATATGTTACAGGTCTCATAGAGATAGTAAATAAAATAGGATGCCTTATTATGGTAATACTTCTTTTAAGAGTAGTAAGCATCTGATCTCTAAGAATATAGTTCCGGCCAATTTCGCCGCAAAGTAATGGCGCAAAATTTAGGCGTAGGAAGGAGACAAAGCGAGAAAACTTTAAATCACCGAATGTGTGTGACGACTGTGGGCCCAGATATATAGGCCAGACCGAAAGAAGCTTTGAGGTCCGTTTCGGAGAGCGTAGTAACAAGTCGGGCTCAAGATCAGCTCCAAGGGCCCATTTCCATTAAACAGGCAATTCAATTACTGACCTCTATTCAGATTAGCAGGTGCTGCACTATCAAAATAAGGGTATTACACTCAACATATTAGAGGAGGTAGAAATTTACCGTTCACTAAAAATTTTCCTAAAATAATTGTTTGTCTAGGCAGATAATATTTAGCCTTCCCATACACCTTACTGCTGCATCCCTAACGGGCACTGTAATTCTTTGTTGTGGTTCTTGTTTTCATTTACTTTAATTCTCAACTGATATATCTCAACAACTTTTAAAAAATATACTTCGTTCTAGGTTACTTATACACTTCGTTCTAGGTTACTTATACACTTCGCAATACTAGGAATACACTTACTGGTTTTAAAAGTAGAGCAGTATAGCATTCAAAAAAGTCATGTTATTGGCTACACTTTTCGGGATATGTTTAAACTTTTTTAACGTTTTAACTACGAATGTCATTAAAATATAAAAATTCACAATGGCCCTTTAACACGTAATAGTACTTCAGTTAGACACACTGTAAATCTAACCCCCAGCTTTCTTGTGATAGCGTCAGTGTCTTTTTTAACGCTTCCCAGCCAGTTACCTTAGCCATTTCGCCTTTTTTCCGTCCCTGGAGTGGAAAGGGAAATTACAAAAAAGTCTACTTGCCACCACCACTTGTGTCCTAAAAGAAATTGTACCTCTTCAGGCGTTGTCGCCTATCTACCCCTATCCCAAAACTACTAACCTATTACTATAAGGGTATAGGAAAGGAAGAAAGTAGGGGGAAGAACATATAGAGTAGTGATGAAATGGAAGTAGTTGTGTAGGTGCTTTTTGTAGTTTATTTCATTTTTTGTGTTTGCTTCTTTTGTATGTATATTTTTCTTTATTTATTTTTCTTATATTTTTTTTTAATTAAATTCTTCTATGTACCAGAATTCCAGGAGTCGCTAGCTCAATCCGATTGGCGAAACATCCAAACGTGTCTTCTCGAAATTTTAATGGAGATTCCATTTGTAGTGCGTTCAGAACATCATGTCGACAAAATAAACATCAGCATCTCACGGCTTGGACGTTCCAGCTGGAAGGCGGATCATGAAAGGCACTCCACAGAAAACTGGAAAAGAACTACTTGTACCTGGGGTTGCGAACAAGAGCACAGTGTCGATAACTAAGGTACGTCCAATAACCTAGTTCTGTTTTCTCGTCGGGGCCATATGACCGCGTATCCAATTCACAGCGTTGGTTTTTGTTGCGGAGAAATGAATCACACCTGGGAATAAAAGCGTCAGGGAAGTGGTCTGAGCAGGTGTCCGTCGGGTAAGGAAAGCCAAGATACGCTGCGCGACTCAATGAGCGTCTGTGTCCCCTACACCACAGTGGACACAGAGGGGTATGTCAGCGAGGCGGATGAGATGCAAACCAAACTGGTTGACCTGTTTGCCATTGACGGTGATAAACCAAATGAACTGAATGCTGGTGTCGAGATGACCTGCATGCACCGCTTTCCACACACGACGCCATATGATCCGGGGAAACTTGTGTTCGATGGGGTTGGGAGTTTGACACATTTGTAATGTCACGTGTACTGTCTTTGTCTGGAAGGGGTAAGGAATGGAGGATTCAAGAAAGAAGTGCCGACAGTGATAAAAGGGAGGTGGAATGCCTGATAACATGACTAGGACTGACTTGGAGACTGGCGCATATTCATGCTAAAGCAGGCCAGTCAGGCTCGTCGGGCAATGGCGATAGACTGTCAGTTGGGAGCTAAGTGCCCTGTCTCTGTCTGGTACATGGAATAAGCCCTCTCCACCACGCTCTCGTGGGAGGGCAAGGGAGGAATATTGAACTTTAAATAACATCCCAGTACAGAGAATGGATCCCATCGCCATCAACATCCGACGTGCGTGGGTAATCGGAACCAGGAAAACTTACGTCACTGGTGGATGTGTGTGGCACGGTAAACATTCACGATCGAGCACACTGTACAATGTCGAGAGATCTAAGCCGGTGGTCCACAAGGACAGCCCTGATCGTTGGAGGAGAAGTCTACAGCTGGTTTCCGCTGAACGTCGGTAATTCATAAAATCAGTGCCAAAATAGCGGACGCTGGTGGCCACACTCAGAGGAGCGCCATATCTCTCAGGTAGACCCTCACCAATGAGCAGAGCCTTCGATTTGGAAAAGTTAATGTCGCCACCCAAGTCAGAGCCACACGGACGTCGCCTTCTTTGCGGAGGTAGAGGACTAGATCGTCAGCGTAGGCTGTCCAACAGAAGCGGTGCCAGAGTGAAGTCAGGCCCACCAGGCGTTGGCGAAGCCCCTGAGCACGGGCTCCCAAAGCATACAGTATCGTGGAAAGTGGGCAACCCTGTCGGACAGAGCGCTCGATCGCTAGAGGCGCGGTGCGGTGACCATTACAGAGGATTCTCGAATTCGCGCCGCTCAAGAGCCACATTATCATTGTCATTATATGAGCCGGAAAACCCATGCGTTGCAGGACCGATTTCAGAAAGGTATGGTCAACACGGTCGAATGCCTGACTTAAGTCAAGCGATGCTAATGAGCCAGGTAAATGTTGCGACCTCGCGGGTGCTATCATGTCCCTGTAACGGCAAAGGGCCATAAGGATGTTGTCACGGCCAAGCGAAGTCTGACTGCTTTCTTCAGTCGTGAGGCCAACAGGGAAGTGAAAATTTTCATGTCGCTGTTGAGTAGAGTGATGGGCCGGTAATCACAGATCCGTAATCTCCCATGTCGCTTAGTGACCAGGATGATGACCCCATCAAGGAAGATGCCATGCTGAGCAGGTAAACACGTGCATGGCTAGATGCAGCTCGCATGTCCCGTTAGGATCATTAGGAACAATGCACCCTGTGCTATTCTGGGAAGCACTGAAACAGATTTCTATAGCGCGAGCTGTGATGTCAGTATCCACAGGTGAAGAGGTATCGTACCAGCAATGATAAACAGGGGCGTGCAGCCCGGAGGCGTCTTGTGTATGGGGCTGGCGTGAGCGCGCGGCCTGGCATGCGCATCTTGGAGCCCTGTAAGGGGCCAGTTCACTGATACATCACAGCTGACAATGGTTCGAAAGCGTTTTTTACGTGTTGTGAGTGTCTGTGCACTGCATTGTATTCGGCTGTTTAAGCACTGTGAGCGTGTTTGCATAGTGAGCCACGGTAAAAATTTCTGTTTTGAAGAGCGTGTCGCAGCGCCTCTGATTGGAAACGGGAAAGGTTGCCTGTTCACGTGCATTTAAGGGGCGCTATGAGATCGATCGCCAGTCAGTCAGTCAGTCTGGGTCAGTCTCTCGTCCCCATCTTGCTAGTCTGTCTCTCGTCCGCATTTCTTAGGTAATAAGTGTGTATCGTTCGGAGTGCTAGTATGTCTGTCGTTCGGTTCAACCTTGAAAGCCGGCAAAATGAGTCTTTCCACTCCCCCAGTAAGAGAACTCACCGAGTCGTCTCCTGGTCGGGGCTTAGTTCCTGCATCTGAGTCTGTACGTTAGGCCGCCAGTCTGCTCGCTCAGGCAATCGCCATTGGCGGTTGGATCGATTGGTTGGTCGGCCGCGCACTTGTCTGTCTTGGGCGTCGGCGCATGTGAGGTCGCCACGTGAGTCCAGTGAGCTACGGCGTATAGCGAGGGGTAGTGACTTCGCGGTCGACACGAGAGCAACAGGAGTCGACCCACGACATCAGTCTGGCCGGTGGGAGCTGCGACGCCGTGGGACGGAAGATTGGCGCGCCTTTCTGCGTCCGCTGAAGCGGCTGGCAGGGGACGGTTCGGGAGAGCAATTTGGGGGTGCTGCGCCAGGTCTTCTCGAGAAATCACAGTTTATTAGAAGTTAATTGACTGGTGATATCTTGTTTGATTTACTCTTGTTAAATTCTACTTGTTTTCTTGGTGAGGTCACCAGCTGTTTTGCTTTGGGGTCGTCCCACCATTCTTTCCCGTTTGCTCACCCACGGGAAGGTGGTTGCTTATAAATTGGGTGGTCCGTTTTTCCCTTGTGGAGTAGGGGCGGGTCAGAGTAACCTGCGATTCGGGTTGTTCGGTAATCTCTCTATCAATATACCGTACATTAGTAGCTGCCTCTGTCATGTTTGTCGGATTTTGTGTGTTAACAAATTTATTGCTTGAAGTGTAACGGCCTAATACATGAAATATGTTTCGATCTTTGGAAACTTTCCCGTTTGCTCACCCACGGGAAGGTGGTTGCTTATAAATTGGGTGGTCCGTTTTTCCCTTGTGGAGTAAGGGCGGGTCAGAGTAACCTGCGATTCGGGTTGTTCGGTAATCTCTCTATCAAAATACCGTACATTAGTAGCTGCCTCTGTCATGTTTGTCGGATTTTGTGTGTTAACAAATTTATTGCTTGGAGTGTAACGGCCTAATACATGAAATATGTTTCGATCTTTGGAAACTTTCCCGTTTGCTCACCCACGGGAAGGTGGTTGCTTATAAATTGGGTGGTCCGTTTTTCCCTTGTGGAGTAAGGGCGGGTCAGAGTAACCTGCGATTCGGGTTGTTCGGTAATCTCTCTATCAATATACCGTACATTAGTAGCTGCCTCTGTCATGTTTGTCGGATTTTGTGTGTTAACAAATTTATTGCTTGGAGTGTAACGGCCTAATACATGAAATATGTTTCGATCTTTGGAAACTTTCCCGTTTGCTCACCCATGGGAAGGTGGTTGCTTATAAATTGGGTGGTCCGTTTTTCCCTTGTGGAGTAAGGGCGGGTCAGAGTAACCTGCGATTCGGGTTGTTCGGTAATCTCTCTATCAATATACCGTACATTAGTAGCTGCCTCTGTCATGTTTGTCGGATTTTGTGTGTTAACAAATTTATTGCTTGGAGTGTAACGGCCTAATACATGAAATATGTTTCGATCTTTGGAAACTTTCCCGTTTGCTCACCCACGGGAAGGTGGTTGCTTATAAATTGGGTGGTCCGTTTTTCCCTTGTGGAGTAAGGGCGGGTCAGAGTAACCTGCGATTCGGGTTGTTCGGTAATCTCTCTATCAAAATACCGTACATTAGTAGCTGCCTCTGTCATGTTTGTCGGATTTTGTGTGTTAACAAATTTATTGCTTGGAGTGTAACGGCCTAATACATGAAATATGTTTCGATCTTTGGAAACTTTGATATTGTTGCCTATGATCTTAAGAGGCGGTATCTGTGTACTGTAGAGCATCTTAACTATTGTTTGGCCAACCTTGTAGAATTTTATATAAGATTGCATTTCATGGGCTTTTATTTAAATGATCATTTTTGTATATAAAGTTGCCACCCTTTCACTGTAAGAGTTTTCTTACAAGTTAAAATCAAATTGCACCTTCCGTTGCAAAGTTAATGTTTTAATTGTTAGTGTTTTGTGCCATTTCCATCCCTCCTATGGGGGGGGGGGGTGCATAGATTGTGTGCTTGCGTAAATGGATAAAATTCTTAGTTTCAATTTATCTGGTGTGTTGCAGATTTGCATCAGGGTAGTCTTTCAGAGGCTGTTGTGAGCAATCGTAATCAATCGTAATTACGGCCGTGTCAAAAGGGAGTGGCAAGGTTCTCTGCCCGAAAGATCATACAGTCGTTTCTTTCTGCCTCTGAATAAATTGTAACTTTGATATTTAGAGGATGCTTTCTGATTATAATTTTTAATCTGTTTCTTTTAAAAATGCCTTTAGGCACTATTAAAGAGAATAAAATTCCCATTTGTTGAAAGGACTTTGGTTATGATTTCATCAGTTACTTCCTGGAAACTACTTCCATGCTTACTTCCATGCTTACAGAGTGTGCTTAAATGTGTTAATGTTCTTGATGAATCGCTAGTAAATAAAGTAAATTCTTAATAATATTCTTTGAAAATAAATCAAGGTTCACATAGCATTACACATGCATTATCGTTTGACAATTATGAGTTGTTTCATGTCTGTTCCATTATTTTGTGAACAGATGTGTAAGCAGTACAATGCAAGATTTCGACAGTTGAAGATTAGCAAGCTTGTTTACTTAGCCTTTTTTATGCATTATTTTCACAATTTATGATTTATTTGCATCTCTGCACATCAGTGTGCAATGTTGGTGGTTGCGTTAACCGCCTTTGTAGACGCAACATGCTGTTACATCCTTGAGCCCCCCGGTTCTAGATGTACCCTTGTCCGATTAATGGCTGACGCTACAGATCAGTTTACAGTTTACATAAAGCAGAAGGTGAAATATATGCAGATTTACCAAAGTCTTTATTAGCAAGTTCTGCCATATGATAGGTGCGAAAGGCAATAATGTCTCTGTCAACGAAACTTTCGAGTCCACCAACATTGGGTAATCCTGTGCCTCCACGGACAATGGCTACAGTAAACCATCCGTTACCATGATCAAACGAATCATTAATATCTAAACTAAAATTAAGTCGGCATCCACAGAAAACAGAAGGTCCGTCCAGCAAGGCTTGAGCAGCGACAGACTTGACTGGAATACGATTCTTCTTGTCTCCAGATGTTGTAGCAAACTCAATGTTCTCGATGGTTTTGTAGACTGTCTGTTTAGTACGGCGACGGTGTTTCGTGAGTAGTTTGCAGGCCTGTAGACTATTTCCTGCGACCTCATGCACACCAGGGTGAGTGTTTGGTATCAATGTAATAAACAAACTACGTAAAATGCTTCCCTAAGTAAATTGTATACATTACTTTAACAGTTTATAGTTAGTGAGCATGTCTGCACATCAGTGAACTGCATTATTTCGGTGACTTATGAGTAATATGCAGGTCTGTAGGCTGTTAAATGCATTATTTCGACAATTCACAATTAGCAAGTGTGTTTGCAGAGCATTAAAGCTGCATTATGTTTTCACTTTACGAGTTGTTTTCGTGTCTGTACATCAGTAGCCTGTGTTATATCGGTGATTTAGGAGTAGTTTGCAGGTCTGAGGGCTGTGGTAATGCTCCCCCACGCAAGTCGGAGCGTCTGTTGTGTATCAGAGTAATAAATGAGCTATGTCAAATCCATCCCTAAATAAATTGTTGCAAAATAAATGAAGTACACTCCTTCCACTCTCCAGTAGCCCAGCGCAGGCTTAGTCATTTTCGCGCCATTCCCCCCCCCCCCCCCCCCCCCCCAGACCACCACGGGATGAAAGTTCGCTCTGGTGGCTGCATTGTGTACTATCTAGCAGCCCACTACAGGCTGAGTCCTTTCCTGTCATCCCCCCTCCCCTCCCCCAGATTGCCAATTAGGTCAGTGCCCTCTGGTGGCAGTACCGTGTCCGTTAGACTCCAGACGTCATGGTGAACACACTGTATGGAGCTACTGCCCCATATTCTTTAAATAAACACTGGATACAAAATACCGACTTACGTCCATCCTATGCAACAGCCCAGCACAGGCTGTGTCCCTTCCCAGCCAAGTCCTAGGAAGAGGTAGCGGTTAGTGGCGGTGTCGCAAGTGACCTTTTTCCCGCCATTTTCTTAGGTTTGTGGAGGTAGCCGTGGTGAGTTGCATTGTCATGCAGGAATTTGATCTTCGCGCCATTTTCTGGGGGGGGGGGGGGGGAAGGGGGAAGAGGGGGAGAGGAGGGGTTTAGATTAGTGGAGGTAGACCAATTGACCTATCTTCCCGCAAAACTTTGAACTTTGTCCTCGTACTCAACTGCATCTAGTATTGACGGGAAGTGATTATAGTTGGATATTTGGACTCACGTTCTCAAACAACGATGGAATAATTATCGATCACAGTGCACCGTGTCACCGAACCACTTGTTTGCAATTGGTTTGAAGAACATTCTGGACAATTCAAGCGAATTATTTGGCCACTCATCGAACATCTATGGAACATAGCCGAAAGGTCATGTAGTATAAAAAATCCTGCATCAGCAACACTGCCGCAGCTATGGACGACTTTAGATGAAGCGTGGCTCAATATTTCTGCACCGGACTTTAACGACATGTCGATTCCATGCCGTGTCGAGTTGCCACACTACGCCGGGCAAGAGGAGGTGTGGCACGGCATTAGGGGTTATGCCATGACATTTGTCCTCTCAGTGTAATGTGCAAGTAGTAGCGTGTATTACTCAAGCGATTTCGAGATAATCGCTAAAGAAGTTTAACGTGTCGAATATGTACTGATCCATTGCGACTATGAGGGTGGTGACCACGTGGTTAACGTTAAGGCACTGTAATGTGTGGATCGTTGCGTCGGGTCCCACTCACGTTTTTTCCCAGTTTAACGCTCGCCTTATTATTTCATATGTATTATATGTTAATATATATGTAGACTTAGAGAAACCTTTTGACAATGTTGACCGGAATACTCTCTTTCAAATTCTGAAGGTGGCAGGGGTAAAATACAGGGAGCGAAAGGCTATTTACAATTTGTACAGAAACCAGTTTGCAGTTATATGAGTCGAGGGACATGAAAGGGAAGCAGTGGTTGGGAAGGGAGTGAGACAGGGTTGTAGCCTTTCCCCGATGTTATTCAATCTGTATATTGAGCAAGCAGTGAAGGAAAGAAAAGAAAAATTCGGAGTAGGTATTAAAATCCATGGAGAAGAAATAAAAACTTTGAGGTTCGCCGATGACATTGTAATTCTGGCAGAGACAGCAAAGGACAGAAGAGCAGTTGAACGGAATGGATAGTGTCTTGAAAGGAGGATATAAGATGAACATCAACAAAAGCAAAACGAGGATAATGGAATGTAGTCGAATTAAGTCGGGTGATGTTGAGGGAATTAGATTAGGAAATCAGACAATTAAAGTAGTGAAGGAGTTTTGCTATTTGGGGAGCAAAATACACTCCTGGAAATGGAAAAAAGAACACATTTTTATGACACCGGTGTGTCAGACCCACCATACTTGCTCCGGACACTGCGAGAGGGCTGTACAAGCAATTTTCACACGCACGGCACAACGGACACACCAGGAACCGCGGTGTTGGCCGTCGAATGGCGCTAGCTGCGCAGCATTTGTGCACCGCCGCCGTCAGTGTCAGCCAGTTTGCCGTGGCATACGGAGCTCCATCGCAGTCTTAAACACTGGTAGCATGCCGAGACAGCGTGGACGTGAACCATATGTGCAGTTGACGGACTTTGAGCGAGGGCGTATAGTGGGCATGCGGGAAGCCGGGTGGACGTACCGCCGAATTGCTCAACACGTGGGGCGTGAGGTCTCTACAGTACATCGATGTTGTCGCCAGTGGTCGGCGGAAGGTGCAAGTGCCCGCCGACCTGGGACCGGACCGCAGCGACGCACGGATGCACGCCAAGACCGTGGGATCCTACGCAGTGCCGTAGGGGACCGCATCGCCACTTCCCAGCAAATTAGGGACACTGTTGCTCCTGGGGTATCGGCGAGGACCATTCGCAACCGTCTCCATGAAGCTGGGCTACGGTCCCGCACACCGTTAGGCCGTCTTCCGCTCACGCCCCAACATCGTGCAGCCCGCCTCCAGTGGTGTTGCGACAGGCGTGAATGGAGGGACGAATGGAGACGTGTCGTCTTCAGCGATGAGAGTCGCTTCTGCCTTGGTGCCAATGATGGTCGTATGCGTGTTTGGCGCCGTGCAGGTGAGCGCCACAATCAGGACTGCATACGACCTAGGCACACAGGGCCAACACCCGGCATCATGGTGTGGGGAGCGATCTCCTACACTGGCCGTACACCTCTGGTGATCGTCGAGGGGACACTGAATAGTGCACGGTACATCCAAACCGTCATCGAACCCATCGTTCTACCATTCCTAGACCGGCAAGGGAACTTGCTGTTCCAACAGGACAATGCACGTCTGCATGTATCCCGTGCCACCCAACGTGCTCTAGAAGGTGTAAGTCAACTACCCTGGCCAGCAAGATCTCCGGATCTGTCCCCCATTGAGCATGTTTGGGACTGGATGAAGCGTCGTCTCACGCGGTCTGCACGTCCAGCACGAACGCTGGTCCAACTGAGGCGCCAGGTGCGAATGGCATGGCAAGCCGTTCCACAGGACTACATCCAGCATCTCTACGATCGTCTCCATGGGAGAATAGCAGCTTGCATTCCTGCGAAAGGTGGATATACACTGTACTAGAGCCGACATTGTGCATGCTCTGTTGCCTGTGTCTATGTGCCTGTGGTTCTGTCAGTGTGATCATGTGATGTATCTGACCCCAGGAATGTGTCAATAAAGTTTCCCCTTCCTGGGACAATGAATTCACGGTGTTCTTATTTCAATTTCCAGGATTGTAGTTTGGACAAGAAGAGAATAGAAGCTATCGAAATGTGGTGCTACAGAAGAATGCTGAAGATTAGATGGGTAGATCACATAACTAATGAGGAAGTATTGAATAGGATTGGGGAGAAGAGAAGTTTGTGGCACAACTTGACTAGAAGAAGGGATCGGTTGATAGGATATGTTCTGAGGCATCCAGGGGTCACCAATTTAGTATTGGAGGGCAGCGTGGAATGTAAAAATCGTAGAGGGAGACCAAGAGATGACTACACTACGCAGATTCAGAAGGATGTAGGTTGCAGTGGGTACTGGGAGATGAAGAGGCTTGCACAGGATCGAGTAGCATGGAGAGCTGCATCAAACTAGTCTCAGAACTGAAGACCACAACAACAACATATATCAAAGGTAATATGTTGATAATTCATGTATATTTCAATGAGTTTTACTTAATATCCAATGTTATTTGGCAGTTTATTAATTTTTATTACCACAGGAAATTACAGTTTTGAACATGGCTGTTACTCAGAAACCGTATACTAGTTTCAGCATGGGCGTATACAGCCAACCGGTTGCACATAACTGGTAGGTACGTTGGCCTAGGTTTCGACACTTGCTAAGGGTGTCTTCATCAGAAGGAAATTTTGGTGAATGCTAAAGTTACATTGCTAAAAAGCAATTGCCACGATTTAGAGCAGTTGTGCTCTATTCAAAACTGAAATAAAACGTTATAGCCCTTGCCTCGTGTGCCCAGCTGAGAACAACATCATACTCATAGTGTCATGTTCGCAGCTGGGCATACGTGGCGAAGGCTAGAATGTTTGATTTCAGTTCTGACTGGAGCATAGATGCTCTAAATTTTGGCCATTCGTTTTTAGCAATGTAATTTTACGATTTAGCAAAATTTCATACTGATAAAGACACCCGTAGTAGGTGCCGAAAAGTAGGCCAACATACCCACCAGTTATGTGCAACCGGCTGGCTCCTATGTTGATCATAGGAAGTATTATGTTAGTAATGGTCGGTACGCCGATGATCAAACGCATAATTTTTTCCTGGATATGTGTGTCTGTCGTGAGTTTAGAAATCACATATAGCTGCAACGCGCTAAGGTACCGAGAACTGCTTTGCACCCGGACAGTTTGTTTTACAGACACAGGTTTAACGGATAACTGACAGGCTTGGGAGATCCAAGTCCAACACCGATAAATGAAGGTGTATATAACTTTATTCAATAGTACAGTGAGTTACAGTATGCCAGAATATGATGGTGCTGTACAAATAATCGTAGTATGTGCTCTGAGCATTACAAGTTGCAGGATGATATTTCTCGTACAGTCACGGAAAGCATAAATTAAAGTGGTATCTACTACATCGAATAAGCGCACTTTTTCCGCATGCACAAGGAATCTTCAGAGTTTCTAGGAAAAAAAACAAACTCGTCGTCATTTTTAAAAATTACTCTGTCTTTCGACAAATTGGAAGCAAACCATGCGTAACGTAACATTTTCGTAAATATCGGTGCCGTAAATTGATAGTGTAGGATTGAATGTATTTTAGTAGCATCTTCACGAGAAGCAATTTCTCGTTCCTTGTCAATCAAATAGGAACAAGTCTGAAGGCGCTTTATGAAGTTTTCCACTAGTCTATAGAAATATAAGTCGCATACTATTTGTGTAGTAATAAAAATTAATAAACAGCCAAAGAATATTGGGAATACTGTAAAAGTTCTTAGAAATACATGTGTGTTTTAATCATATTACCTTTGAAATGTAATATGTATGAAATAATATGACTAGTGTTGGGAAAAAAACCGTAAGTGGGTCTCGAGCCAGCGATCCACCAATTAAGGAACTTGAATGCTAACCACATGACCGCCTCCAACTCATACTCAATATCGCAAGCACCTGTACACCACTGAGCCTTAAAATGTCTCATGTGATTTTATCGCAAGCGCCAAGTAATACGCCTTACTACTTGCGCATTACGTTGTCCCAATGGAGTAAAAGTGTAAAAAGTTAGAAGTAAATCCGTTATCCGAAAGTAGTGGCCTTCCCTTGATCAGTTGGGAATATCTGAGAGGTGATTCTGTTCCATCACTGACCTTAAATCAGCTACACTATCAGATTAGTCTCAATAAGTATCGTCAGCCTCGTTTTGCCTTGCGAGACAAGTCACTAGTGATGTGCCACTATTACGCATCCTGTCGCTATCCAACAACGTTCAAAAGACTCTCAGATCCGATGACTACCGCGAACAGTCACTAAACCGCTCTTATCTCTCCATTAACAAAACAGTATAGTACTGTAATGTCAGAATGGAGAAAGGCATGCACAATATGTTTCCACTGGCGGCGCAAATGGAATTTACTGTCTTGTATTAGACCTCGCCAATTTCGCGTCTCTGAATTTGTTCCATTACCGCTATCATGCCTACTTTTAACGTCTGCAAACGTTGGAACACTGCTCTCACATTGTATGCTCTCAAATTTTCTCTATAGACTCGCAACACTTTCCCAGAACCCTTCTAAAAATTCACTAACGAAAAAAATAGCAACACCAAAAAATAATTAATGTAAACTAATGAAATTTTGGGAATAAATATTTGTCTTGATTGTGACTCAGGAAGTCGGGATGAGGGGTACACTTAGAATGAAAGGTCAAGGCCGCTATAATGTCACTCCTTAAACACAACAACTACCAAAACAATAAATTAACAATTTATTCAAGACAATATTTATAAAACAGCTAAGGGACAATCAACACATGGCCATCTTTAAGACAATACCAGAATGCCACATAGCTTGCTTCTTAAGCAAGGCAGCATATTATAATTACCAACACTAACTGAAAGAGATGAGCCACAAAGATTTCAATAGTTAAAGGAACAATAAATTACAATCTGGAGGTGATTTAAAAGTTACCAATTTATACAATTCATTCCCAAGCAATTAAAAAAACTTTTTTTAAAATATATATGGAACACGTTAAAAGTTTACCAAACGGGCAGGGGGTGACGCCTGGCTGCCCTGGGCAAAAGGTGACTTGAATTAAAATGCCTGAAGCAGCAGACCAGCCGTCCAAAACAACACCTAAACGCCGGGGCCCAACCGGTGGTCACTTCCCATTGTACGTCACGCCACAGCCTCTGTGCACCAAAGCGAAACGTGGCACCGCTCCCACACACCCCAAGTCGCAGAAAACTGGGACACAAACCGACCGCAGAAGACACGGCAAACACCAAAAAAATGTTCAAATGGCTCTGAGCACTATGGGACTTAACATCTGTGGTCATCAGTCCCCTAGAACTTAGAAGTACTTAAACCTAACTAACCTAAGGACATCACACACATCCATGCCCGAGGCAGGATTCGAACCTGCGACCGTAGCAGTCTCGCGGTTCCGGACTGTGCGCCTAGACCACCGCGGCCGGCACGGCAAACATCAAACAAACATCAATCAATATAAGAGATCAATAAATAACAATATGAGTGAAGAAGCAATTGCTCTTATACTGAGTGAATGCTGTCAAATAAATGCACTTATATAAGTGACCCAAGTCTTACAGCAATATACAAGAGACGTCAAATTGGTGGCAATCAAAATACACTGAAAATCTCATACAGACAAAACATAAACTTCTGGTCACTGTCCCAAAAAGCCAAAAAATTTAACACACACACCTTCGTGCTAATCAGCTTCCTAATAGTAATGCAAACAGCGGATTTTTGAAAGCAATTAGTAACTGCTGGTCTCCATTCGGTCACACACTTTGCCGACTGCTCTTCAACAACGCGTACATTAGGGCATCCCAGCAACAAGTACACTCGCTGGAACGCAAATGGTTCAACGAAACGAAGGCACCAAAATGAGATACACCTTCGATGGAGAACGTTGTTCGAGATGGTCTCCAGCGATGGGTCTCTCCGAGAAAACAGGCACCAAGCCAATGCGACGAACAGCGCTTGGAGTTGACTTCAGGCAGGTCCACCACAAACTCGCCACCGTCTTACGAGGTAGACGCAGCGTGCCGCTGCTGGCCGAGCACGCGTATTTTCCTCTTTCGTCCACCCAAGCACGTCCTTGCGCCCCGTAGCGAGTCCAACACCGACTGCCGCGAGCGCGAAACACGAGCGAGATCACAACATGGGCAAAGATCCTAGCACAGCCAGGTAATCGATAGTGTCATGTCAAAGGGCTGGTGTCCAGAAAAGACACTCCAAGGCTCACAGGTAATGCATTTAAATGATTAACATTGCAAGATCAGAAGTTAATGTAAGCTTGAGATATGCCATTGCAAAAGTGAAATTCTGGTACATTAATAACCGGAGTAACCACCAGAATGTTGACTTCAAGCAGGCAAACATCCATGAATTGAGTCGTACAGGTGCCGGATGTCAGCTTGAGGGTTGGAGTTCCACGCCTATTGCAGTTGGTCGGTCACTACAGGGACGGCTAATGCTGTTTGTGGAGGATGTTGTAGTCCGGCAATGTCCCATATGTGCTCGATTGGAAACATAGGTGATCGAGTAGGTCGAGGAAACACATTGGTACTCTGTACAGCATGTTGGGTTACAAAACCGGTATGTGGGCGAGCGTTATCCTGTTGGAAAACGCCCCATGGAATTCTGCTCATGAATGGCAGCACAATACGTCGAATTACCAGACTGACGTACAAATTTGCGGTCATGGCGCGTGGGATAACCACATGAGGGCTCCTGGTCACAGGAAATCTCACCCAGGCCTTAACTCCAGGTGTAGGTCCAGTGTGTCTAGAACATATAAACCGTAATTCGAGCCCCGACGAAGAAAGACTAAAAACGAAACTACTCTGATTCTCCAGTTAAAGTGCTTATCCAGTTACTCATTCATCCATACATTGTAGAGTTATGGTGGGGCTAATGAAGAGAGCGTAACATAGGTTGGTCATGGGAAATACAGAAAAATAAATAAACGATGGTTCACTAACCAGTCCTTACCCCACCTATGATTTATATAGAACAAACAGCAGAAGAGTAGTCAGACTAATAGAATATGTATTAAGTATTCCAGATAACGGTTGGGGGGTGGGGGTGGGAGAGGCTGAGACAGGACTCCATCATAGTTAATGAACCAGCGCTTACAACTGAATCTCGGGCGCGATGTAAGCGCGGAAGGGGTTACTGTATACTATTGCGCACGTGTTTTGTAAAGAATTACGAGACGTAAATACTTTATTTAGCTCCTTTCAATGTTACAAGTCTGGGAAAGAAGCGTCCGGCTCGCTTCCCACGCCCGGGTTCCCGGGTTCGATTCCCGGCGGGGTCAGAGATTTTCTCTGCCTCGTGATGACTGGGTGTTGTGTGATGTCCTTAGGCTAGTTAGGTTTAAGTAGTTCTAAGTTCTAGGAGACTGATGACCATAGCTGTTACGTCCCATAGTGCTCAGAGACATGTTGACAAAGGCGGAAATTGATGCTGAATGGATGGCGTGGGAGGGGGAGGGGTCGAGGGACAGACTTCTGTCGTCTTGTCAAGTGGCTCTGCCGGATAATAGGGAGAGTCAAGCGCCAGGGGACGTTTCGCTCGTCCGCCTACTAGCGAATCAGAAGCTTACTAATTTCCCTTTGCGGCTTTTCATTACTCATGTTCTCGCAGTCACAATACTTCGAAAACTTAAACTCCTAGTGTTGCTAGATAACCTTCAATCATAAACGAAATGCGTGAAAATAACGATAACCGTCTGTTGGTTGGAGGGGAATTTTGTTAGTTCCATTTCGAATAAGAAATGGTATTCTTCTGTCGGAGAGTTGCTTTGTGACTTATTCGCAGGAGAGAATCTCAATATTTGTATCACCGACTGAAATTGAGATGTGCTTAGTTCTTTTCTTTGGCGCAATGGTAATTATAGTTTCACGAAAATCGATGTGAATGAAGGTGAAAAAGGGAGCATGAGCGCTTCGTGGAAGTGGGATAACAGAGCAAATCTCCAATAGTTGAACAGCACTATGAATATGGCCAGTCTATCAGTTGTGATGCTTGCTCGACAGCCATGGAAGCAGCAGCCGAAAATAAGAGAGGCCACGGAAACAATTAAACGTGCCAGCAGCATGAGTAGGGTAAATGGCTACAAGTTACTAAGGATCATTCTGACAGCGGTTCCAGTCCAATAGGCAGCGTGTGTTCGCCAGCTAGCAGCCATACTCAACGGCATTAACTTAAAGAAGTTGCCGCAAAGAAAGTGCTTTGCCGCTGGAAAATGCTGTCTGCGGGAACAAGCCCCTGATTCGGTGTTCCTTGCCAATTTCAGACTAGAGAGGCACAGACAAGTAGCCTTCCGTATAATCAGTCCTTCACAGTCGTCTTGATTCGAATCGGAGAGTTGCCACCTGACAATCGAAATAAGACGGTATACAAGATAACCCATTTATCTTGACCACATAAAATAACTTTGTGTTCAGAAGTAAAATAAGAAATTTATCAAGGAAATGTTGCGTACCTACCAGTAGGACATTAGCCAGCTTGACTGTCTTTCTTGTAACTTCGTTCATTACGAAGATATGAACGGTAGTACGATCTTTTTTTAAAGTGACATCCTATATTTTTATTCGATAATCCACTTCCTTTCTTCAAGAGCTACTCAAGAACAAGTCACGGTGTACCATTCACATAAATATGATGCCGTTAAAAACGTAACACGAAATTGTCTTTGATACTCCTGTACTACCATACAGCGAACTACGCGGGCTAACGTAACTCCTCCACCTGCTGGTGTTGACTTTAAATCAGATGGAAACGCAAGCAAACCGTACACCAGTCGTTGAGGCAAATGTCCGGTTGATCGTCTGTGTGCGTACCAACAAAGACAAGGCAGAGAATCTGTTCGTCTATGGAGTGAGGAAAACAATAATTGCAATACTGTTTTCTTATTTACAATTGGTGTACATGTAGCACAGTTAAAGTTACGATAGTTAAAGGTACGTCCCAAAAGGACGCTTTCTAGTCCTGTTATGAATTTGCAGGAAACATGAAGTTTTCAACAGGAGGTAGCGAAATCGTCGAAGAACTTGCAGAGACAAAGCTGCTGAAGTAATTGTTCTTGAAGTAGCCAAGTAAGTCTCGTCGCCAAGAGGACATTGTCACGTCGGGATGCTTCGTGGGTTCTCTGAGAGAAATATTGTATTATGCTCAGCTTTGGTACTGAGCGCCCATATACAAGTCCTTGATAAAGCTGGAATAAATCACTTCAGCTGTCGCACAATGCAGATACAAACGTAACTCTTGAGGTCAGTTCCGGTACACTACTTTCGTAGAGCATGTTGCGACTGCACTATGGCGGTCCTCGACTGCTATTCGACAACTGGCCTACCACTGGTGTAACCTCACCACAAAATAAAATAATATGAATAATATTCTCATTTAGTGTAACCTCCCAAAAAATAAATTGTGTAACCTATCAATAATAAAATGTGACTAATCTCTCAATAAAAAAATGTGGGTCACTTATAACCTTTCAATAATTGACAGTCAATTTAACCTGATAAATTTTGGACGTCAGCAATGCTGCGTCATGGCCCTGATACATCATTCTGAATAAACTAAAAAATCTTACGTCAGGCTCCGCCATCGCTGCACACGATCGGCCCAGCCAACACGATACACCAGGCTGCTCGCTAGCAACTACTTACTGCTACAGCCACACAGTTCCTACTGCAGTCAACACTGCTCTTTGGTCTCCGATTCTCTTCTAGCTTACATATTGCAGGCAGCGCGTGAGCAATACATCGAAATTACATCAGCTCGAGTGCGCTAGCGTCAGATTCTTTAATCATGGACCTCTTACATAACCCTCCACTGGGGGGGGCAAAAATTTGGAAGCGATGGTGAGTCAATTGGACTTGCCATGAGCAACAAATTTTTCCATAATCTATTTAGTTTACTAAGGCTACAATCACAGAGTATATACATCATTGATAAGTGCAGAACATATTAAGAAATTAAATAGAGTGCACATGCACTGAGTACAAAACATATTCACAAATGACAAAGTATATACGCAATGAGTACAAAATATATTAACAAATGACAAAGTGCACACGCACTGTAGAGGTCTTTAGCATATTTGCATGAACTGAATACATTAACAAATGAAATAAAGTGCACACGCACTATAAAAGTTTTTTAGCATTTTACAAGTATTTAAATAAATTGAGAAACGAAATAAAGTGCACACGCACTGTATAAGTCTCTATCGTTGTACAAAAATTTAAACGCACTGAATAAGTCTTTACCATTTTATAAAAACTAGGGAAGGAATGGGAACGATTGCATCATGGTTGTAGCACAGTAGGTTCCACGTAGCTGCACTGAAAGTCCATATCTTTCTACAGAAGCACAACACCAAGTGAGACAATCTGATGTTCTCTTCCCTGAAGTATTTATCAGTGTAGCCAAGACACTGAAATGTTGTATTAATATTCAATGTTATCATTTTGGTAGTATATTAGGTACACCAAACAGTAGGACTATAATAACATCTCCATCGTTCAAGGTGGTGGACAGCTTGATATGTCAACACCATATTCTTGTAGAATCCATACTCTTACAGCAACGTAGAATTAGTGCAAAAACCAATAAGTGCTCCATGATCTTGAGGATGGACAGGACAAACGGATATTGCAGTAATTGCTGGTAATTAGGTCAGAAGGTGAAGGACACATTAAGTCTTATGCTAGTCATCATAGAATTACACTAGTGTATCAACCGATTTGAATAATTATTGGCATTCATTGGTTAGTTACTGAACATTTTTCTGCATTATTCAGAAGTCATCATTCAAAGCAAGACTTAATTAATGGCATAGCACTTATGCATAAGTCGTCATATTACAGTAATCAGTGGCATTTATTGGCCAGTTACAAAGTATTCATACAGTGTTACAAAACATTATTCAGTGTTATTCACAAGTCATCATTTAAAACAGGAGCTATTGAGTGTAGCAACAAGATACTGGTGTTTATATACGATATTATGTAAGTGACATAAGACATATTTAAAATGTAAGACATTGGAACTATTACTCAAGGTCGGTAGTCCAATAATACATAGACATAATGGAATCAATACACAGAAAATTTACATTATCTTTAGGACTAAAAATATATCTTAAACTGGTAGCATTATTCAGTTGTATACTGGTAATAGTTGGGACTGTTTTTTTGTGCTAGCAATGCATTGCATTGGGACCGATAGTTGCTAGGGCATGAAAATATTTGCTTTTGACTTATTGCTGGAAATAAGGATTAATAACGTCATTTGTCATGAGTCAGCTGTAGCAAGGTTATGAAACAAGTACAGTATATGTGAGCACATTCTTAAATGATAGACGCAACTGGATAAAAAAAAATGCAAGTACTAGAACAGGTTTAATAACTAACTACTTATAGGATGTTATGTCACGAAAAGCTTCTCCTCGAAAAATACAAAATGGATAATTGAGCTGAAAGAAGAAATGCATATTATGCTAAAAAATAGTGAACTTTGAATTAACAGGTAATGAAACGTGTACTTAATATGTATGTACTCTAGCTGTCTTTTCCAAAACATTCAGTCATTATACTATGCGACATAAGACATACTGCCAAAAGGAACTGCAACAAATACTTAATTAACTAAATAGCATTTCTTAACTAACAGTAAATATATAAACGTCATAATTATCATCATCCACAAAGAAAAACTTCATTATTCATATTACCATAACTTCATCACTATCATCACCAGTAAAGAAAAACTTCATTATTCATATTAGCATATTCTTCATATAACTATTCATCATCATTTATTATCATCTGCAAAAAATAGACACTTCAGTATGCATATTCATACACTCCTGGAAATTGAAATAAGAACACCGTGAATTCATTGTCCCAGGAAGGGGAAACTTTATTGACACATTCCTGGGGTCAGATACATCACATGATCACACTGACAGAACCACAGGCACATAGACACAGGCAACAGAGCATGCACAATGTCGGCACTAGTACAGTGTATATCCACCTTTCGCAGCAATGCAGGCTGCTATTCTCCCATGGAGACGATCGTAGAGATGCTGGATGTAGTCCTGTGGAACGGCTTGCCATGCCATTACAACCTGACGCCTCAGTTGGACCGGCGTTCGTGCTGGACGTGCAGACCGCGTGAGACGACGCTTCATCCAGTCCCAAACATGCTCAATGGGGGACAGATCCGGAGATCTTGCTGGCCAGGGTAGTTGACTTACACCTTCTAGAGCACGTTGGGTGGCACGGGATACATGCGGACGTGCATTGTCCTGTTGGAACAGCAAGTTCCCTTGCCGGTCTAGGAATGGTAGAACGATGGGTTCGATGACGGTTTGGATGTACTGTGCACTATTCAGTGTCCCCTCGACGATCACCAGAGGTGTACGGCCAGTGTAGGAGATCGCTCCCCACACCATGATGCCGGGTGTTGGCCCTGTGTGCCTCGGTCGTATGCAGTCCTGATTGTGGCGCTCACCTGCACGGCGCCAAACACGCATACGACCATCATTGGCACCAAGGCAAAAGCGACTCTCATCGCTGAAGACCACACGTCTCCATTCGTCCCTCCATTCACGCCTGTCGCGACACCGCTGGAGGCGGGGTGCACGATGATGGGGCGTGAGCGGAAGACGGCCTAACGGTGTGCGGGACCGTAGCCCAGCTTCATGGAGACGGTTGCGAATGGTCCTCGCCGATACCCCAGGAGCAACAGTGTCCCTAATTTGCTGGGAAGTGGCGGTGCGGTCCCCTACGGCACTACGTAGGATCCTCCGGTCTTGGCGTACATCCGTGCGTCGCTGCGGTCCGGTCCCAGGTCGACGGGCACATGCACCTTCCGCCGACCACTGGCGATAACATCGATGTACTCTGGAGACCTCACGCCCCACGTGTTAAGCAATTCGGCGGTACGTCCACCCGGCCTCCCGCATGCCCACTATACGCCCTCTCTCAATGTCCGTCAACTGCACATACGGTTCACGTCCACGCTGTCGTGGCATGCTACCAGTGTTAAAGACTGCGATGGAGCTCCGTATGCCACGGCAAACTGGCTGACACTGACGGCGGCGGTGCACAAATGCTGCGCAGCTAGCGTCATTCGACGGCCAACACCGCGGTTCCTGGTGTGTCCGCTGTGCCGTGCGTGTGATCATTGCTTGTACAGCCGTCTAGCAGTGTCCGGAGCAAGTATGGTGGGTCTGACACATCGGTGTCAATGTGTTCTTTTTTCCATTTCCAGGAGTGTATTACCATTTACTTCATACAACTATTCATTATCATTCATTACTTCATATAGTATAGAGTTTCTTACTTCTAGCATATTTCATCACTAAAATTAACATCTGTAGTTCTGTCTGACAGTCTGCATCAATCGCCTTGTATTCTGAAAGAAAAATAATTAGTCAAGACTGCTATCATACGATGTGTACAGTATATTCTGGTTAATGCTTGTTAATTCTGATCCATTTACTCTTCATGACAAGATATTGCATTTTCTTTCCTTCATTCAGATGGTAAAATTTCCATTTCATAGTAAACCACTGTGGTTGTTTAATTCATTTCTTTTACACGGTATTGCTTTCTGAAAAATGATGAATATGGATTAATATCTTGCATTTAATTCATATACTCATTAAATAAAAACTTGTTTCTAGTAATATAATTAAGCATACAGCATAGCATGACAGAAAACATATTAGGTCAAAAACATAGACAGTTTTTAAGTGCATAAAATATACACACAGTATCATAATGTAGTAGCAAAAAATGTAGAATAGTCGAGATATTGAGATATCATAAGTAAAAATGTCAAACTCAAATGGTGTTTGTTACATCTTCAACATTTGATAGTGAATACAGACAAAAAATTCTACTTTCGATAGGAAAACAATCATACATACAAAAAAAATCGAAAATGTGCACGGTCTGATATATAAAGACAAGAAAAGCGACCAGCTAACCTTACCTTGCCGGGCACTTGCCAGGAAAAAATATGATTATCATCAGTAAATGTTCATATCAATAACCGGAAAAGGCATTACAATGTGATAAATCATAAAGTATGTTCATTCAATAAAGGGTTTAATATTGGAGACATGGTGATTGCCTTTGATTTTTCTGGCTCTAAAAGTTTCAGCATGTACCACATTGAGATGAGGAATGCTGCGAATTCTGTATGGACCTGCGTATAGAAGTTCAAATTTACTGCATCTACTCTTTCCTCTGTTGGATAAATAGTGTGTACGTACTAATATCGTCTGTCCTATATGAAAGCCACGGCGTGTACAAACATATTTTTGCTGTTTCCTCCGGCGCTCTGCGGCACGTTTGATGTTGTTGAGCGCAATCTCAATTATTTCATGGTGGCGTAGTCGACGAGATGTAGGAAAGGATACTAATTCTTTGATTTTGTTCGGCGGTTCAACATTTTTCAATATAACAGTCGGAGATAGCATAGTGGATTCATTTGGTATGGAGTTAATTACATCCTGGAATGAGAGTATGTGTGTATCCCAATCAATATGTCTTTTGTGGCAGTACATTCTACACAGTTTACCAATTTCTTTCATCAGTCGTTCACAAGGGTTCGAAGAACCGTGATACTTGGATTAATAGATCGGAGAAATGTTTCTAGCTCGTAACATACGTGTCCATATCGCAGATCGAAATTGTGGTCCATTGTCGGAAATTACTTTCAATACATGCCCTACATGAAATCAAAAATGTTTTACAAATGCGTTCGAAACAGATTTAGCGGTAGCTTTGCGTAGCGGAATGAAGGTAACAAGTGAGTTCTGGGAATCGGTCCAAAAATGTCTACAGCGGCCATGTGTCTCAGTTTAACAGGTACAATGGAATGTAACGGAGGAATATGTGAAGTCGTGTCTGATTTAGCTTTCTGGCAGATTTTACATGACGCTAAAACTCGTCGAATACGTTTCTCCATGTTGGCAAAATAACAGTTCTGTCTCAGTATAAGAAAACATTTTCTGGCTCCATAATGAGCGTAACTTAACTGAGTATACCAAATTAATTTGTTAACAAGTTCGTCAGGAATGCATAATAACCAGATGTTGCTGTCAGGGTGAGAGCGGCGGAACAGAATGTTATTGCGTACCGTGTAATGGTTTCTAATGGTAACGTTATTCTTATCTTGCCAAAGGTGTTTAATTTATTTCCATACGTTGTCTTTACTCTGCTCTTGTGCTATATCTCGTAATGACGATAAAATGAAATTTTCAAATGCGACATGTTGAATATACATGAGGCTAGAATTTGCTTGGCAGAAGTTGGTTGCGATGTCTTGCTGATTGTTGCAGAGAGAACGGGATAGTGCGTCTGCTACAATATTTTGTGTGCCGGGAATGTGAACAACTGTAAAATTAAATTCCTGTAAATAAAGTTTCCATCTGCTTAATATGTCATGTGTAAATTTAGCGGAAATTAAAAATTGGATAGCTCTGTCGTCTGTGTAAACGGTAGTATGTCTTCCATAAAGAAAATGCCTAAATCGGGTAAATGCCCATACAACACATAATGTTTCAAGTTCTGTAACAGAATAATTGCGTTCAGCAGGTGACAGAACGCGACTTGCAAAGGCGATGTTTTTAATTACCGTATTATCATCTTGTTCAATCTTCTGAAAAATGTGTACGCCTAAAGCTTTGTTAGAACTGTCGGTGGCAATGGGAAAATTTCTACTGAGATCTGGGCGTGATAAAAGTGGTGCGTTCAACGAAGCTTGTTTCAGATTGACAAATTCAGACTGCGCTTGGCTATCCCAGGACCAAATAGTGTTTTTACCCGTCAGTTGGTATAATCTAGGGGTGTCTAAAGCAGAGTAATGAATAAAATTACGGAAAAAGTTAATTAAACCCAGAAAGCTGCGTAATTGTTTCTTTGTCGTTGGAACAGTAATGTCACGTAAAGCTTGAAGTTTTTCCGGGTCAGGCGCTATGCCTTCTGCTGAAATTACATGTCCAAGAAATTTTATAGAAGTTTTGCCAAAGTGTGATTTGCTAAGATTAACTGTCAGTCCTCGTGCACGAAAAGTTTGCAACAGTTGTTCCAGAATCAAATTGTGTTCAGACCAGTTAGATTCTGCAATAAGAATGTCGTCTACTTATGTTGTGATTCTGTCTTTAAGTTCTGTCGGAAGTATACTATTCAAACCGCGAATAAATGTTGCTGAAGAAATTGTTAAACCGAACGGTAATTTGCAAAATTGATAACAGTCAGCAAAACAGAGAAATGCTGTGTACTTTCTGCAGTTTGGTAGGAGCTGAATTTGCCAAAATCCCGATTTCAAATCTAATGTGGAATAAACAGCAGTACCATGAAATTTCTGTAGAAGTTCTAGTGTTTGAGGGCGATCTGTTTCATTAATAATAATGTCATTGATGTGACGCGAATCAAGTACGAGCCGAAGTGATCCACCCCATCTTTAACAATATGGAGCGGGTTTATGTACGGACTAACTGCCGGTTCAATAATACCTTGGTGAAGCATAGCTTACAATTCTTTCTTAACTTGTTCTCTGTGAATATACGGAATGAGATAATATTTGGCTTTAAATGTGTCGTGCTGTTTAACTTGAAATTCATACATGAAACTGGACATAGTACCAGGGATGTTGTCAAAAACTGGAGCTTGCTGTAAAAAGATATTGCATAGTTGAGTACGTTCAACGTCTGTATTTGCACTGCTTTGTTTTACTTTCTCAGAAATCATTTGCATAACGTCGTAGTCGGCTTCGTCTGGTGTATTGTAATTGTGTGCGAACGTATCTGTGAACAATATGGAATGACAGTCTATGTTACGTGATGCAGAAATGACCTCTGTCCGATTAATTGTTTGTCCTTCTGCAGATAAAGAGTGCTGAAATTCTAATGCCAGTTGTACATTTTCATCCTTTAACATTAAATAGGAATTTTGAAAGTCAATAATTGCGTCGTGTTGTACCAAAAAATTCGTACCTAAAATAACGTCTGTTGTCAATAAGGGAACAATCCAAAAATTTGAGTGGAACGTATGACCTGCAATACAAAATGATAAGTGTGTCTGTAATTTTACATCTACTCCTTTACTAGATACTGCTCCGTTTACTTTAGTTTTGCCTAATGGTAACGTAGGATAAGTATTCTCTTCGTTACAGTCATTGAAGGTTTCTTCATTTATGACTGGCATAGGTGATCCAGAAACGATTACTGCTGAAAATGTGGATGATCCGATCTTTACTTCAATGACAGGGTGGGAAATGGTTTTTTGAATAACTGGTTTTTCATGCAAAAGAGTGTCTCGGATGTCGTCAAAAGTAATAACATTTTCGTGAACAACAGTCTGTGTATCAAAAGTATTGCGTACATCACTGGAAGGTTCAATCTGCGCCGTATTTAGTCAAATTCTATCTGACGTGCTGTTATTTGCGGGGGAGGATGCTGTGGCATTTCCACCATTTGTTCTGTTCTGTTATTTCTCCCTGACGTATTACGTTCGGGATGATATCTACTGTCTGGTTCATTCATGATAATCTGTTGTTGCGGGTGATTCTGCTGCTGGTAAGACCGACTGTTACGCTGAAAACTGTGCTCATTACTTTTACGTCTGTCATATTAATCATCGCTATAGGGCGCGTTGCGATACGAGTTGAAATGATGTGTCTTGTGTACGTAGTGATTTCCTTGCTGCTGTGCGTTACTATTTGGTGGAGCCGACGCCATACGTGTAGGCGGCGAAACATTACAGCTTGGTTGACCTTGCAGACTACATTGTTGGTTAGGTATGCTTACCGACTGCTTTTGATGCTGTTGCGGTGAAAACCCTCTATTGTAGCCAAAATGTGTCTGCGATTGCTGAAAATTTTGTACATACTGATGATTAAAATTTTGTCTGTTATTAAAATCATACTGGTAGTTCTTGTCATTTCGGAAGTGTCTAATGAAAACTGCCACTTTCGGTAAAAACTTGTCACATCAGGTTTTCCTTACTCAATCCTATATAGATCGATAGTTGAAGAGCCGTTTTGATAATATAAAGGATAGTAAAAGAGAAGGCAGCAGTGCAGAAAACTAAAGATGAAATAGCACTACTACGGCTCGGGGCCCTGTGCACGCTACGGCACATATTCATCGAAGTGTAATGAATCCTCTGAGGTCTCTTACGCGCTGCAAATAAATTTTAGTTTCTGCGTTACAGGCAATGTCTGTGAAAATTCAGAAGCAAATTGTCGTATCCAGGCCAATTCTAGTTTCTGCATTACACGCCAAGCTGATGAAAATACAAAAGCAACTTGTCGTATCCAGTCCAAAGGATGTATTTGTGTTCTGTCATTTTTAAATACCTTAGATTATTTTACTTATAAAAATTGATTATAATCAACGTTATCGTCTCTGAATGTGTGAACTGGTTCAGGATTGTATGATAATCCGTTTGTCTGTGTCTGCCAGGAATCCAAGTCAAGTACTCTCTATAAATTACCTAAATTATACTGGCTGTGTGAGTGTGAGAAATGTTCGGAATGTGACGTATGCTGTGCCGTGTTACAGTCTGAGACATTTTTCATCTCCGTCACTTCTTGCTCTAAAGATGACACTTTTCTACGCAATGTATTATTGGACAAACCTATCTCACTGATTGTCTGCTGTAAAATTTGGAATTCGGGTGTTTGATTGAAAGAAACTGGTGACGTATCGTCTGATTTGGTGTCATTGTTATTTTCGATAACGTCAATACGACTGGCCAATTCATCAAATTTTTCAGTCGATGCTTTAACCTGATCATCATTTTTAGTGTCACAGGCATTAATTTGTTTCAGTCAATGCTTTAACCTGATCATCATTTTTAGTGTCACAGGCATTAATTTGTTTTTGGATTTTACGGGTAGTTTTGTTCAGTTTCTTAACGTCTGCTTTAATGGCATCGGGATCCTGTATTAATTCTAATTGTTCAAGTCTGCTGGTCACTGTCTGAAAGTCTACTGTGTGTGTGTCTGTTTTTGTTTTAAGATCGGAGATTTCATCATGCAATTCGGTGTTCAACTGTTTAATAGTATTGATTTCGTCTGATACTGTAGCAATGTTATTGTCTACGTATGTTTTTGCTTTCGTAAATAATTTACGCTTACCTTCCTGTCTCTGTGCAGTAATTGTTTCTATGACTTGTTTCTTTACTTTATTCTGTTCCTGTATTAATTTAAGTTAACGCGTTTCACTGTTTCGTAGGTGGTGATTAAAACGTTCGTCAATTTGGATGTTTTGTTGTTCAAATTTCGTGTCTATTTTCGCATCCAGTGTGCGTGAAAGTTCTGATGACATTAATTTAAACTCGTCACGTAACTGTGTTGCGTTTTCAGAACATTGTTTAGCGACTGCACTAATTTCATCTCTAAGTAATTTAGTTGTGGCTGCATGTGTATTACTTAATTCTTGTGTCATAGATCTAATTTCTTCACTACTATTCCTAGCACAAGCCTTAATTTCCTCACGTAATTGTTCTTTAGTATCATGACAGTGCACGGCAACGGCTGCAATCTGTTCATTAATCTGTTTAAAGTTCTCATTAATTTGTTTGATCGACCTGTCGTGTTCTTCATTCGACTGCTTGAAACTTTCATTAAGTTGTTTGAAATTGTTGTCTTGTTTTTTCTTCGACTGTTCGAGATTTTCATTAAGTTGTAGCAATACTGCCATAACTTGATCCATGCCAAAATTAGCGACTCTGTTTTCTATGCTGTGTGTTGGTGTATCTGCATTTGTCGCGTTTTGTGTAACAATTGGGTCATTGTCTGATTCAGGAAAAGATTTGCAAATCGGATGTGCTCTGTTGGTCACTACATCGGAATCAAATAAATCTGGCGTACTTTGAGCACATTGTTCACCTTCGTTAGAAACAATTATCTGTTCGCTACATAAATTTTGCAAATCAGCAGTGTCAAACTGGACAGCGTTCGTTGCAACGGAAAGTGCCGCGTCATCAATTGTCGTTAAATTTACAGTAGACAAAATTGAATTTGTTTGCTCATCATTTAGATTATAATCATTACTGGTGGTCGGTACGCACTGATTGTCTGTAACTGGAGGATTATCATCAAGACACTGAGTGTCGCTAGTATTATCAGTCATATTATTAAAGTCGGCTTTTTGACCCATTACGACTCGCGATGTACTGTTAGCAGTTTTTCGCGGCATTTTCACAACTCAAAGTTAAGCACAAAATCAAACAAATACAAAGCAAAAATGGAACAAATACAGTTACAACAAAGAGCAATAAATATCCGATGATCTGTGAAAGAAAAAGTGACAAATTAGTAAATGCGTTGCGCCAGATGCAAACTAATTTTAATAATAAGTAAATAAGATCAGATATATAACTGACTACTTCTCAGAAATTCACAAAAATCGATCCTGGCCGGTTGTCGACAAGTGTAACCTCCCCACAAAATAAAATAATATGAATAATATCCTCATTTAGTGTAACCTCCCAAAAAATAAATTGCGTAACCTATCAATAATAAAATGTGACTAATCTCTCAATTAAAAAATGTGGGTCACTTATAACCTTTCAATAATTGTCAGTCAATTTAACCTGGTAAATTTTGGACGTCAGCAATGTTGCGTCATGGCCCTGATACATCATTCTGAATAAAATGAAAAATCTTACCTTAATTAGATCGCTGGATAACGCGTATATATCTGCTCCTATAAGAAATTTTCCTGGCGCAGCTAAGTGCAATGCTGGCCGATAGATTTGCTTATATAAAAGGAAAGAACTGATTTTTCTTTTCAATAATCGGGATGGCCAAGGATTGGAGAAATTAGTGAATTCTTTAAATTGAGATGAATGTCAAAAGTAGCTTTTTCTGAGAAAGATTATTATTAACAGATTTTTTTAAAACATTTACATGGGACTTGATGTAACAATACTACATATGCGCGAGGCTGCTTTTACCTTATCCTACAACGCTCAGGCTCCGCCATCGCTGCACACGACCGGCCCAGCCAACACGATACACCAGACTGCTCGCTAGCAACAACTTACTCCTACTGCTACACAAGTTCCTACTGCAGTCAATACTGCTCTTTACTACGATTTGTGAGGTGTCGGTTGAGCAATTAACGTATCACTGACATGCTACAGATTTTATTGCCTTTGACCTACAAAGTTAGATAATTCTCCTAAGATGATGCTAATTAAAAGAAAGTAAGGTCGTGCAACAGATAATCGCCCGTCTAATTAAATTACCGAAGGTGGCCTAATTAAGCGTGAAAAAGTGGGTACCGCACCTCACAGAGACATATTGATAACGGGATCCCTCCAATTACGAAATGAAACTAACGGACAATATAGCAACCTGATTTATTGCTCGAATTTATTGCTAAATTTTTGTTGTGCCCACTGAATCAAGAATACAATCAATTACCTAACGAACAAGGAACTGAAAACACGTACGATAACCAAGAGCAGATGGCTGGATATCTGACAGCGAAGACGTAAAACAGTGCTGACGAATATGACCAATGATTGCAGAGTACAATAATGGGAAAAAGAAAATTACTGGGATACATGAACAACACCAGTACTCCCGCCTAGGTGGCTGTGAAAATTAGTTCAGCAAAACGCAACTTTGATGCAAGATAAGTGACTTAGCACTCGCCTAGTCTCGATGAATGCAGTTACGTTCCATGCTTAAGACTCAAATGATGTATGAAGCGGAGGATGGCTGCAATAATGGCTGAGAATTCTAAGTTCAGCCCCAGCATCTGAATTCTGTTCTAAAATGGAGATACCTCGTTCTGCAGCTCTAAGATGAAGCATTCTGTATCAAGTCCTGCAGAGAAGTATCTTGCGCGATGCCCGTGGTGCAAATGCTTTCTTACTCTCCTCTAAAAAACTTAGCTCGTTCTGCCAGCATCAGAATTTCGCTGGCCAGTTGCAACAGATCTACAAATATTTGAGCTAGCTTCCTTTTGGCCTAACTTGTGCATCACATGCTAGCAGCGTCGTGTTTTCTCCTGTCGTTAAGTTCTTATCTTTGTTAAAACAGAGTTTTTTCCTTCGCTCACAATGAAACTTTTTAACAGGCCGGGCCGCTCTTGTTAGCCTCCTGGTGCGTTTTATTGGCAGTGCTCTGCCATGCTTTCCTTTGCCTGGCTGGGATTTTCAGTTTCAGCAGAAACATTTTCAAGACCCGTGCTCTTCCGTTAATGACTCTCACCTTTTGCCAAACAGCTAAAAGCCCCAGGCTGCAGCACTTTACAACACTCCTTCACCATACCAAAAGGAAAAGAGATATAGCTACTTAATCATCAGCATCTGTTTTTGTAAAAAACTGACATGGAACATCATCTGTCGCCATTTTCCAAATGGATGCTAATGCAGCTGTTGTGAGACTAATTGGTAGCACAAATACATAAAAGACATATTTGTTGGACTGTGGGTACTCTCATTATATTTTATGTGGTCATTAATTTATGTGCCTCATGGCACATATTATGTTTGGAAATGGTTAAGCATGTGCCAAGGCGATAAACATTGAAATTCACGTACTCATTGTCCACATACCTCCTCACACTGATTTGCTGGTGTAAGGGTAAATTTATTAGGATTACAGGTAAAGAAGAGGAGCACCAGCTAAGAAAATTCCGCACGCACACACACTGTTAATTTTTACAATAGTTATAAGAGAAGACAATGCCTTGAGAACCTCACACATATGGATAGCTTGCTGTTCAAGTACACTCATGCTTAAAGTCTATGGGACAGTTACTTATTATACATTTACACTTACTCTGCTACAATTGTATATCGTTCATCCTTTTAGAAAATTATCCTATCAACATGGTTCATGATAAATCCATTGACATGAGACATAAGAAAAATACTCATATAATAACACTTGTGTAACTGAGCGGATAGCTGCAAGTACAGATTTGTAAATTAGCATCGTAGTTGTGACTTTAAAATGAACAGGACATAACATTGGCATGGTCAACGGAAATAAAGAATACGTTCATATTAGGTCACCCGTAACAAAGATCATAAAGTTACAAATATATACAAGATGCAACACTGTACAACAAGATGATTCTGTTAATTAATGCATTGATGAAAAATAAACTGCGAACAGCTGTTGCATTATCCTTTAATAGTACTACCGATTTCACGATGTTATAATTACATCTTCAGGTAAATCTAAATAAAGAAGAAATAGCACATGAAGGAACTAAGAATTATAAAAAATTATAAAATTATAACAATTTTTAGAATGGCAAGTACCGAGGGAGAAAAACATATCATTTGCAAAGGACTAACTCACAGAAACAAATTTAAATACAGAAGTCAACTTACTAATTTTAGATCATTTACGGACGGAAGGTGAATGCACTGTATATCCATCACTCCCAGTCAGAACTGTAATAGTTCATCAAAATAATGACGAAAGTCAAAAGTTGAAACAGGTGGAATGAAGAAAAAGGCCATAGAAATAAGTCAGCTCAAAAAAGAACAATAAAACTGAAAAACCAGGAAAAGAATAGCTACTGATTAAAGTGAAATTAAATAGTATTTGCGATAATTGACAAGCTGTAGCGAGAGGCATCAAAAAGAACGATAGAATAAAACTAGAATGAATAAAGGGACAGTAAAAAGGCTCGTTATTCCAGAGTTTTACTGGAGAAGACGTGATGTAAGTTAGAGAGAAACGTCATGGGTAGATGCTGCCATGTAACAAACTATTGGCATTATTTCGTCAGTGGTAGCCTCAACAGTAGGGTGAATGGTAACTTTCTCGTACGAATTCCTTCTCGTCTTCTGGATGAAGTGCCACTAAAAAGCAGAGTGCCCATGTAGTACGAACACGGTTGACGTTATCACGTGATGCCTTCCTTGTGCATTGTGTTCTGTACCAAAGGTATCCAGTCTGCACAGGAACTGTGGATTGTCTTGCTTGGTCTCCCAACTTAACTTCCTGGACGGCTTTCTTAGCGGATGAATAACAGACGTCGTCTATCGTAGTTTTCCAACAATTCCACAGAATACTGAGAAACGTATCGCGCATACTTGTAATACACTTCAGTGGGAAGCAGCTATGAAATCATCAACATATGGATCACTGTAGCACTGCCCGTGATTACCTTAGAGCATCTTTAAATGTTTTTATTTTACAACTGTTGCCCCCCAATGGATTACAGAACTGCAAAATGGTACTAATGAGCCCCAGTTCTGTTTCACATTAAATTCAGTGATATGTTCAGTTGAATAAGTGAAACGTTTTTGAACAATAAAATGTTCGTTTGCATGGACAGTGGGTATTAAATATAAATCATTATTGGTTTTTCCTTCTTAAGAATACTGTAATTTATGAGCGTTTTTCACCAGACGCATTTCGCTATTATTTATAAAGCATCGATAGCGGTCATTTTAGAAAGATGGTATACATATGAGCAATACAGGGTGTTCCAAAATGGTTTTTACAGCTTTGATCACGAATTTTTCAGTGCAGTTTGCAGCATAACGTTCACACACACCAAAGGTAGTACAGATTGATTAAAATGCCCTCCCTCTCACCTCTTCCCGCCAAAACAAATGGCACAGAGTGTGGAATGATTGACAGAGACCAAATTTGAAAGATAAGTCCAGGAAACTTCTGGACACATTACAGAAGCACACCACCATCACGACCCACCAAGGAATCTTGAGATGTCGCAAAGAGGAAGAGTTCTGAGCGTCCGAGTATGAGAGACGCACATGTGGAATAGGTCCACCAAGCATTTATCTGGGCCCAACTAAGTCAGTCCGCCAAGTGACTCACTCAGCTTATGTCAGAACAATTGAGGAGCTACCGACTGAGAAATAGCGGCTGTGGTCGAAAAAACTAACAACGGCCAGCTGAACACGTGGAGCTGCTGCATACTTTTCAGTCTGATGATAGGCCAAAGTGCTCAGCGTTTGCAGCTGAGATTCTGCGTCACATCAACGATGACCTAGAGTACTTGAAAAAAGTTCATGGACCAAACGTATTGTGTGTCCGGGAAGGTATAACGGTGCAGTGTGAGGTTATGGGGCTCTGACAACTTCACTTTAGGATGGAAAGTGTGTGCATCGTTGCAGAGGTGAACATGTGTACTGTTACAGATTCTTTGGCAGAGGCATTAATAACCTCTAATTGTTTATCTCGACATGTTGATGCATTTCCACAGGTCGAATAACTGGAATCTGAAATCATACTGCTGCAGGATAAACCCCTCCTCACTGGGCATGGATCGTTAGGAAGGCTTTGGACGACACATACCCAGGTCGTTGAATTGGCACAGGAGGACATCTCTTAGTCTCCAAGGTCTTCAGACCTAACCCCTTAGACCTGTTTCCTTGGGCTTACTGAAGGATACTGTCTACCAGACTCCAATGCAGAACCTGCAGGAACCGCGAGCTCTCATAAGAGTAGCGATCGCACATGTTAATGAGTACATGATAGGCTGGACAGCGGAGGAACTGGAATATCGCTTAAATATGGAGCGTGCTACAGATGCCGCACGCGTTGAACTCTTTTAAACGGCTAATAAAATTTTAGTGGTATGTGAACATTATGCCACAAATTGTACTTCTCTGTCTATCCCCATTTCTGAAATATACTCAAAGTTGTAAACGTAATTTTGGAACACCCTGTATGCCTCTGCCACCGGCCTTGCCGCAGTCGTAACACCGGTTCTCGTCAGATCACCGAAGTTAAGCGCTGTCGGGCTTGGCTATTCCTTGGATGGATGATCGTCCGGGTCTGCCAAGCGCTGTTGGCAAGCGGGGCGAACTCGGTCCATGTGAGAACAATTGAGGAGCTACTGACAGAAGTAGCGGCCAGGAGAGCGCTGTGCTGAACACGTGTCTCTCCAAATCCGCATCAAATGAAGCATAACGGCTGAGGATGGCACGGCGGTGATCGGTACCGTTAGGCCTTCCGAGGCCTGTTCGGACGAAGACAGGGTGCAATTCACGTACGGTGCCTTTGGCTCTTGTGTGCATGTTCTGATATCCGAGGAGCATCAAGCCATTCTCGACTTGACACTTCTAATTTTTAATAAGCAGATCCAATTAATCTTCAACTAAAGACACCTTCAGACCAATCAGCTTGTTGTTTACTTCTAGTTACGAGTTTAGTAACAATGGCTGCACGAGTCAAGCCAACTGTTGATCTTCTTCTGTGCATTCTAGTTGGGTCTCTGAGCATGTAATGATAGTTTTTTCTCCTGAGTGGATGTTTTGGACAGATAGCAGTTAGACAGACCAGCGGATGCGAGCTGAAATACTCACTGTATTGCTTCCTGTACACGAGGGGTGACTTGTGAAGAGCTCGTTCACTGGTGGGAGGATGTGTTGATCAGCTGGGCGCGGCAGGTATGTCGGCAGGGCGTACTGTGTTGGTTCGGGTGTCGGTATGGCGCCCATAGGAGTTTTCTCCTCCTGCTTTAGGGAACAGTACAAAATGCAAGATTCAGCAGAGCACTAAAAACGGTTACTAATCTCGACCCAGCAAATAAATGGCCGTTTCTCAGCTAGGCCCTTCCGTCAAAGTGCTTTCTGCTGTGGGTATATTACCTTGCCTAGTGAGTTTTCAGAAGACAGGTGGGAGGAGGCCCTATTTGAACAGATCGCTAACTGCCTGCCACTTCTGAAGGCGGCAGTATTCTTGAGACTCCGTTTTTTCATCGGCTCTTGAAAGCACTTTGCGACAAAAAAAACTTGGTGGGAGGGAAGGAATTTTTCCTCACCCACAGATTAGAAAGAAAATCTTTGGGTGTTTTGAAAAACACCTAGAGTGGGAGGCCAGTACCCATTTTCTGAATTTTTGAAAATAAAGAATAAATAAAGAATAAAGTAGCAAGATGATGATGATATAGACTCACGAATCCGAAATTGTCGGAACAGCACAGGTGCAATGCCGGCTGATTGTAGAAAGATGTTAACAGTTTTTGGTGGGAGAAAAACAGTAACGTAAGATTACGCCATTGGTCGGAGCTGAGTGAACATTTTCTGCGGGCTGCTGTGGCCTAGTGGTTCTAGGCGCTTCAGTCTGTAACCGCGCGACCGTTACTGTCGCAGGTTCGAATCCTGCCTCGGTCATTGATGTGTGTGATGTCCTTAGGTTAGTTAGGTTTAAGTAGTTCTAAGTTCTAGGCGACTGATGACCTCAAATGTTAAGTCCCATAGTGCTCAGAGCCATTCTTGAACATTTTCTCAGGGTGGGCAATTTTTACAGGTGAACTCACTACACGGCAGGCACAAGAGAACACAAACTTCTTCACGGTGGAGACCAGAAAAAGTCAGATATTCTTCCCTTGGCGACTTCTCGCTGCCCGTGAGGTAGCCTGAACTGGCAGACCAGTCCTGGTGGCATCCATCTGTACCATCTTCAGACTGTGAGACCTTAACTTTTCCCGGCGAATTGATCGTTCAAATAACTTACGGGTTTGCTGCCAGGTGACGTCGTCGACCACCGCCGATATTTCGACAGGAGCACACCCCGCCATTCTCAAGGCACAAATGCAAAAAGGAAGCAATGTGCAAGGAAATTTAATACCTCGGTTCACAGAGAAGAAACAAGGAAGATACCACACACAGTAACCGCAAAGTAAACAAATCAAAGATAACCAACATCATAAATGTCGATAGTTACTATTATTCAACAGGCGAGGTAGCTTTAATTCTGTCCCTCTGTTTTTTGGTGAGAGACAGAGCCGGATTCCAAGCAGCATTTAGACAGAATCCACTATCTCTGTTTATAAGGTTGCTTGATAGTTTGAGATCAACCGCTTCCTTAATAACACTATCCCAATAGCCGGACGTGCAAGCCAGAATCTCCCTGTTGTATTCCATAGGATGACCGTTGTCGAGGCAATGTTCTGCAATAGCGGATTTGCTCGGCTGTTGTAAGCGTGTGTGACGCTTATGTTCAGTACACTGGTCTTCCACCGTCCTCATTGTCTGACCAATATATGACATGCCACAACTGCAAGAAATCCGATAGACACCAGCCTTACGCAAACCAAGATCATCTTTTACGGACGCCAACAGGGCCTTAATCTTAGAAGGTGGTCGAAAAACACATCAAATTTCCGCAAAATACGGCCAATCCTGTTAGAAATGCTTCCTGCGTAAGGCAAAAAGGCCGTAGACTTAGGTGCCACTTCGTTGCTATCATCACTCACCCGTTGCACAGAAGGCTGATAGCGCAACGCACGTTTGATCTGCCTCTCACTGAAACCATTCCGACGAAAGGTGCCTTTGAGATGTGATAGCTCAGCCGCCAAACTTTCAGGGTCTGTGATAACGTGGGCCTGTGAACCAAGGTACGAAGTACCCCTTCACGCTGAGCTGGATGGTAACAACTATCAGCTCGCAGATACAAGTCAGTGTGGGTGGGCTTCCTATAAACAGAATGTCCCAACGTACCATCAGTCTTCCTTCTGACCAAAACATCAAGGAAGGGAAGGCTTCGCAAAATTTTGTTGACTATGTGCGTTGTTCAGGGAGCTATTTTCCTCTCAGCAGCCCAACATGCACCATTCCAGGAGGAAGGTTTTGCTCGATTGGCTCTTTCAAAATTCACTGCTTTTTTTCTATGCTGTTAGCGGAGGTGAACGGGGCTTCAGGAGAGAAAATGAATACAAAAGTATAGGCAGCTATTAAAAAAAAGAAGTATTGCTATTAATATATTTGTAACGAACATTGCTGTAAGAAAACTGGTTAATTTCCCATGGTAGCTAAGCAACATTTTCTTGAAATGATTTTTATTTTGCTTGTGGACAAAAAGTTGTTTGGGGTGCTCAAGATAAACGGTACACCACATGTTTAGGAAAGACCATTCCCAGAATCCAGCAGTTAATTCGCTCCAATGAAGACTGATACAAACGCGATCGAAACGTCGATTGTATAGTCGTTCAGTGTTTCATAAAGACGCCGACTAACACCAAAAAAAGGATTTTATTAAATCAGCTATGGTGTTCGTAAATCTGATGGTGTATATTTTATTAACTACATTGTACATCGGAGTGATAAAAGTCGCACACACACAGATGGCGGTTGTATCACGTACACAAGGTATAGAAGGGGAATACAATGGCCGAGCTCTCATTTGTACTCAGGTGATTCATTTGAAAAGGTTTCCGTCGTGATTATTTCTACTCTACAGGAATTAGGTTTTGAACGCGGAATGGTTGTTGGAACTTAACGCATGGACATTCCATTTTGGGAATTCAATATTCCGAGATCCACAGTGTCAGGGGTGTACCGTGAATGCCAAATTTCAGGCATTACCTCACATCACGCACTGGTTAACGGGCTACCCGTAACAACCGAGAACAGCGGCGTGCGCATAAAGTTGTCAGTGCTAACAGACAAGCAACACTGCAAGAAGCAACCACAGAAATCAGTGTAGGATAAACGACGAACGTATCCGTTAGGACAGCGCTGCGGAATTTGGCGTTAAAGGGCAATGTTAGTAGACGAACGACACGAGTGGCTTTGCTAACAGCGCGACATCTGCTGGAGCGCCTCTCGAGGGTTCTTGACGATATTAATTTTACTCTAGACGACTGGAAACCCTTGGACTAGTCAGATGAGTACGGATTTCCATTGGTAAGAGCTCTAGTGGTAGGGTTCGAGTGTGGCGCAGTACCCATGATGCTATGGCCCAACTTATCAACAAGGCACTGTGGAAGCTGGTGGTGGCTCCATAATAGCGTGGTCTGTGTCTACATTTAATGGACTGGGTCGTCTGGTACAACGAAACCGATCATTGATTGGATATAGTCATTTTAGGCTAATCGGAGGGATCTTGCAGACGTTCACCGATGGAATTTTTATGGAAGACAACGCGCCATGTCACCGGGCCACAACTGTTCGCAACTGTTTTGGACAACATTCTGGAGAGTTCCCGCGAATGATTTGGCCGCCCGGATGGCCCGACATGAATTCCACCGAACTTCTATGAAACATAATTGAGCGGTTAATTCGTGCACAAAATCCTGTACTGATAATACTTTCGCATTCATGGACGGCTATAGAGGCAGCATGGCTATGCATTTCTGCAGGGGACTTCCAACGACTTGTGGACTCCGAGTTGCTGCACTCCGCCGGGAAAAAAGATGTCCAGCATGGTATTAGGAGGTATTCCATGACTTTTGTCACATCAGTATTTTTGTTCTAAGGAATCTGTAGGTTTCTACAATGTAAGAGGCTAAATTTAATGGTTGTTACACGCATAGATAGGTAAATACAGATTTTAAATTGCAAATAAATTTTAGGCACTGACGTAAATAATATATATATGTGTGTGTGTGTGCGTGCAGCGACTAGAAGCAGTCATTAAAGAGTCAGCGAAAACAATTTAATCACTACACAACATAAAATTGCTTCTCACACCACAATAGTTTGTGCGCTCTGCGGACTCTAGTTCATAGTGATGGAGGTAGAATTCGGCTTTAGCAGCAGGTAAGCAAGTCGCTAAGTCGCTATGGGTAGCAGCGAGCGGCAGTACGGCTGGCTTTTACTACCGGGACGCGTAATAATTTAGTCTCCGTGGCGGCCTCCTAAGGCCAACCACATATCGGCCTAAAGTTTTGCACACGTGGACGGCAGAATTAAGGTCCAGGAAACACGAACATCTGCTAGCATGAGTTTCTTAGAAGTAGATACCTTAGGGGTTGCGAAGCAACTCAAATCGCTTGATACGGGCAAGTCTTCAGGTCCAGATTGTATACCGATTAGGTTCCTTTCAGATTACGCTGATACTATAGCTCCCTACTTAGCACTCATACACAACCGCTCGCTCACCGATAGATCTGTACCTACAGATTGGAAAATTGCGCAGGTCGCACCAGTGTTCAAGAAGGGTAGTAGGAGTAATCCATTTAACTACAGACCTATATCATTGACGTCGGTTTGCAGTAGGGTTTTGGAGCATATACTGTATTCAAACATTATGAATCACCTCGAAGGGAACGATCTATTGACACGTAATCAGCATGGCTTCAGAAAACATCGCTCTTGTGCAACGCAGCTAGCTCTTTATTCGCACGAAGTAATGGCCGCTATCGACAGGGGATCTCAAGTTGATTCCTTATTTCTAGATTTCCGGAAAGCTTTTGACACCGTTCCTCACAAGCGACTTCTAATCAAGGTGCGGAGCTATGGGGTATCGTCTCAGTTGTGCGACTGGATTCGTGATTTCCTGTTAGGAAGGTCGCAGTTCGTAGTAATAGACGGCAAATCATCGAGTAAAACTGAAGTGATATCAGGTCTTCCCCAGGGAAGCGTCCTGGGACATCTACTGTTCCTGGTCTATATAAATGACCTGGGTGACAATCTGAGCAGTTCTCTTAGACTGTTCGCAGATGATGCTGTAATTTACCGTCTAGTAAGGTCATCCGAAGACCAGTATCAGCTGCAAAGCGATTTAGAAAAGATTGCTGTATGGTGTGTCAGGTGGCAGTTGACGCTAAATAACGATAAGTGTGAGGTGATCCACATGAGTTCCAAAAGAAATCCGTTGGAATTCGATTACTCGATAAATAGTACAATTCTCAAGGCTGTCAATTCAACTAAGTACCTGGGTGTTAAAATTACGAACAACTTCAGTTGGAAGGACCACATAGATAATATTGTAGGGAAGGCGAGCCAAAGGTTGCGTTTCATTGGCAGGACACTTAGAAGATGCAACAAGTCCACTAAAGAGACAGCTTACACTACACTCGTTCGTCCTCTGTTAGAATATTGCTGCGCGGTGTGGGATCCTTACCAGGTGGGATTGACGGAGGACATCAAGAGGGTGCAAAGAAGGGCAGCTCGTTTTGTATTATCGCGTTATAGGGGAGAGAGTGTGGCAGATATGATACACGAGTTGGGATGGAAGTCATTACAGCATAGACGTTTATCGTCGCGGCGAGACCTTTTTACGAAATTTCAGTCACCAACTTTCTCTTCCGAATGCGAAAATATTTTGTTGAGCCCAACCTACATAGGTAGGAATGATCATCAAAATAAAATAAGAGAAATCAGAGCTCGAACAGAAAGGTTTAGGTGTTCGTTTTTCCCGCTCGCTGTTCGGGAGTGGAATAGTAGAGAGATAGTATGATTGTGGTTCGATGAACCCTCTGCCAAGCACTTAAATGTGAATTGCAGAGTAGTCATGTAGATGTAGATGTAGATGTAGACGTCTTCATTCTGCTGACATTCCCTTCGTCCCAATCGCAGTCGGCCATCCATGATTCGCGCGGCAGTGGTTTACCTTAGTGATTTCTCCTCCTCACTGCTACGAAAACGGTCGATTGAAGGAGCCTATGTTTTTTAAAAGAGACAAACCATCACAAATACTAAAAGATGGACCTCCATTCCTTTAATTTCTTCGATGCAGTATGTGTAATAAATGCCCCAGGTTCTCCAGCTCATTGCACGTTAGAAAGCAGAAACATGAGACCGATTTTGAATAGTGAATAGCTACCAATGTCCTTCGGTTCAGTTCCCACGAGCTCTAGTCCGTCGTAACACACCTATTCCTGCGGTACTGGTTAAGTGACGACGACGTCTGTTCAGAATTAATTAGATACATCCTTCCTGCATTCAATCAAATAGACTAGCTATCAGGGACTCAGTGGATTCCCGGTGGATTTCATTATCTTGTTTCATTTTTTGAGATATGCTCTGTTGCTCTCTTTTTTGCTGCTTTGCGGTTTTCATATAAAGAAAATATCGTCGTGTAACGTCTCACGTCAAGTGTGCGTCAGTATTTTGTTTGAAGAAAGAACGTGTTGGTGCACTGGGCACTTATTCAGTTGAGGTTCAAATACCCATCCAGCCATAGACTTGAAAACAATTCAACAGCCAAGTTCGCATAAAATATTTCTTTATTAAGGACAGCCAGTTTCAATAGACTTTGCTATCATCTTCAGGTCTAAAACTCACTTACCTTACCTTCTACGGATTTTAAAGTCGATTCGCATTATTTAGAATATGCCCAGTATATGTAGACAGATGTGTTACTGTGTACCGTGTTTGTATGATGTAACAAGCACCTGTGAGCAATATGTATATGGACACGACCTCTTGTCTAAGGTGCTTTATGTTTTAAAATAGTTTAACGATGAAAAACCTTTAAAATGTGCTTGTTTTTTCCACTTAATGTTTTGTGAGTGAGGTTTAGGGTAAAATGAGCATTTTTACACAAAAAGCTTCAGAGCTGTAGATGACAGCAGAGTCCATTGAAATCGGTTGTCTTTAATACAGAAATATTTTACGGGATCTTCACTGTCGAAAATGAGAAAGTTCAACCAGCCATAGAGATTTATGTTTCCCTCTTTCCTTAAATCGGTTAAGGCGAATCGCCACACTTGTCCTGTCAGAGGTTTTACTCCATCGCTGATGAGCTCATCAAAATTTAATCTTCCTTGCTCACTTGTATGACTCATTTATTACCCTCACTCATGATATGAGATGTATGTCTGATCTGAATTACCCATTCGCTTGACACAATTATGAATTGTGTTTCAAGTGGGGTGAAAAATTTCTCTTCCAAAAGAGCTGCCCATCCGCTTTCGGGGCTAGGACAAGTATGGGCGTAGGACAAGTCTGTGAACTGTTCGAGTGCTCCTGTACCGTGAGCGGACTATTGGTACTCCTATGACGGAGCATCATGTGAACATGCGAGCTCCACGTCGCAGGCGAAATAAGAAGGTGGTGGAGTCCAACTGACGTTCAATAGTGGTACGGCTCGACCTCCAAACGTACGCGTATTCCGGGGGCAATAAAATACGTTGTAAGTAGGCTGTTTAGGTTTTCTTATTGGTAACGCAACGTTGCGCTCTGTATGAAAAATTACTGGCTGTGCTGTGCGCAGTCTGTGGCTAGTTTGCGTTGTTGTCTGCCATTGTAGTGTTGGGCAGCTGGATGTTAACAGCGCGTAGCGTTGCACAGTTGGAGGTGAGCTGCCAGCAGTGGTGGATGTGGGGAGAGAGATGGTGGAGTTTCGAAATTTGTAAGAATGGATGTCATGAACTGCTATATATATTATGACTATTAAGGTAAATACATTCTTTGTTCTCTATTAAAATCTTTCATTTGCTAACTATCCCTATCAGTAGTTAATGCCTTCCGTAGTTTGAATCTCTTATTTAGCTGGCAGTAGTGGCGCTAGCTGTATTGCAGTAGTTCGAGTAACCAAGATTTTTGTGAGGTAAGCGATTTGTGAAACGTATAGGTTAATGTTAGTCAGGGCCATTTTTGTAGGGATTTTTGAAAGTCAGATTGCGTTGCGCTAAAAAAAATATTGTGTGTCAGTTTAAGCACAGTCATATATAATTTTTCTAAGGGTCGACATATGGCGACCCTGCCAGGATGTTTCGAAACATGTCTAGCGGTTCAACAGAGCAGGCAGCCATGCCTTATATAAGGCTATGTAGCAAAAGGATCGTGATCTGGATGGCCAGTATTACTGCTAATCCATCGTCGATGAACGTGTTAAGCCATAGAGGAAGGACAGGATGTTTTAGCTAGCTAATTCTGACAGAAATGTCCTCAAGGAGCGGAAAGAATTAAAAGTACTTTCCTGGACTCCAAATTTGCTGACTTTACACATTTGAACATTATGATGGATTGAGATGGTTTACTTTACGTTAGGGATTTTAAAAGCTGTTGTTGTATCGAACTTGATCATGTGGATTCCCTAAGCTGCGGAATCCATCAGACCGAAATCTGGTTAGTACTGGTGAAGTACAATTGACTCCAACCTACACCTTCCACTCTTTATCCCGTCGCACAGCGGATACACCGAAAACTCTGCTGACAGCATAAGCAACAACAACAGCAGGTACTAAAAAAAACTTTAAAGTGGGTTGAAAACAATTTCGACTGCAACAAAATATTTATTTACAATGGTTACCGGTTTCGGCCAGACTGTAACCATCTTCAGGCCATTTACACCATGCTGCTGCGCGGTGGTGGTGTAAATAGTCTGAAGATGGTCACATTCTGACCGAAAGAGTAACCATTCTAAATAAATATTTTGTAATTTGTTTTTGCTTTTCGCAAAACTGCTGTTTTACCAAGAGAAATTTTCTCAAAAGCTACTAATAAAAACGCCAAAATCGCCACTGGATTCCAAATGATTCCAAACGAACTGCAAATGAAGCTAAATCAAGGTAAGACCATTTTTATTAAGATTATCATATCCAACTGGCAATACATTTTTGATTTTATTTTCGGGAGCGCTAATGACATCTTACCGAAGTTATTGGTACTCAACAGCTACGAAATGAGTTGTTCCTGGAGAGCGAAAACCAACACCAATCGAGCCAGGTAACTGATCCACAACGTTTCACCAACGATGTAACCACTGTAATCGTACCTAGCTGCCAGCTTATGAGCGTTGATTAGGAAGTTTTACATGTCCACCCTTCAGGAGTGCACCGGACGAGGTGTCTTTTTCGAGCGATATCATCACCACTCTGGCACGTATAATGAATGTTTGTGCCAGCCAATCAGGGCCCATTGACTCCTTCCACGTTACTCTAGCTTTTAATGTCATTTACAGTAACTGCTTTGTACGGTTTTAGAAAGATAATTAATCTTTCTAGATGACCTGGTGGGACACTAACTCTCTGTTCCTATATGCCTTGAAGTTAGGAATTAGTGTTCGTGTTAAATAGGAGTACACAAGTCATTAGACTTTCCTAGCGAGGCGTTGTCGTGTTGGAAACTCGGGTTTTCCGCCAATAATTCGCGTAGTTCTTATACGATATTTCGATCACAATTTTCATCACATGCTCCCTGAGTCTGAATCCTGTTGACGCTGATCCTCCATTGGCGAGCTTTTCCTTGCTCAGCAGCGGCTCAGGCCGATGTGTTGTTGGCTTGTAGAATGGTTAATGGGCCAGTTCACCGACGAGCCAGTTGCGGAATTGACCTGCCTTGTCGTAGAAGGACCTCGCGCTTATCCGGAATCTGACCTGCCGGAGCGGGATGCCAGTGTCGTCGTGCACCCAGCTACTAGAGTGTTCCCTCGAAGATGCCGATTGGCCTTTCAGGGTTTGGTTTTGGACCATTTCCAGTTTTCCTATGAATGAATCTGAGGCCGTTCCCCACGCCAAGCTCCGTACTGCTACACTAAGATCACCGTCATTAGATACAGCGTGACACTGTGGTTTGGTGGTAGTGTCAACTACTGCATGAGCAGCGGAGACAGAGCTTGAAGGTGCCCTATGGTTCTGCTTATGATCACGATAATAAGGCTCCCAGGTAGTGTGACCCCTAGTTACTTCGCCATCCTACACCTTGGTGGAGGTACTCCCATGATCTCGACTGGTAGAAGATTGGCGGCAGTATCCTTCAGGAGCATTGAATTTCAGCCGCCATTTCATTGTCAATAACCGCGACCCCTGAGAGTCGCATCCGAGCTGGAGGCGACGTCTTATCGTGTGTAAGTTGATTCTGCGGGTATACAGCGCCGTATGATTGGCACAGCGCCCCAATTCAGCAACGTGGTATATCAGCAGAGTACAGGGAGAACAGCAAGGGGCAGAATACCGTCCCCTGCAGCACTCCTGCAAATATCTGCCGGTCTTTGGACGCATCATCGTCTGCCAACACCTGGAAGGTTCACTCGGACAGGTACGATCTTAGGAGGATCCCTGAGGCCCGAGTGCAAAAGGCTTGTACACGAAGCCGTCCTGTCAGTTGGAAACGAAGGCCTTGGACTCGTTGAGAAACACTGCTGCAAGGTATTTTATTTGTTCTACTTGTGTCATCCCCGGCTGTACTTGTCGCAGAAGATGGTAAGTGGTCGAATGGGCGCTTCAGAAACCAAACTGATCGTCAGGAACGCCACTCTCCTACGTGCCGTTTTCCATCAAACTTTTCGCATATAGCCTTTTAAACTTTTAAGAGAGATGGGAGCAGGTAGCTGTTTATCTGGCGTGAATCTTTGTCGATCTTCAGGATAGCGACAACTTCAGCATGTTAAGACCCTGAAGGGTATCCGCCCGAACGGAATATCTTATTGAAGACGTCGGCTAACTGCCGATGGGCTCCCAGTGGAAGGTTCTTCAGCACGTGATTGTTGATCCCATCGCTGCCTCCTGGTCTCTTGCGGTTCAGCGAGCGAAGTTGTACCGCGACATCATCCTCTGTGACAGGCTGGATGAAGTGTTCTGTTTTCTGGCTTTGCGGAAGATCGGTGGCTTCTCGTCGATTCGACGGATGTGGCCCTCGTCCACGACATCGGTCACTAGCGTAGAGTTAGCTGCGAATGCGTCGGCCAGCACGCTGGCTTCTGTATCAGGCTCGCTGACGCAGTCGTTGCCGAAATGTAGCGGCGGTCTGTGCTCTCGGTGGCGCAAGAGGTTCTTCACGATCTTCCAGGCGCTGCCATTATCGGGATTGAGCTCATTCCCTGTTCTTGTATTTTTCGACTGCTGCTTTACACTCCCGTCTCATGCCGTTTATGCGGCGTTTCGTGTCTCGTTGGTGAGTGAGCTGAAATTCACAGAATATTCGGTTCTGCTCGGTGATCGAAGCTAGGATGTGGGATGGTAGCTGTCGCAAGAAATCTCGTGGTCCCTGTGGTCGACTTGAGATAGCTGCGTTTGCTGTTTGACGTATTCTTCGATTGAAGAAGGCTAGGGCTGCGTCGGTCTCGAGCACATCGGAGTCCGGCGCGTTCTGGAACGATTTGAGTGTTTCCGTGTGGAAACATCCATGTCAAAGATGACTGCAAAGCGATCGGATGACAGGACGTTTCGCGTGAATTGTTCAGTGCCCTTCATGAGGGCAAAGTCGATCATATCCGATCGGCCCTAGGCACGGAACTGTGTGGGGTCACACAGCCTCAGCCTGTCTGCACTGTTTCGATGAACGACGCGATGTAGTTGACACTCACAGGTGGCGGTGAGACGAGTGTTCCATTCCCAGTTTTCCGCGTTGAAGTCTCCTGAATCTCCTCCAGTGATGGCAGGGCATCGAAGTCTGCTTTGTGTTGCTCTATCGGGCTGCCGGTATACCGAAACTAAAAGAATCTTTCCAGTGGCAGTGATGATGGGCACTCCAGTGGTCTTCAATATGGAAAGTTATTGTAGGTGGACTCGACGATGTTGCGGCGACCTCTTGACGCAGATGGTAGTGCCACACGTGTAAGTGGTCTTGTTGTCTCAGTAGCAGCATTAGTTTGTTGTCTGCACGTTGACCCTGCTTGCACAAGACATATGTCAACATCCTCATCGCTTAGGAATTGGCGAAATTCACCCTGCTGGGGAAATAGCCCATTTCCCTGATAGGCTGTGAATATGGGAATTACTGTAGATGTGCCTGGTTCTTGACGGCGTTGGCCTGGAGGGCCGCCCTAACTGCTTCGACGTCTGCAGTTAGCCGACGCAGAAGATGACTCTGTGTCCGCAAAAGCATCTTCCCCGGCAGCTGCGTCGTTGGTCTTTGACGCTGGGATGGTGTCCACTGGCTGCTGCGTGTAGTCTGCATGCTGCGATGCGGCCCGTTACTTAGGCTGATGCCCATGCCCACGTTATGCAGCTTGTGACGCAGATGGCGGTGCAGGCGCGGTGGTCTCTGCCGTCTTCCCCGTGGCAGCATCGGCGAAACTGCGTCCTGGTCGGAGGCGTCTGGTGGCTGTTTTGCGTCTAAAAACGTTGCGGACGTTGTAGCTTGCCGTAAGTGGATCCCATACTGCAGCAGGTCGCTGGGTCTTCCTTCTTTTTTGCCACTCCTTGGTCTTACGTGGCTCGTCACGTTTGCCGGAGCAAGCAGGCGCACCATGCTTGCTGTCTTGGCAGGAGCAGCTAGGCTCTCCTACGTATCACTCGTAGGGGCTCCACGTGCCATGAGATGTCGGCGATTTTGTCCACCCAGAAAATTTTCTACGTTGTCGGCCACGACGGCTAGGAAAAAGGGCATGTTCCTATGCGTCCTGAGTGACTTAATGAGGCGAGCGGAGCGTGGTCGTTCAGAAATTCTGGTTCCATCTTCATTGGAAGATGGCGAAAAACCACCTACAACTACTTCTACGGCTAAGCGTTGTGAGTGAATGCCATTTCTCCTTCTCTACAAACATCATGAGCCTGTGGTAGACTCTAATGTTTTCCCTCTGGACCTTATTTAGGTCAGAGCCCCACCCACGTATACTACGTGATCAAAAGTACCCGGACACCCCCAAAAACATACACAATCATTATAGTGGCATTGTGCTGCCACCTACTGGCAGGTACCCCATATCAGCGACCTCAGTAGTCATTAGACCTCGTGAGAGAGCAGAATGGGGCGCTCCGCGGAACTCACAGCCTTCGAATGTGGTCAGGTGATTGGATGTCACTTGTGTTACACGTCTGTACGCTAGATTTCCACACACGAAAGCGTACATGCCGACCTCGTCTGTTGACCAACAGACATCGCCGACAGTTGAAGAGGATCGTAATGTGTAACAGGCAGACATCTATCCAGACCATCACACAGGAATTCCAAACTGCATCAGGATCCACTGAAAGTACTATGACATTTAGGCGGGGGGGGGGGGGGGTGAGAAAACTTGGATTTCATGGTTGAGCGGCTACTCATAAGCCACACATCACGGTGGTAAATGTCAAACGACGCCTCACTTGGTGTAAGCGTAAACATTGGACGATTGAACAGTGGAAAAACGTTGTGTACAGTTACGAATCACATCACACAATGTGGCGATCCTATGGCAGGGTGTGGCTATGGCGAATGCCCGGTGAACGTCATCTGCCAGCGTGTGTAGTGCCAACAGTAAAATTCGGAGGCGGTGGTGTTGTCGTGTGATTGTGTTTTTCATTGGAGGGGGCTTGCACCTCTTGTTGTTTTGAGTGGCACTAATCACAGCACACACCTACATTGATGTTTTAAACGCCTTCTTGCTTCCCACTGTTGGAAAGCAATTCGGTGATAGCTATTGCATCTTTCAACACTATGCAGTTCACAATGCACGGCTTTCAATGGACTGCCCTGCACAGAGTCCTGGCCTGAATTCTATAGAATTCGTTTTGGAACGCCGACTTTGTGTCACGCCTCACCGACCGACGTCGATACCTCTCCTCAGTGCAGCACCCCGTGAAGAATGGGCTACCATTCCCCGAGAATCTACCACTACCTGATTGAACGTATGCCTGCGAGAGTGGAAGCTGTCATCAAGGCTGTCATTTTGAATTCCATCATTATCGATGGAGGGCGCCACTAAATGGTGAGTCATTTTCAGCCAGGTATCCGGATACTTCACATAGTGTATGTAATGGGTTTTGTAGGTGGAGTGGATGTTGCCTTGGAAAATCTGGAAACCCCCTGGCCACCAGATGGTGTTTTTCAGTGGGCGAGGCAGTTTTTTCACCTATTCTGGCGTGGTCCCATCCTCTTCGACAGTCCCCACGCTAACCGGTAGCATTTGGTGGAGGTCAGTGGTTCTGGGAGTGTGCTTTCGATCGGATACCATGAAGTCATCCTAGTGGAGTGTAGCTGCCTCTGAGATGCAGGATATCTTCTCCGCTCTCTCTTCTTCTACTTTGGTCTTCGCATTCCGGCCTGGATGGGGGAACATTCCTCTACGGCGACAGAAGGGCTCTTCCTTGAAGTTTTGGCCATATCCGTGTCCTCACTCCGATGGACGGTTTCGCTCGACCCACCTTTGGTGCATGTGTTGTTGTTTTGTTGGGTGCGGTTGCGGCTTGTGCTCCTCACTCGCGCCTGGTGCGTCTAACTATGCACTGTGTGGTCTGGTGAGGCGTCCCGTCACCAGGGAAGCCGGCAGTAGCCTGGACCATAAGATGTCGTTTAATGGTGTGTCAACGGAATGCATCTGTAGGACGACCCTGCAGTCTATTCACGGTTTCCATCTCCTGCTGGGCGGCTATAAGATCTGCCCACAAGCATTCTCTCCTCCTCTCTGTGTAATCGACGCGGCAGTGAATTCATGAATCCCTGATCTATGGAGAGTGTCCATCTCGTTTCAGAATCTGCGTCCGTCATAGGTGTGACAATGGGAGGGAGGGGGGGGGGGAGGGGGGCAGATGTAAACGCCGGAAGTAAAATTTCCGCCAGCCAGCGACCCGGCACTCCCTTCACCTTAGCGGTACGAAAAATCCTGGTCGGCCACTCTGTCATGGCAAGATTCCGAACGTGACAGTCTGCTACGGAAGCATACAACAAATTGGTTTTTTTGGAACAGGAAGCCTCTCAAGAAAATAGTCACCAAGAGAATCCTAGCGAAGCGCGCGTAGGTTTGCAGCGTACCTCTGCTCGCGCAGGAATGTCGGTAACAGTAACAGCAATATTTTCTAGATGTTCCGACTGCTGTGCGCGTACGTTTTGGCTGTTGCCAGTTAATAATTTTGTCATCTCACGCTCTGTTACACCTGAAAGTTGTACTGGGCGTCCAATCTTCTGTTTGTCGTCATTTGAGCTTTCTTGTGGACTAAGCTGTTCTGTGACCGACTGACAACAGACAAAAAGTACGTGCACAGAACTGGGAACAGCTACGGCTAGGAAAAGAATTCCCGATTTTTCAAGTTAAGGACGTACACAATTTAAATGCGGGGCTGTGAATCGTTAAATCAGTTGTTGGCAAACTATCACTGTTTTTAGGCATGAAAATCAGGCTGGACTGTAGACTCCGACCGTAGAACCATCAACATTTACGTCTGGCTCTGTTCCTTCGTCGAAATTGCGTTCCACCTGCCAGTTCCGACCAGCATGTCGACTTTCCACGTCTGCATTCGACCTCACGTCATTTTAGCACATTCACAGAAACTGACGTCAAACTTGTTGTCCCTTTGTGTAAGTGCTCTGTTTCGTAACATCATATATGGGATCATCTCGAACGTTGTGTTGACCGTGTGCAAACTCTCGTACAGCCCGCTCAAGAGGGGATGGAAGCACCGCAAACACCAAGGCTCCAAATCCCTTTGAGACCCGTCAGTACTTTATTAACTGGTTTCAGTTCACGTATCCTCAGCACGCGCTGCAGACGGCAGTTCCCTGGGTACTAGCAAAGAGACACAATGATGTGGTCTGAGAGTGTAATTTGCTGTACACGACAGTGCACTTTCACCTTCCTTCCCCGTTTTGCTCCTCTAAGGCTCGTAATAATCATAAAAAAGTAACACAAAGCTTTGAAATGTATTACTAGGTGTAAATGTGGAAAACGTACGTTACTCCGTGAACAGGTAAAAGGAAAAATTAAGAAATGCTTTCGGTTGGAGGTGCTCCACAGTTGTAACGCATTTTATGAGTCGTTTCGGTAGAAGAAATAGAGAGCTGCCGAGAGAGTTTCTTTATTGTTCTCCCAATTTCGATCTACAGCATCATCAGGCCGTATATTCCATCACGATTTCAATATGGCTGTTTTAAAGTGAAGTTTTACATGTAAGGTCTAAATTGAAATGTACAGCAATTTCTTTCTTTATGCATTTATTTTCTTTTCACGGTTATGACTTCGAACCACTATCTTACATGTTAAGACATTCTCTTTAAACACAACAGTGCGCGTAGAAAATAAGTTACTCGTAATAATAACAAAAGTGGGAAAGTAAAGTAATCAGCAAAATTTAGTTTCCACAATAGACTGAAGACAGAACATAACGTTGTTCAAAAGTGTACCAAAATTTAATTGGATATGAAAACACGAAGATCAAAATTCTATAGCCATGTTAAAAGACTGGTACGAACCCAGATAATTAGGTCTGAGATGCAGTTTTAAGAAATTCTAAATAAAATTAAATAGAGACAATAACTGGACATGGTTCAAATGGCTCTGAGCACTATGGGACTCAATATCTGAGGTCATCAGTCACCTAGAACTTAGAAATAATTAAACCTAACTAACGTAAGGACATTACACACATCCATGCCCGAGGCAGGATTCGAAACTGCGACCGTAGCGGTCGCTCGGCTCCAGACTACAGCGCCTAGAACCGCAGGCCACTCCGGCCAGCAGCTGGGCATGGTCTGAGGCGCTGCAGTCATGGACTGTGCGGCTGGTCCCGGCGGAGGTTCGAGTCCTCCCTCAGGCATGGGTGTGTGTGTTTGTCCTTAGGATAATTTAGATTAAGTAGTGTGTAATCTTAGGGACTGATGACCTTAGCAGTTAAGTCCCATAAGATTTCACACACACAATAACTGGGCAGCAGCAGTAATGGAAGAGCTGACAGAAGCAGGCACAATTTTTGGGAAGAAAGTTCATAATTGGTCAGCTGGCCTGGAAGGAAAGCTCAAGAAGATTGCTACCAATTCGGTAGGAAACAAGCTCATTCTGAGAGAATGAAACTTTTAAGGGCACAAGGGAAGGCCAAAACAAAAAGCTATATCGCCCCATGTTGTGCATCGCATAATCCAGGTGGGCGCAAACGTGAATAATATCTATACAGTAATAATAATAATGCGGAGTATGTTCTGAGACCACAGACCTCATAATATGAGGCCATCGTATGTGCAAGAAGAACAAATAGCTCAAGATGCACGATAACGATTGGCCATAACGCCACTGGCAAATGCTGTAGGAATATCGGACATGTCCAGCGAATGGTACGACTACACACCTAAGGCAGCCACGACGGCTACACCCCGCGCGGAGTGGCAGCGTGGTTTGAGGCGCCATGTCACGGATTGCGTGGTCCATCTTGCCGGAGGTTCAAGTCCTCCCTCGGGCATGTAAAGTCTAGCTGACCTCAGCAGTTTGTTCCCTGAGGATTTCAGACATTTAAACTTTTTTTTTTGACTGCTGTACAACCAATAAATAAGTGTACGTACCGACCGAACGAATTCGCCCGACTTGCCTGATGTTGTACATCAGCCAGATAAAAGATTTTCCATCTTCATTGACGAATGCCGGCCAGAGTGGCCGAGCGGCTCTAGGCCCTACAAAATGGTTCAGATGGCTCTGAGCTATCAGTATTATCAGTTGTATATGTTCATACACCAGCAAAAGAGCTATAACTTATACGCAGTACCTAAGCATTTCACCTTTTCCTGCTCCTACTCACTTCCTACATTCGGCCTACCCTTCAGTTTACAGGAGCAGACCCACGCGCCGCCTCCCAGGCGGGATACAAAAGCTCCAGTCACATTATTGTGACCACTGCCCGTGTTTGGCGTCTACGTGGAGCAACCACTCACAGACGGCAGATGGCAGCAGGTAGCAATAGAGGGTGTATAAAGCGTGCCCGAGAACGCGGATAAGTGCATCGTTGGTGTAATGCGGAAACGGAGCGATTCATCTGACGTTATTGACTTTCGGACCAAGAGTGAAAGCATTTCCCAAAACGCTGAGTTTTTAAACTGTTCGCGTGTCGCCGCGGTAAAAGTATACCTTGCACAGGAAAACGGTGCTATCGAAAACGGGCGCCGAGGCAACTGTGGGGTGCACCACGGGTAATAAAAGTCAGGGGTGAACGGGGGAGGGGGTTGATCTGCTATTCTGTTATTCTGCGCATCGGATTAATCTGAGATGTACCCTCTACCCTGTGGATTCTGCAAGATGCAATTTCCACCCCCACACTACTTCAGAAGTCAGACAGACGCTCCTAACGTTCCAAAGACAAATGCCTGAAAAACTTTCAGCACTAAATATCTTCTGGAGTCGTCCGCTGTAAGGAAATGACACAAAAATTCACAAAATTTCTAACGTAACTAGTGGGATACTTGGGTACTGGAGTAGTGCTAGTTAGTTTAAGAAAAACAATAAACTAACAAAAATTATCATTTATTTTGCGAAAATTCTGAGAAATCACAATGGCACTTTTAGTTATGAATTGAACAAGTTATATCCAGGTTCTTTTAGGAATGTGAAGTTACCTCTCAAGGATAGGATTCGCTAATGAAATTTCAATATGGTTCAAATGGCTCTGAACACTATGGGACATAACATCTTAGGTCATCAGTCCCCTAGAACTTAGAACTACTTACACCTAGCTAACCTAAGGACATCACACAACACCCAGCCATCACGAGGCAGTGAAAATCCCTGCCCCCGCCGGGAATCGAACCCGGGAACCCGGGCGTGGGAAGCGAGAACGCTACCGCACGACCACGAGATGCGGGCGACATTTCTATACAAAGTTTAAGATTGACTTGGCAGAACGACTGCTTGAATAATTATCCTTTAGAACGTTGCTAGGTACAGTCGAGGCTGTCGCGTGTGAAATCCAGTGAAGTGTACTGTTGTGAATGAAATATGGGGCTCGCAATAGCCTTAGCGCACAATACCGTAAGCTGCGATGACTGCTGTCTGCGCCGCTCGCTGCTGACAAATAAGGTAACTCTCGTTCTATCTGGATTGACCTTCGCCAATCAAACTCTAACTTCACCTGGATAACGATTACTATTCGCCTCTATTCTAACTATTGGCGTGGTACATCTGTCAGATAACCAATCCACCGCTATGCCACTCAAAAATTCGCTCGCAGGCGTTTAAGTATAACTCCGTCCATTCACACCGCACAGTAAGTGTGGCGGCCAACACAGTGAACAACGCTTAATCGCAAGGACTCAATATAGAGTTGCACTTCGATTCGCTCTCGACAGAGGTGCTCTCCTAGTGAAATATTTAGGAACGGCGCCTCTCCACGCCAGACGTGAAGGGGTATATCTTTCGGTCTCTTCCATTACTCCTTCAGCTCAAGGCGTGAGAAATATCGTCTGCCAATCAACATTGCTCTTCTATAACGGGAGAATGGCGTCTCGTTTAAGACGACCAGTCTGGAAACCTGCAGCATTGGCGCTTGGCATTTGCTGTCTCCCTGTGAAAATCTCTGAAACTGCGTGCTATGTGCAAAGAATGCGTAGGTTGGACGCTCCCACACAGTGTAGCGGAATTTGCTTTTAAGCCGAACACGGGGTAGTTTCCCCTTTCACTCTGGCACTCGCTGTCTGCTCCACGGGCGGCCAAGGTTTACTCGTCCTCTGAAGGGACTGGGCTAACAGAGTGTAGTCTGGCTCTCTCGAACTAGAAGCTCCTGTGACCGTCGTGTCTGGAATGTATGTATGTACGCCAGCTTCGAGTCTTTCAACCCCGGTGCACACTTGTTATTTGCATATCGTTTACATGAATTCATACAACATTGACTTTATCTTATCGAGTTTGGGTTCGAATGAAGCGTCTTGAGATGCGGAATATGATTGTGAGAGCGAAATATGTAAGCAATGAAGGTCAGGAGACCACGACGTCTTACAACATGCATGTGGTCGAACAGACATGCAGCTGTTGCTTACAATCCAGATGAACCAAGGGGCTAACAACAGTGTCCCCTCCACGACAGTTCAGTGAACGATGCTCCGTATAGCCGTACACCGCTGGCCCCTGGTTTATGCGCCAGTGCTGACTGCAGTTCATACGCGACTAAGTTGGAATTTACACGCCAATACCGCAACTGGACGCCCACTGAGTGGCGACAGGTGTTCTCAGATGAATCACGTTTCACGCCCAATTGGAAAGATGGTCGTTGGCTTGTACGGTGTGAAACGTCTGAAAGCAAACACCTTATAACAATCGTCGGAAGGGTGCAGGTTAGAGGAACTCACTGGGTTATCTCATCATTCTGGAAGGCACAGTGTATCACAAGAAGTATGAATGTATCCTTGAGGACTATGTCCACCCCTCCATGCAGGATGATTTTCCTCGGCACAATGACGTCTACCAGTAGGACAATGCATCATGTCACACAGCTCACAGTGTACGAGTGTGGTTCGAAGAGCACCAAAATGAGGGTACAGTACACCCGCGGCCACCAAACTCCCCGGACCCATTCGAGAATCTGTGGGACCACATCGATCAGGCTGCTCGCGCCACGAATCCTCAATCCAGGAACCTAACACGGCTGGCCAAGGCACAGGAGTCGCCATGGCTCCACATCCCCGTCAGTAACTTCCACAACCTCGCTGACTCTCTTCCTGAACGTCTCAGGCTGCAAAACGTAGTTCTTCAGGCTTTTGACAGGTGGTCACATTAAGTGGACAATGTATGTTCTTTCCATTTACTTCTGCAATAGTTCACTGTTTGCCCAATATTATAAACATTAAATTCTGTTTTAATGTTTTCATTGCGTATTCTGTCTAATCTTGAACACCCTTTAACTTTTTTTAAAAGTCTCATTTGGATCTTACTCATCTTCCTCTATGTAAACACGAACCAGCACTCCCAGGTAATAAAACTGGTGTTATCATTACTTGATACATTTTGATTGCAATGCAGTGTCTCGTCTTGTTCTTGAATGTATATTTTATAGTACTACATATGTGCTCTGGACACTGTATCTTAGTTTCGATAAGGCTGAACACCGCACTTCCTGCCTTGGATAAGAAATAATGGCTTTTCACAGTACCTGGTACATTGTGAGCAAGTATGAGAGCTTTAAATTGGGAGAACCACTCGAGGCATTCCTCTTCTTGTTCACGAAACTGTCGAAAAGGTGGTATAACAGTAGGTGTTGCTGTAGGTGGTGCTTGTTCCGTCGGGCGCGCAGCGTTGCCAAGTAGCTGCTGCACCGTATTGAGCAGGGTGGAGATTTTGTGCTTCTGGAACTGAAACATCTGTATTAGCTGTGTGGCGCCTAACGCTTGCGGCTGGGGAAGAGACCAAACAGTGAGGTCATCGGTCTCATCGGATTAGGGAAGGACGGGGAAGGAAGTCGGCCGTGCCCTTTCAAAGGAACCATCCCAGCATTTGCCTGGAGCGATTTAGGGAAATCACGGGAAACCTAAATCAGGATGGCCGGACGCGGGATTGAACCGTCGTCCTCCCGAGTCGCCTGAATTGGTGGCGTGGGCATTTTGGAAGAGGCAAACGCAACAAGCAGACAAGGCAAGCAAGCAAAATATAGACAAAACGTAAGAAAATTTCTGCAGCGCCCACCTGAAAACACTGATTAGCAAAAGACACTCTTAAAGCAAGCAAAAGCCCCTGCAAAATAAAGGAAAGAGAGAATTCAGGCGCCTACCAAAATACAAATAATTCCGTGGCCACCAGGTACTGGGTTCGTCGTATATCTCGTCTCCACTCTGCGGTCCTCGCCCACTCGTGTCTTATAGGGTGTCTAAAGGATGCTGCTTTCTTGGATAGCTATACAACAATTCAAGGAACTCAAGGAACTCACATTAATGGTTTTTATTACAATAAAGTAGATTGGCAATACCTATCTTTGGTTTACAATGTCGCGTCGAAAGCTATTGACGACATACAACTAATCAATGTCTATATAGGTGCTAATGCAAGTAACGGATATGGATCACAAGTTCAGATGGTTCAAATGGCTCTGAGCGCTATGGGACTTAACTTCGGAGGTCATCAGTCCCCTAGAACTTAGAACTACTTAAACCTAGCTAACCTAACGACAGCACATACATCCATGCCCCAGGCAGGATTCGAACCTGCGACCGTAGCAGACGCGCGGATCCGGACTGAAGCGCCTAGAACCGCTCGGCCACCGCGGCCGGCAGTTTCGATATCTCGATCTCTATTATAATTTATGTCAGCTCCTAGATAGCTTTGAAGGAACTCCATTATTCAGTAATAATAATAACAATAATGCAATGTACTTACTCCAGAGAACACAAGAACAGTTAGAGTGGGCCTCTGCTTCGGTCGTTAACACACGGAAAAAATCTTCAGTCGGTAAACAATTCTAAAATACAAGGCCATCAGGAATACTCCAATCACTAGATTTCAAGAAAACGTACCACACAGTTGACCGACAATACTTGTTCAGCATGTTAGAAGAACAGGGACTTGACCTGAAGACGCTATGACTAACCAAACTGTCATTGGCTTGCCCTACATCAAAAGTTAAAATCATGGGTGAAATCTCTGATCCCTCCATGATCAAAACTGGAGCACCCTAAGGCGACGGATTACCCCCCCCCCCCCCCCCTTTTGTTCGACCTAGTCCTGAACAAGGTAATGAGGGAATGGAGCAAATATTGAAAATCCAAGGACACTGGAAACCAACACGACTAAGACGAACCTGGGACAAGATAGAAATCTCAAATCCAACCTGGGCTTACTCTCGGATAACGAAGCAACAACAAACGAACAAACAGAAATACAAAAGAACGTGCAGGAAAGAATTGTCCTGTAAAATCTTTCTAGAAGTTGCTAAATATCAAACATACAATAATCAGACACGAAATGTGTCAAAAATCATACATGAAATACATCAAGCGAAACAGAGTTACACATTTCAAATATCTAGGTGTAACCCTTGACACTAGAGGAGGAGGGAAGATCTCACAGAAAACTCGGGTACAAAAATGAAGAGAGGTTACGGCAAAACGCAAAACTCATATTACAAGAAATACATGTCCAATCAACCAAAAATCAGACACTACGACACAGTACTCAACCGTGAAATACCGTATGCGTGTGAAAACTAACACTACATTCGAAGAGTGACGTGGAAATCAAACAATGAAGAACGTAAAATCTTGAGAAAAATTCTCCGCCTAAATCTAACAGATGAGGGGTACAGATTACATTCTAGAAAGACCAAATATAAAATGTCAAACCTAGCAGCAGATGTCATAAAATGAGGTTGAAGTTCTACGGGCACATCAGTAGTGTACCACCAAGAAGACTCACCAACAGAATTCTGTCATACATACAAAGGGCCAAGTCAAGAATACCATGGATCACACAAGCAAAACTAGATCTACAAAAATCACAAATCGATCCAATAGACACATATACAGTGACAAGATATACAAGTGGAATGTAAGATCAGAGAATGAAATCCCGAAGGAACTTGCGACAAGGTGGACTGAGTATCGAAAGAGACACCACGAAAAAATAAAAAAAATAGAAAAAAATTAAAAAATTGAGAATAATGGAAGATCAGAAAAGATGCTCGAGTGAGGCAGCATACTTTGCGTGGTCCTACAGGGTCTCGACACAAATAATAATAGCAATAATAATAATAATAATAACAATAATGATACGTTATACTCATGATCATAACAACCTCAATAAAATCAGTCCTACTAATGTTATGGTACGTACATTTCTCGTGACAAAATTCTTGCGAAGTGGGAGCAGTATTTGAGCCAAACCAGGCTATAAAACAATGTAGAACGCTGCTTCCATTTATCCCATCGTCTACAGCAAGGACATCCTTGCCTCCCTTGCGACAGCTGGGCTACCTAAGCACTTATCTGCTGGAAGAGTATTTACGACGTAGGACAGGGACGACTGCCTGGCGGGTCTCCACAAACCGGACAGGCGCCACCTCAAGGTCATGTCCTTGCGTTTCGTGACACAGTGTTGCAGCTCCTCTGGTCCATGTCTCAGGCTGCAAGCGGTGCGGTCAAACGATAGGCTGGGGCGAGCAACTGAATTCCGCTGCAAGATAAGGTGTGTTGGTGGTGTAACAGTCTCGCTGAGGTCATCCTGCAGAGCAGACAGGTTCTCTCCTCACTACTTCGATGTCAAGAAGTAATGTGCAATCCATCACAAGTCAGCTACAACAAACGTCAGAGAAATAAGGCGCACTGTGTATCCAACTTCATTTTATGGGGAATAGCGATATCGTAAATAAAACACAGCAAGTGTAGTTTACTTGCTAATATAAACTTAACGTTTCTGGTGACCAATTCGTGATTCGAAAAACTAAGGAAAGATACTTGACGCACTTACCTGGTTGCTTTTCGCTACAACTTTCTACTGAAAGCATGATTGGGCTTGAGGCCTTTACCAGCATGTCATCCTTGACCTTCTGTAACCATAGGTAGTTTGAACGACCATGGAACCGGCCTCCTAATGAATCGAAATGGAAGGCTATTTTCACTTCGGAATACTGTCTCTTCTGCTGCTGTGCCCATACCACCTAAGATATGAACTGGTTGGTGAGTGCTGTCATTCCCGTCTCTTCTCTTACAGTTTCGTTTTACATAAAACCCAGCCTCAAGATGCATATTCAGAAGCGCAACATTTTCGTTTTCATTCGATGCAGTGTTCGTACTTGTTTTGTTGCTATAATGATGGTTCTGATCGCTACAGAGCCACTGAGCGGATGAATTATCTATAACTATTCCTCTGAAGATGGTTGCGTACGTTTTGTTAGTACTCCAGAAACTTGGCACTATTTAAGCCGTGAAGAATTAACCAATGCTGGGAACGTCTCAACATCCGATATTATGAAGGGAGCTCAGGTATCAAACGGTGTCGTTCTGCTAAGTGACTGCTATTCTACATATTCTAGACAGCCTGTTTGCTTCGATTTTCATCTGAAGCCGTAATTGCTTCAACATTTATTCCAGCTCAGAATCCGATTATCGAGATTTTTCCGTGTTCGCCCGAAGAGAAGCTCATCAAGCGAATACAACATCGTTCAAGAACGGAGTGTCTAAATACGTGGTGATACTGTGTTAGTATACAGGCAGAGTACGAACGGCGAGAGCTGCAACTCTTGGTGCACAACAACACTGGCAAAGGAGTCGAGATTCCAGCTGTGCAGCGAACAGCACAAACGCCATGATGTCATCATACTAACCAATATTTTAAAATACATCCGGATGAGTCAGCTGTCCCTACCGATGTCTTTTTACGCACTCCGCAGTATTGTATCTGGCCTTCAGAAATCCTCGGTCGCCACCCGCAGTCTGTTAGTCCTGCAGAAATAATGAACAGGACTTTTCTGTACAAAATTTAATGTAGTTAAATTTTGTACTTGGGATACGTTTTCGCTGGAGGCCACAGTTTTAGAGAAAAACGATCAGACGCACCTTTACCCTGACACACATTCCTCAAGAGTCAGGATTTCTGGAATTGTGTTCATGGCATTCCCTCCTATCACTATACAAAAATGTCCGACTACACTATCTGTTCCCTTTATTTGAAATTTTTTAGTCTCTATTTATTAGGCTATTACACGACCTGCGTTGTCGGCTATTTCAGTAACGTTATTACACTGAAGCGCCAAAGAAACTGATATAGGCATGAGTATTCAAGTACAGAGATATGTAAACAGGCAGAATACGGCGCTGCGGTCGGCAGTGCATAAGTAAGACAACAGATGTCTGGTGCAGTTGTTATGTTGGTTACTATTACAATGGCAAGGTATCAAGATTTGAGTTTGACCGTGGTGATATAGTCGGCGCACAAGCAATGGGACTCAGCATCTCCGACGTAGTGATGAATCGGGGATTTTTCCGTACGACCATTTCAATAGTGTACCGTGAATATAAGGAATCCGGTAAAACATCAAATCTCCGACATCACTGCGACCGGAAAAAGACCCTGCAAGAACAGGACCAACGACGACTGAAGAGAATCGTGCAACGTGATGGAAGTGCAACCCTTCCGCAAACTGCTGTAGATTTGAATGCTGGGCATTCAAAAAGTGTCAACGTGCGAACCATTCAACAAAACATCATCGATGTCGGCTTTCAGAGACGAAGGCCAACTCGTGTTTACTTGATGACCGCGCAACACAAACCCTTACACCTCGCCTGGGCCCGTGAATGCCGACATTAGACTGTTGATGAATGGAAGCATGTTGCCTGGTCTTGCGAGTCTCTTTTTAAATTTTACGGACGTGTATAGGAGTTGTGGTGCTAGGAGAGAGCTGTTGCAATATTTTAGTGCGGTTTGCCTACATCAGGAGCAGGTATGCACTCAGGGGCAAACCTATTGTTCTCCTTTGATTGGCGTGTACTTAACCTGTAGTTCTGTTAAGTGCTTTTCCATGGCACTGCACATAAACATTTGTCCTCTTGCCCAAACCCCTCCCCCTCCCACAACCTCCTCCCCCCTCGCTGCTACAGGCACACTTTCAGTTCTGAGTTATTGTAATAGCCACCCTCTCTCTCTCTTATCAATTTGATTAACTACTTAATTAAATTAATCGATTATTTAACCTCTCTGGTAGGAAGGTGCCACGCCCCCCTGCCCCTCCACCCTGGAGGGAAGTTCAAATTCCATCAGGACAATGCAACCTCTACTAACCTAAGAAAATGGTGGGAAAAAAGGGCACCTCCAGTAACCCAAGTCATCTAACCGCCACCTCTTCCAAGGAATTGGCGGGAAAAAGACTCAGTTGATCGATCATTTGGAGGGTATTGGATGCAGTGTTTGAAATATTGTTTAAACAATTTACACATTGTCTGGAATATTATTTATTTCAACAATTTAGGGGATTCAAGGCATTGTATGGAATATATGGAAATTGGTGGAGAGGAAGGATCTCATAATAGGGAATTCAAGGGTAAATTGATTATTTATAAGAAAAATCTGTTTGTGGAGGTTGGATTTCTCTTGCTCATCATTCCCTGCTGTCTGGAAACACGTAGGTCTTGTAAGAAACAATTACATGGAGCAACCATGATGCATAACCTATTGTTCGGCACTGTACTCTGGATGTCTTAACCTAATGTCTGGACCTTTGTCGGCTCTTAACCTATTGTTGCGTTAAGTGGTTTTCCAAGTCGCCCCTAGTTTCTTAAAATATTCTACCACCATTGATACCAAATTAAGTAACTAGTTATGTCCTCCCACCATTTTATGGTACAATTTTCGAGTTTCACATGCTTTTGAACGCTATTTCTGTCTTAAAACGAATTGCTTCAGCAGCCCACGATGAAAAGCCTACATTGAAATTTGTAAGCCCTGAAGGTAAGGCTTTCGCTCGGAAATAGATACAGGGGATTACAGGCAATTCATGGACATTCACACACACTCTCGCACAACCGCAAACACACACACACACACACACACACACACACACACACACACACAGAGAGAGAGAGAGAGAGAGAGAGGTTGTTGAAAAATGAATGCAGAACTCTAGAGTATTCGGCCTTCCAGTGGAGATTTCCGCGTTAGCTTTCCCTATTTCACAGCGGAATTGCCGGAAGCGGAAAGTAGGGCGCGCTCCCTTTCGCTGCGCCGGTCCCAGGGGTGGGGAGAGGAGACGAGAGAAGGAAACGGTCGGCCAGATTGCAGGCTGGTGCCGGCCCTTAAGGGCTGAGAGCGCAGCGGCCGTAAACGGGAACTGGGCCGCCGCCACTCCGGGGCGATAAGGGCAGCGCAGGGCTACGCCTGCTGGGGCCTCAGGGAACGGCACGCCCGGCCGCTGCGCCATCATACTCAACACGACACAGGGCTCTGATTTACTTCCCGCTGTCGTCAGCGACGGAACCACGCTACAAGATAATCTCGCTGCAGAGATTCTGAAGAGCGCGCAGATGTCTTCCGCTTGCCTTCTTAGCGAATGATACATCCACAGAGCATCGAAGTAAGCAGAGGGGTCGTGTCGAAGGCTTGGAGGGCGTGTATCCGGACAGTCCAGCCCTTGGGTACCTACAGCGCCTAGGCAACACCAGCTGCGCTGCTGTTTTCTCTGTGTTTTCTTGTTTACTCACTACCTCATCTCGCCTTTCTATCCGTTTTGCTTTAGATTTATTAGTTTTCAAGTTAACTACAACTTGTTCATTTTACAATTTACGACGCAGAACGCAGAATGCGGAACTAAACTTTGTTTACGTACAGATGGGACCAAAGGCGTCCGACAATACGCGGCAGTACACGATTCATGCACGCGCCTCGGTATTGCACAGACAAGTTGTAGTTATCATGCGTTATTACTTCTGCTTATTCTTAGCTTCTGCCGAAATGGTTTCTCATCAATCAAATACACGTTATCGAAGGGTACGCTCGGATGAAAAAGTACAGTATTGATAAATAACGTAGTTGAGTTCTGTCGAGAAAAAAACTGAAAGATCTGTTGAATTTTAAAAAATGTAAAAATAGGATATTTCTGCTTGAGAGGAAGCACAATGGAGTATGGCATGTTAACTTTCTTAGATTAACGAAAGAAAACGAGGAAGGTGCGAAGAAAGAAAAAAATTGTGATCTCAACACCAACTCCAATTGTCAGATCGTAAAACAACAATTTTATTTTAATTTGATATGCATCCCTCTAGAAGAATGTATTATTAGCAGTTGTATAATAAGTTCGCCTCAGTTATTAGACAGTAACATAGGTTTTATTTCTTTTCATTTTCTACACTTCTGTTAAAAGCGAAAATACAGCTCTCTCCTACACGCACAGCTGCACTGTACGACGGTAAAACAAGTTTTATTTTCCTATTGTTCATTACAGTTGTTTTTCTGTACACATATGTTAACATAATGTATGTTCTATTTGCTGCACTTATACTAAGTACACTTCAGGAATCCTGTCACAATTTGACTGAGTGCAGCTTTATGGCCGGACGTCAACGAATGGCAGAACAGTTTTTTTATCTCCGTCCTTGTGATTGATGGTCTACGGGACTTTAGCAGTGCTCTTACATAATAAAATGAAACACGTTAAGCCGTCGTTTTTATGTATTGCAACCAGTTTCGGCGACACGGTACACCACGTTCAGGCCTTAACCGACGCTGAAGGGTAGGTAATATTGTTTCCTCGAACCAGGCAGGACAAAAAAAAAAAAACAAAAAAAAAACACGCACACACACAGTCAGCAGTCAGCATCATGAGCTGACGACACCCGGTAACTTCTTATTCCATTAAGTTTTTCTTTCATTTGCAGCTTCGTTTTGCATCAGCAGCATATGAAAAACAGGAACACTAGGCAGCTCCACACTCCACATAAGCACGCGGCAATAGCCACGCACGTATCGCGTAGCTACCAACCTCGTCACGGAGAATCTCAAATGAATTTCACCCATTTTCTTTAGAGCGATAAGAGGTGTCACTCTTCTCCCACCGCTAAAAACAATTTCGGTATGTTAGCTACACTTCGTATGGAGCAAGCTATTTCCTAAAACCCACCAAACATAAACCGGTCACCGACTACATTTTTCACTGCAAACTTTTCAAAATATGCGCAGTGTTGTATTTTACATCGAAATATCACATTGACTATGAGCCTCAACGGAAAGACAACAAATTCATTAGGAAGCTGCAAAATGTGGCTATATGGTGTGGAAATAATATTTTATTACCGAATAGGTTCCTCAAAATCGAATGAGAAAGACCGTTTGGCGGAATCCCAAATCAGTGTTTCTTTTTTTTTTCAGTAAGCTATACCAAGAAGCTCACTACAGAGACGGATGTAGCTTTTCTTCAGCTACGTGAAAAAAAATTGAGGCAAATCGGATGGCTTTAAATTTCAGTTCATGTATAGTGTGACAAGTGTTGCTCGGAGCAGCCAACATGAGTGGTTGTGGATACCCAGAGGGATGGGGAAGCTTGATATATTTCACGCAGCCCGAAGGCCCTCTGTTTGTTTCTATGCTCGGTGGATATCTAAACATTCATGGTGGTGTCTGAGTGTTCTATATCGTGTCTCCCTACCACTTTCACGCAAAGACGCTCTGAGCGTGTTCTTTAGGGAATTGACTAGTTTGAATCTGGGACGTGTTGCTGGTAAGGAGACGCCAGACCACACATGACATGTAGAATTCAGAAGAGTCCAGTGAGACTAGCGACGATATAACCAAATACTTAATGATCTCAGCATCAGCTCCACTGCACTCCCTGTAAAAGAATCTTAATACTAACTAAATTTAGTAGAAGGGGTTCAGGGCTTTCCTATTTTTAGTTAGCTGGTAACGTAACGTCGAAAAAGCAGTTAAGTTTACCACTGGAAATTTTATTCTACTCACAAAACATTGTTTATAAATTGCACTCTTGATAAAAGGAAATGTTTCAATACAGGATGGTAAAAACCAACTGCGTTCAACAAAAATGTGAACTAATATTCCCTGAGTGGGTTTCGAAGTTCTACAATGGATCGAAGGATGACGTATGCCATATCACATCCATAATCTAGGTTTAAATTAAGTTTCACAGAAGAGTAAACTATCAAAATGGTCTACAGTGACCCTCAATTATCCTTAATTACTTATCTAACTTGTCGTAAATTACAGTGGCTGATGTGGCTTCACAATAATTATATAACAGAGAAATAATCGCGTTTCAGATTTTTACTTCAGGTGGCAAATGTGAACACTATGAGCTTTAATTTACGATCGACACTAGTATTACGCAAAAAGGGGGTGTAACAGATGAGACTTCTGCAGTTGTGAGTGAAGTCTTACGCGCTCAAAAATGCGGCATCGCGTGCGTTCATTACCTTGTCGGTGTTTAGGCAGCGTCAGGGCGGCGGCCGGCAGCACAACTCCGCTCACCTTGCCATCTCGTAAGCAACTCTGCTCTCCTAACTTCTCCTTACTACCATTTACCGAAGTTGGTTAAAAAAAAAAACTATCTGGCTGTATTTTCATCTGACCAATCAGGGTCTCAATGTTAAACTTAAGCTCTGCCTTCAAAAATTCTGTCTATCCAATGAGAAACGTTATACTTTTCGTGGTGGGGCAATGTTTTTAAAGTTTGCAACGTAACAGAGACGCGAAAAAGTCTGACGCTAAAACTTGCAACTGGTGTGGTCCTTTATGTGTTATCGTAAGATCTATACTGTTTTTCTGGAGGGCTGTAGCTTTTAATATGGGCTGGGGGGTGGCCCTTGACGTAACAAAGATGCGAAAAAGTCTCACGCTAAAACTTGCCGGTGGTGTCGTCCTAATGGTTAGCTGGCGACGTGGGTGTCCAGTCCATCCCTTATCGTAGGGCCTTCTAGCTTAACAAACATGGTTCTGCTCTCAGCTTCTGTTCTCGTTTCTCCCCTCGGAACTGCGTCGGTCTCACAGTGGGAAGGTATGACATGCATTTAGGCATTCTTGTGTTAGTCTGCGGTATTCCATTTGCTCACTCGTTATTCGTATTACTTTGGTTAATTTAATGTCACGATTTATTGGGAGCTATATGACATACTACTGGATTTGCTTATCATGTCAGGGTTTTCATGGAAGGTGTTAGATTTGCCTGACACCTTACGTATCCTTCGAATTTAATTTTTGCACTGAATTTAGGCAATGATTGAATCGTTGTCTAAGTCGGTCAAAAATTTTCTAATTTATCTAAATTTTCTTGTGTACTGTTCAGCCACGTTATTCTGTTCTATGCTAGTTTGTATTACTAATTTATATTTTTATATTCTTCCACATTATAATTAAAAATGACAAGAGAAGAATATTTTTATGCTATTATTAATTTTTAATCATTTTCTTTCTTTATTTAAGTGTGTAATTTGTTTTTTAAGAAGTTTGTTATCGAAAGTGAGTAGTCTTTCACATCGATTTTCTTAGAAATATTGTTTTTATAAATGTAGTAATTAAGCAAAATCTATTCCTAACACATTTTCTAAATATCATGTACAAGTAAAATATTTTTGTTTCTTGAGACTCATTTCAACATTGTTGACTAACAAATAAGAATTATTTCCAAGAATTGCTTTCACCAAGAAATATACATGAGCAAGTATTGAGATATTATCGTAACAAATGATACACCTGTTAAAAAAAGGGAAAACATCCAACAAGAACTTTTGTTCTTTATATACTGTCCATTTCAGAACTAATGACTTATTTTTATTGACAGTCTATTTTTTACTTAAGTCCATAGTCAATGACTGTTATTTTTAGTTTATTAGCTGTCTGGTGTGCTTAACTTATTTCGTTTTTCACACGTTTCTTTTGCACAATTCCTACATCACACAATTTCATTTCACACATTCACACAATCCTATGAATGTTTAAGCATGAGGTTGGCGAATGATTTTGCATTAAGGTGATGGACTTGAGCGAGATGGATGTGGGCAAGTGTTTGATGTACAGCTTCGTTTGTCGTTCCTTGTTGGCTTTGCAAGTGTGTGTTGCTGTTGTGGAGGTCCCATAATGGAATGGAGCTGTGAGTGCAGAATCTCGTGGTTTACTGGCTTTGTATGCGTGAAAGTCATCGTTATGTGTCGCTGAAAGCGGTCTTTTTCGTTGTAATACTTCGCAGACGACTAGTTTACAATAGGATAGGGATTTAGGAAGGTATGTCGTCTATTCTTCACCCATCTTCATTCTTGGTCTCAATCTTGCGAATCTTCAACTTCTGTTCTTCCTGCTTTTTCTCTGCTTCTTACTTGCTTCTTGGTTCTTCTCTGGGCAGGATATGGAAATATTTATTGATAACTAGTCACTTTTAAGTTCTCCTCCTAGTAACAGTTTGATAAATTGTTTGAGCATATCATTTTTACTTTGTCGAAGTTTTGTTTAGTTTTGTGCATCAGCGTGCTGTTTAATATCAGTAGTGTGACTTTTACACATATTTGTTTGCTAGTGGAAGCTTGCCCAAGCGGTCTTCTCGTCGGGCCGTTTTTTGCTCGCTCCACTGAGTGGGGGCGTCTCGGGGTTTACGAGCGGTGAAAGTCGGGTGTCTGCTTGTCTGTCCCTGCACCCGTCCCTTCAGTAATTGATTTACAAGCGCCCTTTGTTGGTCTCACTGTCCTTTCCCTTCTTTCGACGCTTCTACGTTGTAGGAATCATGTCTTGCTAATTACGTCCTTTTCTTTCTTGATACTTCTCGCATTGCAACTTGTGGGTCGTTGCATCTGGTCTTTGCTGGAGTTTTTACAATGGTTCTTACAAAAAGTTTTACTTAACCTACTGCCGGCCGCGGTGGTCTCGCGGTTCTAGGCGCGCAGTCCGGAACCGTGGGACTGCTACGGTCGCAGGTTCGAATCCTGCCTCGGGCATGGATGTGTGTGATGTCCTTAGGTTAGTTAGGTTTAAGTAGTTCTAAGTTCTAGGGGACTAATGACCACAGCAGTTGAGTCCCATAGTGCTCAGAGCCATTTGAACCATTTTTTTTTTTTGAACTTAACCTACTTGTTTTACGCCTTCTTAAAAAGCTTTACAAATTTCGGCGCCCTTTCCATGTTACAATTCTAAGATATTCCTAAAATTCGTTTTTTATTTTTTTGTAGTGTTGTGGTGTATAGCATTTTAGTATTTCATGCTGTTAGACTGTCTACGCTTTATCCCTTCACCTTAATCTATGGTACTATTGGTGTTATTATTGAAACTACTTTCTTTTTCCCACCTTCCTCTCTCTTTATTCTTCTTTCTCCTGACGATCTTATCTGCAACATAATCTTGAAATATTCTGCTGATTATTTACCAGTAATAAAATTAATCTTCAAACTTTTTGATATGGCTCACATGGTGAAGTCCTACAGTTTTGCCTGTTTTTGGGTTCATTAGTTCCACAGCATTATCATGAGCAATTCGGCTAATTATGACAGGTCCTTTGTATGCAGCGTAAAACTTATGTATTTTGTGTTTCTGTTTGCTGGAGAGATGGTGTGTTTTTACAAATACTTTCTGGCCTACTGAGAATGTTCTTTTAATTGCTGTTCTATCTCCTCTTTCTTTTCTTTTAATGGCTGCCTTTCTGATGTTGGGGAGTGCTATTGCTATGACTTGTTTGTGCTGTCTACGTGGTACAATAGGAAATCTAACATTTTCTCTGGTTATGTTTGGGGGTTCAATATTTTTAAGTACAGTAACTGGAGGTAGTAGTGTAGTGCTATGTGGCATTTCATTTATTACTTCTTGAAAATCTTTAAGGTATATATCCCAAGTACCTATGTCCTTCATAGATCGTTCTGCTGGATTTACGCTAGGTTTGTACTTAGATATGTAGACGGGCTTTATTTCGTGTTGTTTTAATGTGTTCTGCCATTGCACTGATTTGTATTGTGGGCCATTATCAGAAATTATTCGTTCCACTCGACCTACTTGTCTGAGAAAATCTTGCCTAAATGCTTTACTTATTGCAAGACCTGTTGCCAATTTTAATGGTGTCAAGGTAATATATTTAGAAGTAAGTTCCAAAACGACAAATATGAAAATATACCCATTTTTTGTGCGTGGGAGGGGCCCCAGCAAATCTGTTGCAGCAATTTGTTTTAATCTCTCAGGGATTATTGGAAACATAGGTGGTTTGGTTTGGAAAGTGACGTGTTTAGCCCTCATACATTTTTTGCATTTGACTAATACTGTTCTAATTCGTCTTTCCATATTAGGAAAATGGCTTGTTTGTTTTATTTTTAAAAAGCAATTCTTTGGTCCAAAGTGGCCATTACTTAAATGTGTATACCATATGTACTTATTAATTAGTTCATCTGGATATAAATTAACCATTCACTCGTTGCAACATTTCGTCTAAAAAATAAAACATTGTTTTTTTACGAGATAGTGCTGTCGAATGTCTGGAAAATCCTTCCTTCTCCACTTGTGTTTGATTCCTAGTATTTCGGGATCCTTGTTCTGTTCTTTGCCTATGTTTTTCAATGCTGTCGTAATGTAGTTTTCGAAAGGTACTTGTTTCATATAGTACATTGTAAACTGGTCTTCTGCTGCTTCCAAACCTATGTTATTGGATGCACCCTGTGGACATCGTGATAAAGCATCTGCTAATACATTCTCTGGTCCTGGTATGTGTGTAACAGTGAAGTCAAATTCTTGTAGTATTAACATCCATCTGGCTAACCTCCCATGAGTTAGTTTGGCGGATAACAGAAATTCTAATGCTTTGTGGTCAGTATATACTTTTGTTTTTCTTCCGAACAGGAAGTATCGAAAACGTTGGAAGCGCCATACAATGGCCAATGCTTCCAGCTCCGTGACTGAATAGTTTTTCTCGCTTGTTTTGAATACCCGACTGGCAAAGGCAATTGTCCTATATGATCTTAGCCCTGCGTGTTCGTATTCTTGGAATAAAACAACTCCTAAACCTGTTTTCGCGCTATCAGTGGCCATACAAAAATTTTGTTTTAGATCAAAATGTGCTAAAATCGGTGCTGTTGTTAGCGCGTCTTCCACTTTTAAAAATTCTTCATTGGCTTGTTGATCCCATACCCATGGCGTGTTTTTTCCAGTCAACGCACATAGGCGTGGTGTTGCGAGAGAGTCGATCCAAATAAATTTTTTATAGAATCCGGTGAGACCTATAAATCCTCTGAGAGTTTTCTTATTATATGGAGTACAGATTTCTTTAATTTCTGTTAGTTTTTCTGGGTCGGGCATTACCCTTGACCTCTCGTCTTCCAAATTTGGATTTTGTTATATTTACTGTGACCCCATGCTCATTCATGATCTGTGAAAACTGATTTAATGTGTCGTTGTGATGTTCCCAAGAGGGTTCTGCTATAATCACATCAACATAACAAGTAATCTTTTGTAAAATTTCAGGACTGAGTATATGATTAAATCCCCTAATAAATGCTGCAGATGATATGTTTAAACCAAATGACAATCGTTTAAACTGGTAACGTCAACCGAATACGATAAATGCTGCAAATTTTCTACATTCTGGGGCCAATTTTTTTCCCAGAAACTACTCCGTAAATCAATTGATGAAAATATCTTAGCACCGTGGAAGTTTTGTATCAATTCCTCTAATTTTTCTGGGCGATTTGTCTCAGTGAATATGATTGTGTTGATCTGTCTGGAATCAAGCACTAAACTGACGCTCCCATCTCGTTTCTGTACAATATGGAGCGGGCTGTTATATGTGGAGGTAACTGGTTCAATAATATCGTCATCTAACATTTTAGATATCTCCTGAAATACTTTATTCCTGTAGCTTAATGGGATTGTATAGGGTGGCACTCTAATTGGTTTGTGCTGTTTTACTTCAAACTAGTACTGAAAGTGTTTAATACTGCCAGTCTTAGGTAAAAATACCTCTGCTTTATCTCGTAAAATACCCTCTAATTCTCTTTTACTGTGTTCCGAAATACCTTGAACTTCTTGCAATTTTTTGTCGATTTCTTTATGGACTTCTAACATGAGTTGAGGCGATTCCTTCTTTTGTGCATACCATCCTAATTCTTCATCCTCTTTATCTCGCGTCATTCTTAATTGTTTGTTTATAACTGGTATTTCTTCTAATTTTAGCTTTTGCTCAAAGAGAAGTGTGACATTCCCGAATGTTACGCTACCTTTCCCCATATCTATTATCGCTCGTCTCTCATTTAAAATATTTGCACTTATAATCAAATCTACAGTTACTTTAGGTATAATCACGAAGTTGGCTTCGATCTTTTGACCTTGGGACGAAAGAGTTAACCTTGTTTGTCTCGTAACTTCCGCAGCATTGTTTCTAATAGGACCTCTTTCTTTAATCTTACGTGTTTTCAGAACTGGCAATTCCTGCATGAATAAATTTTCTGAGATCGCAGCCAGTTCACTTCCGCTATCAATTACAATATTGACTGGGATATGCTTTACTATGGCCTTCACAATTGGTTGCATTTGAAAGGAGTGGTTCTGTTCTTCTTCTTCTTGCATCAACGAATCCTCCACTGAATCATACATGAGTCTTTTTAGGAATTTCCCTTGTGAATTCGAACTTTCTGTAGGATAAGCTTCGACTCCTGCTTCACTCTCTTTTATTTCCTCTTCTCTATTTCTTCCTTCATTTACGCTTTCTTCTACATCCTCTACTTTTTCCTCATCCTCGTCTATCTTCTCCTTCTTCGTCGCTACTTCCACATAGTCGCATCTAAATGCTCTAATTATCGCTTCATAACTTCCTTCATTATATACGTTGGGTTTTCAACTTCTGTCGATTGCGCATTATCCTCATTGAATTCGCTTTCCCAGGTTTCCATCTCAAATAGTTCTGCAATACTCATTACTTCGTCCTTTCCTCCTACATTCGTTGTGGTAATTCATCTTCCTCGTCAGTATTCTCCCAATTAATTGCGTCCCAACACGATATTGTTATTTTCTTGTCTTCGTTTTCATCTGGTGCCTGCGGATTTGTTTCATCCTTCTTCTCTTCTGGTGATAAGATTTTTACTTCTCTGTTCAAGGCGCTGCAATTGTCCTGGGTCGGTGCGTCATTCTCTTTGGCATGGGCACAAAGCTGTCAATTCGAACGTTTATCGGGGTTTGGTGGTCTTACCTCCAGCTCTTCTATCTGTATTCGCTTTTCTTGTTCAGCTTGTTGATAGTGGTTTCTTTGTTGATAATTTGTCGGTCTATTGGTTCTCCAGTATCCGTTCCGGTTGTCGTTATTCCCTCTGAAATAGTTGTTGCCGTTCCTGGGGCAATTATAGTTATTGCCATCTTCTAAATCTATAACCGGTTCTTTGTTGAAATCTATTGTCGTTTCTTGCTGCGAAGTTATCAGGTGGTTTGTAATCATTGTTTCTTCGTACTGTGTCTTGTGGATTCCACTGCTTTTTGCTTTCGTTTTCACGTGCGCTTCGTCTTTTTCTTGCGTCGTCTTCCGAAAATATGAACTCTAGTTCCCTTAGAATACCTTTAAATGTTTCGACGTCATTGCCTCCACGACCCACTAATGATTGCTGGTATTTCAAAGGTAGGTTCATCGCGCAATCATTTAATCAACTCTCCATCACTGTATGGTACATCTAAGCAGTGATTTTTGTTTGCCATTACTTCGAAAAATTTGAGAGGACTCTTCTCTCCTGAATTTTCAAAATATGTGTCCTGTAATAATTCGTACTTCACTCTGTTCTGTGCTTCGCTGGACCAATATCGTGAGAGAAACTTCTCTCTGAAATCTTCGTACAATCGGCATGTCGCTGCAACATTCTGCATGGTTTCTGCGACTGTTCCTGACATGTGTGCACATATAAAGTCTAATTTGTGTGCTAGCGTCTAGTGTTCTGGTAATCCTACTCGGAATTGATCAATAAATGTTCGTGGATGTAATGAGTTTCCTTCTCGAAAGTGTTGAAATTTTCGGACCATATGAAATTCGCGATTCTTCGCCACTTTTGTTCTGATCATTTCTCCCGTCGTTCTTTCCGGTTGTGGTAGATCCATTGGATATTGTCCACTGTAACCTTCGCCTTCCATTGCGTAGTATCGTTGGAGTGGTACGCAATAATTTTCTTCCATCGGTTGTGAACGTGTAGCTGAATGCATTGCACTGTACTCTTCGCGACCTGGCTTTCCATTGTCACGTATTGGTTGGGAATCTTGTCTGGCTAACCTTGCTGCTTCATTGCACGATCCAGACTGTCTTGAAACATACATTTGTGGTTCCGCATGTGTTTGTGATGACGTTTGCTCATCAAGAATTTCTAAACGTGTTTGTTGCTGTGCAGGCTGTCTGATTTCACGTATGTTACTTTCCGCCTGTGATTGGAATCGCAAATGCGTAATATCTTCGTTAATTGCTTGTTTTTCCGGTGCTGTTACAGATATGGATGTGGTTGCAGACTCTGTGCTTGTTCGATCCTGTTCACTACGCTCTTCAATGGTTTGCAACAACTCTGTTCGCAATTTCTGAAATTGTCGCTTCGTTTGCGCCTCTATTTTGACTATGCGGTTATCATATCTTTTCAGCGCTGCTTTTGTGATACGTTTGTGTAACACACGGTTTTCAACAATTTCACTCGCTGTACCCGCTGCTTGTCTAGTAATTAAGTTTATCTGTTTCTCTAGTTTCTTGACCTCTCCCTGGATGTTGTTACGTAATGTTTTGATCTCGTCCTGAATATCATTACGCAAGGTTTGTACGTCCGCTTGTACCTTGTCAATGTCTGTTCTCAATTGATTGTGATCTGTTATTAAGTTTCCTATCACTTCTCGAGATTCTTTTGCCTCGTCTTCAATATGACTTAGGTGTAACTGAATTTTTTTGTTTTGTTCTTTAATCTCACGCATTTGTCTCGTGGTTTCTGCATTCTGAATTTGAATTTGGTTCGCTGTGTCTTTATTTTGCCTTGTCATGGTTTCCGTAATTTGTTGTAATAATTCTGCCAGATTGGTGGGTCCTATTGCGTTTTCTTCCGACGTCCTACGCTCTGTGTTTTCGCCCAAGTGTTGGTTCGCAACCTATTCTATTGAACTGTGCTGAGACGCGTTTCTTCTCGCATTCCTTCTAGTCTGTAGTGAGGGAGCTCTGACTACTTGTACTATGGGTTCTACGTATTCAAGACGCAAGTTAGAATCCTCATCGACTGTCTCTCTACTTTCCTGCTCCTCTGTCGTGTGCTGACCTAGGTTTTCTGTGCCTTGGCGTACATTATCGTCGTTATTGTGCGTTATATGCCCTATTTCTCGCGATACTGCATCGTCTGTTATACTGTCCTCTATTCTCTGTCCTTTTTCATGCTGGGTCTCTACCTCAATTCGGCCAAGGTCTCGATCTGCCATTGCTAATCTTTCCGAATCCCTTATTTTCTGTTTTAAAAGCAATTCACCCGACCTACTTCACGTCAACATGCGCTCATACGATCTCACGCTTTTCATAAACTTATTGTTCACATGACTTGACAAACAATTCACTTACTTGTTGGGTCAGAACCAACTTGTCAACGATGTATCCACCACCTGTGCGCTTGCATTGGAGAGAAAACTTAATTCTAACAATATTAAAATCCATAACTTAATTATGCTATTGTCTCTGCTAAAATTTTCACTATTTCTTGAATACTTTTACTATCTATCGCTGCAGCTACTGTTTTGACTATGTATAACATTAGGGAAAAAAATTTTATACTACGAAACTTTTTCAGCAGGTATTTTTCTGACCTAGTTAGGCTTGTGATCGACCTTCAATCATGGTATTTCACCATCCTGGCAGGGTCGCCATTTTCTAAACATTCATCGTGGTGTCTGATTGTTCTATATCGTGTATCCCTACCACTTTCACGCAACAATGCTCTGAGCGTGATTTCTAGGGAATTGACTAGTTTGAACCTGGGACCTGTTGCTGGTAAGGAGACGCCAGACCACACATGACATGTAGAATTCAGAAGAGTCCAGTGAGACTAGCGACGATATAACCAAATACTTAATGATCTCAGCATCAGCTCCACTGCACTCCCTGTAAAAGAATCTTAATACTAACTAAATTTAGTAGAAGGGGTTCAGGGCTTTCCTATTTTTAGTTAGCTGGTAACGTAACGTCGAAAAAGCAGTTAAGTTTACCATTAGAAATTTTATTCTACTCACAAAACATTGTTTATAAATTGCAATCTTGATAAAAGGAAATGTTTCAATACAGGATGGTAAAAACCAACTACGTTCAACAAAAATGTGAACTAATATTCCCTGAGTGGGTTTCGAAGTTCTACAATGGATCGAAGGATGACGTATGCCATATCACATCTATAATCTAGGTTTAAATTAAGTTTCACAAAAGAGTAAACTATCAAAATGGTCTACAGTGACCCTCAATTATCTTTAATTACTTATCTAACTTGTCGTAAATTACAGTAGCTGATGTAGCTTCTCGATAATTATATAACAGAGAAATCATCGCATTTCAGATTTTTACTTCAGGTGACAAATGTGAACACTATGAGCTTTAATTTACGATCGACACTAGTATTACGCAAAAAGGGGGTGTAACAGATGAGACTTCTGCAGTTGTGAGTGAAGCCTTATGCGCTCAAAAAAGCGGCATCGCGTGCGTTCATTACCTTGTCAGTGTTTAGGCAGCGTCAAGGCGGCGGCCGGCAGCACAACTCCGCTCACCTTGCCATCTCGGAAGCAACTCTCCTCTCCTCACTTCTCCTTACTACCATTTACCGAAGTTGGTTTAAAAAAAAACTATCTGGCTGTGTTTTCATCTGACCAATCAGGGTCTCAATGTTAAACTTAAGCTCTGCCTTCAAAAATTCTGTCTATCCAATGAGAAACGTTATACTTTTCGTGGTGGGGCAATGTTTTTAAAGTTTGCAACGTAACAGAGACGCGAAAAAGTCTCACGCTAAAACTTGCAGCTGGTGTAGTCCTTTTAGCGTTATTGTAAGATCTATACTGTTCTTCTGGAGGGCTCAATCTTTTAACATGGGCTGGCGGGTGGTCCTAACGTAACAGAGACGCTAAAACTTGCGGGTGGTGTCGTCCTAATGGTTAGCTGGCGACGTGGGTTTCCAGTCCGTCCCTTATCGTAGGGCCTTCTGGCTTAACAAACACGGTTCTGCTCTTGGCTTCTGTTCTCGTTTCTCTCCTCAGACCTGCGTCGGTCTCACGGTGGGAAGGTGTGACATGCATTTAGGCATTCTTGTGTTAGTCTGTGGTTTTCCATTTTCTCACTCGTTACTCATATTACTTTGGTTAATTTAATGTCACGATTTATTGGGAGCTTTGTGACATACTACTGGATTTGCTTATCATGTCAGGGTTTTCATGGAAGGTGTTGGTTTCGCCTGACACCTTACAGATATATTTCGCGGAGCACAAGATAACGGAATGCAGCATGTCATTCTCAATGGAGAGAAGTCTTCCGAAGTAAGAGTGATTTAAGGTGTGCCGCAGGGGAATGTCATAGGACCGTCGGAAGTTCAATGAGGCGTTTTGCGGATGGTGCTGTAATATAGAGAGAGGTTGTAACAATGGAAAATTGTACTGAAATGCATGAGGATCTGCAATGAATTTATGCATAGTGTAGGGAATGGCAATTGAATCTCAATGTAGACAAGTGTAATGTGCTGTTTATACATCCTTTATCATCTACATCTACATCTACATCCATACTCCGCAAGGCACCTGACCGTGTGTGACGGAGGCTACACTTATTTGATTTAGTGTTTATAACCCTGTAGTCACCTGACCAGAAGTCTTGTTCCTCCTGCCACCGAACTTCACTAATTCCCACTATATCTAACTTTAACCTATCCATTTCCCTTTTTAAATTTTCTAATGAATATCCGAAACTGGTAGCGAAAAATAAAATAAAATAACATTCCAATTGCATAGCTATTTGACTAATTTCATTGTCAAAAACCATTGTTAAAAATTAAACTTTTGTAACTTGTACTTGATATTCTAGATAGTAGCACTGGGTCGAGTTTGACGTCCTAACTGGTTTCACACATCTGCTGGGGACAGATATTCGGATCTCGATGGCCATGAAAGTACCTCAACAAGACACCCACACTCCACAGACACACGTAAGTTAGGTTCCATGTGTCGCCGGACATCGTCCTGTGGAAAAAAATGGCACCCACTAAACTACTGCATAGTGAGGGCATATGAGGATGCAGAAAGTCCGTGAAGTACAACTGTGCCGTGAGATTTCTCTCAGTCAGCATCAGTGGTGATCTGGTGTCATACGCGATGGCACCACATACGATAACGTCAGGAGTAACATTGCTGTTCCTCTGTTGGAAGAATACGACCTCTCCCAAACGATTTCTCGCACACAAACAGCAGTTGACCGGCGTTGCCTGGTGAAATGTTGTTATGCTGCCTCGTGTAAGGAGGAGAAATGCGTACCATCACGTTTGCTACTTTGATATAGGTCAGATTGTAGCCTATGGCGATTGCTGTTTATCGTATCCCGACATTGCTGCTCGCGTTGGTCGAAATCCAATGACTATTAGCAGAATATGGAATCGATGGGTTCAGGAGGGTAATACGGAACGCCGTGCTGGATCCGAACGGTCTCGTATCATTACAGTCGAGATGACAGGCATCTTATCCGCATGGTTGTAACGGATCGTGCATACACGCCTCGATCCCAGTGTCAACAGATGGGGAAGTTTTCAAGACAACAACCATCTGCACGAACAGTTCGACGACGTTGGCAGCAGCATGGACTAGCAGCTCGGAGACCATAGCTGCAGTTACCCTTAACGCTGCATCATAAACAGGAGCGTCTGCGATGGTGTACTCAACGACGAACCTGGGTGCACGAATGACAAAACGTCTTTTTTTCGGATGAATTCAGGTTCTGTTTAGAGCATCATGACGGTTGTATCCGTGTTTGGCGACATCGCGGTAGACGCACATCAGAAGCGTGTATTCTTCATCGCCATACTGCCGTACACCCGGGGTGCCATTGGTTACACGTCTCGGCCACCTCTTGTTCGCATTGACGGCACTTTGACCAGTGGACGTTACATTTCAGATGTGTTACGACCCCTGGCTCTACTCTTCATTCCATCCCTGCGAAACCCAACATTTTAGCAGGATAATGCACGACCGCATGTTGCAGGTTCTGTACGGGCCTTTCTGGATACAGAAAATGTTCGACTGCAGCCGTGGCCAGCACATTCTCCAGATCTCTCACCAATTGAAAACGTCTGGCCAATGGCGGCTGAGCAACTGGCTCGTAACAATAAGCCAGTCACTACTCTTGATGAACTGTGTTATCGTTTTGAAGCTGCATGGGCAGCTGTACCTGTACACGCCACCTAAGCTCTGTTTGACACAGTACCCAGGCGTATCAAGGCCGTTGTCCTGGGTACTGATTTCTCAGGATCTGTGCACCCAAATTGCGTAAAAATGTAATCACATGTCAGTTTTAGTATAATATATTTGTCCAATGAATACCCGTTTATCATCTGCATTTCTAGTTGGTGTAGCAACTTTAATGGACAGTAGTGTACATCTTCTTTACTTCGTCCAACATAAGGTACACTGCCTGAAGAAAGAGACGGGTCCTTAAGAGGGTGGAGGGAGAAAATGAAGTTAATCGTCTCGAGCTGAGACGGTACATGATGTTATTTCAGTGATTACAAATAAAATTTACACAGAATTTGGCAGAAGGAACCCTCTTAGCAGTATGACGTTGTACTCTCTCCGTCCTGGAGACATGCACTGATTCGGCAGGGAAGGGTGTCATGAAGCCATTTTATCCTCTCCTGAGGACAACGAGTACGCCTGCCCTCACGTTCCCATGCAGTCCAACATCGGGCCAATGACACATTGAAATGCGCCACAAATCTGAATACTGCACAGTTCGACCAGTCGACAAATGGAGAGACACAATGAAGCCCCTTGCAGTCTTTCAGGTACTGCTAACGCTGTCTCACACGAGTATGCCGCATCTCCATGTCCCTCACAGTGACCATTCAACATCTATTGCTGTTGACGCTCCTAGGCTGGTAACGATTCAACACGAACAACACTAATGCACTCGGTGGTCTTTCTACTCACAGAGAACTGCAGCTTCAGTATTTTGCATACTCTCCGACAGTGTTTACGTGAACGAAGTTACGCTGGCATCCGACCACGTCTTTTGGATGCTTCACACTTTCAGTCAGTGCAGACAATTTTGCGGCACAAAGAGCAAAAATCATCTGTTATTTTTAAAGTCTCATTTCCTAATCAAGTTCCTTAAGTTCCAACTGATTTAATTCGTCAACATTTCATTACCAGTGCTTTTGTGTGTACACCTTATAAACTCTTTTCAAGATAGCATCTATTTCATTCAGCTGCTCTTCCAAGCCCCGTGCTGTCTCTGACAACATTACAGATCCATCGGCAAACCTCAAACTCTTTATTTCTTCTCGTTGAACTTTGATTTTCTTGCAGAATTTCTCTTCGGTTTCGTTCACTGCATGTTCAACGTACAGAATGAATAACATAGGAGCTAGGCTAAAACTGACTCAATCTTTTGCAAACTACTGCCTCCCATTCACGTACCTCGACACTTTATAACTGCTGTCTCGTTTCTGTAAAAGCTGTAGACAACCTTTCACTCACTCTTTTTTGTCATTGTTACCGTCAGAATTTCAAAAACCGTATTCCAGAGAACCTCGTCAAAAGATTTCTCTAAGTTTACAAATACTATAAGTGTTGGACTGCCTTTTCCTCTCAATACACCTTCTAAGATAAGTCGGTATTGTCAGCCGTATTCCTACATTTCTCTGGAACACGAACTAATCTTCTCTGAGGTCGGTTTCTACTATTGCTTGCAACCTTATGTAAATAATAGGTGTTATTATTTTGCAATTGTGATTTGTTAAACTGATGGCTCAGTAAAATTAACACCTACCAGCATCTAGCTCTATTATGATTGGGATTATTACATTCTTTTTGAAAACTCAGGACATTCCTCTTGTCTCATCAGTCTTGTACACCAGGTGGGACAGTTTTCCATACCAGTTTTCTCAAAGAGCTTAGTAGTTCTGAGGGAATTTCAAATGCATCGTTTCGACTTACACAGAGGTGAGGAAAGTCACAGGATAGTGATGTGCACATTCGCGAATGGTGAAAGGATCTGGTACAAAAGCTATAAAAAGGCAGTCCGTTGGCGGGGGTGTCGTTGCAAGTCAAGTGATTCGTATGGCCGGCCGGGGTGGCCGAGCGGTTCTAGGCGCTACAGTCTGGAACCGCGCGACCGCTACGGTCGCAGGTTCGAATCCTGCCTCATGCATGGAAGTGTGTGATGTCCTTAGGTTAGTTAGGTTGAAGTAGTTCTAAGTTCTAGGAGCCTGATGACCTTAGAAGTTCCCATAGTGCTCAGAGCCATTTGAACCATTTCATTCGTGTGAAAAGGTTTCCTAGGTAATCATGGCCGCTCGACGGGGATTAACAGCCTTTGAACACAGAATGGAGTTAGACACATGGGAAGGTCCATTTCGGAAATCGTTAGAGAATTCTGTATACCGAGATCCATAGTGTCCGCCATGTGCCGGGAATACCAGATTTCAGGCATTACCTCTCAGCATGGACAACGCAGTGGCCGACGATCTTCACTTAACGGCCGAGAGCAGTAACGTCTGCGTAGAGTTGTCAGTGCTAACAGACAAACAACACTGCATGAAATAACCACAGAAATCAATGTGGGACGTACGACGAACGTATCCGTTAGAACAGTGTGGCGCAATTTGGCGTTAAAGGGCTATGGCAGAAGACGGTTATAACACTTGCCTTTGCAAATAGCACGACATCACCTGCAGCGCCTCTCCTGGGCTGGTGACCGTATCGGTTGTACCTGAGACGAATGGAAAACCGTTGTTTGGTTAGATGATCCCAGATTTCAGTTGGTAAGAGCTTGTGGTAGGGTTCGAGTGTGACGCAGAACCCATGAAGCGATGGACCTAAGTTGTCAACAAGGCACTGTGCAAGGTGGTGGTGGCTCCATAATGATGAGGGCTGTGTTTACGAGGAGTAGACTGGGCCGTCTCGTCCAACTGAACCGATCATTGACTGGAAACGGTTGCGTTCAGCTACTTGGAGACCATTTGCAGCCATTCGTTGGCGTTTCGTTACCTAACAATGCTGTCATGTCATTGGGCTACAATGTTTGCAACTGGTTTGAAGAACATTCTCTACAATTTAGCGCTTGATTTAGCCAGCCACATTGCCCAATGTGAATTCCATCGAACATTTATGGGACATAATCGATAGGCCATTTCGTGCATAACATCCCGCGCCGGCAACGCTTACGCAATTATTATGGACGGCTGTAGAGGCAGAATGACTCAATATTTCCGCAGGGGACTTCAAACTTGTGACTCCATGCCACGCCGAGTTGCTGTACTACGCCGACAGAAAGAAGCCCGACATGATATTAGGAGGTATCCTATAACTTTATTCACGTCAGCGTAGGTCATTCAGTGCTGTACCAGCTTCTTCTATGTCTATCACATTTCTCATCTCATCGTCATCTACTTTTTCCTCTCCTTTCCGCAGCATTATCTTGGTGTTCCTCTCCTTCGTACAGCAGTTCTTAATACGAGACGCTTAATACGGGCCATCCTAAATAAATTCAGGACGAGCTGGTATATCGAGTAGCTGTTTTCAACATGTTAAAGGGGACAATGTAGTGAATTTGTATGCAAGTATGTTTTTATTTTACATTTGATGTAGAATATATTGGATTCGTACAAATGAGTGGTGTCAATGATAGTTGTTTCTTCCGACCAATTGGTGCAATTTGTTTCGAATTGCCTATGCTACATTGTTGTGAAGAGAGAATCTAACAAGTCAGCTTTAAGTTCTGTATCTGACAGCGATTCTGTCGGCTCTGAGACGTCTGTCAATTTCTATACGCGACTGATAGTAATGCCTCTATCATTCATCTCTGGAGTGATGCGAGAATTAAAGTGGGCTGTACCCCTGAATCTGCCACATTTGAAAATAGGGTTTAGCATATATGCTTTGGGTTTGATATTCTTAATTTCGATTCTAGTGCTACCGACCAGTATCTGTACCCTTTACTTTGGTGGCATTGGGAGGCTTAAAGTATGACTAGATTTCTTTGGGTTTTATGAGAGCTCTTTCGGTAGGATTATGTTGTTATGGGAGATGAGGCACCATGTATTGCCCCTTTTGACAGTCAAATCCGTTTAGTCAGCATCTATGCTTTGTTTTAGGCCTGTTGCACAATGGTCGCCGTTTCCTAGGAAGCTTTTTTGCAGGGACTGTATACGATTGAGGGTCTCTCTCTGAATTATTAGGTACATTTTTATTTTTGTGCCTGGGTAGCAGTCTGTGATATCAAGTGTGAGTCTGAGCCACTTAGGAGGGCCCTATATTTCTTAACTCCATGAAAGTCGAAGGAGAGCTTTTCACAGAACTTAACGAAGTCTTTGGTTCAAGACTTGCACTCGACCCAGAGCGAGGGGTTACAATTAGTTCTGGAAACAATCCTACAGGTTGTGAACTTCATTCCAGTTCCTTGCACAAGACTTGTATTTTCGGTTTTCTGTGCCAGTCACTGAAACGATCAAGTGTGAGCTCCGAGTGCAGAAGGCAGACATCGTTCGTTTCAGTGTACACCACAGTCTGCAGGTCGTTGCATCTTGTGCCATCAATGGCTGCTGAGGCATCCACCCATATATAACGAGTGCAAAAACTGATTCTTCTAATACTCTGCTGCTATTTCCTTGAGCAATCAGTGACAGGGAGGGGATGGTGTGAAGTGGCGTGGTGATAAGGATCCGGATTCGTATTCGGGAGCTCTCTGAATCAAATATCCGTCCGGGAATGTAGAAGAAAGGTTTTTGTAATTTCCCTAAATCACTTAATGCTAATACCTCAATCATTTGACAGGGTACGCCCGATTTTCTTCCCCAACCCGTACTTCACGTTTTAATTACCTCGTCGACTTGACGTGTAATGCCATTCCTCCCCTAAAAAATATAAATGTTGTATGTCACTGTTGACAGGGATGGAAAAAGAAACGTTGTTCTCCCTCGGCTCAGAATGACTTCTTTCTTTGCTGATATCTGAGAGCTGTTTTGTACATGTATTTCTATAGTGTAAGTGAGTGTAATGGAAGCGCATATATTGTGGTGTTATGTTGTATTATACGGTGCTGATGGGAGAAGAGGGAAGGTGAAACCCTTTGCTAGCTCACAGTCTGTTCCACTCAAAGAGCACCAAGAGGGCCGCCGAACTTAGTGCCCTTACACGCCGGACAGATGACAATTAACGCTGTCACATGTCCTCACTTTATGAAACACTGCGGAGAGGTTTGGAATTTAATCCAGCACACTGTCGAAACACTAACTATCAGGAATTTACGCCGCCACCTCTCCTTCCTTTGCTGTCAAACACTGGCAACAAAGGTTCAATGCACCAACAGGATTCGAACGGCGCACCTGCAAGTTGAGTGCTACCGCACAGGAGTTCATTAACGGCCTCGCCTATGGAGGTAGATATTGTTCACCTAATCGCCTATCAGAGAGACTGTTCTGACGTAACTACAAGCCCCGGAACGAAGAAGAAAACGCAAGACCATAGAAGGCGGTGAGGCGGCGTCAGCCAATAGCGCGCTGACCAGGACGTCACTACGATAGGAGCGGTATCTAGCCGAAGTGAATATAAGCGCTGCTCCTGCGACCATCAACCACTCTCTCCGGCGGTATTCCGCAAGGTTACCGCCATTTGGTTGTGCCATTTCAGCACCAATCGAAGCGCTAGTTTTGCAGGTGCCAGCCAGCCAGCCCGCCCTCCAGCAGCGGCAGCAGCAGCAGCAGCAGCAGCAGCTGCAGCGCAGCCCCGTCCACGGCAGCGGCGCCAGCTGCGGCTTTCCTGCCAGTGGGCGTCAGCTTCAGCTTCCGCGCCAGCAGCGCGGGACTCTGGTCGTCGTCCGTCTTCGTCTTCGTCTGTCCCCAGTTTTCTTCTTCTTCTTCTTCTTCCCCTTTCCTTTTTGTCCTGTGTACTTTTCTATATCCTTGTCATCATTTCAACCCCCACCACCACTACGGCCACTACTACTAAAGCCATAGTCTACACGTCCCCCTCTGCCGCCACCACCACCATTACATCGTGTGCCCAGTCACACCCCCCTCTTTCCATCCCTCCTCTTCTCACTCTCCCTTCGCCTTCGCTCTTTGTCGCCCCCTCTCCAGCTTCTTCCTCCCGCTCCTCTCCCTCTGATCCTTTCCCCCCACTCCCCCAGCTCCAGCTAGGATGGTGGCCCGTCCGGCCACTGCCTACACCCAACTCTCCCCATCGCCTTCGCCGTCACCGCCACCGCCGTCGCCTTCACCGTCACCATCTCCGGCGTCGTCTGCTGTGTCCACACCGGGACCTGCCCGTTCCCGCCACCTCCCTATAGCTCCCATACCTCATGTCACCACCCACCCTTCTGCCGCCATTAAACGCCCTAATGGCACCGCCGACTCCTCTGCTCCCAAAAAGGCCCCGCCCCGTCCTCCTTCCCCCTCCCAGGATGCCATGGATGTCTCCCCACCTGCCCCTGCTCCCTCCGCTTCCTCCTCCTCCTCCCCCCCTTCTTTATACAAATACCTCCTCTCCCGTCCAGATCCTTCCCTTCTCGAGCCCCGGAATCTCTCCCTCCTCCTCCGTCAACACGTCCCTGGTGCCCCCGTCTCTCTCCTCACTCCCAGACGGGATTCCGTTCTCATCTCCTCCCCCAGCCCTACCCTCCATACTGACATCCTCTCCCGCCTCCACATCACCCGTTTTGGCCCCAACACTTCCCTCACCACTGCTCCTTCTCCATCTCCCACCCACCAACCCCGACCCCCGTGTCACCCGCCGACCCTCACCGCTGTGATCACTCGGCTCAGTCCGACGATCACGGAGGAGGAGGTGTTAGCGGAGCTCAAGACGCATCCCACACTGGAGGTGCGGGCAGACCGCCGCATTTTCAACTCGTCCGGCCCCACCCGCCTTATGCGGGTTTTCTCCGAGGACGCCCCCTCCATTGACCATCTATTGAAGGAGGGTGCCCTCCTCTTCCACCAGCGCTATAAGGTCGACCACTCCCATTCTCCTCCTCAATCCCTGTGCTGCCAGAGGTGTCTGCACTATAATGCACACCCAACAGCTGAGTGCCGCGAGGCCCCCACCTGCCTACATTGTAAACAAACGCACTTCCTCTGGCAGTGCCCTAACCTACAATCCCCTCCCTCCTGCAATACCTGCAATCTCTCCCATCCCACCTACTCCCATAAGTGTAAAGCCTGACCCCCTCCGACCACTCCTGAACTCACTGTACCTGTCCGTCCTCTGGACGTTCCCACCCCTCCTGGAAATTCCCTTCGTCCTCCCCCACCCCACCGCTGAGGACATCATCAGGTTCCTTACCATTGTCTTACAAAACGTCCACCCTTTCCAGCGCCCTCACACCCTTCAACAGGTCTCCCTCGCCACCCGTTCCATTTTCCACTTGAAAATGTATGCCACCTACTCCAACAACCAGGCCCATTTCACCTTCTCCCGTCTTGACACCCTTGTCTAAATCCCTGTCATGGCGCGACAGCACCGAATCCTTTTCAACAACATCCGCTCCCTTCCCGCCAACAAGAACCTCTTCCTGCACACCCTTGCCACCTACCGCATGGATGCCTTCCTCCTAAATGAAACTTTCCTCCAACCCCACCACACCATCCACACATCGCCCTACCTCCTTCACTGCTCCGATAATACCCTCCCGATTGTGCGTGGCGGAGTTGCCATTGGTCACCACCGCCAGATCCCAGTACGGCTCTAACTTCTCCTTCCCGACCCCACCGAACACCTGATCCTTAGTCTCTTCTTCCCTGGCCTTACCGTCACCTGCGCCACCATCTATGTCCGCGCTAACGTCCCTATTCCCTTCGACTTCCTCTCCCACACTGCCCGTACCTTCTCCTCCTACGTGATCGCCGCCGACCTCAACATCCATAGTCGTTCCGCCGCCCAGTTACGCCGGTGGCATCGGTTCCTCTTCTCCCTTCAAGGGGACCTCATCCCCATCCCCCAGCACACCCATCCTGAATCCAACTCCACTCCCGATGTTATCCTTTCCTCCCCTAACCTCCTTGGCCGCATAACGGTGGATGTCCTGGAGCCTATTGGTAGCGACCATTTCCCTGTCCTCCTCACCGTTTCCGACGGTCGTCGCCCTCGCCCCGGCCCTCGTAATGACCCTCACCCTAAGTATATCCATGACTATTCCCGTGCCAACTGGAATGCCTACCGGGATACCCTCTCCACCCAGGTCGATAGCCACCCCTTCACCTACCGCCACCCTGAAGATGTAACCCATGCTGCGTCCTTTCTCCAGTATACCTTGTCTGAGGCCGTGGAGGCCCATGTCCCTACTGTCGCCATCCACCCCCACCGTCCTACCTTACCCCCACAGGCCATCCTCCTCCTCCGTGAATCCCGTCGTCTCTACCGTGCCTTTCTCCACATGCGTGACCTGGACACACTACGATGCCACCAGCAACTCCAGCAACACATTCGTAATTTACTCGCGGCCAAGAAATGAGGGGACTGGCGACAGACATGCACCAGTTTTAATGGTACCCTACCTATCAACTCGTCCAAGTTCTGGTCAGCCTTCCGTCGCCTTACCGGAACTAAACCCTCCCCCTACTATCCTCTCCTCCATAATGATCACCCATTCCCTGACACCCTTAGTAAGGCCAATCACTTTGCCTCCTACCTCTCTGATGTATTTTCCATCCCCGACGATCCCCAGTTCGATTACTCCCTCTTCCTGGATGTCCGCAATCGAACTAACACCTCTGTCCCTCCCCTAGCGCCTGGTTTCCAGTACTTGGACAACATTGCACACACAGAACTCAATGCCCCTATCACTACACAGGATCTCATTGCTACACTCCGCACAAAACGCAACACCGCTCCTGGTCACGATCGTGTCACCTACCGTCACCTTTGTGAAGCTCCTGTCTCTTTCCTCTCCACCCTGGCCAGGCTATACAATGTAGTCCTGTCCACTGGTTACTACCCCGACCTGTGGAAAACCGCACGTGTCCTGATGTTCCTTAAACCTGGTAAACCGCCATCCGCCGTCTCCTCCTACCGTCCCATCAGCCTTACCTCGGTCTTCAGCAAGGTCCTGGAATCTATCCTCACCCGCCGCATCTACCAGCATCTCAGCCAGCACCGTCTCCTTCCTATCACCCAGTGTGGCTTTCGGCCATCCTTCTCGTCCGACGACCTTCTCCTTCACCTCACTCATCTCCTTTCTGAACAGCTTAATTCCCGTCGCTCTGCAAGCTTCCTCTCCCTGGACCTCGAACGTGCTTATGACCGCATGTGGCATTCCGGTCTCCTCTTCAAGCTCCAAACCTTCGCCCTTCCCATTAATTACGTGTGTCTGATCGGCTCCTTTCTCTCCCGCCGTCCTTCCTACGTCACCATCCATAACACAGATTCCTTCCCCTTTTTTTCCCTCCGCCGGTGTGCCCCAAGGCTCTGTCCTCTCCCCCCTTCTGTACCTTTTGTATACAGCGGACATACCACCGCCGTCACCCCCTGTCCACCTTCTCCAGTTTGTCGATGACACCGCCTTCCTTGCCCTTGCCCCCACCCTGCAGCGCTCCCAACACCTTCTCCAATCCCATCTTGACTGGTTCACCACTTGGTGCAACCAGCGGTTGCTCAAGGTCAATCTCTCCAAAACCCAGGCGATCATTGTAGGCAAAACCACCCCTTCCTTCTGCATCCTTGATTTTTATCTCACCATCTATGGCCGTCCTATCGCCCTCACTCCCACCCTCAAGTACCTTGGCGTCACCCTCGACCGTCGCCTCTCCTGGACCCCCATCTCTGGACAATCCAAGCCAAGGCACACTCCCGACTCCGCCTCCTCAAGCTCCTTTCGGGCCGTACGTGGGGTCTGGACCCCACCACCCTCCTCCACACCTATAAATCTCTCATCCGCCCTATCCTCTGCTACGCCCATCCTGCCTGGATCTCTGCCCCCCCTTTCTTTTATAAATCCCTTCAAATCCTAGAATGCCATGCTCTCCGCCTCACCTATCGCATCTGTCTCCCCTCCCCCATGCGGATCCTGTATGATCTCATTCCTTTCCCCCACCTCCTCCTTTTCCTTGAAAGGATACGGATCCTGTACACCTCCCGCAAACTCGACCCTCCTCACCCGCTTGTCTCGCCCATCCTCTCCCAACCCCACCCGCTGCCGCACCTGTATTCCCACGTCACAACCAGTCTCCATCTCTCCACCCTCCTTACCCTCTCCCAAGGTGGCTTCCGGCAGCTCCCCCTCCCTGTTGATGTCCTCCTCCCCTCCTATCAACTTTGATCCTCCCTCCCTCTTCCTCTGTCAGTTCCTTTGGGCACCCTCCCTCCCTCCTCCCTTTCTTCCCACCCCTCCCCTGGGCTTCCCCTCCCCTGTCCCTCTCCCCCTCCTCCCATCTCCTCAGCCATTGGCATCTTTGCTCTTCCCTCCCCACCCTCTCCCCCCTCACCTTTCTTCCCCTCTTGGCAGCTCCCCGGACTCGCACACGCTACGTGGACTTTCGCACGCCGGAGATCATCGCCATCTGTGTCTCGTGTGTGTGTGTGACGTCGTTTTGTGTTTTTAGTGTCCGCCGTCACGCTTCTACGTTCACTTGTGCCATCGGATTCATCAGTGTTGTGTGTGCCGTGTCAACGTATTTTCAGTGTCGTTATCGTCGAGTGTGAACGGCTCTGTGTTTTTTTGCGTATCTGTGACCACTATTTTTTAGCCCGTCACTATGTTCATTCTGTTTCTCCAACCTGTGTTCTTTCATTGTCAACACTATGGCTGAAGAGCGGCGTAGCATGCCGCTGACAGCCTACCTGTTTGTACAGGTATTAAAATAACAATAAAGGGAAAAAAAGACCATCAACAACCAGACAGCGACCTACTTGGCCAAACTAGAAGACTGGATGCGACATTGGCGCATCAAACCCAACCCCACCAAAACCCAACTCATCCTATTCAAACTCCGCAACATCCATAAAAAGACAAACCAAAATACCGACCACATCTCCCTCAGGCTGTGGGCACCCAGCTCCTCCCCTCCTCCAACGCAAAATACCTAGGCGTCCGCCTAGACAAGTACCTCAACCTGCGCAACCATATAAAGGAGATCCTGAGCAAAGTCCGTCACCGCCAACACCTCATACGACGTGTCCAAGGCAAATTTACAGGCTGTAATGATAAGACTGCTGTAAATACCTACAAAACGTTCGTCCGCCCACTATTTGAATACGCGGCAGCGCCTCTCGCCTGCATCTCCAAAACCCAGGCAGTAAGAATCTTCCGCAGCGAGAGACGAATACTATGCAGCATCCTACGACTCCCACCCTCCATTCCCAGACAAGAGGTCTTTGAGGAATGGGAAAAGCACCCTCACCTCTCGACCTGACCTACACACAATATACACCCACAGAACGGGACACAGAAAGAAACCCAAACACAAATACACCTACCCACCAAGAACAATCATAAACAACACCCTCCACACCTTCCCTGACACAATACACCAACACGAACACGCAAGACAATTACACATACAGAACAACGACACTCCCACCCCCCCACCCCTCCTCCAGGCGTTGAACCCGACCACCCGCCACAATAAACCCGACCTAGTCGATTGCAACAAAACGACAAATAAATAAATCCGCCTCCACTGTCACCCTTATTCCTATTTCTATTTTTATTTCTATTTCTTGAAAAATTGTAATTAGTCTTTAAGATAACAAAACAATTATATATTGCTAAATACTATTTTAGGAAAACTGTAATTAGTATTAGCAATAAGTTCAAAATAAATAAAGAAAAGAAAACTGTAATACCTTCATCTCTGGCCCCAATAGGGCAATAAGCTCCCCAGCGGCCCATCCGCCTCCCTTTAGGAGCGGAAATGAATAGTTAAAAAATAAAAAAATTTAAAAAAGCCTCGGCCGGTCATTAGTGGACAGTGTTCAGAGCGTATTAGCACGGCCTAGCAGAGAGTGCTACGTGAACAGTTATTAGTGATTCATATCTATTGCCTGTATGGACATTGCCCATAACGAAGAACATTACTGTTTGCATGTCGCCCATCGCTGGCAACACCATTGTTATTTCACAGTTAAGTATTGTCAGTCTACATTAGTGAAATAAAACTATAATGTTATTTGAAACTCCCTGGCAGATTAAAACTCTGTTCCATACCGAGACTCGAACTCGGAATTTCGAGTCTCGGTCCGGCACACAGTTTTAATTTGCCAGGAAGTTTCATATCAGCGTACACTCCGCTGCAGAGTGAAAATATCATTCTGGAAACATCCCCAAGGCTGTGACTAAGCCATGTCTCCGCAATATCCTTTCTTTCAGGAGTGCTAGTTCTGCAAGGTTCGCAGGAGAGCTTCTGTAAAGTTTGGAAGGTAGGAGACGAGGTACTGCCAGAAGTAATGCTGTGAGGACGGGTTGTGAGTCGTGCTTGGGTAGCTCAGTTGATGGAGCACTTGCCCGTGAAAGGCAAAGGTAGCGACTTCGAGTCTCGGTCTGGCACACAGTTTTAATCTGCCAGGAAGTTTCATATCAGCACACACTCCGCTGCAGAGCGAAAATATCATTCGGGATAATGTTATTTGCTTGAATTGTTGTATAGCATTCCGAGAACGTAGCATCCTTTAGGCATCCTATACAAGAAGAGTGGGCGGCACCCCACATAGACAAGTGAAATAATAGATTTAATTTGACTACACATTAAATGAAGCATTAAAAATACCTGATTTTTATATTAAATAACAAATACGGAGTAGTGGCAAATTCGTTACGGCAAGGTTAATGCAAACGAAAGAGTCTTTTGTCTTCATTTCGAAATAAAATCCATTGACTTCCAGCCGAATGAAATATGTTCTCTTCTATTGATACAGTGCTAGCCTCAACCACATTTTTTTTACAAGATAAGAAAAGTCATTAACCCAGCCACGTGTAGTAGATAACACAGTAACGACACTGAGTTGTGATAGTACTGTTTAGGTGGGGGTACCTGCGTGCATTCTACTGAACGAGTTATGGTTTTACCGCTTTGTAACTGCCCAATTTAAACACCTGCCGTACGGATAACGCTGCACTCCTGTTCAGCTGTGTCTACATTTTGCATACGTTCTGGTTACAGATAAACGGCTGTTGCATCAGGAACCACTCTGACGTTACCGAAGCCCGCCGATGTATTTTTGCTACCTTGGGCACTCAACAACTCTCCTGCTTGTATCAGTCAAGCTTGCTCACAGTGCAAGCTCATTGCTTCAATACTTTTCAGAAAAAAATTTAATTTATTGTTACTGAGAGCTCATCGAAAGACTAACGTAGCACTCTCTGTGATTACTAGTAATTTTATGTGGGCAATTCATGCCTCATTGAATGCGCACACATTTCACAGTGAATGATTAGGCATACCCGCAACACCCGTGCCATAGCACAGGCACAATACACACCGAAATGAGTTGCATAATCTGAAATACAATGAATGGATAGATCTGGATGAAGCCAGTGAGTATGTAATGAAATGAAGTAATATCAGCGCAAATCGTTCAGAAACAGTGAAGTTACAAAGTAATGAATGTGTCGTGATGAGTGTGTCGTGACCATTGAAAATGTGAGATAGAGCAAAGCTGATGTCTTACTTTTCGCGAAGAGTCCCCTTTAGGCAGCAGCTTCGCCATACGAACGATCGCATATACTGACTATATTGCCTTGCGCACCTGCGTCTTGATAGTATATTCTTCAATCCTCACTATAGTGGATGGTGGAGGGATATTAGTGAATTACTGTCCGTATTTTTCTTGCGAAAATTCCCAGTTAAACTTCCGGAGCATCTGTGTTACACTTTCGTGTGGGCTACTTCCATCTTCACGATCATAACAGCGCTTCTCTAAATTAGGTCGATGTCTATTATCGTGCCTATTTGCTAAGAACTCCGAACCCATCTGTACTACGCTGAGTTGACAACAGTCATGGGATACCACCTAATGTAGTGACGGACCTCCTTATGTCTGGCGTAACTCAGCAACTATACGTGACATGGACTCCACAAGTCTTTGGGAGTCCCCTGCAGAAGTACTGAGCAATGCTGCTGCTATGTTGTTGTTGTGGTCTTCAGTCATGAGACTGGTTTGGTGCAGTTCTCCATGCTACTCTATCCTGTGCAAGCTGCTTCATCTCCCAGTACCTACTGCAGCCTACATCCTTCGCAATCTGCTTAGTGTATTCATCTCTTGGTCTCCCTCTACGATTTTTACCATCCACGCTGCCCTCCAATACTAAATGGGTTATCCCTTGATGCCTCAGAACATGTCCTACCAACAGATCCCTTCTTCCAGTCAAGTTGTGCCACAAACTTGTCTTCTCCCCAATCCTACTCAGTACCTCGTCATTAGTTATATGATCTACCCATCTAACCTTCAGCATTCTTCTGTAGAACCCCATTTCGAAAGCTTCTATTCTCTTCTTGTCCAAACTATTAATCGTCCATGTTTCACTTCCATACATGGCTACCCTCCATACAAATACTTTCAGAAACGACTTCGTAACACTTAAATCTATACTCGATGTTAACACATTTCTCTTCTTCAGAAACGCTTTCCTTGTCATTGCTAGTCTACATTTTATATCCTCTATACTTCGACCATCATCAGTTATTTTGCTCCCCAAATAGCAAAACTCCTTTACTACTTTAACTGTCTCATTTCCTAATCTAATTCCCTCAGCATCACCCAACTTAATTTGACTACATTCCATTATCCTCGTTTTGCTTTTGTTGATGTTCATCTTATACCCTCCTTTCAAGACACTGTCCGTACCGTTCAACTGCTCTTCCAAGTCCTTTGCTGTCTCTGACAGACTTACAATGTCATTGGCGAACCTCAAAATTTTTATTTCTTCTCCATGGATTTTAATACCTACTCCGAATTTTTCTTTTGTTTCCTTACTGCTTGCTCAATATACAGATTGAATAACATCGGGGAGAGACTACAACCCTGCCTCACTCCCTTCCCGACCAGTGCTTCCCTTTTATGCCCCTCGACTCTAATAACTGCCATCTGCTTTCTATACAAGTTGTAAATAGCCTTTCGCTCCCTGTATTTGACCCTTGCTACCTTCAGAGTTTGAAAGAGAGTATTCCAGCCAACATTGTCAAAAGCTTTCTCTACGTCTAAAAATGCTAGAAACGTAGGTTTGCCTTTCCTTATTCTAGCTTCTAAGGTAAGTCGTAGGGACAGTATTGCCTCACGTGTTCCAACATTTCTAAGGAATCCAAACTGATCTTCCCCGAGGTCGGCTTCTACTAGTTTTTCCATTCGTCTGTAAAGAATTGGCGTTAGTATTTTGCAGCTGTGACTTATTAAACTGATAGTTCGGTAATTTTCACATCTATCAACACCTGCTTTCTTTGGGATTGGAATTATTATATTCTTCTTGAAGTCTGAGGGTATTTCGCCTGTCTCGTACATCTTGCTCACCAGATGGTAGAGGTCTGTCATGACTGGCTCTCCCAAGGCCGTAAGTAGTTCTAAAGGAATGTTGTCTACTCCCAGGGCCTTGTTACGACTCAGGTATTGCAGTGCTCTGTCAAACTCTTCACGCAGTATCGTATCTCCTATTTTATCTTCATCTACATCCTCTTCCATTTCCCATAATATTGTCCTCATGTATATCGCCCTTGTATAGACTCTCTATATACTCCTTCCACATTTCTGCTTTCCCCTCTTTACTTAGAACTGGGTTTCCATCTGAGCTCTTGACATTCATACAAGTGGCTCTCTTTTCTGCAAAGATCTCTTTAATCTTCCTGTAGGCTGTATCTATCTTACCCCTAGTGCGATAAGCCTCTACATCCTTACTTTTGTCCTCTAGCCATGCCTACTTAGCCATTGTGCACTACCTGTCGATCTCATTTTTAAGATGTTTGTATTCCTTTTTGCCTGCTTCATTTACTGCATTTTTATATTTTCTACTTTCACCAATTAAATTCAATATTTCTTCTGTTACCCAAGGATTTCTACTAGCCCTCGTCTTTTTACCTACTTGATCCTCTGCTGCCTTCACTACTTCATCCCTCAGAGCTACCCATTCGTCTTCTACTGTATTTCTTTCCCCCATTCCTTTCAACTGTTCCCTTATGCTGTCCCTGAAACTCTGTACAACCTGTGGTTTACTCAGTTTATCCAGGTTCCATCTCCTTAAATTCTCACCTTTTTGCAATTTCTTCAGTTTTAATCTACATTTCATAACCAATATATTGTGGTCAAAGTCCACATCTGCCCCTGGAAATGTCTTACAATTTAAAACCTGTTTCCTAAATCTCTGTCTTACCATTATATAATCTATCTGATACCTTTTAGTATCTCCAGGATTCTTCCATGTATACAACCATTTTTATGATTCTTGAACCAGGTGTTAGCTATGATTAAGTGATGCTCTGTGCAAAATTCTAACAGACGGCTTCCTCTTTCATTTCTTAGCCCCAATCCATATTCATCTACTATGTTTCCTTCTCTCCCTTTTCCTACTACCGAATTCCAGTCACCCATAACTATTAAATTTTCGTCTCCCTTCACTACCTTAATAATTTCTTTTATCTCATCATACATTTCTTCAATTTCTTCGTCATCTGCAGAGCTAATTGGCATGTAAACTTGTACTACTGTAGTAGGCATGGGCTTCGTGTCTATCTTGGCCACTATAATACGTTCACTATACTGTTTGTAGTAGCTTACCCGCACTCCCATATTTTTTTATTCATTATTGAACCTACTCCAGCATTACCCCTGTTTGATTTTGTATTATAACCCTGTATTCACCTGACCAGAAGTCTTGCTCCTCCTGTCACCGAACTTTACTAATTCCCACTATATCAAACTTTAACCTATCGATTTCCCTTTTTAAATTTTCTAACCTGTCTGCCCGATTAATGGATCTGACATTCCACGCTCCGATCCGTAGAATGCCAGTTTTATTTCTCCTGATAACGACGTCCTCTTGAGTAGTCCCCGCCCGGAGATCCGAATGGGGGCCTATTTTACCTCCGGAATATTTTACCCAAGAGGACTCCACCATCATTAACCATACAGTAGAGCTGCAAGCCCTCGGGAAAAATTACGGCTGTAGTTTCCCCTTGATTTCAGCCGTTCACAGTAGCAGAACAGCAAAGCCGTTTCGGTTAATGTTACAAGGCCAGATCAGTGAATCATCCAGACTGTTGCCCCTGCAACTACTGAAAAGGCTGCTGTCCCTCTTCAGGAACCACACGTTTGTCTGGCCTCTCAACAGATACCCCTCCGTTGTGGTTGCACCTACGGTACGGCTATCTGTATCGTTGAGGCACGCAAGCCTCCCCACCAACAGCAAGGTCCATGGTTCAGGGGGGGTGGGGGGGGGGGGGGGGGAGAACGGGTAGATGTATCAAAATAAAATTTATGTGACTTACTGATGTCTATGGTACCTTGGTGGTTAAACGTTAGGTTCTAAGTCAGTGCATTTAAAAGGTTCGGCCGTTTATGTAACATATTTGAGCACTCGCAAACACACTCCTCAAGTAATGAAGATACAAAATGTAGACCGGCAATGGCAAGGAAAGCGTCTCTGAAGAAGAGAAATTTGTTAACATCGAGTATAGATTTAAGTGTCATTAAGTCGTTTCTGAAAGTATTTGTATGGAGTGTAGTCATGTATGGAAGTGAAACATGGACGATAAATAGTTTGGACAAGAAGAGAATAGAAGCTTTCGAAAGGTGGTGCTAGAGAAGAATACTGAAGATTAGATGGGTAGATCACATAACTAATGAGAAGGTATTGAATAGAATTAGGGAGAAGAGGAGTTCGTGGCACAACTTGACAAGAAGAAGGACCAGTTGGTAGGACATGTTCTGAGACATCATGGGATTACAAATTTAGGATTGGAGGTCAGCGTGGAGGGTAAAAATCGAAGAGGGACACCAAGAGATGAATACACTACGCAGATTAAGAAGGATGTAGGTTGCAGTAGGTACTGGGAGATGAACAAGCTTGCATAGGAATGAGTAGCATGGAGAACTGCATCAAACCAGTCTCAGGACTGAAGACCACAACAACAACATATTCTTTACTTTTACCGTTACGTACATTTCGACTGGAAGTCTGCCTTACCCGTCAGATATTTTTATCGAGTTTCTTTTCGTTTACTTCTTCACTAATTGTCTGTGAATGAGCTCCGTGTGGCCTCTATATCCTATTTTACCGGGGTTATTGGGCATAAATTCTCGACTTTCTTTCCTTGTCTTTATTTATTTAGTGTACTGTATTTATGTAGTACTCTCTGATGTGTTGCATTATCGCCAATTGTTCCGTTTACTCTGTTCCTTAATCGTGTATTAGTTTTGTAATTAATTTTTTATTGGCTGTTCTTATCTTACGAACAATGTGATGTAGTCTGGTTCGTTCCATTGCTACATGCTCATTCGTTACAGCTCTAACCTGCTTTGTTTTCAGGTTCTCCCGTGCGAAAGCGGCTATTTTTTGTTTGATTCGTTTTATTTTGTAATGTATTTTCTATCAGGTACTATGGCTTACTGAATAATTATATCAGACAGATTAAATAATATTCAGAGGTCTCCTTGCTCCGGTAAGTTTTGACTTTTGCACTTGTATAATTGTTATTCTAACCATCGATTCTTCATAATTGACTAAGAATGTGATTTGGTCGTCCTGTTTTGTTTGAAGGCGAATGCTTTTTTCTCGTCTTTGTTTGATTTCTCGTTTAGAAATGAGAATGTAGTTTGTATAATCCCGCTGTATGAAAGTGAAATCTGACTGTATCTGAATTAATCACGAATCAGGAGTGGTGTATTTGATGTACGTAACGGAATTACTACTACTTTAATTCGTTTAGGTCCTAGTAGTGAATCTGAATTTACATAATGTTTATTATTGAAAGGGAACAGATGTGATAAACTCAAGATTTAAGTGTGCACTATGGTTTCTTATAAACGAAAATTGGAATTATAAAGCAATGGAAAAACGAATTAGGTGGACATGAATTTTACAGAGATGTACAAAAAACCAAACATCTGAGTTCGCAAAGCTACCGAAAGAGATGGAGCTGCTTAAAAATGTCGCATCTAGTTCTGTAAAAGGTACTTCAACTTCAGTGAACAGTGATTGTTTGGCTGGAACGGACACGCAAGAATCCTAAGATCTGAGGATGTACTGGCAAGTAAGAGACAGTGAAGTGACTGAAGTGACTAATAAGGCTTTCCCGGCGTAATAATTGATAATATTCTTCTCGGGTATGCAGCCGGATCATAACGTCTTCATGACACAATATTTCCGCTGTCCAACTGGCCGCCATCTTCAGGTGAGAGTGCTGGTGCACGATCTCGCCGGAACTGACTTCCCAGCGCAAGCGGCGGCCCCTATATAGACCGCAGAAGACCCACAACGCGTGCGCGAGAAGGTGCCGTAACTGCCCTCTAGCGCAGTAGACATACCCCGCCGCCAGTGATGGAAACAGGCGAAATTGAGATATCGCTGTCAAAAATTATTCGGACGATCGAACCACAGACCGTTGTTTTTTAATGTCAGATAACACTGGGTCGCAAGTCTTACTTAAAAGATAACCCTTGTCTCTATTAAAAAGATTGTCAGATAAACGAAACTCTATGGATTCTTTTAAAACACAGTCCCAATAGCGAGATGCAGGGGCAACCATTTGTGTCTCGTCATATAGTATTCTGTATCCCTCGGTGAGACAGTGTTCCACGACTGCAGATTTCTCAGGTTGAAGCAGCCGTGTGTGCCGCTGATGCTCAACACATCGCTCCTGACTGGTTGGGCTTGGGTTGTTTTGGGGAAGGAGACCAGACAGCGAGGTCATCGGTCTCATCGGATTAGGGAAGGACGGGGAAGGAAGTCGGCCGTGCCCTTTGAAAGGAACCATCCCGGCATTTGCCTGGAGCTATTTAGGGAAATCACGGAAAACCTAAATCAGGATGGCCGGACGCGGGATTGAACCGTCGTCCTCCCGAATGCGAGTCCAGTGTCTAACCACTGCGCCACCTCGCTCGGTCCTGAATGGTCCGGATTGTCTGACCAATATAAGCCTTTCCACAGTGGCAAGGGGTCTTGTACACACCGGGCTTCCTCAAACCCAAGTCATCCTTAACAGAGCCAAGGAGCGCTCTAATCTTGGCTGGAGGACGAAAAATACTTTGATGTGATATCTTTTCAGAATCCTTCCTATCTTCGAAGAAATGCTCCCAGCAAAAGTCAGGATAGCTACTGATTTGCAGGTATCTTCTGGTGGTTCAGGCGAAGGTCCAAACTGGAAAGCACGACGGATCTGTTTATCTGTATAGCCATTCTGCTTGAACACAATCTTAAGATGGTCCAATTCTTGTTCAAGGTTTCTCCATCTGAAATGGCATAAGCTCTTCTCGCCAACGTCCCCAGGCCCCCCGTTCGCTGGAACGATGGATGACAGCTAGAAGCATGTAAGTAACGGTCCGTGTGAGTAGGCTTTTGCCCCTACACCGAGGAATGTGCCTATCACCGAATTCATCTGCGCAGTCGAACAAGCAGTGTCCAGCTTTTCGCAGGATCAAGCTGAAGAGATTAGGCAAGAGGTCTCACATACATTGCGGCGGGCGCCGCCTCCACTGAGTAACATCTCCTCTCTCGAAAGGGCAGCCGTCCGGTCCATTAGAGAAGACGAAGATCTGATAGTTCTACCAGCGGACAAAGGCAACGCAACTGTTCTTTTGTCACGTGATGATTATCTGGGATAGATGGATCTCTTACTTAAAGACTCAGCAGACAGAACATTGCAGGACGACCCAACTGAACGGATAAAACGGAAGACGCTTTCACTGCTGAAGAAGAGTTCTTTTTCCTGATGACGTTCTCAAAAAACTTCGTCGTGATGCTGCCGTGCCACCGAGATTATACGGTCTACCCAAGATTCATAAGAAAGGGGTCCTGCTCCGTCCGATCGTGAGTAATTTGGGTGCTCCTACCTACAATCTAGCCAAGTATTTAGCATCTGTTCTTGGCCCTCACGTCGGTAAATGCGAACATCACATTTCCAATTCTATGGTGTTTATTCAGAGATTGAAGTCCTTGTCTCTTAGTCCCTGGGATTTGCTTGTGAGCTTTGATGTCGTGTCGCTTTTTACCCGGGTTCCTCTGGAAGAATCCTTGCAATTAATTGGTGAGAAACTGGATGAGGAAACAACCAGGCTTTGTCGCCACGTGTTAACGTCGACGTACTTTTTATTCAATGACAAATATTTTGAACAGACTGACGGAGTGGCTATGGGGAGCCCTTTGTCCCCAATAGTCGCCAATCTTTTTATGAAATATTTTGAGGACATGGCGCTGAAGACGGCGTCCTTAAAACCAACCTGTTTTTGGAAGTACGTTGACGATATGTTTATGGTGTGGCCTCATGGGAGAGAAGCTCTGGACCGCCTCCTAGATCATTTCAATTCCCTGCATCCTAGCATCAAATTTACCACCTAGGTGGAAAGTGATGGAAAGCTTCCGTTTCTGGATGTTTTGGTGTACAGAAAGGATGATGGGACACTGGGACACAGTGTTTATCGAAAGCCTACGCACACGAACCGTTACTTACATGCTTCTAGCTGTCATCCATCGTTCCAGCGTACGGAGGGCCTGGGGACGTTGGCGAGAAGAGCTTATGCCATTTCAGATGGAGAAACCTTGACACAAGAATTGGACCATCTTAAGATTGTGTTCAAGCAGAATGGCTATACAGATAAACAGATCCGTCGTGCTTTCCAGTTTGGACCTTCGCCTGAACCACCAGAAGATACCTGCAAATCCGTAGCTTTCCTTCCTTTTGCTAGGAACATTTCTTCGAAGATAGGAAGGATTCTGAAAAGATATCACATCAAAAGTATTTTTCGTCCTCCAGCCAAGATTAGAGCGCTCCTTAGCTCTGTTAAGGATGACTTGGGTTTGAGGAAGCCCAGTGTGTACAAGATCCCTTGCCACTGTGGAAAGGCTTATATTGGTCAGACAATCCGGACCATTCAGCAGCGATATGTTGAGCATCAGCGGCACACACGGCTGCTTCAACCTGAGATATCTGCAGTCGTGGAACACTGTCTCACCGAGGGATACAGAATACTATATGACGAGACACAAATGGTTGCCCCTGCATCTCGCTATTGGGACTGTGTTTTAAAAGAATCCATAGAGTTTCGTTTATCTGACAATCTTTTTAATAGAGACAAGGGTTATCTTTTAAGTAAGACTTGGGACCCGGTGTTATCTGACATTAAAAAACAACGGTCTGTGGTTCGATCGTCGGAATAATTTTTGACAGCGATATCTCGATTTCGCCTGTTTCCATCACTGGCGGCGGCGTATGTCTACTGCGCTAGAGGGCAGTTACGGCACCTTCTCGCGCACGCGTTGTGGGTCTTCTGCGGCCTATATAGGGGCCGCCGCTTGCGCTGGGAAGTCAGTTCCGGCGAGATCGTGCACCAGCACTCTCACCTGAAGATGGCGGCCAGTTGGACAGCGGAAATATTGTGTCATGAAGACGTTATGATCCGGCTCCATACCCGAGAAGAATATTATCAAGAGACAGTGTATCCTATCTCGACATTGAACGTCAACACTGTCGTTTGTCCTTGTTTGCTGGAGTTGTAAGAGATGTTTACCATCATTTTTCAAAGTACTGCGATCAGAGTTCAGCAACAGCAGTCGCAGCTTACTCTCTGTTTCCTCTTTGTGACTTGTTCATCCACATGTGTCCGCATTTTTTCCATAACTCCCCCTTTCTGCGTCTCCTATTTTTCCAGTCTCTAACATGTAGCTTGCTCCTGTCTTCGCACTAACAAAACGCGACCACCAACCCCCTCACAAGTCACTACAGCCCGCTAATGGCGTAATTGTTTCTTTGACAATATGTTGCAGCCAGAAACGGCGAAAGCATCGAATTTCTTTCCATCTTCACTGAAATATCTTCCCACTAAGTGATATTTCCCTCGATTTCACTCCTAACACAGCAACTGCAGCTCAACCACCAGATAGCCTCGCGTTACAGATCCTGTGAAAATGTTAATACTTCTAACGGGGCTAGTTGCATACTATGCACCTACGTACAAACGTTACGCAGGCCAGATCTGTTCTCTCCTGTTTTTAGGAAAGCCAGGAAACGCTTATCTGCCCAAGTATATCTCTTAACAAGCACCTAGCGCCCACCTCCCGCCAAGTTCCGTCTTCTGGAACAAGGTTCTTTTTTTTTTTTTTTATCTCGGTCGCCCTGCTAGCTGTGCTATAAATTGACAATGGCTTCATCGCATTCCGTTCAGCAAAGTGACTTTCATGCTCAACAAAATAGTGACTGGCGCCACACCTGTAGTTCTTATCCCCCTGTTTCCGTGTAGACCGGCGTGCCCACGGCCACCGTACCTCGTTTCAACGGTATTCGCTAGAAGTCGCCTGTCTCATATTCACAGCACGGCTCACTTCCAAACCTAGCCCAAAAAGCAAGCACCATGTTAGATTACAGAAGGTTAGGAAGACGACGTGAAGTCAGTTCATACATTCACTGTGATATCATGACTAACAAACTAATTCAACTCCACTCTAGTCTGATAATTAAATGTGAATTGTGTAAAGTGTTGTTTGTATTTGGCGATGTATGCAGTGTATGTAGTGCTTTTCCATGTTGGTATTACAGGTGCTTGACAATGACTCTTCGTCAAAAATTAGTAAATCGCATGATTAAATAAACATCGCCTTACAGCCTACTACGGAACATGTTACACTATGTGATCAAAGGTATCCGCACACCTCATTGAAAATGACTTACAAGCTCGTGGCGCCCTCCATCGGTAATGCTGGAATTCAATATGGTGTTGGTCCACCCTTTGCTTTGATGAGAGCTTCGTCTCGCAGGCATACGTTCAGTCAATGGTGGAAGGTTTCTTGGGGAATGGCACTTCATTCTTCACGGAGTGCTGCACTGAGGAGAGGTACCGATGTCGGTCGGTGAGGCGTGGTACGAAGTCGGCGTTCCAAAACATCCCAAAGGTCTTCTATGGGATTCTGGTCAGCACTCTTGCAGGCCAGTCCATTACAGGGATGTTAGTGTTGTGTAACCATTCCGCCACAAGCTGTGGATTATGAACAGGTGTTCGATCGTGTTGAAAGATGCAGTCGCCATCCCCGAATTTCTCTTCAACATCGGGAAGCAAGAAGGTGCTTAAAACATCAATGTAGACCTCTGCTGTGATAGTGTCACGCAAAACAACAAGGGGTGCAAGCCCCCTCCATGAAAAACACTACAACATCATAATACTACCGCCTCCGAATATTATTGTTGGCACTACACATGCCAGATTTACACTCTGCCATCGGATTGCCATATTGTGTACCGTGTTTTCCAGTGTTCAATCGTCCAATGTTTACGCTCCTTGCACCAAGCGATGCGTCGTTTGGATTTACCGGGGTGATGTATGGCTTATGAGCTATCGCTAGACCATAAAATCCAAGTTTTCTCACCTCCCGCCTAACTGTCATAGTACTTGCAGTGGGTCCTGACGCAATTTGGATTTCCTGTGTGATGGTCTGGATAGATATCTGCCTATTACACATTACAACCCTCTTCAACAGTCGGCGGTCTCTGTCAGTCAAAGGACGAAGTCGGCCTGTACGCTCTTGTGCTGTACGTGTCCCTTCACGATTCCACTTCACCATCATACCGGAAGCGGTGGACTTGGGTATTTTTTGGAGTGTGGAAATCTCGAAGACGTATGACATAAGTGACACCGAATCACATGACCACGCTCGAAGTCCGTGAGTTCGGCGGATTGCTCCACTCTGTTCTCTCACGATGTCTAATGACTGCTGAGGTTGCTGATGTAGAGTACCTGACAGTAGGTGGCAGCAGTCTGCACCGATATGAAAAACGTACGTTGCTGGGGGTGTCCGGATACTTTTGATCACATACCGTACGTTTATCAAGACTACGTGGGGCGTCAGTTCAAGATGCACTACTTTCGCACAGCTTTTACTGACTGAGGCTGGACGTTGTTTGAAAAGTTGTATGTTTAGATCTGATTATCGTAGTAGTTACACACACAGAAATATACACTACTGGCCATTGAAACTGCTACACTAAGAAGAAATGCAGATGATAAACGGGTATTCATTGGACAAATGTATTATACTAGAAGTGACATGTGATTACATTTTCGCGCAATTTGTTTGCATATATGCTGAGAAATCAGTACCCAGAACAACCACCTCTGGCCGCAATAACGGCCTTGATACGCTTGGGCATCGATTCAAACAAAGCCTGGATGGCGTGTACAGGTACAGCTGCCCATGCAGCTCCAACACGATACCACAGTTCGTCGAGAGTAGTGACTGGCGTATTGTGACGAGCCAGTTGCTCGGCCACCATTGACCAGACGTTTTCAATTGGTGAGAGATCTGGAGAATGTGCTGGCCAAGGCTGCAGTAGAACATTTTCTGTATCCAGAAAGGCCTGTACAGAACCTGCAACATGCGGTCGTACATTATCCTGCTGAAATGTAACGTCCACTGTTCAAAGTGCCGTCAATGCGAACAAGAGGTGACCGAGACGTTTAACCAATGGCAGTCCATACCATCACGCCGGGTGATAAGCCAGTATGGTGATGAGGAATTCCAATGTGCGTTCACCGCGATGTCGCCAAACACGGATGCGACCATCATGATGCTGTAAACAGAACCTGGATTCATCCGAAAAAAATGACGTTTTGCCATTCGTGCACCCAGGTTCGTCTATCGCAGGCGCTCCTGCCTGTGATGCAGCGTCAAGGGTAACTGCAGCCATGGTCTCCGAGCTGATAGTCCATGCTGCTGCAAACGTCTTCGAACTGTTCGTGCAGATGGTTGTTGTCTTGCAAACGTCCCCATCTGTTGACTCAGGGATCGAGACGTGGCTGCACGATCCGTTACAGCCATGCGGATAAGATGCCTGTCACCTCGACTGCTGGTGATACGAGGCCGTTGGGATCCAGCACGGATTTCCATATTGCCCTTCTGAACCCACCAATTCCATATTTTACTAACAGTCATTGGATCTCGACCAACGCGAGCAGCAATGTCGCGATACGATAAACCGCAATCGCTATAGACTACAATCCAACCTTTATCAAAGTCGGAAACATGATGGTACGCATTTCTCCTCCTTACACGAGGCATGACAGCAACGTTTCACCAGGCAACTGCTGTTTGAGTATGAGAAATCGGTTGGAAACTTTCCTCATGTCAGCACGTTGTAGGTGTCGCCACCGGCGCCAACCTTGTGTGAAAGCTCTGAAAAACTAATCATTTGCATCTTCTCCCTGTGGGTTAAATTTCGCGTCTGTAGCACGTCATCTTCGTGGTGTAGCAATTTTAATGGCCAATGGTGTACATGATGTCTCTACTTGCCGTCCCTCGATGTACGTGTTTTGTATATCTAACGCGTTAAAATGAAAGTGAAGTTTTCTCCATACTGTTTCACTTATCAATGTTTTCAACTCGTTACAGGCAACCACTCGTTCGCATTTATGTCGTAAACGGTTCGTTTGCGAAGATACGCTCGATGTCTCTTTTTGGCTCCTATGTTCTTATACTTTCACCCGCTTCAGTTTTTGCTGTTAATTACTCTACACAATATACACTACTCCCTGGGCACTTGAATTGTAAGTCACTGGCGCACTGGATGCAGGTTTCAATCTCTGCGCAGTCGGGAAGTGCCTGGCCAGCCAGGACGAGAGGACAGATGCAGTTTGGTTCACAAGGACGGTCACCGCCCAAGTCCGCTCGCTCTGCTTCAGTTCCCCTTCGATCGAAATCTCTTCTGCAAATTCTGCAGGACTGCCAGCCCGGGGAAGAAGCTGAACAGAGTAGCTTTCTGAGGCCGTCAATTTGCTGATGGGACGGCAAGCTACCGGTGGGGAGAAAATTACCCTGCAGGTGCTCTATCTGTCCAAGACTTTGATTGCAAAATACATCCCGTTAAAGCTACCAAAGATGTTCGCATTTAAAGAAAATCTCCCTGAATCATTTCGTTAACTTTATCAAAATATGATCGTTGTAACACATTCTTTCTACGCGTGACTTGCCTTAACTTCTTTACTGGTAGGAAGTCACTAACATCATTGCTTGGTGGACAATCACGTCTAGCGAACTAAAACATTGCTTATAAAGCACGTGTCTGACGCTGCGACTATTATAAGGAATATTATGAAGAGTTTGTATGTCACAGTCGATTGTATTTCTTTCTTTTCTATTTCGTGCTTCATCTCCAGAATTTAATGTGTATGAAAGATTAACAAAACAATCTTCACTGTAGTACATATTGTAAGAGGTCCATGATTAAGGAATTTGTTGCTAGCGCACTCGAGCAGATGTAATTTCGATGGATTGCTCACGCGCTGCCTGCGATATGTAAGCTACAAGAGAATCTCTGACCAGAGAGCAGTGTTGTATGCACTAAGAGCAGTGTCAGTAGTCAGTAGGAGTAAGTAGTTGCTAGCAATCGTGTATATCGAGTTGGCTGGGCCACTCGTGGGGAGCTTTGTAGTATAAAGTAAAAACAGCCTCGCGGATATCTACTAGTGTAATATAAAGTCCCATGTAAACGTTTAAAAAAAATCTCTTAATAATAATCTTTCTTATAAAAATAAACTTTTGACAATCATTAATCTCAATTTGAAGACTTTGCTAATTTCTAAAATCCATGGTCATCCCGATTGTTGTAAAGAAAAATCAGTTGTTTCTTCTTGTACATGACAAATCTATCGGCTAGCATTGCACTTGGCTGTGCCAGAAAAATTTCTTATAGGAGCAGATATATACGCATTATACGGCGACCTTATTGAGGTAAGAATTTTCAGTTTATTCAGAATGAATTTTCAGGGCCATGACGCAGCACTGCTGACGTCCAAAATTTACCAGTTTAAATTCACAGCCAATTATTGAAAGGTTATAAGTGACCCCCAATTCTATTGAGAGGTTAGTCACGTTATTTGAGGTTACGGAATAATAAAATGTTGGTAGGTTAAGCTAAAATGTGAATTATATAATTATATTTTATTGTGGGGAGGTTACAATGTAATTGATAAAAGCTCATTTACTTTTTGCGTCTTCGATACCGTGCCAATTAATATATTTCTGTGTATGTAAATCACCCTTACAGCACTTAAAATGGCAGTAGTTGTATAAATAATCTTGTGAAACGCACGAGCATCCATCACGCGGCTGACGAAGCTGACCATGAAACGAAACGTATTAATCCAAAACCGGACATGGCAAAGAAAAAAAGCTTTTTTGAAGGCATTCGTGACTTCTTGTAGTCCTCTCAACAATTTTTGACTGAACAACTTCAAACACTTTCAGTCCGTTGGGAACTCGATGCAGGGACTTGATTTTATGCCATGCAGAAGTCCTGTTTGCTGCATACAAGTACAGTTCAAACGAGCGGAAATCGTTGAACGTATAGATAGATCTTTACAAGTACCTGACAAACCTCAACACTGTGTGAAAAAGCTGTCAAGACTTCACGACCAACGATGAAGAAGACGTTGTCTCCTGTCTTTGCGAAAATGACTGAAGATACCGCCACCTCGAGGAATTGTCTCTCGTGCATGTGACATTGCTGGACAATTTTACAATGTTGAATGAAGTCAAGATTGGAAAGATTTATGTCTCGGTGTAATGAAACATTTGTGAAGTAGAGAACACAGCTTGGAACCTACTTCCAGATAAGATGAGATTCTACTGTAACTTAAAATATCTCAAGGTGTATAAATACCGTGTAAGGCACTCTAAACTTTAATACTTAACTTGTACATAAAGTGTCATACTTAATTCATAAGATACGTAAAAATATTCAGATATTTAGAGAGTGTGAAACTATTGTCTTTGGGAGCCGGTGCTATAAGGTACTTGTGCAATACTTAAGATGTGTAAAATATCGTTTGTACGGGGAAACCACGTAAGGAGGGTAATTGTTGCTTATATAGTATTTGAGAAGAGAGAGAAAGAAATCTTGGTAGTTACAAACCTTTTGAAGGACGAGCTATCTGGACTAAATATCTATAATCCTGTCAATGAACTTATGGACTTTATGGACTGAACTATAGATTTCACACTTTATAATTAGTGCACTCAACAAACAAAACAATTATTATCACGCCTGGCAGAAAGGTAAGGTGAAAATTCCATATCCGCTGTACTGAAACATTCTGTGAAATACTGGAAACTGTGTAGCCTATCATCTCTGGTTTAGGAGCAAATTCGGTAAGTGGTGGGCTTGGTGCGACCTTTGAATAATGATAGTAGTGTAATGTCCCTACTGTTAACTTAAATCCATGACGCGTGGAGTAAACATTTATGTGTACAAACGACAGTACCAGAAATGAGGATGGCAAAATCTTGGTAATAACGCACAGTAAGCTATAAATTTTGGTATCTTGGGAAAGATGCTCATGTCGATACTCAGCTCTGCAGAGGTCGATCTGAAGACGTGCATCACAGTGTTCCTAGGCAGAAGTGATACATATTTGATTAATACAAAATACCAAAAATTTAAAACCACTACGAAAAGTGTGAAAAATTGCCGACGCTACATAGAAGTAGTGAAATACCATTCAGTACTATCAACATATTGAAATACCGATGGCGTAAAACACAAAAAATATGTAAATATTTGAAAACATGTCCCCCGTCTGGTGTTGAATTCAGAAACTCTCAGCCGAAATTCTCCTTGTGAAGGGTATTCTCAGCATATTAACTTAGGACAAGTGAGCTATTTTGAAGTCTCTAATCACAACCACGACTGAAATTTCATCCCAGAGAAGAGAGGGGTTTGTGCAGAGAAGAAATAATTTAGGTTACATCTCTCCTTTGTTCATATACTTAAACAATAACTGAAGAAGACTTATTGATGAAATAAGTACTGACTACTATCTTAATATGAACCTATATGCATTGGTATTGAAATCCTAAAATAAAATTTACTGTCTTGTAGTTAAGTTCAAGATAGGCCAAGGTGTCAAATCACGAAGAACAGTGACCAAATATTAATCAAAGTTGGTACCCTCCGTTAATATGCGAATTCAGCACCGTCTAGACGCATTTGAGAGGCTTGTATTCGTTCCGTGTTTTGTTATGTAATAAGTATGATAAAACTATTCAACTACTACGATATTTACTGACTGTGAAAAGTGATTACGAATTTCAGTTCAGTGTCTAGATTTCTTTGTGTATCAGATGTGACCAAAGGAGTTAGGACAAAACAGCAAATAAATTTACGCATGGAAGACATATGTGGAAACCGAGCACGTGATTAGATTCGTATCGCTTTTGATTTGAAGCACTGCTAAAGTCTTTTTTATGTTATAAGTAAAGGTAGCTGTTGTGTTCTGAACACGAAGTGTGTGGCTGTAATTTACTAGGTATGGTGTTATTGCATGGACTGTGCGCTTGGCTTTCTCCGACCTTTGAACTGACTTCCCGAACCAATTAAATGGGGAACCCTAACTCAGTGTGGTCTTCGAATTGAGGCGCAACTTGGAATTTTCACATTAATAAACCATTGCCATAGGTTTAAGGAACTGTATATCCTTGTAATGACTGGTAATTACTAATTTGTAATCTACCACTTGCCCAGTGAGTCACCAATCCACATACATGTGTTGTGATATATTATGGATTTCCGGGAAACTCACCGAGTTTCACAAATACAGCAACTAATATGATTTTGGTCACAGTTTTAGTTCAGCAGCTGCAGAATAATTCGCCAAAGATAAAGTCCGTCGTCAGCTGCACAAGGAAACCTTTATTTTGTTCGCTTGACTGGTTCCGACTGCCTATTTTTCTTCTTAAGATGAGAGGCTAAAATGACGAAACTGGTTAAATGAACCACATAAAGGTTTTATTGTGCAGCTGAAGATTGACTTCTTATCTTTGGTAAATCTAACTATAAAAACGTAGACTCCTGTGAGAGCAGCATGAGTATTCAACACAAATTTATCATATTTCGTTTCGATTTTTTGATTTTGTGGGCATACGCGCGGTTCTATCTTCGTAGTTTATAGTTCTTTGTTACGACAATGTGTAATCCCCGCCCCACTCTACCGGAGTTGCACAGACAACGGATATTTTCACCTGAAAATACAGGAAAAAAACAGTGATTTCGACTGCCTTCATGTCTGCAGGTTTCTTCAGGTGATTTCCTGGAATAAAAAACTCCTCCGTTGCAGCTATGCAACAGGTTTAATGTGGCGGCAGCTACACACTGGAGTCTATGTTCTGGAAACAACATCTCTTAAAAATACGCTGGTTGTAACGGATATATGTGCACACGCATTTTTACATGGTACCTTAACATGTACAAACATAAGTGTGTTGGTTGTTTTTCCTCTGCATCGAGCAGTCTTTCCACAAACACGTCACAAATCTTACGACCTGAAATTTTCTGCATGGTCGTACTGCACCACTAAGTGGACTGAACATTTCGGTATAAACTATGCGTCTTGCTTCCACGAATCCAAACTTCAGTACCTGATCGGTTCCCTAGGCAAAAGTAAACATTAATGGCTTGCTCTTGCCGCCTGTATTTGGAGGTACTAACCAATCTAAAAACGTACGACTAGTAGCGGCTATAATTATAGTCTGCAAATGACGGAAATACTGATGTAATGTTGTTCAACACAACGTCCTGATCATCAACGAAAATATCTGCACTTAAATCTGTCACTACCTGTAAACCCCCAGTGTGTTCGAAATATGAAGAGCGTTGGTATGGCTGTCTAATGTATCTCTGCAATGGAATTATCACGCCTATAAATTAGTAAACTGACCCTTCCATTGACAGTCTACACCTAAGGATTTTCGTAAAACGAACGCGTACAGATGATGTTAGTGGCGTACCCGCAATTGTCTGTCTACTCAGTGGACGCAATATGCCGTCCGCAGACTCCTAGGACTGAAATTACCTCAGTAAGGACAGAAGACAAGATTTCTGTTTGTTCTCTAGCCAGGAACAGAAATTCAAGTATTCACCCGTAAACTATCACTTCAGTGTGTGTAAGACTACAAAGAGAGTGAAGAGTCGTCACCCGAGTAAATAGAATAACAATTCTGTCTCAGGGAAACGACTCACTCGCTCCACGTGTCGAAAGCAACAGCTTTACAAATTTGACCACTGGCTCCTCCGCTGTGGCTATCACCAGCGATGTTCCTTCTTGCGTTCTTCAGAGACAAATGCTCTTGATCGCTACCGGCAGGGGAGTTTCTTTTCTCCCGCCATACACCGCTCCCAGCTGAACACGCGGCGTCTACGTTTGCGCAGCAGGCGACGAATCCCAGCTGCTGTTACAAAACGTTACACCCCATTACGTGGAACATGAATCTGCCAGCCAGTCGAAGGTCGCGCTACCTTCAAAAGAATTGAAGAAGGGTCCGTTTCCCCTCGTAAATGTGTCTCCGCTTCTTTCCGGCTGGATGCATACTCCAGTGCTACCTGTGAGAAGATCCCACACTTGTCAGCTCGCGAACGCGAGTATCGTTCGTGACCCCATGCAGTCCTTTGGACTAAAAGGATATTCTCTCGCATTGTTCCGCCCCCAGGTACGCTATTCTGAAATTTTTTCGTCTCTCCAGCGAGCACCTCCCACCCGTTCTGTACCCGCGCTATGGGGGACCTCTCGCACCATAAAACACCGCTGCCAAGCATAGTTCTTTTTCAGGGCAATAAATGTCCCTCCTTGCAGAACATGATAAAATGCTTCCCAACCGTTTCTTAGCTGATGGCGGCTTCTGAGGAACACGTGACCAGTTGTCTCTTTATGTCAGTGCTCAGTACTATTCAGCTCCCAGAAAGGCAGTATCATAGAAACTGATTGTGTGTGGTGCTAGTCAGTAACAGCCAATCAAATGATTTATCCGATTTTGCATCATAAATATGATGTAATGGAAATATAAATGTACAAGAATGTTAAATGGGTGGTGGCAAAGTCTTGGCGTCTAGCAAGCCTGTGTAACACAGCTCCTTTAAAGTAAGTGTCACTGATACAGCCAAGTTCTTCTCTCACTGTTGACATTCAGAGTCCGGTCTCACCATACCTGACTCCTAGCCAAGTTGCAAGCTGTGTCGGAAAAATTAATCTACTAGCTCCCCCTAAAATGTTTCTTGAAAACAAAGTTCAGTTAAAGTTCCTTAATATGAAAAAATCCACTCGCCACGGGTATTATACACTGCAATTAAACGAGAAATATTTTAGAACGTTTACAGTGCTTCAATAACACGACAAAACAGTGTTCGAAACAGAGTATACTGTAAGTCTACCATCTAGGGAGATGAAGAATCTAAGTTTACACTTACACGTTATCCGAGGTAGATTACAGACTTCCTTTTTTTATTTCTTTTTAATTAATTTTTTATTTTTATTATTGATACGTCCCGCGGCTGGCACCAGTACGTCTTTCTTGTAGTGTCATCTTCGCCATCCATTTCGCTTTGGTCGGCCGCAAGTTATTTGTTCATCGCGCGGGTTCGCCTATTTGTCTGCAGCGCCGAGGCAGCAAGACCTTACTGTGTGGTCTGTCGACTGCTCGGGGGGTTGGCCCTTACTCAGTGCGCAGGCTCCTTGCGTGTGGTATTACTGGAGTGCTGCGGCCGGAGACGGCGAAAAGGTTTGGGTTCCGGCGCGAGGCGTGGTGTTTGTGCATGCTAAGAAGAAGAAGAGCTTGCCGGAGCGTCGCCTGGCACCAACCGTTCTCCTGGACATGTAGTGTGGGTGTTTGATTTAAACAGGTACAATTGTGTGCTTGTCTGTATTTGTTAATACACTCCTGGAAATGGAAAAAAGAACACATTGACACCGGTGTGTCAGACCCACCATACTTGCTCCGGACTCTGCGAGAGGGCTGTACAAGCAATGATCACACGCACGGCACAGCGGACACACCAGGAACCGCGATGTTGGCCGTCGAATGGCGCTAGCTGCGCAGCATTTGTGCACCGCCGCCGTCAGTGTCAGCCAGTTTGCCGTGGCATACGGAGCTCCATCGCAGTCTTTAACACTGGTAGTATGCCGCGACAGCGTGGACGTGAACCGTATGTGCAGTTGACGGACTTTGAGCGAGGGCGTATAGTGGGCATGCGGGAGGCCGGGTGGACGTACCGCCGAATTGCTCAACACGTGGGGCGTGAGGTCTCCACAGTACATCGATGTTGTCGCCAGTGGTCGGCGGAAGGTGCAAGTGCCCGTCGATCTGGGACCGGACCGCAGCGATGCACGGATGCACGCCAAGACCGTAGGATCCTACGCAGTGCCGTAGGGGACCTCACCGCCACTTCCCAGCAAATTAGGGACACTGTTGCTCCTGGGGTATCGGCGAGGACCATTCGCAACCGTCTCCATGAAGCTGGGCTACGGTCCCGCACACCGTTAGGCTGTATTCCGCTCACGCCCCAACATCGTGCAGCCCGCCTCCAGTGGTGTCGCGACAGGCGTGAATGGAGGGACGAATGGAGACGTGTCGTCTTCAGCGATGAGAGTCGCTTCTGCCTTGGTGCCAATGATGGTCGTATGCGTGTTTGGCGCCGTGCAGATGAGCGCCAGAATCAGGACTGCATACGACCGAGGCACACAGGGCCAACACCCGGCATCATGGTGTGGGGAGCGATCTCCTACACTGGCCGTACACCTCTGGTGATCGTCGAGGGGACACTGAATAGTGCACGGTACATCCAAACCGTCATCGAACCCATCGTTCTACCATTCCTAGACCGGCAAGGGAACTTGCTGTTCCAACAGGACAATGCACGTCCGCTTGTATCCCGTGCCACCCAACGTGCTCTAGAAGGTGTAAGTCAACTACCCTGGCCAGCAAGATCTCCGGATCAGTCCCCCATTGAGCATGTTTGGGACTGGATGAAGCGTCGTCTCACGCGGTCTGTACGTCCAGCACGAACGCTGGTCTAACTGAGGCGCCAGGTGGAAATGGCATGGCAAGCCGTTCCACAGGACTACATCCAGCATCTCTACGATCGTCTCCATGGGAGAATAGCAGCCTGTATTGCTGCGAAAGGTGGATATACACTGTACTAGTGCCGACATTGTGCATGCTCTGTTGCCTGTGTCTATGTGCCTGCGGTTCTGTCAGAGTGATCATGTGATGTATCTGACCCCAGGAATGTGTCAATAAAGTTTCCCCTTCGTGGGACAATGAATTCACGGTGTTCGTATTTCAATTTCCGAGAGTGTATTTAACTAATGTTGCCTTCAGTGTGAATTTGGTGACGAGTCTGATACGTCGAAGTTATGTCGCACATGGCACGATAACGGGGCGCGGGCTTTCCGTCTTAGTTCTCTACCACTTGATGAGCGATCTGTAGGTACGTATGTCAGAAATCCAGGTGAGCTGCTCATTTTGGAGTGATTGTATATTTAAAGTTGTAGTAACCTTGGTGATTAAGTTCCAAAATTTGCACCTCAGTTTACGAGTAACAAAACATACACATCAAAAAAACGTTTTGCATCACCTCCTAAAGATAGACGTTGACTGTGGATATTGTATCACAGACACAGTCCCTTTGACGATTCAGGACTATCACTAAATCCGCCCAAAGATGTAAACAAGCATGCATAAGCAGCGGCTATTAGACGGAGGCGGTCCGACAGCCGATCACTTCCAGTCATTCCATCAGGAAGGAGGTACACTGCTCGTGTTGTTTGTAGTTCAACCATGCCTAGACGGTCAATACCGCGGTACGATCGCGTCCGCGTTATTATTTTGTGCCAGGAAGGGCTCTCAACAAGGGAAGTCTCCAGGCGTCTCGGAGTGAACCAAATGATGTTGTTGAGACATGGAGAAGATACAGAGAGATAAGAACTGTCGATGAGATGCCTCGCTCAGGCCGCCCAAGCGCTACTACTGCAGTGGATGACCGCCGCCTACGGATCATGGTTCGGAGGAAACCTGACAGCAACGCACCCGAATTGAATAATGCTTTTCGTGCTGCCACAGGACGTGGTGTTACGACTCAAACTGTTCGCAATAGGCTGCACGATGCCCAACTTCACTCCCGACGTCCGTGGCGAGGTCCACCTTTGCAACCACGACGCCATGCAGCGCGGTACAGATGGGCCCAACAACATGCCGAATGGACCGGTCAGAATTGGCATCACGTTCTCTTCACCGATGAGTGGCGCATATGCCTTCAACCAGACAATCGTCGGAGACTTGTTTGGAGGAAACCCGGTCAGGCTGAACGCCTTAGACACACTGTCCAGCGACAGCAGCAAGAAGGAGTTTACCTGCTGTTTTGGGGTGGCATTATGTGGGACCGACGTACGCCGTTGGTGTCATGGAAGGTGCCGTAACAGCTGTACGATACGTGAATGTCATTCTCCGACCGATAGTGCAACCATATCGGCAGCATACTGGCGAGATATTCGTCTTCATGGAGGACAATTCGGATCCCATCGTGCACATCTTATGAATGACTTCCTTCAGGATAACGACATCGCTCGAATAGAGTGGCCAGGATGTTCTCCAGACATGAACCCTATCGAACATGTCTAGGATAGATTGAAAAGGGCTGTTTATGTATGAAGTGACCCACCAACCACTCTCAGGGATCTACGCCGAATCGCCGTTGGGGAGTGGGACAATCTTGACCGACAGTGTGTAACCTCCCCACAAAATATAAAATAATATGAATAATATTCTCATTTAGCGTAACTACCCAACAGTGAAAATATAATACGATGTGACAAACCTATAACCTTTCAATAATAGACAGTCATGTTAACCTGGTAAATTTTGGCCGTCAGCAATGCTGCGTCATGGCCCTGATACATCATTCTGAATAAGCTGAAAAATCTTACCTTAATTAGGTCGCCGGATAACTAGTATATCTGCTCCTATAAGAAATTTTCCTGGCGCAGCTAAGTGCAATGCTGGCCGATAGATTTGTCTTATAAAAAAGGAAAGAACTGACTTTTCTTTTCAATAATCGGGATTGCCAAGGATTGGAGAAATTAGTGAATTCTTTAAATTGCGATAAATGTCAAAAGTTACATTTTATGAGAAAGATTATTATTAACAGATTATTTTAAACATTTACATGGGACTTGATGTAACAGTACTACATATGCGCGAGGCTGCTTTTACCTTATCCCATAACGCTCAGGCTCTGCCATCGCTGCACACGTCAGGCCCAGCCAACACGATACACCAGACCAGACTGCTCGCTACCAACAACTTACTCCTACTGCTACACAGTTCCTACTGCAGTCAATACTATCTTTGGTCTCAGATTCTCTTCTAGCTTACATATAGCAGGCAGCGCATGAGCAATACATCGAAATTACATCAGCTCGAGTGCGCTAGCAACAAGTTCTCTAATTATGGACCTCTTACATAACCCTCCAATGGGGGGCAAAAATTTGGCAGCGATGGTGAGTCAATTGGACTTGCCATGAGCAACAAATTTTTCTATAATCTATTTAGTTTACTAAGGCTACAATCACAGAGTATATACATCATTGATAAGTGCAGAACATATTAAGAAGTTAAATAAAGTGCACATGCACTGAGTACAAAACATATTCAGAAATGACAAAGTGTATACACAATGAGTACAAAATATATTAACAAAATAGAGTGCACACGCACTGAGTACAAAACATATTCAGAAATGACAAAGTATATACACAATGAGTACAAAATATATTAACAAAATAGAGTGCACACGCACTGAGTACAAAACATATCATTTTACAAGAATTTAAATGCACTGTATAAGCCTTTACTATTTTACAGTAACTAGATACTTGGATATATAGATCGGAGAAATGTTTCTAGCTCGTAACATACGTGTCCATATCACAGATCGAAATTGTGGTCCATTGTCGGAAATTACTTTCAATACATGCCCTACATGAAATAAAAAATGTTTTACAAATGCATTCGAAATAGATTTAGCAGTAGCTTTGCGCAACGGAGTGAAGGTAACAAATTTCGAAGTGAGTTCAACAGCGACAAAGATGTAGTAGTTCTGAGAATCGGTCCAAAAATGTCTACAGCGGCCATGTGTCTCAGTTTAACAGGTACAATGGGATTTAACGGAGGAATATGTGAAGTCGTGTCTGATTTAGCTTTCTGGCAGATTTTACATGACGCTAAAACTCGTCGAATACGTTTCTCCATGTTGGCAAAATAACTGTTCTGTCTCAGTATAAGAAAACATTTTCTGGCTCCATAATGAGCGTAACTTAACTGAGTATACCAAATTAATTTGTTAACAAGTTCGTCAGGAATGCATAATAACCAGTTGTTGCCGTCAGGGTGAGAGCGGCGGAACAGAATGTTATTACGTACCGTGTAATGGTTTCTAATGGTAACGTTATTCTTATCTTGCCAAAGGTGTTTAATTTCTTTCCATACGTTGTCTTTACTCTGCTCTTGTGCTATATCTTGTAATGACGATGAAATGAAATTTTCAAATGCGACTTGTTGAATATACATGACGCTAGAATTTGCTTGGCAGAAGTTGGTTGCGATGTCTTGCTGATTGTTGCAGAGAGAACGGGGTAGTGCGTCTGCTACAATATTTTGTGTTCCGGGAATGTGAACAATTGTAAAACTAAATTCCTGTAAATACAGTTTCCATCTGCTTAATCTGTCATGTGTAAATTTAGCGGAAAGTAAAAACTGGATAGCTCTATGGTCTGTGTAAACGGTAGTATGTCTTCCATAAAGAAAATGCCTAAATCGGGTAAATGCCCATACAACACATAATGTTTCAAGTTCTGTAACAGAATAATTGCGTTCAGCAGATGACAGAACGCGACTTGCAAAAGCGATGTTTTTAATTACTGTATTACCGTCTTCTTCAATTTCCTGAAAAATGTATACGCCTAAAGCTGTGTTAGAACTGTCGGTTTCAATGGAAAAATTTCTAGTGAGACCTGGGTGTGATAAAAGTGGTGCATTCAACAAAGCTTGTTTCAGATTGGCAAATTCAGACTGCGCTTGGCTACCCCAGGACCAAATAGTGTTCTTACCCGTCAGTTGCCATAATCTAGGGGTGTCTAAAGCAGAGTAATGAAGAAATTTACGGAAAAAGTTAATTAAACCCAGAAAGCTGCGTAGTTGTTTCTTCGTCGTTGGAACAGTAATGTCACGTAAAGCTCGAAGTTTTTCCGGGTCAGGCGCAATGCCTTCTGCTGAAATCACATGTCCAAGAAATTTTATAGAAGTTTTGCCAAGGTGTGATTTGCTAAGATTAACTGTGAGTCCTTGTGCACTAAAAGTTTGCAACAGTTGTTCCAGAATCAAATTGTGTTCAGACCAATTAGCTTCTGCAATAAGAATGTCGTCTACATACGTTGTGATTCTGTTCTTAAGTTCTGTCGGAAGTATACTATTCAAACCGCGAATAAACGCTGCTGAAGAAATTGTTAAACCGAACGGTACTTTGCAAAATTGATAACAGTCACCAAAACACAGAAATGCCGTGTACTTTCTGCAGTTCGGATGGAGCTGAATTTGCCAAAATCCCGATCTCAAATCTAATGTGGAATAAATAGCAGTGCCATGAAATTTCTGTAGAAGTTCTTCTAGTGTTTGTGGGCGATCTGTTTCATTAATAATAATGTCATTGATGTGACGCGAATCAAGTACGAGGCGAAGTGAGCCATCCTTTTTCTTAACAATATGGAGCGGGTTTATGTACGGACTAACTGCTGGTTCAAAAATACCTTGGTCAAGCGTAGCTTGCAATTCTCTCTTAACTTGTTCTCTGTGAATATACGGAATGGGATAATGTTTGGCTTTAAAGGTGTCGTGCTGTTTAACTTGAAATTCATACATAAAACCGGATATAGTACCAGGGATGTTGTCAAAAACTGGAGCTTGCTGTAAAAGAATTTTGCGTAGTTGCGTACGTTCGTAGTCTGCATTTGCACTGCTCTGTTCAACTTTATCCGAAATCATTTGTATAACGTCATAGTCGGCTTCGTCTGGTGTATTGTAGTTGTGAACATACGTATCTGTGAACAATGTGAAATGACAGTTTATGTTACGTGATGCAGAAATGACCTCTGTCCGATTAATTGTTTGTTCATCTGCAGATAAAGAGTGCTGAAAATCTAATGCCATTTTGTACATTTTCATCCTTTAACATTAAATAGGAATTTTGAAAGTCAATAATTGCGTCGTGTTGTATCTAAAAATTCGTACCTAAAATAACGTCTGTTGTCAGTAAGGGAACAATCCAAAAATTTGAGTGGAACGTATGACCTGCAATACAAAATGATAAGTGTGTCTGTAATTTTACATCTACTCCTTTACCAGATAATACTCCTTTTACTTTAGTTCTGCCTAATGGTAACGTAGGATAAGTATTTTCTTTGTTACATTCATTGAAGGTTTCTTCATTTGTGACTGACATAGGTGATCCAGAATCGATTACTGCTGAAAATGTGGATGATCCAATCTTTGCTTCAATGACAGGGTGGGAAATGGTTTTTTGAGTAACTGGTTTTTCATGCAAAAGAGTGTCTCGGATGTCGTCAAAAGTAATAACATTTTCGTGAACAAGAGTCTGTCTATCAAAAGTATTGCGTACATCGCTGGAAGGATCAATCTGTGCTGTATCTAGTCAAATTCTAACTGACGTGCTGTTATTTGCGGGAGGATGCTGTGGCATTTCCACTATTTGTACTGTTCTGTTATTTCTCCCTGACCTATTACGTTGGGGATGATATCTACCGTCTGGTTCATTCATGATAATCTGTTGTTGCCGATGATTCTGCTGCTGGTAAGACCGACTGTTAAGCTGAAAACTGTGCTCATTACTTTTACGTCTGTCATAATAATCATTGCTATAGGACGCATTGCGACGTGTCTTCTATACGTAGTGATTTCCTTGCTGCTGTGCGTTACCATTTGGTGGAGCCGACGCTATACATGTAGGCGGCGAAACATTAAAGCTTGGTTGACCTTGCAGACTACATTGTTGGTTAGGTATGCTAACTGACTGGTTTTGTTGATGTTCTGGGGAAAAGCCTGTATTGTTGCCAAAATGTCTTTGCTGTTGCTGATAACTATGAGGATACTGATAATTAAAATTTTGTCTGTTCTTAAAGTTCTGGTGGTTGTCATTCCTGGACCGTCTATCACCTTTGCTGTTAAAATAGCGTGGCTGATCGTAATTTCCGTATGCTTGTTTGCCTTGGTTATGATGTGAAAAATTTTTGTTAATGAAGGAATAGTCTGATTGCTGAACTTCCAAAAGCTGTAACAGATCTCTGAATGCCGAAATATTTTCTTTCTGCTGACCTGTTAAAAGTGATACTCTTAACGATCGTGGTAATTTAGAAATACATAATTGGATAAGTGCTGATTCACTGTATGGCTCACTTAAGTATTGGTTTTGTTGGACCATGTGCTCAAAAAATTGCGTGACAGTGGGAAAATTTGAGTTCTCATAATTTGGTAAGCTAATTAATTGATCCTTGATTCCGCGCTGTGTCGTCTTCGACCAATACGCTGACAGAAAGGCATTCTGAAATTCTTCTGCCGAGTAGCACTGTCTCGCGATCGGTCTCATACGAGTTGCCGGTTCGCCTTCCAAAAAACTGCAAATAAATTCAAGTTTGTGTGTAACGAGCCAAGTTGGTGGAAAAGCAAAGCTAAATTGTTGTATCCAATCCAAAGGGTGAATCTGTGTTCTATCATTTTTAAATACCTTAAATTTCCTAACGGACAGAAAGTGCTTGTAATCAAAATTTTCGTCTCTGAATGTCTGAACAGGTTCAGGACTGTATGATAATCTGTTGTCTGTGACTGTTCGGAATCTAAGTCACGTACTCTCTGTAAATTACCTAAATTGTATTGGCTGTGTGAGTCTGAGAAATGTTCGGAAAGTGGCGTATGCTGTGATGTGTTAAAGGCTGAAATATTTTTCATCTCCGTCAATTCGTGCTGTAATGATGACTATTTTCTACGTAATGTATTATTGGACGAACCTATCTCACTAATCGTCTGCAGTAAATTTTGGAATTCGGGTGTTTGATTAAACGAAACTGGTGACGTATCGTCTGATTTGGTGTCATTGTTATTTTCTATAACGTCAATACGACTGGCCAATTCATCAAATTTTTCAGGCAATGCTTTAACCTGATCACCATTTTTAGTGTCACAAGCATTAATTTGTTTTTGGATTTTGCGGGTAGTTTTGTTCAATTTCTTAACGTCTGCTTTAATGGTATCGGGATCCTGTATTAATTCTAATTGTTCAAGTCTGTTGGTCATTGTCTGAAAGTCTACTGTGTGTGTGTCTGTTTTTGTTTTAAGATCGGAGATTTCATCATGCAATTCGGTGTTCAACTGTTTAATAGTATTGATTTCGTCTGATGCTGTAGCAATGTTATTGTCTACGTATGTTTTTGCTTTCGTAAATAATTTACGCTTATCTTCCTGTCTCTGTGCAGTAATTGTTTCCATGACTTGTTTCTTTACTCTGTTCTGTTCCTGTATGAATTTACGGTAACGCGTTTCACTGTTTTGTAAGTGGTGATTAAAACGTTCGTCAATTAGGCTGTTCTATTGTTCGAATTTCTTGTCTACTCTCGCATCCAGTGTGCGTGAAAGTTCTGCTGACATTAATTTAAACTCGTCGCGTAACTGTGTTGCGTTTTCAGAACATTGTTTAGCTACTGCACTAATTTCATCTCTAAGTAATTTAGTTGTGGCTGCATGTGTATTACTTAATTCTTGTGCCACAGATCTAATTTCTTCACTACTATTCCTAGCACAAGCCTTAATTTCCTCACGTAATTGTTTTTTAGTTTCATTACACTGCTCGGCAACGGCTGTAATCCGTTCAGTAAGCTGTTCAGTAGAGGTGTCAAGTTTTTCATTAATCTGTTTGGAATTGTTGTCTAGTTTTTCATTAAGTTGTTTGTTCGATTCATTAAGTCGTTTGAAATTGTCGTCTTGTTTTTCATTAAGTTGTTTGTTCCATTCATTAAGTCGTTTGAAATTGTCTTGTTTTTCATTCGACTGTCTGAGTTCTTCAAGTTGTAGCAATACTGCCGTAACTTGATCCATGCCAAAAGTAGCGACTCTATTTTCTATGATGTGTGATGGTGTATCTGCATGTGACACGTTTTGAATAACCATTTGGTCATTGCCTGATTCACGAAAAGGTTCGCTAATCGGATGTGCACTGTTGGCCACTAGAGCGGACTCAAATAAATCTGACGTGTTTTGTGTATGTTGTTCACCTTCGTTACAAACAATTATCTGTTCGGTACGTAAATTTTGCAAATCAGGCGTGTCAAACTGGACAGCGTTAATTGTAACGGAAAGTGCCGCGTCATCAATTGTTATTAAATTAACAGAGGACACAATTAAATTTGTTTGCTCATCATTAGCATCAAAATCATTACTAGTGATCGGCACACACTGATTATCTGTAATTAGAGGATTATCACTGTTACACTGAGTGTCGCTAGTATTATCGGTCAAATTATTCGAGTCAGCTTTTTCACTCTTTGCACATCGCGATGCACTGTTAGCAGTTTTGCGCGGAATTTTCACAACTCGAAGTTAAGCACAAAATCAAACAAAGACAAAGCAAAAATGGAATAAATACAGTTACAACAAAGAGCAATAAATTGCCGATGATCTGTGAAAGAAAAAGTGACAAATTAGTAAATGCGTTGCGCCAGATGCAAACTACTTTTAATTTTAAGTAAATAAGAGCAGATATATAGCTGACCACTTCTCAGAAATTCACAAAAATACGATCCTGGCCGGTTGTCGCCAAGTGTAACCTCCCCACAAAATATAAAATAATATGAATAATATTCTAATTTAGCGTAACTACCCAACAGTGAAAATATTATACGATGTGACAAACCTATAACCTTTCAATAATTGACAGTCAAGTTAACCTGGTAAATTTTGGACGTCAGCAATGCTGCGTCATGGCCCTGATACATCATTCTGAATAAGCTGAAAAATCTTACCTTAATTAGGTCGCCGGATAACGCGTATATCTGCTCCTATAAGAAATTTTCCTGGCGCAGCTAAGTGCAATGCTGGCCGATAGATTTGTCTTATAAAAAAGGAAAGAACTGACTTTTCTTTTCAATAATCGGGATTGCCAAGGATTGGAGAAATTAGTGAATCCTTTAAATTGCGATAAATGTCAAAAGTTACTTTTTATGAGAAAGATTATTATTAACAGATTTTTTTTAAACATTTACATGGGACTTGATGTAACAATACTACATATGAGCGAGGCTGCTTTTACCTTATCCTATAACGCTCAGGCTCTGCCATCGCTGCACACGACCGGCCCAGCCAACACGATACACCAGACCAGACTGCTCGCTACCAACAACTTACTCCTACTGCTACACAGTTCCTACTGCAGTCAATACTACACTTTGGTCTCAGATTCTCTTCTAGCTTACATATCGCAGGCAGCGCATGAGCAATACATCGAAATTACATCAGCTCGAGTGCGCTAGCAACAAGTTCTCTAATTATGGACCTCTTACAAGTGCATTGATGAACTTCTGGATAGTATGTCACGACGATACAGCGATGCATCAGTGCGTGGGGGCGTGCTGGAGGTACCACTGTGTACAGCAATCTGGACCACCATCTCTGAAGGTCTCGCCGTATGGTCGTACTACATGCAATGTGTGGTTTTCATGAGCAGTAAAAATGGCGGAAATGATATTTATGTTGACCTGTATTCCAATTTTCTGTACAGGTTCCGGAACTCTCGGAACCAAGGTGATGCAAAAAGTTTTTAATGTGTTACTATTCTGTCTCGTAAAATTACAGCAGATTACATTAAAGTGTAGTTCTGCTGGCCGCTTGTCCGTTTAAAATAATACTTAGCTGCTAGTATCACGTTTCAAGGAGCAACCTTATCTACGTGTGTACTGTAGTGTTTAAATGAATTCGTAAGTGTAAACTTTTAAATTTTTTTTCAGCGAGCTTTTCTGTTTTAATGTTATCTTTTATTCTTTTGTGTAATATGAATGTGGAATTGCAAGTGTGCTGTTGTAGTTGATTTATGTTTCAGTTGTGCGGAGCGCAGTGTATTTCGTCCGGTACGGTGGGGCGTGGCCGTTGCTAGTGGAACTGCGGTGTGATTCGTTAGACCGGGCTCCATGTTGCAGGCCTTCTGTCTCGATCTCCTCGTTAAGTTGAGATTGCTGTTCTCTTTGTTCCTGGCTGTGTCAGGTCGTTAAGCGTCGTAGCTCGATCCTCTGCCGGTTTGGCGAATGCACCTTTCGCTCGAAACATGAATTTAAACTTGTAAAACTGGGTTTCGCTCTGTAATTAGTGTCCGATCAGATTGCTGGAGGCTCCGCCTTATTAATTCTGTGTTTCCTTATCAGCCATTTGTTTACTATATTTGTACCTTGTGTGCTGGTTGTGAAGTTTAATTTTTATAAACGATGGTTTCATGTGCGTATTTTCTCAAGGAATGTTTAGATGCTGAGGCGCTGTTTATTATTGTTTGTTATTTTAATTAGTGCCTCCCTGTACTGGCATCAGTTGGATTATTCCTTAGTCAGAAGTTAGTATGCTCGGTGTCTTCATTCCTGAGCGTTGAAGTTTTAGAAGTTGCTTTTATTATTACCTGTGTGCCTTAAGTCATGCCTTAATGTTATAGCTTGGTATGAATTTATATTGCAAAAGAGAAGTCATTCTACTGGATAGTCTTGCGGGTTCATAGTTTGACAAGTTCTGATTTTATTACGTATTTACACCAACAAAAATTTTGTTAATTTTTTATGCATCTGTTATGCAGATTTTAACAGGGGTTTAAGAAAAAATTTATTGTGGTCCTGTAAGGTTGTTAAATTGATCTGTTTTATTGTATTGAATTGTGCAAGGTAATGAACATTGTTCAACACAAGCTTGTATGTTTGATAATTATGGTCCTGCTGCTTCCGGTCTTATTACTGGACACTAACAGCACGTTCCAATTATATTTTCTTTTTTAAATTAAATCCTGAGTTGAATCAGTGGGTAGGCTGAGATCTTGCAGGGTCTTTGGTGCCTATGGTCTTATATTATTTTTCTTTACTTTCATTTTTATTACAAATAATTATAATATACATAACGTTATTTTAAGACATTTAACATGTGCAAGATACGTATTGATGACGTACTCCTTCTTAACGAAGTGTCGTAACAGCTAACTTCGAAATCTAAATATAAAGTTGTTTGTTTTCCAGGTAATTTGTGCGGGATATGTAGTCATGACCTACATGTTTCTTACCATACTACTTATTAGTACATGTTTGCTTGTTATATTACATCTTGCAGCATTTTTCTTCAGTTTTACAGTTTTTTTTCAGTACTGCCTCTCTTTATATTATATCTACTGCTTATTTTCTATCTAGTTTTCACTCTACTATATGACTTGCTTACAGTGTGTCCTAAGCGGCCGTCATCTCGGCTGTAGTCATCATTATCTATGTTTATTGGGACTGAATATGGTGGGATAGTGGTGTGTGTCAAGAGCTCGTCAATATCATCATTGTGTCTTCCTATTTTCTACTGGATTTTGGGCGTTGTCAGTGTGTCTTTTCCAGGTTTTCTTGGCTGGGTGTGCTGCAGATTAATTTCCCTCTTTTCTTGGATGTGAAATTTTTTTCTGCTCGTTCTCACTTTGCTGGGCTGCATGGTGGGTAGCGTGGCCATTCTGGCAGCATGTCCGACCATCTGCTGGTCGGTTGGCTCGTTGTCTAGGCCACTGACGAGTTGATTCTCCGAGTCCCCTTCTACAGCTTAGAATCTCGTCGCGGGTTCCCGAAATCGATCTTTAGCGTCGGGATTTCGGCAATTTAGTGATGTTCGCTGGTGGGGAAGTCGAGGGGCAGGTTCAGCATCAACTGGAGCGCTTTACTCTGGATCGTCTTATGCATCTTGAGCAGCGTGCCGATAACATTTCCCTGTACCACGGGAGTGTATTCCAACGCCTGTCTGATGAGGTTCAAGTACCAGTGTGATGTCGCAGTGTGAGAGCAGTGTCTTGTGCCTGACAAAGAGTTACAGCAAGCGCGTCATACCTGGCACTTCACCTCTCACCTCCAGAATGTGCGCTTTCCAAGTCATGCGCTGATCCAAATTGATACCAAGGTACCTGGCATTGCAAGACAACGGCATGTGGCCACCCATGAGCTGCACCAGCAGGAGATGTACTGGCAGCTTCATGTGCGTGAAGACCACTTCTTGGCTCTTGGTTGAGTTACACTTCAGATATCACTTGGTGGTCCAGACTACAGGCCGCAGCACAGCAGTTGCGCATTCATGCACTGTGTGTACAGCACATTGTCATCCACATAGAGTGGCAAACGGATACCCGGCGTCTTGGAATGTCTGTGGAGCACAGGTGGAGGACGAGCGCAGACTGTGGTGGTACTCCCTATCGAGGTGCCGCTGTCCGCACACATGAAGAGTGTATGCCCACTCAGGTCTGACTGGAGCAGGTGGACATGCAACACAGATACCCCAGAAATAGCAGGTTGTACAGCAGGCTGTTGTGCCACAAGCTGTCCAAGGCTTTGGAGACATCAAGGAACACTGTCCCAACGTACTCACAATGCTCCATCGCCCTCACCACCTGCTCCACTGGCTGCAGAAGTTGGTCTTTTTTGAATAGCTCTTAGAAGCCAAACTGCTCGTCAAGAAGCAGACCTTGTTCTGTGAAGTGGTATCACTATCTTCGAGAGTGACGGCAACAAGCTTATAGATCGGCAATTTTGCGCCAGCCTCGCGTCTTTCTCAGCCTTGTGAATGACTACTATATCTACATGTTTCCAAATGCAGGAATAGCTGCAGGTCTTAAGGATGATTTTGTAGATCCATGTCTGGAATTGCACTGCAATTGCTTCAACAGTACGTTGTTTTGTCGCACCCAGCTGCTCTCCTGGACTGCACATACATGAGTTGGTGCTGGACCTCTTCATCCATCAGGTCAGCGCCATCATGGTTGGCAAGGACCATCAGCATCTGGTCCACAACTAGGCGGATGTTTTCTTCATCTATAACGCCTTCCACTGACGTGTCGGCTCAAACGCTGGGTTAGGCATCCAGCTCCACGATGACGTCATGTCCCACTTGCACCATTGGGAGGCAAGGCCCCGCCTTAGTCGATCTGAGTGTGGCAATCTTGCCAGCCCAGTTACAGTGAAGGTGGCTTGGGATTGTAGCCTAGCTGTTGTGCCGAAGACAGTTCAACATGTGTTTTATAGTGCTATTACTCGTGGCTTGCCATTAATGAAAAACCCAGTTTATAACACCTATATATGCACGTTGTGCCAAATATGGCCTTAACATACAATAAGCGTTACCCTGCGTGAGGAATCTAAGTTTGACCGTGTGTTTACTTAATGGACAGAGGGTATCGAACATGAATTTCGTATAAATGGCAAGTAGTAGAAAGACTTTAATTTTGGAAATAATGAAACTAGCGAAAGTTTTCGTGAATTAAATAATTAACGGTCGCCAGCCTAATTAGGCGTAATAATTTTGAAACACTAAGTTCAAAGAATTTTAATATAATTTTATAAAAGAAACATTCATTCTTTTTTTCTTTGTAAAGTGCAGTAAACGACCACGACTATCAGCAGAACTGAACAGTGGTTAGCAGTAGTTATCGTTCGCATAAATTAGCAGTAACAGAAGGATGAATTGTACATTACTCCAGTTAATAACAATCATCATCTCAATCATTAACCAATTCAGCACCAAAAAGTTATTAGAGACATCACGAGACTAAGTGAAGCATGGCAAGAGTTCTGGTTTAATTAACACAAAAACATCACAAATGCAATAAAATGACACTGTACAAACACCTTTTTTATACTCTCTCTTTTTTGGAAATACTTCAGATTTCTTTAGTAGAAGTAATATTTAGTTTAATTTCTCATTATAGAGAAGAATATAGTGGGGCCCATAAACTATCATTTACTCTACAGGCAAATTCTGTATTTCACGGACAATTTGCATTACAATAATGTAGTATCTAGCCCTACTTGAATTTGTTTATATTTCAACACTATATAGCAATTTGCTCAAATGTTATTTTCAAATAAAACTTCAGAAATTAGTTTATGGTAATAGTATAGGCAAAATCAAATTTACTGTAAGCCAAATTATGTGCCTTTTTAGCAACATTTATACAGTTCATCACTGAAACTTAGGCACATTCAGATTAGAAACAATTCAATGGTTATTCAGAAACAGGATACTCAGTCTTTCGCACTTTTACGATAGGACCATAAAACATACATGTTTTTATCACGAATTATTATTGAAAAAGCACACACACAAACATACTGGTCCATACTGAGATACATGCCTGATTTCCTGAAATTGGCAGAGCATTGGCGCAATAGTGATGGCAAACACGTGGCGGCTATCTGGTCTCACCTCTTGCAGTTTAAGGCTTTTCTGAAATTTCTTCTTGGCGACGTATTAATCATTTCACAGCCATTCCATAATACAAAAGCACCATATTACAGCCGAAACCACATGCGAGGCAATTTCAATATAAATCAGCTTCCGAATGCCTCACTTGGCACTAGCAGTGTTGACTGTACAGCTGCTGGCCACTGACTGCGTAATGAGCTCTCTCTTGCCGCCCAGATTGTCAGCCAAATCCACCTTTTATCGCGCGCCAAGCCCCTTCCGTAGCGGAGGGGGTTCCCTACAGCTTTTCCACTATATAATCCAACTTCCCTAAGTATGAACCAGTATTCAAAGTACAATTTCTTTTTTACGAGCATACATATTTTATAAAGTTTCATTATTTTTAACATTATTAAATCTTTACAACATACACATTATAAACTTCCACTTTCTCTCTGACAGTTCAAAGATCTTAACTAGTACAGAACAATCACTACATAGTTACACACACATAACAACACTGTATAAACTACTAGCAATTGATAATTATGTTACAAGTTCTTCTCCCTGGTACTTTGAAATATGTCAGGTGGAAGCTGGTGGGAATTATACTTTGGCTTCCACGGTCACTGTGGTGTGGCTGTGTCTGCTGTGTCCAAGACGTGAGTGCAGCAGATGCTGCTTCTGCGCCTTTGACATCCTATCATATGTAGTGGCCACACTCTCGGCCAAGTGCACCCAGACGTACACCCAACAGCTGTTGTGCAGAATCGTCCAGCTCTCCAGTGGTGCCATCTAGACTGTGTCCAGGTCGAAGATCACTGGCAGATGGTCAGACGACACGGCACAGCGAATGGTCCCACCGCATTGTGGGCGATTCCCTTGGTGATGGCGATGTCGCGGACATCAGGAGGCCATCAAATGGGTAAATTGTGGGGTCATACAGCCCCACAACAATCGCATTTGGATTGTTGGCGACGTCTGCAAATATTGGTGATGAGTGTTCCACTCTGGATGCCTGGCGTTGAAGCCATTTAACATGTTGCGCTGACAGCAACGCCGTGAGATCATTCGGTTGCAGGAAGCCTTGCAATGGCCAATATTTGTGCAACAAATGTGATTTGGCTTGCAAAAGTTCTGCCTGCAACACTAGTGGCTTCCATGGCTGCCAACTCTAGAAGCTGGACAGTTTGGTGGCGCAGTGACTCTTTGATGTATATTGCCATCCAACAACTCACCATTGCTTAATCTGTGCAGTAATAGAATTTGCCTCCGACATGTTTCAGGTGAATTTTGGTGATGAGATAGATGTCTGCAGCCTCATCACCCAGTAACTAACGATTTCGGCCTCCAAGTTTTAGATGATGTTTGCATTCCACACACTATCTCAGAATTGGGATGTTACTCAATTGTAGCTGCTGGGTCTAGGGTGATGATGGCCTGTATGACTGACTATTTGCGTCATGGTTAGCCATGGTTGCCAATGGGCGTTCCATCTGTTGTATGCTCCCGTGTACGCCTCCTGCAGCAAACAGGTTGCTCCACCTGATGTCTGCGTCATTGATACCTACTGGGGAGCAGGGGATTCTTGGGCTTGTCTGGGTGGCGTTGACCCACCTACAGAGGCAACGAATCTCCTTCCTGGCTTCAGTTGCATGGAAGATCACGAAGTCTTCTTCACTTTCTTGAATGTGATGTAGTGGATATTTGGAACTGTATACCTCCAATCAGCTTCCTGAGATACCCAGGGTCCACACTGAACGAGAACTGCGAAACATGACCTTCATTGTCTTCACTGGCTCCAAGGAAACCTTCCATTATTCTGCAGTAGTCTTATGCAGTGTATGTGGACGAATCAGTACTACTCACACATAGAGACATGCGAGTTGTTAAGCTGCCCTTCACTGCAGCTTTAACATCTTTAAGCTTCTCTCGAAAAGATTAGAAGATGTTTGTCCTCTAGATGACAAATAGGGTAACGGGAGTGGGAGGTGGAAGAGGGGCGTGGGGGGCGAGGGGAGGGTTAGGGGTGGTGAACGTCATCCTCTGCTGTTCCTCCAGGCCTCCCTGGCTTCGTTGTTCAGGTTGTGTTGAGATCTGATGATGAGAAAAGCACAATGGCCCTGGTTTGATTTGATGAAGCTGTCATCATCTGAAGGCTGTGGCTGGGTCCTGGTCCACTTCGTAGACACACTCTGTTTGGGTGCAAAGCTGGCAGCACTCACGGTAGATCGTTTGGACGTGATGGCATTGTTCGCATCAGCTGTATGCTTCCGTGATTGGTGGTCCACCTCCATTGCTTTTAGGTCCTGGAAAGTGGCCCATTTGAGAATAGACACGTGCTTCTGCCTCCGGTGTGGTGGCAGCATCTGTCGCAGTTGATGTACGTTGGGAATTAGAGCTGTCAGTAGCGGCAATCGGCACAGAAAGCTCTGTACTCGGTTGCTGTCTGGCAGTATCTGGCGCATCTGAAGTCGCAACTTCTGCAATGCTGTTTGTGGTGGTGGTGTGGGAAACCAAGCTGACTAGTGTATATCGGTCTCAGTCCTCCCACATCAAGTATACGAGCCACTGCATGCGAATTCATGCCTATGTCTGCTGATCGTGTGCATAAACTCCTGGTCCAGGCGGAGCACATTCCGGAAGGCCTTCCATATGGGAGATGTTATCGTCGCCTCTACACGCGACAGAGACATACTCTGAGCACAGCTCCTGCCTCAACGTAATCACTCACTCCAGTGTGGTTGTCCTCCGGCCAGCGAGGGTTGCAGCTGTCATCTGGTGGAGCGCATATTGGTTGGGACATTTTCCCCTAACTCGCCAGTGGCTGATTACACCACAAACAAATGTGGTCCATCTGACCAACTGAATCACTCTTAGCATTCCAACTTTGGTCTCTGCTATAGCTTGCTAATTTTTTAACTGAAGCCCAGCAAGGGCAGGAGATTTTTTTTTGTAAAGACGTGACATGGTGGGTTTTAGGCCCAGAAGGTATTCATAAAGACTTCATTTCGGCTGAAATAATAATTTTACAGTGCTCCAAAACCACATATCCCTATGAATTGCAACAAATAATTCTGGAAAAATAGTCGGTATTGTGATGAATACGGGGATTAGCGATCACAAGGCAGTTGTTGCTAGACTGAAAACCGCAACACCTACAACTATAAAAAAGAAACGCAGAGTATATCTATTTAAATAGCTGATAAAAATGCTCTTAACGTCCTTTTAAGAGACAGTTTTCACTCCTTCCCTTCTGATCATGTAATAGTAGAAAAATTGCGGAATGATTTCAAAGATATAGTATCGACAGCAATTGAGAGAGATATACTACATAGATTAATAAGGGACGCTACTGATCCCTCATGCTACGCAAAACGGGTCAGATCGCTGTTGCAGAAGCAGCGAAAAAAGCATGCCAAATTTAAAAGAACAGAAAATCCCCAAGACTTGCAAAGTTTTGCCGAAGTTCGAAATATAGAGCGTGCATCAATACGAGATGCTTTTAATAATTTACAAAACGAAACTGTGTCTCGAAATCTTGCAGAATACCCAAAGAGATTCTGGTCATACATAAAGCACACCAGTGGCAAGACGCACTGCGCGATAACAACGGTGAAGTCGGTAATGAGAGTGCCACTGAAGCAGAATTATTAAATACGGTTTTCCAAAATTCCTTCACCAAAGAAGACTAAGTAAATATTCCTGAATTCCAAACAAGAACAACTACCAAGATGAGAAACTTAGAAGTAGATATCCTCGGTATCGCAAAGCACCTTAAATCACTTAATAAAGACAAGGTTTCCGGTCCAGACTGTATACCAGTTAGGTTCCGCTCAGAGAATGCTGATACATTAGCTCCATATTGAGCAGAAAGAACCGTACCTAAAGACTGGAAAATAGCTCAAGTCACACCAGTACCCAAAAAGGGAAGTAGGAGTAATTCGTTAAATTTCAGGCCCATATCATTAACGTCGATTTGCAGTAGGGTTTTGGAACATAAATTGTATTCGTATGTTATGAAGTACCTCGTAGAAAACGATTTATGGGCACATAGCACGGATTCAGAAAATATCGTTCTAGCGAAATACAACTAGATCTTTATACTCTTGAAACAATAAGGGATATCGACAAGGGATGTCAAACTGATTCCATATTTTTAGATTTCCAGAAGGCTTTCGACACCGTTCCCCACAATAGTCTTCTAGCCATACTGCGTGCCTATGGAATATTGCCTTGGTTGTGTGGCTGGACTCATGATTTCCTGTCAGAAAGGTCACAGTTCTTGGTAATAGACGGAAAGTAATTGAGTAAAACAGAAGTAATATCCGGCGTTCCCCAAGGAAGTTTTACAGGTGCTCTTTTGTTCGTGATCTATATTAGCGACATAGGGGACAATCTCAGTAGCCGTCTTAGATTGTTTACAGCTGATGCTGTCATTTACCTACTTGAAAAGTCATCAGAAGTCCAAAACGAATGGCAAAATGATTTAGGTAAGATCTCTATACGGTGCGGAAAGTGGCAATTGACCTTGAATAAACAAAAGTGTGAAGTTATTCACATGAGTGGAAATGAAGTCCCACGCTTCTCGACAGAGCGTAGTGGAAACCTGATGTCCGTACTAAATGTAATACTATGATTGTGATATACCGGTGGCGAGTACCAGCGATGATGCGCTGCTGAATTTGATACGACAAAGCTCTCTGCTCTGACGACAAAGCTCTTTTCTGAAAAAAAAGAGCATCTATGTTTTCTTGTAATTGTTAGAAATAAGTAATGCCGATTGGACATTGTGTGTGTGTTTTTTTAAATTGGAGATAAGTTTATATACAGAAGTAATTTGAAGTGAAGAGGTCAACACGTAATCGCGGTTATCAAGAATAAAAACTGAATTTTTGAAAAAAAGGAAGGTGTGGTGTCACCGCCAAACACCACACTTGCTAGGTGGTAGTCTTTAAATCGGCCGCGGTCCGTTAGTATACGTCAGATCCGCTTGTCGCCATTATCAATGATTGCAGACCGAGCGCCGCCACACGGCAGGTCTATAGACACTTCCTAGCACTCGCCCCAGTTGTACAGCCGACTTTGCTAGTGATGGTTCACTGACTTCTACGCTCTCATTTGCCGAGACGATAGTTAGCATAGCCTTCAGCTACGTTATTTGCTACGATCTAGCAAGGCGCCAGTATCCGTACTATTGATATTGTGAATCATGTACCATAAAGAGCGACGTTCGTCATTAATGGATTAAAGTTAAGTATTCCACCAGCTACGTCCGTTTTTTCTCAATTCTAATTCCCTTGTCATGTCCCAGACCTCACGCCAGCCTGCGTGAGCTAAAACGTGTGCATTTCGGCCTCCTTTAACCATACGGTTGGCTCTGCTGCCAACCACAACGGAAGGTAAATAACTTTACTAACCTTTGAAGAGGTTCAGAAGAGTTTTTTAATGCAGTGCGTGTCTTAACTGTCTGAAAGACAAAAGTCAAAGAGCAATCTTTTTTTATGAGTAAAAGTTTAATTTCACGCCGTAGGTAAGGTCCTAATGGAGGTGCTTTGCCGTTGCCTTCATCCGACCATAATGGGGATGGATGATGATGATGATGACGACGACATAAAAACACCCAGTTATCCCGGCTCAGGTGAGAATCCTTGACCCCGCCGGGAATCGAACCCGGGTCCCCGTGATCGGGAAGCGAGAATGCTACCGCGAGACATTCACATGAGTACTAAAAGAAATCCACTAAATTTCGATTACTCGATAAGTCATACAAGCCTGAAAGCTGTAAATTCAACTACATACTTTGGGATTACAATTACAAATAACCTGAATTGGAACGATCACATAGATAATGTTGTGGGTAGAGCAAACCAAAGACTGCGATTCATTGGCAGAACAAAAAATGCCTCTGAGCACTATGGGACTTAACTTCTAAGGTCATTAGTTCCCTAAAACTTAGAACTACTTAAACCTGACTAACCTAAGGACATCACACACATCCATGCCCGAGGCAAGATTCGAAGCTGCGACCGTAGCAACAGCGCGGTTCCTGACTCAAACACCTTCAACCGCTCGGTAACAGCGGCCGGCCTGACGGATGAAATCAAAAAAGTACAAAGAAGGGCAGTTCGTTTTGTATTACGCGAAATAGGGGAGATAGTGCCACAGACATGATACGTGAACTGGAGTGGCAGTCATTAATACAAAGGCGTATTTCGTTGCGACGGGATCTTCTCATTAAATTTCAATCACCAGTCACCTCCGATTGCTAAAACATTATATTGGCACCAACCTACATAGAGAGAAATGATCATCACCATAAAATAAGAGAATTCAGGGCTCGCGCAGAAAAATGTAAGATCTCGTTTCACCGCGAGCCGTTCTACAGAGGAGCGGTAGAGATGCCTGTAAGCAGCTAAAGGTCTAGATTTCATTGTAATTTCAACACCTTGAAGGTGGTTCATTGAACTCTCTGCCAGGCACTTTATAGTGAATGGCAGAGTAATTACGTAGATGTAGATGAATTTCTGTACTGTACAATATATCAAACCATCTGTACTGTAGGGCAGTTAATGTAAACACGTTTTATACTATTTAGTGAAAATAATTAATTTCATAATAATTTCCTCAATTTGGAAGTGATTTCTAAATCGTAAAGGGGAGCACGAGGTTTCTTTAGTGACTCTAAAATGAGCACACAACAGGCCGTGATGTCCCCGCTGAGCTCTCGGCACGAGCGACGAACAGAGCGTAGGCTGTTTGTCTAGAAATTCGTGGAGACTCAGAGAAAGCCTTATTTGCTCCCTCACAATCTCAGATAGTGCCAGTCTACATTTTTGTGATTAACGTAAACTCCGGTCACAGGTCCCGTACGTTCATCGGTACCGGGCGACTGTCATCCTGCGGCGGTAGCGTCACTGAATGCGGTTGGAGGGATGTGGAATCATCACGCTGCTGTCCTAGCTGTTGTCAGTTCTGATCTGGAGACGCTGCTGGTCTCTCAAGCATCTCCTCAATTGGCACGAAATTTCATATTCCGGAACTTTCAGTAGAAGACGCAAGGAATCAAACCAACCTAGAACATGATTGCCCCCCCCCCCCCCCCACACACACACACACTCTCACACAAACACAAACACAAAAGCGCGAGCGTTAATGAGACTTTTGTTGATGTTTTGCAGCGGTATGAGCGGGGGAATAAAGTAAATTATTAGAAAATCGACTGCTCCTGATATCGGGAAGAGACAAGGTGGTACACTGACCACACAAGACATGGCAGACACTAAGCTTGTACAGGATGTGTAGTAGAAGTAGGAAAGGGCCGAGTTAATTATTGCACGTGTTAAAATTACTGTTATTGCTCATGCAAGACATCTGTCATTTCCCAGTTTGTATCTATCATTCACACAGACTGTTTTAGAACAATACAACCATCTGAAATATTCAGGGACTTACACAAGGAAAAGTCTTTTAAATAAATCTGCCTCTATACACCGCAATTGAAAACAAAATTTAAGCACTTTTTGCCTTTGTATACGAATCAAAAAAACATAAGACTTTTCATGTGTTACAATTACCTGAGCACATATTGAGCAAAGGGATACACACGTTAAATGTAGACGATTATAAATATGTATGTTACATTTGTATGTATAAAGGGCGAGGCAGCTAAGACAAGTCAGCCCAAATACATCCAGAACGAATAAACACATCGGGAGGTGGTTTTTAGTAGCTTATAATGGCTAATATGCCGATCTTTCTGTCGTACGCAAGTAATTTTTCACGCGCATAACTGACGAATTATGACAACCGCCCATTTAAGTGTTGATCTCTATTAAATAATCCACTGTTCCCTTGCCAGGAGAAGTGGTCAGTCAAACGCCTCCCCTTCTGTAGCAATTGTACACAAACAAGTGACTCAGGGGCCATCCGTTTGTTAGCTAGTGCACCCGAAGCCCCTCAGTATGTGGTCTGCTGTTATAGTAATCAGAAAATCGCGAAGCTGTTCAGGCTTTCACAACGTATGGGACGCTCGTGAAAACAGATACGATTTTAGTTTACGGCGGATGTCATGAAACCGTGTTGAACGATATGTTGATAGTGAAATGATCTCACGGTCTGTTTTTGCGAACATTATAAAGAAACACAAAAGCCCTTGCATAACAGAAACTGATGAGAACAATCCAATAAACATTTTAGCAGTGGCAGTCCACAACCCACGATCTACAAGGACGGTCGCTCAAATTCCTGTCCGAGCATCTACATTTAGGTTTTCCGTGGTTTCCCTCAATAGTTCCAGGAAGATGCTGAGATGTTTCTTTTGAAAACGTCACTGCCTATTTCCTTCGCCATTCTTCTCGAACCCGTACTTGTGTTCCGTCTCTAATGACACCTTCGTCTATGAAACGTTACACCCTATTCTTCCTTCCTCTTCGGTGGGTGCCTCTTATTAGCCAAAGGTCTATTCTGCCAGTGCTACATTCCGACGATCATCATTATATCCACATTTCGTTCCATAAACAGCTTCATGATAACGAGTTTCAAAACTGGCTACAGTTCTCCTGTAATGTCTACGAAAATTGCATAGTGATGCGGCGTTTTTGAACAGTATATTGACTACTGAATATGCACTACTGATCCATAAAATTTCACGCAGTCTGAGGGGAGTGGAGAAGCAACGACCTTAAGTCTGTCAACTTGTGGTGCGGGATAGTAAAGAACTGCATCATTAGTTCCTGTTTTATTAACGTGAATTTAAATAACCACAAATGTCTCCAGTTCCTAATGGGTATTCCGGGCAGCTATTGGCATACATCAGCCTGTACATAAGCCAATCCGTTGCTGCCAACGTGATGGATGTCTCGCCCATTCTCTGCATATTACTAACCTCCTCCACACAACAATTGGAAAAAGGTGGCCAGGACGTTCGAGAGGGGCAAAACGGCATTCACGCTCTGGACTTTATGCGGAGAATTAAAACAAGGGGCCCAAACCGGGGACTGCGCTGCTATAGGTCCTGATGCAATTCAACTTGCAGTAGTAAACGTACTGAGTCATTTTACAGCATGTACGAGGGACTTCAGAAATAAAATAACACATTATTATGGCTGGTCAAGTACCTTTCATTGAATTCTGCACTACACCTCAAAGTGACATGGACACATGACACTATTTTCCAACATAGTCACCAAATCTTTGTAAGCAGTTGTCAGAACATTCTACCATTCGTACAATGTCTCGACGATAGAAATCCATTCCTTGGTCACGGAGCAATTCGAGAACCGCTATGTGGACTTCCTCATCGTTGGGAAATCTCTTTTCCTGCAGGTCTCCTTTCAGCATGCCGGAAAGATGACAATCGTACGGTATAGGATCTGGACTCTTTGGCTGATCATGACCACCCAAGTGTGTGCGACCTTCGTCAGATCGTTGGCATCATTTCACTATGACTGGACGAGACGTTGCATTTGGTCCATATGCCATCAGAATTTCTCGGTGAATCTGTGTGCAATTTAGACGTTTTACCTACAAGAATCGTTGTGTCCCACGTGTTTCAACTTTGGAATACCTTTCTTGTTGGCACGCCATTTCACTTGTATACCGTTGTGCACACTGCAGCAGAAATCTGTTTGCAAGTAACCCAGAACATGTAATCTCTGCCGACAGTACGCCACTCTTGCTGCGCAAAGTTGGCAAAAGATGTCAGTAAGAGAACTGAACGATAATTAAGTCTGTCTTGTCATCTCTCTTATAAATAGGTTTAAAAATAATTTTAACCTGTCTCGAAAAAATCCTGGGCTGCATTAGATAATTCACTAAGGACATAACGTAGTAAATTAGAACAACTTTTCAGAATCCGTTTCTACTCCAGCCAATGAGATTCCAGGCTGAAGACGCCCCGGACAGTTGTGGGGTACCAACCTGGCTGTCGCTCGTCATACCACCTGACTACCTGGAGTGATGGTCTGGGGGTGCCACCTGTTTTCATAGCAGTACCCTTCTTGTTGTCACCAACGGCCCCCTTACAGCACAGCGAAACGTCATCAATATTCCACGCCCCGTTTTGTTGCGCTTCGATTTTAGCAAGATGATGCCCACCCGCTCATGGGGAGAGTTTCAAATGTTTGTCTTCGTGCTTACCAAACCCTACCTTGGCCAGTGAAGTAGCCGAATATCTGCCCAATTGACAGCGTTTGGAGCTCTGTGGGCAGAGCCTTTTGACGATCTAACGCAGCAGTTGGACAGACATTGGCACGATATTCCTCGGGAGAACATGCAGAAACTATCAATAAATGCCAAACCGAATAACGGCTTGCATAAGTGTCAGAAGTGGAACAACGCGTTATTGACTTGCTCCATTTGTTAAGTTCGTTCTCTTAAATAAAACAACCAATTTCTCTGTAACTGTAATCATTTGTTTGTCTGCAAATGTACGCCACATCTACCTATTTCCGTCCCATTCTAATAATTGGTTCTTGGTGCGACTTTTTTTGTCGTAAGTGTATTATGCTCTTTGTCTGTTCTTATTTCTTTCAAGACACTCTCTGGAACTCAAGTTATCGCAAGGATTTTGCCTTGCCTGCCTGTGACCCCTCACACACTTACATTTATGTTTTCTGCAAGAAATCCTTTTCCAAGATTATTTACACAGTCTCGAAAAAATATCGTCATATTGCCAGCTACAACTTACCGGAAACCTGATTTACATATGTTTAGGCGTCCTGGGCAAATTCGGGGAGGCCTCTCTTAGTGGCCTCACCATGTGTAAATTGAAAAAGAAAACCACAGTTTCATATCTGTCAAGAGCGTATAGTTGTCAGTAATGAAATACAGGAATTTGCTTGCATCGCAACGTCGGAATGCCAGCACAAGACAGCATCAGATATCACAATTAACCATTCTAGGGGGTTCTCTTTTTCGATGATCAGTTAAATCAAAGGGGTATGCTTCAGCCACGATAAATATACCCGTGTCAGCAATTTCAGATATCATGGTGAAGTAACAGGTCAACAGCACAGCCAATCTGAGACGACCAAGCATTGCAAAACGTGCGTAACCTGTAACCTATCATCGTCACCCGTACAAAACAGCGTTGCGTTGATAGCTGGATATTGGGAAAGCATTGATGGCTGACTAACTACTTCTCCGTCTCTCAATCGATCAGCGAAAAACTACATTCGCCACAACATTACGCACAAAATGAAGCAAATTAGCGCTGCAAATGAGGAGATACCAAAGTATAAAATAAAGGGTGACATCGAAATGGCTGGAATATACGTCGGAAAAAGAGAATAACCTGAAAATCAGAAGGACTCACCGATATTTTTAACAAATTCAAAAATATAAAAACTAAAACGTCATAGACTATGTAAATCAGTTTTTCAGTAACAATATGTGTCAACTTAATACTATGGCCAACACGGGAACAAGAAATAAAATAATTTGCACGGAAAGAAACCAGTCGCCTTCATCCAACGAGTGGTAAGGATTTCGCTGGTCGACAGGAAAGCATGGCCTACTAGCAGCAAGATGGAGAACGCTGAGCCTTCACTGAGGCGGATGTGGAGCTCAAATGACATGAAGAAAAAGGGCAGAAAAAGTGTCAGTAACAGTTAAATGATGAGAACGTGTGAGAGCAACACACCTGTGTCCAAGGTACCGTGATCAATTTAGAGTGCGTCTTTTGAATATAACACTTCAAGACCGCTTTATATCTAACATCGTACCAGAACCAATTGGTTGCCCTCATGACTGAGTGAAGTCTTGCAGACTATAAAGGTCTATCATCATAAGTTGTAATGCCGTATAAAATCAAGTTAAAAATATTTCTACTTCTAAAGAAATATGGCCTCGCAGCCGAAGTAACTAGCCCGACCTAAAAAAAAAAAAAACCAGAAATTTCAACTTTGCTAATAACAGCAGCATATCGCATCATAATTACTGACAAAAGCTGTGCACCTGTCAAGAAGAGTATAGTATTTGAAAATGAAAATTATATTCATGGGTATTCAATCATGACTAAATTGCTTGTAGATCAACAGATCTCAAAATATAATTGTATAAATTTAGCGCACTACGCGTGTGAAGCGTTCCCATAAAATTCCCTGTTTCCTTCAATCCTTTCTATAACATTAAGGTATTCATGTACGATTGATCATGAAAATATTGTATGTCTTAATGGTAATGTTTTTATTGAATACTTTGTAAATTTCTAAATCTTATTGTGGAAAGCTACAGAAAAATTGGTGAAAGAGAAATCTTAAGCAGCGAAAGAAAAACTGAAAGCATTCATAAGCGCTTTTTGTATGTACTCACTGAAAATTAACATTAATCTAAGTAAGTTCCACTTCCACTTTTAATCTTCTTTGGCGTTAGTTTCTTCTTTTAGCGTCCTGGGGAATATTAGTGTTAAAATTATCTGCTTTAGGAATGTTACCGTCGAATTTACAGTCAGTCTTCGTGAACAACTGGGAGAGTACGATACATCCATATTTATAGTAAAGTCGACGAAAGAGGTTATCTTTAAGAAGTAGGAACCAGAGTAATATTTGGGCATCTAACAGCGCTGTTGTTTGCTTTCACAGTGCCGAATCACACAGATGAGACACTGGTGGGGGAGACGGGATAACAGGCAGCCCAGAGAAAGTGGACTACCGCACTACAGGGGTGCCCGACTCCACGCAGAGAAGTATGAGTGTTGGCTTTAAGGGGTCGTGAACCCAGAAAATTACAAAAATCTCGTTTTTAGGTCTCTGGACCGCAAAAATAGTGAACACTATCTTCTGTGAAGTTTTGTATGTACTGTATATAGGGTGTTACAAAAAGGTACGGCCAAACTTTCAGGAAACAGTCCTCACACACGAATAAAGAAAAGATGTTATGTGGACATGTGTCCGGAAACGCCTAATTTTCATGTTAGAGCTCATTTTAGTTTCGTCAGTATGTGCTGTACTTCCTCGATTCACCGCCATGATTTCATACGGGATACCTGTGCTGCTAGAACATGTGCCTTTAAAAGTACGACACAACATGTGGTTCATGCTCGATGGAGCTCCTGCGCATTTCAGTCAAAGTGTTCTTTCGCTTCTCAACAACAGATTCGGTGACCGATGGATTGGTAGAGGCGGACCAATTCCATGGCCTCCACGCTCTCCTGACCTCAACCCTCTTGACTTTCATTTATGGGGACATTTGAAAGCTCTTGTCTACGCAACACCGGTACCAAATGTAGAGACTCTTCGTGCTTGTATTGTGGACGGCTGCGATACAATACGCCATTCTCCAGGGCTGCATCAGCGCATCAGGGATTCCATGCGACGGAGGGTGGATGCATGAATCCTCGCTAACGGAGGACATTTTGAACATTTCCTGTAACAAAGTGTTTGAAGTCACGCTGGTACGTTCCGTTGCTGTGTGTTTCCATTCCATGATTAATGTGATTTGAAGAGAAGTAATAAAATGAGCTCTTACATGGAAAATAAGCGTTTCCGGACACATGTCCACATAACATATTTTCTCTCTTTGTGTGTGAGGAACGTTTCCTGAAAGTTTGGCCGAACCTTTTTCTAACACCCTGTGTTTAGCTTCATTCCACGTAATTTTTATTTATTTTCCAAAATCTTCTTGACATTAGATTGCGACATGTTCTCTGAAAAAAATGTTATTTAAGCTCTTCGTTAATTGCACGGATAATATGTGAAACATAGTCCCACAGTTATCTAACATCGTAGGACAATCACTGTTTGCCTTGAAGACAACAAGTTTCAAGGAAAACGGAATATCTTTGTTGTTTTGTGAATTTTATTGATGATTCCATGTCAACTTTGCACAATTCAGTTACTGAGTGTTTGAAAAAGAAAAATAGAAGAAGGTGTGTATGTAACAGTAAAATGACACTTTCTTGTAGCAATACGGACAACTTTACTATTTGTCGTCATGTTGGTGGTGCGGAGGCATCATCTCTGACAAAGTTCAAAGAAGTGTCACTGGTCTGACCACCAGAATTCTGGTGCAAATCACAATGTTCTAACTCATTTGATTTTGAACATGAAGACATTTCATCGATAACTCAGTATCAGAAAAATTCTGAAAACGGATCTTATAAAGTTCATAATAACTTTTGACAGGCTGTGGTTATTTGTATAAACACACCCTAACCCACTGTACCTACTGAAGCCTACTTGTACCATGGATCTCGTTCCACGAACATAATGCATGATAGGGGCTAAGATCTTTAGACAGTATATCACACTATTGCTTTGTCGTCTATGGCGCTATTCGCATATACCACATATGAAATTATCGTGTCATATCCGCTCGAAAATACATGACCAATACTATACCATTCATAGGCAATGACAGGAAGACAGATACCGAGAGGATACACACAGGTTTAAGGAGGCAAGTTAGACAAAAGACAAACGTTAGTAGAAGAAGAACGTATATGAAGAATGGTCTATTCACGCAGCAGAAACCTTCCAACGTGCTGGAATCTCATTAAACTCCTGTTAAAACGTCAAACACCGATACACCATGTAAGGAACATTTTCAAGTGAATCATTACAGATAAGACCTGTAACTTTCAGTGTCTGAACAGCAAGTCAGTTTACGCATTTCATTATAGTGTTCTCATAATTTGTAAAAAATTAAAGATTAGTAACGATATGAGGATTATATAATCTAATCCAACAACAAAAAAATGGAAATGGCACTGTTCCTTAAATTTAACACGGCGGGTATAATAGGGTGTGGACAAAAATTAAACGCCGCACAGTAACGCCAGGACTCATGTCACCAGTCTTTGAGTAATATTAAAAAGAGGCTAAGAGTTAATAAAATCTTACCAACAAGGTTAATGCATAGCACCTCGACGTTAATAGCAGTTATATGGGCGACTGTTAAATGGCACACCCGCGATTAAATCCGTACATGAGATGCATCAGAACCATTCAAATTTACGGAGAAGTGGCAAAAGTATTGCACACAATATCGTCATTAAGATAGCGAAACTTGTATCTCAAAAATGCAGGTTTTACAGGAATCTGAAGAAAAGAATCTAGTAATACATGCAATTTGTACTTATACGACTGATACTAGTTTAGAGAGTTGTTGAATCATAAAGTAACAATATCTGCTGCATATATTACTCGGTATTATAGGCATTAACTATCCCATTTTATAGAATGCAAGCTTTTGCAAAAAAACATCGTTAACCACAACAAATTACGACTGTTTGCACTCAGATAGTTTTTGATGTTACAGCATAACTGAGCATACTAAAAAAACAAATTTAATTTGAATTTAAAGCCTCTTCACACAAAAAGTTATGGAAAAGTCCTTTGTACTCTACCCACAGTTTGCTTGACAGCATTTGTAAAGATCTTCATAATAAAGTTGATAACTTTTGAAATAATATATAATATAATATATATATACTCCTGGAAATTGAAATAAGAACACCGTGAATTCATTGTCCCAGGAAGGGGAAACTTTATTGACACATTCCTGGGGTCAGATACATCACATGATCACGCTGACAGAACCACAGGCACATAGACACAGGCAACAGAGCATGCACAATGTCGCCACTAGTACAGTGTATATCCACCTTTCGCAGCAATGCAGGCTGCTATTCTCCCATGGAGACGATCGTAGAGATGCTGGATGTAGTCCTGTGGAACGGCTTGCCATGCCATTTCCACCTGGCGCCTCAGTTGGACCAGTGTTCGTGCTGGACGTGCAGACCGCGTGAGACGACGCTTCATCCAGTCCCAAACATGCTCAATGGGGGATAGATCCGGAGATCTTGCTGGCCAGGGTAGTTGACTTACACCTTCTAGAGCACGTTGGGTGGCACGGGATACATGCGGACGTGCATTGTCCTGTTGGAACACCAAGCTCCCTTGCCGGTCTAGGAATGGTAGAACGATGGGTTCGATGACGGTTTGGATGTACCGTGCACTATTCAGTGTCCCCTCGACGATCACCAGAGGTGTACAGCCAGTGTAGGAGATCGCTCCACACACCATGATGCCGGGTGTTGGCCCTGTGTGCCTCGGTCGTATGCAGTCCTGATTGTGGCGCTCACCTGCACGGCGCCAAACACGCATACGACCATCATTGGCACCAAGGCAGAAGCGACTCTCATCGCTGAAGACGACACGTCTCCATTCGTCCCTCCATTCACGCCTGTCGCGACACCACTGGAGGCGGGCTGCACGATGTTGGGGCGTGAGCGGAAGACGGCCTAACGGTGTGCGGGACCGTAGCCCAGCTTCATGGAGACGGTTGCGAATGGTCCTCGCCGATACCCCAGGAGCAACAGTGTCCCTAATTTGCTGGGAAGTGGCGGTGAGGTCCCCTACGGCACTGCGTAGGATCCTACGGTCTTGGCGTGCATCCGTGCGTCGCTGCTGTCCGGTCCCAGGTCGACGGGCACGTGCACCTTCCGCCGACCACTGGCGACAACATCGATGTACTGTGGAATCCTCACGCCCCACGTGTTGAGCAATTCGGCGGTACGTCCACCCGGCCTCCCGCATGCCCACTATACGCCCTCGCTCAAAGTTCGTCAACTGCACATACGGTTCACGTCCACGCTGTCGCGGCATGCTACCAGTGTTAAAGACTGCGATGGAGCTCCGTATGCCACGGCAAACTGGCTGACACTGACGGCGGCGGTGCACAAATGCTGCGTAGCTAGCGCCATTCGACGGCCAACACCGCGGTTCCTGGTGTGTCCGCTGTGCCGTGCGTGTGATCATTGCTTGTACAGCCCTCTCGCAGTGTCCGGAGCAAATATGGTGGGTCTGACACACCGGTGTCAATTTGTTCTTTTTTCCATTTCCAGGAATATATATATATATATATATATATATATATATATATATATATATATATAGGGGAGAAGGTGACTTCTACCACAACGAGGTTAAATTGAACGTTTTTCAATGTAATTTTCTCAGGGAATATTAAAGTAGAATACCGAAAGCTTTTCACGTACATTTACACTGTTTGCTAACAAGCTGTTTTAAGAATAATATATTTTAAAATTTATTTAATAATGACCCTTTTATCAGGCAAATTTTTAAATAAAACAAATGTAGTATATGCTATTTAGTGGGCTAAAAAGATGCAACTTGATGCAACGACTGGCTGTTACAATCTCATTGCTCTTTTATAAATAGTTTCAGAGAGAAGATACATTAGGCTGGAAATAAATTTGCAGGAACTCGAGGTTAAAGCTTCATTGCACTTGCAGTGCATTTAATACATTCCTGGTATGTTTATTTTTAAAAAACCAACTCATATCTTCTGAAAGTACACGCAGCCATTGCATAATTGAGATCGATTGAATCGATATCCGATAAACAATTACTGTAATGGGCTAAACGCGCCTGCACACGACAAATTTGTTTATACGTCGGGTGAGTAGATGCCAGAAATTCAATCGTCCGACCTACATCACCTACAGCAGTTTCGATATTCGACAACAAGTCACCTACCTCGTTAACGATGTCTGTCAGTATGGCGCCGGGAATGTCAACCGCTGCACGAAATCTGGCCACCAAATCACACACATTTCCGTCTTCGGACAGCCCGTGCACACGGAGTTTATAATCAACTGCTCTTTCCGTAAATAAGTTATTCCAGGGCAAGCTCGGAGACTCATGTTACTTACCAGAGGAGAGAATAAGAAAAGCAACCCTCCCCCCTTTCTGTCTCTACCACCAAGTGATACGTGATTCCTTCGTCGTACCATTGTATCACACTTGCACAGTATATCTTAAATACCATAAGAGAGGAAGCGGGATGGAATCATGGTTGGTAGTCACACTTTATAATTAAGACACTTTAGTGGCATTACGGCTTTAAAAGACAATTTGAGAATTACAAATTATGGACGAGCCACTAGATAAAACTTTGCAAATACAATTAGAAACCCAACGTATTCAGTAATCTAACAAACAATTCCAAATTAAGAAAGGGGGTTACTGACAAACCTGAGAACTTTAAACTCCAGTATAGGACTTCCCTCAAAATAGATATAATTAAATAGTTACAGGTAAAGGGTGAATTAATAACACTTGAGCACTAGTGCCAAACTAAGATGCCATTACATAACAGAATCGCTTAATTAAAAAACGTACAACAGAGACACTGATCCAAAAGAAATAAATGTTCACGTACTCAGACGTGTTAATAAAAAATTACTAGGAAAAGCTGCACAAGGAACTCAGCGAATGCTATGCAATTTAAGGTTTAGCCGTTTGCAAGTCCCTAATATTTAAGAAAACGAGTTCATATACAAATAGGTTACATTATATATATATATATATATATATATATATATATATATATATATATATATATATATATATATATATATACCAGCTTAACCCGCATTGATGGAAGGAAGATAAATACTAAACTTTGGAAGTCGATATGTGAACAACTGCGGTAGTGGCCAGGTTCTTAACCCAGCCAGGTCTAGACCTCGGTTGACATTTCATTCCCCGCCAAGGCGCTGGCACAATTAGAAGTTTCTGTCCGAATCACAAAGACATTCTAATAACTCTGAAACACTAGGCAAAACCTTTGACTCACTTACACGTGGACAACTGTATTAATAGAGTGTAGGCTTTAAAAACAGCAACATAAAATTATTTAATCACAAGACACAAAAAAAGTTTGAGAAAATTTTCGGTAATTTCCAAGTATGATTGCCTGTCGAAGTTGTGGGGTCCAAGCGATACATATAGAACGTGCGATCGTAAATCGATCATGCGACACCGGTGGCGGGCGTTGTGATCAATTATTCGTGATCCTCATTTTTATCTGTTTTCCGTCGTTCCCTTAGTTGCTCTAAATTACCTACTTCCGCGAATTATTTGTGAGTTGCTAGGGAAATCCAGACGATTTGTGCCTTAGTGAGTGGGATGTCTGGTGTTCTTGACGTTTCTTCGGCGGATTCTCTCACATGGAAGAATCTAATTCCATGTTTATCCAGCGCAGAAAATTGTTCGAGTTTGGCGCAAATACGGAGTACTACCGGACGAGGAAAGAAGGGACAGTGTTGACTGTGGTGGTGCGAAGTGTGCAAAAACTTCGTAAGAACAGTTTCGATGCTGGAATACCGTTACAATTTCATTGCGGACAGTGCGGAAAACTAACGAGTATCAAGAAGAATACATGGTTCGACTCTTTCAAATTATCCATCCAGACCACCGTAATGGACATTCACATTCCGACAACACCGACGACGAGTAAAGTAATTCGTCTCCTTTGCAATTACAAGAATTTTTGAAACGCTCTTCTTTTGTCGTCGCTGTAGTGACCACCGTGAACATACACGTAACGCCCGCCACCAGAGTCACATGATCGATTTACGATCGCACGTTCGATATCTATCGTTTGGACCCCACGACCTCGATAGGCAATCATTCTTGGAAATTACCAAATTTTCAAATGACGACCATCATTTAACTAGGACAAAAAAGTCTCCCATAATTATAATAAAGTTTAAAATCTCCGAGTGCGTCGGTGAATAAACAATTACGACGACTTACTCCATATCAGGTACACAATACAAAAGACCGGGTTCCACAGCTTCGCCTTCATATTTTGTTCCCAGAGAAGTCACAGAACTTGTATCTTCAAGCTGCCCATGTCGGCAAGACGCGCAACCAATTTCACACCACAACGTGTAAGGGCCATCTCACTCGTTCAGTGCCGTTGACACTCGTCTTCCCCACGACTGACGCGAGATCTCGAGGGTTCCCGTAGAAGGCTAACAACCAACTCGCTTCGCCTGCGAAGCCGCAAGATAAGACACTCGAAAAGCAAAGATAGCTTACCTCAACCACAATCGATCTCAACGATACCTGAACAAATAAGACTGGCACCAGCTCACCACGGCTCATACGCTAATATCCAATATATCATTTTTCCTATTAGTATTACACCTCCCCCCATGAACCATGGACCTTGCAGTTTGTGGGGAGGCTTGCGTGCCTCAGCGAGACAGATAGCCGTACCGTAGGTGCAACCACAACGGAGGGGTATCTGTTGAGACGCCAGACAAACATGTGGTTCCTGAAGAGGGGCAGCAGCCTTTTCAGTAGTTGCAGGGGCAACAGTCTGGATGATTGACTGATCTGGCCTTGTAACACTAACCAAAACAGCCTTGCTGGGCTGGTATTGCGAACGGCTGAAAGCAAGGGGAAACTTTGGCCGTAATTTTTCCCCAGGGCATGCAGCCTTAGTGTATGGTTAAATGATGATGGCGTCCTCTTGGGTAAAATATTCCGGACGTAAAATAGTCCCCCATTCGGATCTCCTGGCGGGGACTACTCAGAAGGACGTCGTTATCAGAAGAAAGAAAACTGGCGTTCTACGGATCGGAGTGTGGAACGTGATGTCCCTTAATCGGGCAGGTAGGTTAGAAAATTTAAAAAGGAAAATGGATAGGTTAAAGTTAGATATAGTGGGAATTAGTGAAGTTCGATGGCAGGAGGAACAAGACTTGGTCAGGCGAATACAGGGTTATAAATACAAAATCAAATAGGGGTAATGCAGGAGTAGGTTTAATCATGAATAGCAAAATAGGAATGCGGGTAAGCTACTACAAACAGCAAAGTGAACGCATTATTGTGGCCAAGATAGATACGAAGCCCACGCCTACCACAGTAGTACAAGTTTATATGCCAACTAGCTCTGCAGATGATGAAGAAATTGAACAAATGTATGATGAAATAAAAGAAATTATTCAAGTAGTGAAGGGAGACGAAAATTTAATAGTCTTGTGTGACTGGAATTCGGTAGTAGAAAAAGGGAGAGAAGGAAACGTAGTAGGTGAATACGGATTGGGGGGAAGAAATGAAAGAGGAACCCGCCTGGTAGAATTTTGCACAGAGCACAACTTAATCATAGCTAACACTTGGTTCACGAATCATAAGGGAAGGTTGTATACATGGCAGAAGCCTGGGGATACTAACAGGTTTCATATAGATTATATAATGGTGAGACAGAGATTTAGGAACCAGGTTTTAAATTGTAAGACATTTCCAGGGGCAGATGTGTACTCTGACCACAATCTGTTGGTTATGACCTGTAGATTAAAACTGAAGAAACTGCAAAAATGTGGGAAATTAAGGAGATGGGACCTGGATAAACTGAAAGAACCAGAAGTTGTACAGAGTTTCAGGGAGAGCATAAGGGAACAATTGACAGGAATAGGGGAAAGAAATACAGTAGAAGAAGAATGGGTAGCTCTGAGGGATGAAGTAGTGAAGGCAGCAGAGGATAAAGTAGGTAAAAAGACGAGGGCTGCTAGAAATCCTTGGGTAACAGAAGAAATATTGAATTTAATTGATGAAAGGAGAAAATATAAAAATGCAGTAAATGAAGCAGGCAAAAAGGAATACAAAACCTCTCAAAAATGAGATCGACAGGAAATGCAAAATGGCTATGCAGGGATGGCTAGAGGACAAATGTAAGGATGTAGAGGCTTAGCTCACGAGGGGTAAGATAGATACTGCCTACAGGAAAATTAAAGAGACCTTTGGAGAAAAGAGAACCAGTTGTATGAATATCAAGGCCTCAGATGGAAATCCGTTTCTAAGCAAAGAAGGGAAAACAGAAAGGTGGAAGGAGTATATAGAGAGTCTATACAAGGGCGATGTACTTGAGGAAATGGAAGGGGATGTAGATGAAGATGAAAAGGGAGATATGGTACTGCGTGAAGAGTTTGACAGAGCACTGAAAGACCTGAGTCGAAACAAGGCTCCAGGAGTAGACAACATTCCATTAGAACTACTGACAGCCTTGGGAGAGCCAGTCCTGACAAAACTCTACCATCTGGTGAGCAAGATATATGAGACAGTAGAAATACCCTCAGACTTCAAGAAGAATATAATAATTCCAATCCCAAAGAAAGCAGGTGCTTACAGATGTGAAGATTACCGAACTATCAGTTTAATAAGTCACAGCTGCAAAATACTAACACGAATTCTTTAGACGAATGGAAAAACTAGTAGAAGCCGACCTCGGGGAAGATCAGTTTGGATTCCGCAGAAATGCTGGAACATGTGAGGCAATACTGCACTCTGACTTATCTTAGAAGCTAGATTAAGGAAAGGCAAACCTGCTTTTCTAGAATTTGTAGACTTAGAGAAAGCTTTTGACAATGTTGACTGGAATACTCTCTTTCAAATTCTGAAGGTAGCAGGGGTAAAATACAGGGAGCGAAAGGCTATTTACAATTTGTACAGAAACCAGATGGCAGTTATAAGAGTGAAGAGCCATGAAAGGGAAGCAGTGGTTGGGAAGGGAGTGAGACAGGGTTGTAGCCTCTCCCCGACGTTATTCAATCTGTATATTGAGCAAGCAGTAAAGGAAACTAAAGAAAAATTCGGAGTAGGTATTAAAATCCATGGAGAAGAAATAAAAACTTTGAGGTTCGCCGATGACATTGTAATTCTGTCAGTGACAGCGAAGGACATGGAAGAGCAGTTGAACGGAATGGATAGTGTCTTGAAAGGAGGATGTAAGATGAACATCAACAAAAGCAAAACGAGGATCATGGAATGCAGGGTGATGCTGGGGGAAATAGATTAGGAAATGAGACACTGAAAGTAGTAAAGGAGTTGTGCTATTTGTGGAGCAAAATAACTGATGATGGTCGAAGTAGAGAGGATATAAAATGTAGACTGGCAATGGCAAGGAAAGCGTTTCTGAAGAATAGAAATTTGTTAACATCGAGTATAGATTTAAGTGTCAGGAAGCCGTTTCTGAAAGAATTTGTATGGAGTGTAGCCATGTATGGAAGTGAAACATGGACGATAAATAGTTTGGACAAGAAGAGAATAGAAGCTTTCGAAATGTGGTGCTACAGAAGAATGCTGAAGATTAGATGGGTAGATCACATAACTAATGAGGAGGTATTGAATAGGATTGGGGAGAAGAGAAATTTGTGGCACAACTTGACAAGAAGAAGGGATCGTTTGGTAGGACATGTTCTGAGGCATCAAGGGATCGCCAATTTAGTATTTGAGGACAGCGTGGATGGTAAAAATCGTAGAGGGAGACCAAGACATGAATACAGTAAAAAGGTTCAGAAGGATGTAGCTTGCAGCAGTTACTGGGAGATGAAGAAGCTTGCACAGGATAGAGTAGCATGGAGAGCTGCATCAAACCAGTCTCAGGACTGAAGACAACAACAACAACAACAACAACAACAACATTAGTATTAGGGTACTCTGCATCACCATTATATGTAGGAGGGCTGGAAAACAGTTTCATCCTAGAAGAGTTTTTAGTAAGGGCACTTTCATTTTGTTCTGAACTCACAGAAAGAGTGGCATTACCTACCTAAAATTTACTCTACTATCACTAAACGAATTATTAACAACTTGTAGTGTATTTATGACGTATTTATGAAGTTTATATTCACTGTTTCCTTGAGAACTTCGGAGGTTGGTCTAGGAATTTCTTTACGCAGAAAAAAAAACAGACGTGTTATGTTGTTACAACAGAATGCAAGATAACAATGTACGCAATAGCGGAAAGCTCAAAGTAATGGAAAAAATGTCTTTAAGCTTACGAATATCATAGACGGGAAATGTCACAAAACTAGTAGCAGATGCGTCTCACTCTGCAAACGGTCATTTAAACTTGCGTCTAGGACCTTTACATAAGAACTTAGCAGGAAGCATACTTCAAACTATCTTAATAATTAATTCACATTTTTTCATTGTCAATGGACCTTGTGTCTTTAAAAGTCATGAGATGCATACTTTACTTAATCCTGACCCTCGCTGGTACACCACAATTCCTAATCACATTGAACATTATTAGCCGTGGAATTGTGCATCCTGTTTCTCTTTCTGCCTTCAGATGTGGAACGTGTGTGCCCCATTCCATTTGGGTGCGTCTTTTTAAGTAAATATTTTTGAATAATATTTATAACATGTTTTACACTGTAATGTTGTGGTGCATTTAAGAGAAGTACATTTCGGGTCTGAGTACAACTCCTTATACTATAAAATATTTTAACTTTATTTTTGTCACTATCTTTTGTTTGTCTAAAAACCTGTTACGGAAATCCCCTTCTCCTTGTTGCGAAACATAAAATATCACTGAACGATCGTCTAAATTACAAACAGTGAAATTATGACACGCTACTTTCTTTTGAAAGTAAAGACAACTGACCTGTGTTGCATGGGCCGCCTGCACTGCTTGTACATGCGTGGTAAACACTCCACATTTTCACGCTTCAGCTGCGTTTGCATCATTTGTATTCTCCTGTGTTGCCCTCACTTTCTTCATCTTCTGAACAACTGTACTAACTTTCTGAAACATTACGTAACTTGTAAGAAAAAATCAGAGAGTACAACCGTCTTTCTATATATGGAATAAAGCAATGCTATGTTCCTTTATTTTCTTTTACAAATTATGCTTTTACAGCAATTTAAGCAACATTATTGCTAATGCAATAACTATTGAACGCTCTGTACAGGTCACTAAATGTAATACCAAATAAATCTTGGAAGTAAATACTCGATAATAATAGGACGAAAACTAGCAAATTTTATACAAACATTTACTAGCGTTTTCTCTCTGTACATGACCTCTACTTTCTGTTCTCTTCTTGTCTTAAAATTATTATCTTCTGCGCTCTCTTTAACACAACTGAAGAGAGACCATTCACCAATTCCATTTCACGCCTGTAACACATCATCATCTCCTTTTAAATTACACTGAAAACTAAATTTTCTTCTTGATTCTCCTATTTGTTTTCAACTTATTTCCTGTGAAGTAAATTTCTGTTGTTCCCAGTTCATATCCCAGAAGACTGTGTGGAATATTTGATTACAGTTCTCTTGAGATACTGGAGAACACATTCTCTTTTTTCTTTGATTTACAACAGAAATTTCGTGGGCGTCATGGACCCATTGTCATCGGTCCTGTTGGTTGTTCAGTTTTTTCTGCTTCTTTCTTACCCACAGTACTTGTTTTGTTTGACTTTCATTCCAGAAATTTTAGCTTCATTGCTTTTCGATACAGTAGACACTGCCTTACCGTTATTAGTACGATTTTTTCTTATTTCACTGAATTCATTGATAGGTTCTGGATCCACAGTATTGTTCATCAAGTTTACTTGTTCAGCTTGGCTTTCAGTTAGATTCTGATTATGTAGCACTGCTTTATTTTCAACAACTGCAACTCATTGTAAGTAATGTTTTCTGCTTTTTGGTTTGTTACATTTTTTGGACATTTTGAAACCAACTTCCTTCCTTCATTTTCTTTTATGTTCGGATCGTCATCTTCTTAGGCTACAGGTTTTTCTGTTGTAGCGGGCTTATAGGTTGTACCCAGATCCATGAAATTAAATCATTATGAAACATACCCTCAGAAAAATTGTGAATGACAGTGCTGGAAAAACTCTTAACGTGATTTGATACAGAAACAGGTGACTAAAACTCAATGTCCTCTGACAGTTGTCTCTTTACTTACTCTGATCATCACTAAACTGACACACAATATTTTTAGCGCAACGTAATCTGACTTTCAATAGTCCCTACAAAAGAGTGGCACTGACTAACAATAACCTATACCTTTCATGAATCACTTACCTCAAAAAATGTATTTTCTTTAATAATGTTGAAAAGTTATCTTATATATCATTTCATGACATCCAGTCTTACAAATTTCCTTTTTCTGACTGACACCAGTCCAGATCTTCCGTTCTCAAAACTCTGGCAGCTCTCTCCCCACATCCACCACTGCTGGCGGCTCACCTGTAACTGCGCAACGCTATGCGCTGTTCACATCCAACTGCCCAACACTACACTAGCGAATATTCCAAACCGAGTCCAATCAGCCACATACTATACACAATGCAGTCAGCGATTTTCATACAGAGCACTACGTGGCGTTACCAACAAAAACCTAAACAGCCTACTTGCATAGCCCCCATGCTCCCCACAAAAAATTTTACAAATTGTTTTGGGCAGTGCCCAACACTTATTTGAAAAATGTTTCATGATTACAATAACCAAGATATAAAATGCACACACTTATTGACACACTGTTGGTCAAAATGAGAAACTGTCCTCACAGTCCATAAAGACAGCCTTGATCATTCATCGCTGTAGTACAAAGTATGTACAGTAAAAGAAAATGCACACAGAAGTAGTGCATTTCCATACAGTCTGAAGAAGTAACGTTGACCTTCCAACGGAAAGACACTGCTAACTCTTGACATACAGGCAGGTAATAAGCCACAACAGAGCAAACCCACAGCACACTCAGTCGAAGTTTTGAAGAATATTGGTAAGTAGGTCATCACAGAGCTGACCTACTGTAGTCCTGATAGAGATTATGGTAATGGTGGCCCACCAAAGGTGCAGACCCACTGCAGTCCTTGTAGAGATGGCCAGCAGCCATCCATCTGTTGCCACTGTGTGAGTGCACAACCACCATCCAAGAGTCTTGCTAAAAATATAGTAAGTCCATAAACCACCACTTGTGCACTCACAAACGTTTTGCGATGTCCTTAGGACCATCAATGCTGTTAACCAGTCCCTTGCTGAACTATTAACACACATGAGAGCACTAACAGTCCCTTTTTTTAAACTTCTCACATATTGTGCATATACTAAGACCACTGTTAAGGTAAAGAGAGCTCCCGCTCCGTGGCTTATCGCTGCATTACGGCAGTTAATGAATAAACGTGATGCTGCTCATAGCGCCTTCAAGCGTAACCCAACACCCGAGGCGTACGAATCTTATAGGAAACTCCGAAACAGAACCAAGCAAAGCGTGAGGAATGCCAAAATCAGACATGCCCGCTCTGTCGTATGCGGCATATCAAAACCTGCTGCACTGTGGAAAAAGCTGCGCAGTTTCGGTATAGGGAAGCGAAGATCTGACGCTGTTTATCAAGCGTCTGCAGAAGAATTAAACGATTTCTTCTCAACAGCTGCAAACTGCCACGCAGCGACAAATTACCAGCCCCAAGATATCAATCTCTCGAGAGACAAGTTTTTCCTAAAACATGTCACTACCGGCACAGTACACAAGGCAATTATGAGAATCTCTTCCGAGGCAGTAGGAAATGATGGAGTGAGCATTGGCATGATTAAGAACGTCGTAGACACTATTATTCCAGTTATCACAGACATCTTCAACCTGTCTCTTGTCAGTAGTACATATCCTACTGAGGGGAAGAAAAGTTTAATTAAACCTATACCCAAGACTGACAACCCTAAGTCGCCAGGTGACTACAGCCCGATCAGCATACTACCTGCAATTTCTAAAGCCCTAGAGTACATCGTCCATGAACAACTGACGGATTACCTCAAAACTCATAACATCCATGACGAATATCAGTCAGGCTTTCGAAAGCACCATTGTACAGCAACGGCATTAATCAAAGTAACTGATGACATTAAACATGCCATAGACAGACGTGAAGCTACTATCCTAACACTGCTTGACTTTAGCAAGGCTTTTGACACAGTTGACTTCGATATATTACTAATTACAATGAAACAGCTGAATTTCTCAAACAGCGCAATACACTGGTTCAACAGCTACCTCAAAAACAGAAGTCAACAAGTCATTTGTGGGTCGGAAAAGTCATCATGGAAAAGCGTGCGCTCTGGAGTTCCCCAAGGCTCCGTCCTTGGTCCACTACTCTTCTCACTGTATATTAATGATATTTCTTCAGTGATTCCTGCAACTACCATCTTTATGTCGACGACATCCAACTGTACATAAGTGCAAGCCCCAAAAACATTGCTGGCGCAGTAGCGAGTATGAACGCAGATCTTTGCTCTGTTTCTCGATGGGCACAGAACCTAGGTCTGAAACTAAACCCCAAGAAATCCCAGGTCATACTTATATCTCATCCAAAGTTAATCAGCCGGTACTTTCGCGAAACAGTCCCTGAAATACTCCTCAATGGTACCCAACTACCATACCAAAAAACAGTAAAAGACCTTGGAATAATCTTGGATGAACACCTAAACTGGGAAGAACAAACAGTCACAGCTTGCCCGAAATCGCTCTCCTCCCTACATGCAATTCAAAAATTTAGAAAAATATTTCCAACCCATGTTAAACAAAAATTAGTCCAAACACTAGTCTTGCCTAATTAATACTGCGATGTAGTTCAACACGGCACAAATAGTGAAAATTCTAGATGCCTCGAGCTAGTGATGAATGCTTGCGTTAGATACGTGTGCAATATTCGGTTGTATGATCATATCAGTCCTTCATACTCCCAGCTAGGTTGGATACGCCCACATAAGGCACGCGATCTCCACACGATGTGCTTACTTCATCGATTTCTTAGCCACTGTTGCCCCCAATACTTATCTTCTCACATTAAACACCTATCATCATTCCACAATCGCAATACCAGATCGGATACGTCTATCATCTTGGCTGTACCTTTACATAACACAAAATCTTTCTCTGTGTCATTCTCCATCTCAGCCATACGACTATGGAACGCGCTCCCCTGTGATATGCGTCTTATCCAGAACTACTCAACATTCAAGAGGGAACTCAAAACTTACATATTAGGGACGGTATAGCCACCATTCTTGTGCCCCTCCCATCTCCTTCTTTCTCCTCTCCATCACAGCTTCGAATTTTACCGTTCTATTTCTCTTCCTCTAACCTATCTACCTCTTATATATCTCTTTCACCCCATTCTATCGTCTTATGTCTCTGCTCGATGAGAATAACTCACAAGCTGCAAGAACATAATGAGAAAATTCCCAACTAACAATGGGACTGACATTCAGAAAAGAAAAGTATGTTTACTTTCATATACATAGTCATTATTATTATTATTATTATTATTTTTATTATTATTATTATTATTGATTGTTATAATTATTTTTTATTGTTATAATTATCATTGTACTACTGTTATAATATCAATTTTTTTCTTTAACATCAATACTGGATAATAGGCTATATGTCCTTAATGTTATGTAGAAACTGTAACTCGTTCAATCTCAATATGATACTGCATAATACGTTAAATGTGCTTAATGTTACTTAGAAACTGTAACTCGTTCAATCTGAGTATGCCTGGTTAGGTGTAAGAGAGGGCCTGAAGGCCCTAATCTTGCCAGGTAAAATAAATGCATAAATAAATAAATAAATATGCCTGGTTAGGTGTAAGAGAGGGCCTGAAGGCCCTAATCTTGCCAGGTAAAATAAATGCATAAATAAATAAATAAATAAATAAACAGAAATGTGGGCAGTAACCCTACTATATACTTAATTTTAAGAACTGGTGTCTATACAATTTTATGACATGAGAATACAATTACAAAGGCACAGAAAATCATCATTCAGGAACATAATAATACAAATAACATTTGTAGTAATATGGGCTGTACAAAAGAATAGAAATAAATATGTCCATCAGTGTTACAGGAATTAAGACATAAGTGAATGAAGAAATAAATGAAAACAGCTTTCGAAACATTAACTTCACACATAAGCATTAAAACAGAACAGAATAAATAATGTCTAAAAACATCTTTACAAAGTAAATGACATATTATTAATGCAAATTATGTTTGAGGATAACAGTACTCCTCATCATAGTGAATGTAGCTTCGTACTAGAAAAATTCTACAACATAACTCTTATTAGATAAATACGTTAAGTCAGGAAGAACACAAATAAACAAGGGTACACAAACACATAGCGGAATAACACAAAAGGAAAGGACAAGGTTTGTTTTCAGTGTGGCATTTGGTACTGCAGTTCAACCCAAAACTTCATTCCACAGAGCTTTCCTCTTATTCCAACATTTGTTCCTGCAAAAAAAAAAAAATCCTATCTAAGCATGCTTTCTCTATTTATATGTTCACATATTTCTTACCTTACTATTTATTATTATCTTACCTAACCATTTGTTTCCAAGAAAATCTTAACTAAACCTGTTATCCCTAAATCCTAATATTTTGTTCATATCGTCTTTCAAAATAATTATTCTTCATTCTACACTACTTTTTTGGCCAAACCTTTTTCTTATAGCTTCTCAATGTATTTCTTTCAATTCATCACAACTCATTCTCTTATATAGCCTACCCCCTCTTAAGCTAACTGAAATCTACTGAGCTCAGATATATATACAAGAGATAGAGGCAATGCAAGAGCACTAAACAATTAACACAAACAGTAATGACAAAAAATGCAAATTGGCAAAGCAAGCAGTAGCATATCTAAATTAGCAAAGCTAATGAAAATTACAAGTAATATAAGGCAATGTGTAGCAACAAGAAAAATAAATCAGTAGTAAAACTGGCTTAATACAAAGTAAAATTCAATAGGACAATGCCTGACGAACAGCAGCAGGAAACGCAATAACTTATACCTAGACATGGCAAAGCTCAAGCAGAAAAAATATTAAAGTAAAGATAGGAAATATCTAATAGCTATGTCACATCTTAACACTAGACTGATGGATCACAATAACGTACTCTGCCAAACAAGTTACCAAGTCTTTGAAAAATGTATGTATGCCATTCCTGTGAACGGAAATGTCTATTTGTGCTCCCTTTTTAAGAAAGTAGATCATAAAATTATTATTTAATGCACCTCATTGTAGACAGAAAACATTTCTATTAGTACATTTATTAAATTTTATTTTAACCAATGCTGCAGTGCAGCTAGAAACTAGATATTAAACAAAATAGGCAAATGTATACATAAAGCAAGGCATGAAACGTCATTCACTAGCCATAAGGCAATTCATAATGCAGTGAAAAAATTTCTCAACTAGACAGTAGTCATAATCAGGTGTGTAGATGTAAAATATTTCTTATCATTTCATTAGGCATTTCAGTAAATATCAGAAATTACGAGCTCCAAAGTGTCATCATATGTTTTCAAGTATGAGAATGTCGTATTTGCGATGCTTTCTACAAAGGAATGTCAATAGCGAGGTTAATGGCCTCTTTTTCCTACACCTGTACCTCTGAAAGGCACACACTAATGGCTTTTATCCAGGTGACAGATGGGCGCCCACAATACATTATGTTGTCACCTACCTTCTTCTTATTTACAACAGCAGTTTCCGCTATAGTGACAGTTTGATAGAAATAAAAATTTCACAGGTCGAAAAATTACAGTAGAAATATGTAGAAACGAAATCTCATGAACAGCAGTGTTTAAAATTTCTGTCAAGCATAGTGGTACTGTCATTCACGCAGGCACATTCCATAACTCTTAAAATATGATTCTTCGTTTCCAACATCCTTATTCACAAACCAGAGTCCCTAACCCCTGCTCATTATTCATATACATATAAACACGTAACCATATTCCTCATATAGCATCATCTTATTCATCATAAACATATCTCACCATCATAATACACATCATCATTGTAATAATAACATCATAACACTTCAGTCAAATCTCAATAACATCATAGCTTTCTTCAATAATCTCAAAACCTTTAAGAAAAGCTCTCTGCTCGTTTCAATAAAGTCATCTAACTCAAGCGTACTTCAAAAATTATGATCCTATACAAGATACATCATTCAAAGCTCTCATAGTATCACTATGGTTCCAAAAAAGTAGGAACGGTTCACAAAGTACAGACAAAATACAATTTCTCAAGTGTGACTTAATTTAACTCTGCAGTTACGTAAATATGTGTCACTGACATAGTAAAAACGATGTTTATCTCTCTTAAATGAGCAGATAGCTGTGTAATTCTGTGTTATAGAAATATGGTACCGATGTGTAAAGTTGTATAAGCAAATACCATATTAGCCAGGGTTCCTAGCGCTTGCCACACGCTTAATACACAAAGAAGGCGTGTGCCCCCTGAGGAGTGATGTAATTATACCCTCAGATGTTACAGATTACAGCAATCGAATGAAATATACCACCAAAAACCATCTTTGTATCTTTGTAATACGAGAATCTTTCAGAAAATGTTTTAAGTAGAAAAATTAATCACACAAATACGTTTCCTGTAGCGCTAAACTGTGCATCTTGCTGTAAGATAATTTCTGTCATCACTTAATGGTAAAAATGTGCGAAGTGTCGTAATTATCGTCGTCCATAAACAAAGTTCTGTAGAAGTCAATGTACTTACCTTGTCTTAAACAAAAGTGAAATGCTATTCATATAGATATCATAGTTATTACGCTCATTGCCGTGGTCAAAAAAGTACTGAACTGTAATGTGTTATTGTGCTACGGAAAATACCTATCTCATTGTAGCTACACCACAAAAGTTACTACTAAAACATGTTTTACTTTCCAGAATAATACAGAAAAACTGTGCAGATACAAAACAGATACAGCGCAAAAGCAATAATGTAAATTGTATCACTCATTAGTAGTGTCATGATATAATCATGTAGCTGTCAAACAAAGCAAATGCTAAGGCATCTGTAATTTCACAGAAAGTACTTTAAATCCAGAATGTATTTTCAAGTAAACCAAAAAGGAACATGAAAATCTCGTTAGCAGGATGTGTTCTAAGTATGTAAGCCTTATAGTCGTTACATAATCGTGCAACCAACAAGCAAGAATATACACACAATAGCATTGTGTCGTCTGTTCACTATAACAATGCAGTCGTCATTACTGTCGAAATAAGCTCTGTACATTCTTGCTTGGATAGTTGACTTCAAAACATTATATTAACAGTTTCCAAGTGTGACAAAGAGTACTAGTAATGTGAAGTAGAAATCTTATAGCTACGACTAATTCAGAAAGCAAATTATCTCTCATTAATGGCTTTACATGTAAAATGTGGAGTAAACCTTTACACTTCCTAGTACGCACAGCTTCAACTTCAACACAATTATCATGTGGTATACGTCGGTAAAGAATACTGCAATTTTTCTCAAGGTTAGCTTCTATGTTGTTTTTCTCAGGGCCGGCTGGCGCATGTGGCTGCCTGAGGTGCAGTCGTTGTCTATTGTCTCTTTGTTGTCGCACGTCGTTATTGGGATTAGGAGATCTAACTTCTACGAATTCACCTTTCCGAGAGGGCCCTGCCCTGTTTTAATCCCGTCAGTTCTGATTAAATTCTGGTCAGTTGTTAAGATCATATTGTCTGTCGTTATGTCGGTAATTTCTGTAATTTCTTTCTTGTCAGTCACATGGTGGAGAAATTCTCCCAGAATCGTAACTGCGAGGTGGCCTCTTGCATCTGCAATTGTTCTGTCTCCCTTGATAACAATAGTTCTGGTTCCCATATTGTCTGTGTCTATGATTGTCTCTGTCATAGTCATTACTGCGGAGAGGTGACCTTTCCCTGTAATTATTATTCTACATCTACACCCATACTCCGCAAGCCACTTGACGGTGTGTGGCGGAGGGTACCTTGAATACCTCTATCGGTTCTCCCTTCTATTCCAGTCTCGTATTGTTCGTGGAAAGAAGGATTGTCGGTATGCCACTGTGTGGGCTCTAATCTCCCTGATTTTATCCTCATGGTCTCTTCGCGAGAAATACGTAGGAGGGAGCAATATACTGCATGACTCCTCGGTGAAGGTATGTTCTCGAAACATCAACAAAAGCCTGTACCGAGCTACTGAGCGTCTCTCCTGCAGAGTCTTCCACTGGAGTTTATCTATCATGTCCGTAACGCTTTCGAGATTACTAAATGATCCTGTAACAAAGCGCGCTGCTCTCCGTTGGATCTTCCCTATCTCTTCCATCAACCCTATCTGGTACGGATCCCATACTGTTGAGCAGTATTCAAGCAGTGGGCGAACAAGCGTACTGTAACCTACTTCATTTGTTTTCGTATTGCATTTCCTTAGGATTCTTCCAATGAATCTCAGTCTGGCATCTGCTTCACCGACGATAAACTTTATATGATCATTCCACTCTAAATCACTCCTAATGCGTACTCCCAGATAATTTATGGAATTAACTGCTTCCAGTTGCTGACCTGCTATTTTGTAGCTAAATGATAAGGGATCTATCTTTCTATGTATTCGCAGCACATTACACTTGTCTACATTGAGATTCAATTGCCATTCCCTGCACCATGCGTCAATTCGCTGCAGATCCTCCTGCATTTCAGTACAATTTTTCATTGTTGCATCCTCTCGATACACCACAGCATCATCTGCAAAAAGCCTCAGTGAACTTCCGATGTCATCCACCAGGTCATTTATGTATATTGTGAATAGCAACGGTCCTATGACACTCCCCTGCGGCACACCTGAAATCATTCTTACTTCGGAAGACTTCTCTCCATTGAGAATGACATGCTGAGTTCTGTTACCTAGGAACTCCTCAATCCGATCACACAATTGGTCTGATAGTCCGTATGCTCTTACTTTGTTCATTAAACGACTGTGGGTAACTGTATCGAACGCCTTGCGGAAGTCAAGGAACACGGCATCTACCTGGGAACCCGTGTCTATGGCCCTCTCAGTTTCGTGGACAAATAGCGCGAGCTGGGTTTCAGACGACCGTCTTTTTGAAACCCATGCTGATTCCTACAGAGTAGATTTCCAGTCTCCTGAAAAGTCATTATACTCGAACATAATACGTGTTCCAAAATTCTACAACTGATCGACGTTAAAGATATAGGTCTATAGTTCTGCACATCTGTTCGAAGTTCTTTCTTGAAAACGGGGATGACCTGTGCCCTTTTCCATTCCTTTGGAACGCTACGCTCTTCTAGGGACCTACGGTACACTGCTGCAAGAAGGGGGGCAAGTTGCTTCGCGTGCTCTGTGTAAAATCGAACTGGTATCCCATCAGGTCCAGCGGGCTTTCGTCTTTTGAGCGATTTTAATTGTTTCTGTATCCCTCTGTCGTCTGTTTCGATATCTACCATTTTGTCATCTGTGCGTCAATCGTGAGAGGGAACTACAGTGCAGTCTTCCTCTGTGAAACAGCTTTGGAAAAGGACATTTAGTATTTCGGCCTTTAGTCGTTCATCCTCTGTTTCAGTACCATTTTGGTCACAGAGTGTCTGGACATTTTGTTTTGATCCACCTACCGCGTTGACATAGGACCAAAATTTCTTAGGATTTTCTGCCAGTTCAGTACATAGAACTTTACTTTCGAATTCATTGAACGTCTCTCGCATAGCCCCCCTCACACCACATTTCGCTTCGCGTAATTTTTGTTTGTCTGCAAGACTTTGGCTATGTTTATGTTTGCTGTGAAGTTCCCTTTGCTTCCGCAGCAGTTTTCTAACTCAGTTGTTGTACCAAGGTGGCTCATTTCTATCTCTTATGATCTTGCTTGGCACATAATCATCTAACGCATTTTGTACGATGGTTTTGAACTTTGTCCACTGATCCTCAACACTATCTGTACTTGAGACAAAACTTTTGTGTTGAGCCATCAAGTACGCTGAAATCTGCTTTTTGTCACTTTTGCTAAACAGAAAAATCTTCCTACCTTTTTTAATATTTCTATTTACGGCTGAAATCATTTATGCAGTAACCGCTTTATGATCGCTGATTCCCTGTTTTGCATTAACTGTTTCAAATAGTTCGGGTCTGTTTGTCACCAGGAGGTCTAATATGTTATCGCCACGAGTCGGTTCTCTGTTTAACTGCTCAAGGTAGTTTTCAGATAAAGCACTTAAAAAAATTTCACTGGATTCTTTGTCCCTGCCACCCGTTACGAACGATTGAGTCTCCCAGTCTATATCTGGCAAATTAAAATCCCCACCCAGAACTATAACATGGTGCGGAAATCTACTCGAAATATTTTCCAAATTATCCTTCAGGTGCTCAGCCACAACAGCTGCTGAGCCAGGGGGCCTATAGAGATATCCAATTACTATGTCTGAGCCTGCTTTAACCGTGCCATTCACGCAGATTATTTCACATTTCGGATCCCCGTCAATTTCCTTCGATACTCTGCCAACGGCTGTCATACGAGTGGTGTCTGGTGTCTGCCAAAATAATATGTCTTAAATGTTCAGGCAATTTGGTTATGCAAATGCGGATGAGTTGTGAAGGGCTGCATGGGTTTGACAGGTACTGGTTCTTATGCAACAAGTCTTCGAAATATTTGACAAGACTGGAAAATTTAGATTGTTCGAAATGTTTCATCATCATGATGCTATGTTTTACGCGATCTTGAGTAACTTGAGACCCATATACTGAGAGGAAGGCATGATAAAATTCTCCTTCACTGTGACAATCGTGAATGACCGATCGCATTATTACAGGTGGTTCATTCTCTAAGTAGCCACGCATACATTCTAATCTGTTTTCCAATGACCAGTTGGGAGGAAAACAATGAGAGAATGGATGAAGCCACGGTTGTGGATGAATGTGGTTACCGGAATTCTTAAATATTTTGAATTTACGTGTAGTAATGAACAGCTTATAGTCAAAGTCATCATGATGGCGAGTCGCATATCGGTCATTGTTACGTCGTGTTGACGGTTTCATCTCAAAATTCGGTGCACTCTGCCAATTTATTTCATAATTTCTGTAGTGCCCTGTGTTATTAATTTTGTGGCTTTTCCGTATTTCTAAGTCCCTCTTCCGGTATTGGAGCGCGAGTGTGCTCTGAAATATGCAATTGTTGTATTACTTGTGCCAAGTGATGTTGCGCTTCCCGGATTTCTCTTTTGTGTTGCGTATTAATTTGATTCTGATTTTGTTTGAATTTCCTAATTTGTTCCCAACACAAAAACCTAAACAGCCTTCTTACAACTGGATGCCGAAAGTTCATTTGCTAATCAGAATGCCGGGCCTACATTTGGAACTTCCGAGCACGAAATTTCAGATAATTGTAGGGCCATCAGTGTTCTACTCTCCTTGATCCGTAATTATTTACTGGCATTTGAATTTCTGCAATATTAAGAGAAACTTTGAGAAAAGTTTCTGACCCAGGATGAAAAATTCATACGCCCTATTAGTCTGGGACACTGTGTATAAATATTATTGACCTATAACATGACACTGGTATCTACCTACACGGAGACATAGCTACAAAATGAAAGATTAGCTTTGGTACAACAAAGTACAATAATATGGAGGAAAAAATCACGCGATTCAAATCTGAGCTAACCTTATTTTTATTTATGAATTTTGTTTTATAACATGCCTGTGCTTCACTATTTTTGTAGTTACCATTTTCTGACGTGTGTTTAATCTTCTAGCCGGTTACGAAAACTGAGAACAGCCGGGAGAGCGATGTGCCGACCAGATGCCCTTCCGTATGCGCGGCCTGTGACGCCTAAGGACTGAGGATGACACGGCGGCCGGTCGGTACCGTTCGGCTATCAAGGCCTCTTCGGACGGTGTTTGTCTGTTTATTTAATCTTCTATAGAGATTAACTAATCACTTTAACAATTAAAAACTTATTACATATTAAGGACTACACTACAACACAATCAAATTATACAAAGTGTAAGTAGGCTGTTTAGGTTTTTATATTGGTAAAGCCACGCAGCGCCCTGTATGAAAATCACTGGTTGTGCTGTGTGCAGTCTGTGGCTGGTTGGCATTGTCGTAATATTGGCTACTGTAGTGTTGGGTACTTGGATGTGAACAGCGCGTAGCGTTGCGCAGTTGGAGGTGAGCCGCCAGCGGTGGAGGATGTGGGGAGAGAGGTGGCGGAGTTTTGAAAGCGGATGATCTGGACGTGTGTCCATCAGAGACAGTAAATTTGTAAGACGGGATTTCATGAACTGATATATATATATATATATATGATGACTTTTGAACATTATTAAGGTAAATACATTGTTTGTTCTCTATCAAAATCTTTCATTTGCTATGCCTATCAGTAGTTAGTGCCTTCAGTAGTTACAATCTTCTATTTAACTGGCAATATTGGCTCTCGCTGTGTTCTAGTAGTTCGAGTAACGAAGATTTTTGTGAGGTAAGTGATTCATGAAAGGTATAGGTTATTGTTAGTCAGGGCCATTCTTTTGTAGGGATTGTTGAAAGTCAGACTGCGTTGTGCTAAAAATATTGTGCGTCAGTTTATTGATGATCTGAATAAGTAACTAGAAAAATGTCTGTGCACGTTCAGTTTTGCGCAGCTGTTCGAAAATCAAATAACGTAAGGGGTTTATCAGCACAGTAATTCATCAATTTTTCTAAGGAGACGTTTCAAAAGAATGTTATAAATATCACCAGCAAACACAAAATAACTGTTACATTGATTCAACGATGAAAGACGATTGGTAAATTTCCAAAGAAAAATATTCTTCTGAGGCGTGAGATTACAAGATACGAGGTTCTGGAAGTTTGCTAAAAAAAAGTAAGTATGCCTGCATTGAGATACGTGGTATTATATCTTATCTGCGAACACATTTTTAACTGTGTTGAAACATGTAACTCAAAACTGTAAATTTTTGAGTTATGAGGCTGTGCTATCTTAACGATGATGTATCACTGTGTGTTAGTAACTCACTCAGTTCTGCACTGCAGAAACAAAAGTTTGCATCCAACTACCCAGAAACTGGCATTTCGCAAGAAAAAAAAAAAAAGAACCTCTGTATGAACGCGCCCTTAGGCGTCACCGGATGCGGATACGGAGGCATGTGTTCCATACACCGCTCTCCCGACCGTTGGCATTTCTCGCTCGTGTTACAGAGCACATACTCTGATGTAAAGCTCTGCCACACACGGTGTTAACAATATGCTTGGAACAGCTGAAAGACGTTTTTCCTTCAATGACGGCTTTCATTTTGATAGTGTGAGTGAGATGGTGACTGGGGAATGGCTGGTCTACAGTAGCGATTCCGAAATTTCAAATGGTCTAGTTGCAGTTCCCTTTTGTTCGGTGTTGGCAGACTGGGATGCCTGTGGTTCCACGTGTTGTAATAGCTGTCTAGAGGGATATTCAGTCTGGTTACTCTTTGTCTGCTCCTGAGCAGGAGCAGAATGTGAACCTCTGAGAATGACAGTTGGAAGAGAGGAGCTGGAAGTGACAGAGGAATTTACTTACCTGCGAAGCAATATCACAAGTCGGAAAGAAAATGCGAGCAGAATACAAAAGGCCAAAATTGCATTTAACCGGAGAAGGAACTTACTCACCAGCAACAACATCAGTCTGAAAATAAGGAAACGTATCATGAAAGGTTTCGTTTCGAGTGTGGCCCTATACGGATGTGAAACTTGGACAATTGGAAGAGAAGAGAGAAGACTGATAGAGGTCCTGGAGATGTGGTGCTATAGAAGGATGATGGAAATCAGCTTGAAAGACAAAGTAACAAATGAAGAGGTGCTTAGAAGAGTACAGGAAACCAGATCTCTATGGAGACACTTCCAGACAAGAAGAGACAAACTAGTAAGGCACATGGCACATCCTACGACACAACAACATCATTGGAACAATAGCAGAAGGAGCTACTGAGGGAAGGAATCGGCGGGGGCGACCAAGCATATTATACATGAAACAGATCATGAATGACGTTGGATGTAACACATACGTGGAAATGAAGAGGAAGGCAGACAGAATAGAGGAACGGCGCTCTGCTGCAAACCAACCTCAGGGTTGAACACTAAAAAAAAGAAGAAAGATTCTTTGTCTGCAGTTGAGGGATCGTGTTTTTAAAGCACAGTAGTAAATAAAATATAAACACTAACACATGCAATTTACAACCAGACATTTCAGTTTTAACATGATCAATTGCGTCATTCGTTGCTATCAAGTTCCTCAACGTGACCTGCTGGACGTCCTTAACAATGTGACGAACGGTTTGCCTGGAGGCTTCACAGCTGCAGCCTTACCCCATCTTTAACGAGAGGTCTTGCTCCTACCATAACTGGTGCGTATTCTGTTTATCGTTGGAAGTATCATGCACGATTTGTCGGGGGAACGGGATTTCATCCTCATACAGGGCAAGATCTGGCACTGTGGAGGGCAAGCTTCTGTCTAGTCTCGTTCCCATGAGGCTGTTAAGTGGAGCAGAGGTGTGCAGCTCGAGGGCTCTTTTCATATATGATTTTCTTGATCGAAGCTGGTTTCTTTCTAGGATAACTGCGTCATAATGGATAGGGAGTTGTGGGTTGCCTTGTATTTCTTGTAGGCGTTTGAAGGAGACATAGGGAGTGAACGTTGTGTGCGTAATTGTCAGTGAGTTCTAGCATTTCTGCATGGTTTGTGGTGCGATGATTTCACAAAACGAAACGTATCGACTGCGTCTCGTCAGGCAAGAGTAGTCTAAAATCATGGCCAGAGTCCGAATGAACAATGGGCGAAAGGTGTGGCGTACCAATATTGTGCAGGCTCACAAACGTCAGTAAAACTGCCTATTCTAAGTGGAGATGATGCTGCTACTCACTAATAAACATTGACAGTCAACTGAGAAGCGTTGTGCTGTATTCACAAGAGAGAAGCCTAGTGTTTGGAAAGTCAGCAAAAAGATACGCAGTTGGGGTGGCATTAAATTGCTGCCGTAGCGTATATTGAAATAAATTCGTGGAATAACGGACACACGTTCTGTGTTGTGACATATGATGAACAAGTGGCAAAGCGTGCAAGGCAGAAATTAATGCCTCTCACAATGGGTGCATTTCCTCAGTGTTATGGCCGTTAAAGAATAATTACTCAAACATAGTGTGTAGGAAGAAATTCTCACTGTCTTTTGGGAATTGGCCGGAAGCCAGAACGTAAATTAGGCAGTAAAATCAAGCTTTCAACATCGTTAAAACCATTGAAACCGCACTATACAGTAAATTACAGAGCGCATGGTGAGACAGAGAAAAGATAGGAACACTGGTTGGGGACATGCCAATGTCGTAATCAATCTACAATAGCGGTAGCTGTCCCCCCCCCCCCCCCCCCCCCCTTCACGTGGAAGACACAATCTTGGTGGCATGGAACCTAAATCGGAGGAGAGAATCTGGTCAGTTCTAGTCCATTTTCCGACAAAATTATCGAAGAAAAATGCTGTTCTAACTGTAGCTTTTCTTATGAGCTTAGCCGCTTTTGCTACTGCTTTTGTTGAACGCAGATTTAGCATTTTACTCTGGCTCACTGACTCTACGTTAGACTGTAATTTGTCGCGAAGGCGTCTCATGTTAGAAAAGAGAGTTTCAGAGTGTATTTCGTTACGAACAAACTCATAATGGCCCATATACTTTGGAGACAGTACTATTCCTGGAGGCTTTTCTCTTTATCGGAGATCACCTCCAGGATTAATGTCAGGCAGATGACAATCTCCGAGCTGTAACGGGCTTAGTTAGCTTATGTTGTTATATGGTGGAAAATAAACGAGCGGACTACACGTTAGGGTACATATTCAGCCAGCCGTCCATTGTTGATCTCTGCGAATGATCGTTGTCGTCCTGTAAAATATCAAGGAAGTCTGTATGTAGTTTTTCTGTATTTTATTCTTTGCTGTTTTACCGTTGGTTATACTGGATTATAATGATTTTGTATGTACAGATGCAATGTAAAGTATTACGTAGAATTAATATTATTATTTACTGTGCAACGTTGTTCCCATGTATTATATAATTTCATTGTAATTCAAGGGCTTCGTCCCAGTAGAAAAATTAATATATATGGAATGTGCTACAAAGGGACAGATGACGAGTTACAGTGAGTTATGGTTTGTTGCCATTACGAACATAGCTGAACACTACGAGTGAGATGCGCTATTGTCATGTTACACAGTAGATTCCGTATGCTCAAAACTGTATATGAAATTAATGTTGGGGACGAGTTCCTAAGCAATTTAATTCTGGCGTTGTGAAAAATAAACGAGTGGACTGCACATTAAGGTAGATGTTCGGCCAGCCGTCCACTAGTGTTCTCTGTAAATCTTCTTGTATTTTTAATATTAAACTTAATCGATCGACCTGTCCCGTGCTTCCAAAACAGGCAAAGTTTTTTATGAAGTGTTTTGACAGGGAGGGAAACATCGATACAACGGTGGATCGACACCACACCAGAGATGCTGCAACAGTAGCTGCAGTAGAAATCTACATCATGCACATCTCTGCAATCCCATTGCCGATTGTCAACCGACATTACCTTGCTGTGAATCGTCAATACAAATTCCCACTAATAAAGTGCACTAGTAAATTCAAGTCAGTTTTCAGTATACTATTCAACAGTATTTCTGCAGTAACATCTCTGATTTAGGTTCTGTTCTGTGAAACACTATTTCAAATGCCTGAACTTTACGTAGTTGTCTCAAAAAAAGTGTGTTGACATATTCGTTTTTGCTGAGGCCTTTATAATCAGTTAACTACGATTTAAATCTACACTCCTTACAGAAACATTGTCTAAAGCCAGGTTATCATTCATTCTTTAGTGCTGACATCAACGTTATTCCAATGAGGAATCATTTATTTGTTTGTTGACTGTTTTTCTTAGTAATTAAAGTTTACCACGAAGGATATTCTGAATTGCAGCAGATTTGAACTGTTAACATTAATCAGCCAATATGCATCAAAGTAACTAGCTTGGTGAAACGACTTTTCCACATAACAAACATGTACTGCCAACTCACGTTTCCAGAGTTATTTATTGCTACGCCAACTCTTCCTAAATAGTATTTTATTTGTATATATGACTCACTTATATGTGATTGAACTGTGCTTGTGTTCCATATCTGCGATCTCAGTCAGTCATTCCTAGAGAGGATATTATCTAAAATATGATTAGACATATTAGTTCAGGCTAGAAGCAGTCTGCTTAGGAGCTGGTTTAAATGGACGGGTGTGAAACGTTTTAATAACAACAGTTTACAAATTGTTTTGGTGAATGTCTTGCTTCAGAACCCTTATGGTTTACGTGCAGTAAGGCACTTTTATGTTTTACACTCTAATTGATTAGGTGGAGGAAATTTCAGGTGAATATTTACTTGTAGGACACTGTGTGTGTCATTATAGAATACGTAGCTGAGTGATAGTGCATGCAGCTTTTCATAAACAGTCTTAACCGAACAACAGAGCTAAGAAGAAGTTAGGAGAGTTTTAGTGTCACACTCATCAGCAATATGAATCTCGTCTCAACAGCACCATTGCCAAATCCTTTGTCGAAAATCAGTTCTGTGACGAGACAGAAACAAACTTGCAAGAGTAGATGTAAGAGGTGTTTCAGTCCCTGATTACACATCTGTGAATGATTTGTAAGCAAGGGAACAGCATGACAGTAGTTTCAAATGGATTTAGGATAGTTTTTATCTTGTGATATGAGTACATGTGGATTTGATTAACTGCAGGATCATATTGTGCTTTCTGGAGTAGACAATGCATCGGTCACGTTGTCGAGAAATGTGAGTTGAGAGCTATTCTGATGATCCAATGGAGTTCTTTGTTGCAACGGACATGTGACTTGAGTTGATAACTGCTACTAGTCTTAACGTATAAATTTTTTATTTTATGTGTTTTTTATGTGTCTTGAAATAAGATTTGTTTCATATGCTAAGTAAGGAAACTGTTGTAAATAAATAAATTGACGTAACAGTTAAGTTCCCCAAAAATCTGGAATTACATGAATGAATGAGACATAAGAGATGGTCATTTGTGTGATGAGTTAATTATACGGACAAAAATATTGTTACATATCAGAAATGAAGAAAATGTTGCAACTGATTTATTGTTACAAAAAAGTTTTTCCTCATCATAACGTAAACTGTATGAGTGAGCACACATAGCGTGATAGGATCACAAGTACTCCAAAAAATAGCACAGCATGTGTAAAGTAAATAGACTATTGGTGAAATAACATAGGCTCGTGCACATTTATATCTATTACATATTTACTCAAATTAATAAATGTTTATATTATTATGACTGATACATATCATCTATGGAGGGCGTACTCTGTACCAGACAAATGTTGTGATTTGTAGCACATACTTTGACATTTAAACGAAAATAACATATAAAGTCCCTTCGGTATTAACTTAAAACAAATAAATGTTAGGTTTGCTAGTAATAGATAAATGAGCAACAGTGCTGCACGAAAAAACGATAAGTACATTCAAGGAAACACCATAAGAGAGACAGAAATAAGTACAGTTTCATTCAATTTTCTTCCTATGGTTCAGTACTGGCCGCAAATAAAATATATATTTTACAGTAAAAATGCTATTGTACAAAGCTTATAACACTGGTATTAAAGAGGTCCACAGTCCATAAGGCACTGTTCACTAAATCTTTGTCGTGTAAGTGTTCCGAAAATACAAGCGTACTGTAATAGTGCTAGATCACAGTCTACAAAATAACTGAGTTTCACAATTCACTTACACCCTAAAAAGCTCGGTCTCTCTTCAGTGAGAACCCTACATGTTCAAGGTAGTTCGACAAATCACTCAAAAATTATTCTTCAGGAACGAAAGAAATATAATACTGAGTAACGAACCCACTAGTTTGTACTAAGGTTCTACGGAACTGTTGCTTGCACTGTGATAACTTTTCCAGGTATCTGTTGATTCAGTCTTTGTACAATGTTTTCTCTGCCGTTTAACTCGTCTCCTGGCCCTCAGGTTGCCGGGTATTGATCGCAGAATGGAAGAAATGCCAAAGGTGTAATTTTTGTAAGTGGCGGAGTAGTACCGCAGTAGGGGCCGAAGGGAAATTGTAATACAAGGCAATGTGGATACTCTGCAGGTAAGTCCGAGGAAGGGAGGGAATGGCCATCTGGCACTCCCATCAGTCGGCGATATGTGACCTATAGCTACTGTCACACGGCCGAGGGCATTACCAGCGCGAGACGCAAGGCCCTCTGCAGCGTCAGTGGGCTATAAGTCTGGCAGCTGCTCTGCAGATATACGGACTGGCCACACAGGCTACAGCTAGTGGTGTATTGGTATGAATGTCATGGTAAATTGTCGCTACGCCAAGATATCGGATCCTCGATATGGACTCTATTCTCGGGCTGCTCTTTGGCTTTTCACGTTCGACTCTGGTACTGGAGTTAGGGCTAGCTGCTGATCTCACTCGGAACGTATGGCCAGTTGGCTCTTGTGTAGGGATCTTTGGCAGATTTTTGTTTAACAGTTTTGCCGAAATAAGGAAAGAAGGTGAAGTAATGAATTAAATTTCGTGCCAAGACTGGAAGTTGAACCCGGGTCTCCTGCTTCCTGGGCAGATGTGCTAACCACTACGCGATTACAGCTGCTCGGGCGCCCTAGTCCAATGCTCTCCCTAAGACAAACCAATTAACCTCTTCTGTCCTTAACCAAGGTACAGCTGAGACTCGTACGATTCCAGGGAAATGCAATTCCATCCGATCACCTACACCTGAGTTACAGGCAGGATTTCGTCATTACGTACAAAGCTGGGATGATTGCTTTGTCAGCGGACGTAACCGAATCACTCGCGCCCTGCCTTGGCTCAGCCCGGTCGCACATGCGCTGTGGTCGGCCTTAGCTTCACGTCGCGGCAGCCGCTGGTTCACGGCGTTATCTCCGGCTGAAGACGTCGCGCCATTCAATAGTTCTTGCCTGCAGCTCCCTATATGGCCACAAGATATAACGGGAGCACAGAACTGACACCACAGCCACTCGCTCTTGCGCGCCAGCTGTGTTACTATCGAAGTGTTATTGTATAGATCTTATATGACAACCTTGGGCTTAGAACTTAGTTACGATTTCGATTGCACTGTGGATTTGTGAATTGTATTGTGAACTTAATTACGTAGCTACTTGCTATGAGATCAATAGACGGTGCCTGCTTCAGTGTGGAGAATAAAGATATGTAATCCTCCTGATCGCTGGCGCCTTACTTTGAGACTAATCTTTCCTCCGCCATCAGATATTGCTTCAAACACCGGTCACGTCCTGCCACCAATTCCAACTTATTCCTGGAAGTCTCTTCGGGTTTTCTGCCGTATCCTAAAATCAACTTGACTAGATATTTCGGCGATCCAACTGATCGCCATCTTCAGGAAAATGCTGCTTCTGCTGCTGTGCGAATCGAACGGCCAATGCATGATAGGTGTGTGGAACATCGCCGTCATACGATGCTACAACAACCAAAAAAATCGGCAGTAACAGAACATTGCCCACATGAGGGGGGCAGTATGAAATTTGATGAAACTGTGGTAGTTGCCAACATTTTCGGTTTTTGGAACAGTGTCTATAAAGAGGCGATTGAAATTACGTTGGCTGATAATTTGATCAACAGAGACAATGGGTTTCCTCTTAGCAAGATGTGGAATGCTGTATTATCTCGCATCAAAACTGAACGTTCTTCGGTGCGGCCTTGATTGTGATATATCGTTGCCAGCAGTGTTTCATTACGGGCGGCGCCACCTCCCTGTCTTGGACGGCAGGAACCGTGATGGGCGGAAAATGCGTCGTGTACTAAACGGTGGCCTATATAGGACGTCGGTTTGCAACCTGGCGTCAGTTCTCAGCGGGACTCATGAGTAGAAGGAGCATTTTCCTAAAGATGGCGACCAGTTGGATCGCCAAAATATCGAGTCAAGTTGATTCCACGATCCGGCAGCTAAGAGACTTTCAAGACTTAGTGCGCCGGGAAAGCCTACGTAATCAACTCCAACTTATGTCTGCCACTCCAGGAAGACACAAAAGTGCTATTTCAGTATCGCTGAACCTCGGCAATTCTGGCGATTTATGAAGGGGAAAATGTGCTGAAGCCTTGAATTGAAGTTTGTGTAAGGCGGGTATTGGACTATGCTTGTGCATGTAGCTGTGGTACGCATAATGGCAAGGTGGTGTATTGGTTAGCACAACTGCGTAGTAAGCAGGAAATCTGGGATCACGGTACGGCGTTGGCACACATTTTAATTCATTACTTCAGATTCTATCCTCATCGAAGATAAAGTTGAGACTCATATGTCGCCAGGAAAATGCAGTTCCATCAGCTCAAAAGATTTTTCTTTCACCAGCACGAGTGGCTGGCATTGTCAAAGGTTCACCTTCGATTGCCTCCAGTGGACTGGGATCGAACGCCCAGTCAGGAAAGTCGTAGAACAGACGTCGGCCAGAAATCCAGAGGTGGAACACAACTGGTCTCGAAGGGCTCGGTAATTTTGTCATTCGGAATGTTTCTCCACTGGATTTCTGTTTGCGCTGCTCCACGGCGATCACTGCACGTGTCTGCTAGTTCCGTTGCTTCACCGCACAGTTTTCGTAAGCCCTCAGACTTTGTAGGCGGCCCGGCGATCGGAGAACTCGGCGCCCTTCCTCCTGGTCACCCAGAGCGCGTTCTCGCCGTCGAAGTAGTCCTCCACTTGGTTGAGCGTGCGGCCCTTGGTCTCGGGCACGGCGAGGTACATGAGGACGGTGCCGAGCAGCGAGAAGGCGCCGAAGGCCCAGAAGACGCCGGAGACGCCGACGGCGCGCACGGCCAGCGGGAAGAGCTTGGCGACGGCAAACAGCACGAGGTTGAAGAAGAAGTAGATGTAGCCGCCGGCGATGCCGCGCACGCGCGCCGGCAGCAGCTCGCCCGTGGCGACGATGGGCAGCACGAAGAAGCCGGCCGTGTTGGCGGCGATGTAGAGCAGCAGGCAGGCGACGAGCGCGGGCGCCTCGCCGGGGGCGGCGGGCCGGCCCGGGGGCCGCGCCTCGCGCAGCCGGCACACGGCGGCGACGGCGCAGGCGGCGGCGGCGGTGGCGGCGCCCGCGCCCACGGCCATGGGGCGGCGGCCCAGCCACAGCAGCAGCGCGCACGCCAGCACCGCCACGGCCAGCCGCACCGCCGCCGTCAGCACCGCCGCGCCGAACTCGCCGCCCACGCCCACCTCGCCCGTCTCGTCCGCCTCGCGGATCAGGTCCACCGAGTAGAAGATGAGCATGAACGTGCCCGAGAAGATCTGCGTCATGTTCACCAGGTTGACGATCAGCACCGGCCGGTAGACGCGCGGCTGCAGGAACGTCTGCAGCAGCGACGGCCGCGCCTTGCCCGAGCGCGCCTCCGCCGCCAGCGACGCCTGCTCGGCGTGCATGCGCGACACCATCTCCTGCAGCTCCCCCTCCACCTGCACACAACTTTCCTGTACACACTGCTTAAGACCACACCTTCAGCTAACTCGCCAAAAGTGTTAAATTTCATTTTACCAGACAGTGCTATTGCGTGCTGTGTTCACGATTACAAGATACAGGGTGGCGCACGAAATGTGTTACCATTTTCAGTATGAGATTTTCACTTTGCAGCGGAGTGTGCGCTGATATGAAACTTCCTGGAAGATTAAAGCTGTGTGCCGGACCGAGACTGGAACTCGGGACCTTTGCCTTTTTTTTAAAGTCTTTATTCATTTATTATATTATACATGATAACCCACTACCTAACTACATTAGTGGGTCCTAATAATGATACAGGTATTGCAGCTGTTTTCGCTAACTACACTATGCTACACTACACTACACTACACTACAGGTGATTTTACTATTATTAATACTATTACTTGACCGCTATGGGGTTCTAAAACTACTTAATCTAAGACTTAAATCTACCTGCAGCGTTACAAGTGTGCCAGTGCTGCTATAATCTGGTGTATGTTGGCCGGGCCCACCGAGCTAACCCCAGTGGGCATGCCCCTCGCACTGGGCTGGCCCTCAAGTTGGTTTCGCTGCAGTCTATTCTAGAATGTTATAATATCTTCTTCTTCTATTCTAAAATTTACATAGGTCATAATCGGTGTGTGGTTCAATCCGGTGTTTTTGTACCCCCCTCCCTCCTAGTCCAGGGCAAGGCGGATTCAATCCGTGAGGCGACTGGCCATGTCCTTACCCGTCGGTACAGGAGGGGTGCACTAAGTCGTAATCGGTATCATTTTATTACTTTTTAGTGAGTGTCCCTTAGTAAGTTCTTAAGGACTTTCTTTGATACTTCATTTGTTAGTTCGTTCAGTATATTCAACGTGTTTTCATGCCTTATTAGGTGGTACGTGTCAGTATTTGGTAATTGCTGTCTGAGATCATGGGCTACATCATCGAAGAGGTGGCACTCGTACACCACATGTTCTGGGGTGCCTTGCACAGCACCACAGTCACACGCGGGTGTAGCCTGCTTCCCAAACCGACGTAGATATGTTGGGTATGGTCCATGTCCAGTAAGAAAGTGCAGCATACCTCTCGTTGGCGTGAAAAATGTGAATTTTGTTCGTTCTTCTGTATCCAGAAGCAGCTCATAAGTTCTGCGTCCCGTGTCCTCATTGCTCCACTGTTATTGCCACAGTTCCATCCCTCTCTTTTTGATGGCGTTCTTATCCCCCACATAGACCCCAAGTATTTCCCTAATTTTGTCCTGGTTTTCCTTCTTCATCCAGTACCAGGCGGCTTGCTCACGAAATTTGATGTCCAGTGGACATATCCCCATTAGCACAAGAAGCGCTCCTCCGGGAGTAGTCCTGTAGGCCCCTGCTGACCGTAGAAGCATGTTCCGCTGCACTCTCCTTACAGCCATGGCAGGCATGACCCTCGTGAGTCTGTGTGCCCAGACCCCTGATCCGTATCCTACTATTGAGGTGAGGATGCTATTGTGGTATAATTTGATTAGGTTTGGTGGGAGGTGAAATCGTTTATGGCCAATTCCAATGAGGACGTTCAGTAATACCAGGGATTTTTGGGATACGGTATTAATATGTGATGCAAAGTTCCACCTTTCATCGATGATGACACCCAGATAACGGGCCTTGCGGCGCCGAAGAACTGGTGTGCCATTGATTCTCACAGTTGGATTTCTGACCAATTGGCCTTTAAGAAGTAGGTATGTGGACTTACTAGGCGCAATCGTCATTTTACTTTTGTGGCACCATGAGGTAAGTACGTTTATGGCACTTTCTACCTTGGGCTCTAATTCCTCTGGCTTCGGCCGCCGACCAGCAGGAGGAGGTCGTCTGCGTATGCTATGACCTCTAGCACATCGTCACTGTTCTTCAGGTCTTCCAGTAATGGCTCCATGTTGATGTCCCAAAAGAGAGGTCCTAGGACAGAGCCTTGAGGACATCCTTTGGTCACAGTCTAGCTGACTATGCCGCTAGGGGCCGATATCCAGACCTCCTTGTCTACACAATAGCTCCTCAGACAGCCGTATAGTAGCCCTGGGCAGTTCTTCTCCCGCAGGCAGGAAAAGAGCGAGGGCCACCACAGGTTGTCGAAGGCGCCACTGATGTCCACCATGATGCCGACGACATACTTGTGCGGGGTGGAGTCACAGACCTCGGCGGCCAGGGCGATTGCGTCAGACGCGGAACCCCCAGACCGGAAGCCGAATTGTCTGTCACTCATCCCGCACAGCATTCGGTGTGCTGTCAGTCTGTTAGCCAGTAGCCTCTCAAAAAGTTTTTCCCAGTGAGTCTAACAGGCAGATGGGTCTATATGACTTGATTTCGGTGGGATCTTTCTCTGGACCCTTTTTGATAATGATTTTTTTGCCTTTTTCCATATTGCTGGGAATTTCCCGAGCCTCAGGCAATCGTTGTACAACTTAGAGGAGCTACGAGCTGGGGGGCAAGGAATTGCACCACTTCCGCAGTAATGCCGTCTGGGCCAGGAGCTTTCCCCCTTTTGAGGGCCTTGATTTGGGCAGCAACCTCTTCTTCAGAGAAGGGGTAGGTTCCTATGTTGTTGCCGTAGTCCCTTAGGTCTTCTCTCCTTGTTCTTTTCTGCTCTTCTGTGTCGTTTTCCTCCTCATCGTCAGGTAGCAAGACCCGAAGGAGGGCCTCCGCAGTTTCCTGCCAGGTGCTGTCATCCGGTCCCCGTCCCTGACGGTGGATAGCACCATAGGTGATCTTATTTTTTCCCGTACTAGTTTGTACGGGACGCCCCAAGGGTCTGTAGCCAATTGGATTTTAACGTAATTTTCCCAGCTTCTGATCCTTACTGCCCTAAGCTCCTGCTGAAATTGCACCTTGCTTTCTCTGTAGATTCGCAGCCATCTTTGCTTTTCTCCCCAGACGACACTCCGCTGGTAGTACCTCCTCGCCCTCCTCACAGCCTGCCGCATCTGTCCTAATTCGGCCGACCATGGTGTGGGGGTGACCGCAACGGCTCTCCTCCTGGTTGGTACAGCAGCACGCACCGCCCTGGTGATTGCTTGTACCAGTTCTTCGGCGTACTTCTCCACGTTTTCATCACCCTCCAGCAATGCCGGAATGCTGCACTCTTCCGCAAGACGGTCCCAGTAGGTCTTATTATAATTAAGCTGCAGCTCCCACCCCAAGTCCCAGTGGCACTCGTTTTCTCCAATTGTGAAATTTATTAAGTTATGATCGCTGGTGGTTGCACTGTCCCATACTTTCCAGTTAGCGACTTTAGTTGTGAGGTTTGGTGTCACTAATGTGACATCAATATTGGTGCCATCTCGCCCCCCGCCGGAATAGGTCGGGGGGTTCCCTTGCTGATTGGCAACCACCAGCTGCAGTGCCATGATTGCCTCTTCGGCCTTGAGCCCTCGTTCGTCGTGTGTGCCACTGAACCATAGGGGGGACTTGGCGTTTATGTCCGCCGTTACGAGCATCCTGCGTTCCTGCAATGCCGTGGCAACTTGTATGAGTATCTCTAAGAACTCATCTATTTCTCTTCCATACTGGAAGTACATATTGGTCATATAAATCACTCCTGTAGGTGTTTGCAATTCCACAACATTGCAGTGTTCGCCAGAATATTGCGCAAGTACGGTTTCTCTATATGTTCTATTGATGACTACCACTGCAGCTTTTGGCTCTGTATCAGAGTGTATCACTTGCCAGTTGGCAGCCATGAATGGGATCCGCCCAGCTTGGGAGTACGGTTCCTGCAAACAGAGTACATCTAGACTCTTCTCTTCCACCACCCCCCGGAGTTCCTGCAGGACTAGCTTACTATTGTGGGTGTTGATCTGACCCACGTTTAATTGGCTCACGTGGGAAATAGGTGTGAATATGTGATTCTGGCCAGTTTTTGGACCAGTCGTGGGCTACTCTGCCATTTGTTATCACTGATTGGTGGTATAATTCATTTATATCAAATTTTTCGTTCCTTCTTGCAAATACCTTTTGGACTAGGTCTCGCAGGGCCCCGAAGTCGGTGGGGAGATTCATTGTCTTAAGCTGGATTCTATCTACAGCCTCCATTACTGGAAAGGTGACGTCTCTGCCATATTCGTGGCCGACGCGTACCACATGTCTTAGTGCAGTGGTGAGGATTGCCGGCTCCTCCAATCTGGATAGTTGCAGTGCATGCTCCAGGTTGGGGTATACTCGTAAGGGATCAATTCCCATTCATCCCTGGGAAGGTGGTTCTGAGGATGGGGTTGTACTAGTCACTTCCTTACATTGTACATGTTTGGTTAGTATTTCTTTGCTGTGGGGTAGTGAACTCCCAAGCACAGGATGCCTTTGTGGTCGAGAGTGATCTTGGTTCGACCTAGGTTCCCGGCAGAGAGGAGAGGGAGCATCTTCTTCACATGGGTCATTTTGTATGCACACATCTTTCATAGTTATCAGAGATCGCGATTGCGTGATTTTTTGTATGAATTCTTTAAATTTGTTTGCCCTCAGAGCGTCCCTCAACCTCTTGCTTGGGGATTTCCTTTTTGGCTTCCTGATTTCAGGTATAGCCTCAGCCATAATCTATTCTAGAAATTAATCTTTGTTCTAGCATCCTGTACGTTGGGCAGTTCCTACCCGTGGTATTGCAGGGTTTTCTTCCCCTTTTTGTACATGGGATGCAGGTTGCGTTCTTATTACAGCTTTTCCTTGTGTGGTCCTCTGCCCCACACCTGGAGCAAGCTGGCTTCCTCTCGCAGTGTTTATGCACATGGTCCAAGTCGCTACAGTTTTGGCAGCGGGGGACTACTAAGTAATCTCTGACATTAATGGCGTGGAAACCAATGTATATTTTCCCCATAGCGGTTAGCTTACGCCACATCTTGCCAGAGACCTCGGCTACATGATGGACAACATCACGTTCCCGAGGTCCCGTTTTGAAACGCAATTTGAAATCGTTCTTGAACGTTTCCCATTCAATGTCCTCAAAGTTTTGATTATACATGGTTTCATATATATCGCTTTCTGTTAATGCTACTGGTACATCATGCAGTATTACCAATGGATTTCTTTTCCTGGGTGGTTCACATTTAATGGCTTTATTCAATTTGGAGTTGTTTAATATTTTGTCTCTGTCTTCTTCTGTGGCAAGATCTACGACTACGACATTTTTTGTAGCTTTTAATTTGTTGATTTTAATCTTGTCTCTTCGCTGGATCTATGGTAGTTGTGAAGATCTCTTGCACTTTCTTGATGGTTTATCCAGGCAGGGGCTTTAGAAAGACCGCCGTGTCTGGTTTCTTGGAGATCTTTGCGATTGTCTCTTTAGTTGATTGGGCCTTCGTGGCGGCTTGCGCCACCACTGCAGCCCATGTCTTGGCCGGTTGTTGTTGTCTGAGTCTTGTGTTTTCTTCCTCCAACTCTTCAAGACGCCCCTCAAGCTTTGCATTTGCAATAGCCCAGGCAGCGAGCTCGTTCTTTATTGCCAGGACCGCGGCCTGGCTTATTTTCCCATTCTTGATACTCGAGTCCAGAATTTGACTTATACGACAGTGTCTGTCGTATACATTTTCATCTTCGTGTCCCATTTCCTCCTGTGAGGTGGGGACAGTAGCCATACTCGCCCTCGATGTCGCACACGTGTCACTCGTCTCCTGGTCAGCCATGTTTGTAGACGAGTGAAAAAAGATTGGGAGCCCGTCTCTTACCCCGGACCGGCTCCTCTGGCATGGGGGGGGGGGGGGGGGGGGCACTGTTGCAGTTCGCCCACCGGCCTCGCCCCAAGGACACTCTTCGAACTGCAGGGTTCAGCACGCCGTTGCCAGCGCACTAGTCCCCTTCGGTGGCTCCCCCATCGTCGATTTCACTCGACGCTTCTCGGCAAGTGCACCCCGCACTCCGGAGAGGCGGATGCACCTCTCGCCCTTCGCCGCTTACTAGCCCGAGCTTCCACCTCTCGGCCGAGGAACCACTCCTACTCAGGAGGTGGGTCGGTCGCCCAGTCGTTCGGCGGTCTGGACCCATCTAACCTAGCCCAGGCGATGTCACCACCTCCTGGGTTTGGCAGAACACACCCCGGTTAGCCAGGGGCGCGGCGAAGCACACTTGCCGAGTCGCGCCGCGATCCCACGCCGACAAACGAGGTCTCCGGCATGCAGAGCACCTGATGGTCTGTGCCCTGCGAAAAGAGAGGGACTGGTGTTCGGTCCCCTGACACAGCTTCCACTGTGCCCCCCACCCTTCGCTTTCGCATCGGGTTGGGTCGCAGCTCTCTCTTTTGTCGCAAGGCAGAAGCCAAGCTTAACATCTGGCACTACGGGAAGGCGGGAAGAGCCACTTGGGAAGGAGAGGCTATGAGAAACCCATCACTTCCCCTGTGAGGACTGCCGCGGCACGCCTGTCTGGAAGCGATACGCCCCAGTGCGAGCCTCCTTGCCTTACGGCGCGCCGGCAACGGGCGGGCCCGCGCCGAACGCGCCGTCAAGCGACCGACCTCACGCCTTTCGCGGGCAAGTGCTCTACCTACTGAGCTACCTGTGGTGTCACCGCCAGACACCACACTTGCTAGGTGGTAGCCTTTAAATCGGCCGCGGTCCGTTAGTATACGTCGGACCCGCGTGTCGCCACTATCAGTGATTGCAGACCGAGCGCCGCCACACGGCAGGTCTAGAGAGACTCCCTAGCACTCGCCCAGTTGCACAGCTGACTTTGCTAGCGATGGTTCACTGTCTACATACGCTCTCATTTGCCGAGACGACAGTTTAGTATAGCTTTCAGCTACGTCATTTGCTACTACCTATCAAGGCGCCATATTCAGTTACTATGTCTTCTGAACAGATACTTTGTAAATCACGTACCGTCAAGAGCTACGTTCACCATTAATGGATTAAAGTTAACCGTCAAACTAATTTCGTCCGCTTTCTGAATTCTCATTCCTTATCATGTTCCAGACCTCTCGCCAGTATAGTTCTTCACTTCTCACGCCTGCCTGCGTGAGCTAAAACGCGTGCATTTCGGCCTCTCTTCTGCCAACAGTACACCACCCAAGCCATGTCTCCGCAATATCCTCTCTTTCAGGAGTGCTAGTTCTGCAAGGTTTGCAGGAGAGCTTCTGTATAGTTCGGAAGGTAGGAGACGAGCTACTGGCAGAAGTAAACCCGTGAGTCGTGCTTGGGTAGCTCAGTTGGTAGAGCACTTGCACATGAAAGGCAAAGGTCCCGAGTTCGAGTCTCGGTCCGGCACACTGTTTTAATCTGCCAGGAAGTTTCATATCAGCGCACACTCCGCTGCAGAGTGAAACTCTCATTCTGAAAATGGTAACACATTTCATGCCCCAGCGCCACCCTAATTATGTCTCGAACCTAAAAGCCTTTTGCCTATGAGAAACTGCGTGTGGTCGGGTTCGAAGGCATTTCAAATGTTGAAATGTTCAAATGTTTGTGAAATCTTATGGGACTTAACTGCTAAGGTCATCAGTCCCTAAGCTTACACATTACTTAACCTAAATTATCCTAAGGACAAACACACAAACCTATGCCCGAGGGAGGACTCGAAACTCCGCCGGTAAGAGCGCACAGTCCATGACTGCAGCGCCTAAGACCACTCGGCCAATCCCGCGCGGCGAAGGCATTTAAGAGATCAGTGAAGCCGCGACTCGTGTCACCAACATTATGTTCATTTGTCGCATTTAGCCAGCACCGTTTGAACGTCTTGTAACCAGGCAATATGGTTATCGGATAGCATCATATTGAAGGGTATGGGTCATTAAGAGTTCAAGTGTCGAGTTACGCTGCTAAAGGTAGTGAATCTCTCTGATAAAGTTTGGTCCGCATATTCACCAGCGGATTTCGGAATCTAGGAAGATGCAAATTTTACACGACCGTTCAGCGACCATTTTTCAGAAATCTGCGTGCGGCTTCTGCTGAGATGAACCCGACTGAGCATGTCTGAGACTACCCGAAACTTGGGGAGCCTCGTCGCAGGAAACCTCCCAACACAATGGATGACCTCACGAGGATTGCAGTCGAAGAGTGGGACACATTTACAGAGCAGCGTTTAGCACAGAATGTGGACATTATGCCGAGGCGAATCTATAAATTTTACAATGCGCGGGATGGAGCAACACGATACAGAATGTTACCCGCAAGCAGATTTAATTTCTCAAGTGTGAATTCAAGGAAACTTCCTTTAATTTGGTTACTGTCTTTTTTTTTTTTTAAATTCTGAGTAAACCTGTATTTTACTTTTTTCACAGGGATTATTTTTCACTGACTTGTAAGCTCAGCTTAAAGCGCAACGTGCTAGCTTGCTACACAGGAAGGCAACCCAGACCTGGATAGAATACGCGTAGCAGACTAACGACTTTGGTACGGTACACGGGCGAGCTTGAGAGTGGTTTTCGAAGGTTTCCTGACTCGTTAGGCACACGCGGACATAAGAGTGGAACAGGAATTCCACTGTTAAATGCAGAGGAGAGAGGAGATAGGTGGAAAGAATACACTGAAAGCCTCTGTGAGGGTGAAGATTTGTCTGATGTGATAAAAGAAGAAACAGGAGTCGATTTAGAAGAGATAGGGGAGCCAGTATTAGAATTGGAATTTAAAAGAGCTTTGGAGGACTTACGGTCAAATAAGGCAGAAGGGATAGGTAACATTCCATCAGAATTTCTAAAATCATTAGGGGAAGTGGCAACAAAACGACTATTCACCTTGGTGTGTAGAATATATGAGTCTGGCGACATACCATCTGACTTCCGGAAAAGCATCATCCACACAATTCCGAAGACGGCAAGAGCTGACAAGTGCGAGAATTATCGCACAATCAGCTTAACAGCTCATGCATCGAAGCTGCTTACAAGAATAATATACAGAAGAATGGAATAGAACATTGAGAATGCGCTAGGTGACGATCAGTTTGGCTTCAGGAAAAGTAAAAGCACGAGAGAGGCAATTTTGACGATACGGCTAATAATGGAAGCAAGGCTAAAGAAAAATCAAGACACCTTCATAGGATTTGTCGACCTGGAAAAAGCGTTCGACAGTATAAAATGGTGCAAGCTGTTCGAGATTCTGCAAAAAGTAGGGGGTAAGCTATAGGGAGAGACGGGTCATATACAATATGTACAACAACCAAGAGGGAATAATAAGAGTGGACGATCAAGAACGAAGTGCTCGTATTAAGAAGGGAGTAAGATAAGGCTGTAGCCTTTCGCCCCTACTCTTCAATTTGTACATCGAGGAAGCAATGATGGAAATAAAAGAAAGGTTCAGGAGTGGAATTAAAATACAAGGTGAAAGGATATCAACGATTCGATTCGCTGATGACATTGCTATCCTGAGTGAAAGTGAACAAGAATTAAATGATCTGCTGAACGGAATGAACAGTCTAATGAGTAGAGTATGGTTTGAGAGTAAATCGGAGAAAGACGAAGGTAATGAGAAGTAGTAGAAATGAGAACAGCGGAAACTTAACATCAGGATTGATGGTCACGAAGTCAATGAAGTTAAGGAATTCTGCTACCTAGGCAGTAAAATAACCAATGACGGACGGAGCAAGGAGGACAACAAAAGCAGACTCGCTATGGCAAAAAAGGCATTTCTGGCCAAGAGAAGTCTACTAATATCAAATACCGGCCTTAATTTGAGGAAGAAATTTCTGAGGAGTACAGCATTGTATGGTAGTGAAACATGGACTGTGGGAAAACCGGAACAGAAGAGAATCGAAGCATTTGAGATGTGGTGCTATAGACGAATGTTGAAAATTAGGTGGACTGATAAGGTAAGGAATGAGGAGGCTCTACGCAGAATCGGAGAGGAAAGGAATTGTGGAAAACACTGATAAGGAGAAGGGACAGGATGATAGGATATCTGCTAAGACATGAGGGAATGACTTCCATGGTACTAGAGGGAGCTGTAGAGGGCAAAAACTGTAGAGGAAGACAGAGATTGGAATACGTCAAGCAAATAATTGAGGACGTAGGTTCCAAGTGCTACTCTGAGATGAAGAGGTTAGCACAGGAAAAGAATTTGTGGCGGGCCGCATCAAACCAGTCAGTAGACTGATGACCAAAAAAAATATAGGCACACGCTGGGCTGGCCCCAATTTGCACATGAGAAGGCACGAACACAAAGAATTGAAAATACTCCAAGGCTCTGATGAAAGTTTACAATATTCTCAGACATATGTCACCCAACACACACGACTTTCCTCCATTAGGTTTACTGACGGCTCTGGCGACAAGAAGGGCATCCGATCAAAAAAGTTTAGTAAAATAAAATTTGGAAAAATGAAAACCGTGCACACGGTACGATAAGATAAACTGTGGGAAAGAGAGAAGGATTATTTTGTATTTCCTTCTCTTCTTGACTCTAAGACCACATACGTTCACTGATAAGCAGGTAATGAAGTTATTTACGATCCAGACACCTGTAACCTGTCGAAAGACTGAATAACCAATATTTTAAGGGCGGTCGCGCAGGAAGAGCGTACCGAGACTCTGGAAGGTACACATAGGGATGTGAAGCCATGCCGGATCCAGTGTTGTATCCAGAAGAGCTAGGTTTCTCGGTTGATGATCCGCAGCGCGTACAGTCGGATCGAGCTGATCCCACAAATTCTCGATTCGGTTTAAATACGAGGAGTACGGTGGTCAGGAGAGTACGGTAAACTCATCCTGGTGTTCTTCATACCACACATGTCACTGAGAGCTGTGTGGCATGACGCATTGTCCTCCGCTAGATGCCATCGTGCCGAGGAAAAACAAACTGTGCTTAGGGATGGACTTGCTTCTCGAGGATAGATGCGTACTTGTGTTGTTCCACTGTGCCTTACTGAACGACACCCAGAAAGGGCACGAAAACATTCTTAGGCCATAATGGTTTCTCTTGCTGCCTGGAGCCTTCCGACGATTGTTCCAGGACCATACAGGCGAACGGGAATCCATTTGATGGTGCATAAAACCTGATTACCACTCAGTGGACGCCCAGTTATGGTATCGGTATGCAAAGTCCTGCCTTCGCCGCCGGTGAACAGCAGTCACCATTGATGCATGAACCAAGCGCATGAAGGGGGGCCGGCCGTTGTGCCCGAGCGGTTCTAGGCACTTCAGCCTGGAACAGCGCGACCGCTACAGTCGCAGGTTCGAATCCTGCCTCGGGCATGGACGCGTGTGATGTCTTTAGGCTAGTTAGGTTGTAGTTCTACGTTCCAGAGGACTGATGGCCTCAGATGTTAAGTCCCATATTGCTCAGAGCCATTTGAACGATTTGAAATAGGAAGGGGAGGCGCATAGGCAGCAGCGTTTGCTGATTGCTGTTTGACGAGACACTGTTGGCAACCTCTTGGTTTGTCTGGGCTGTCAGCTGCTCAACCTTTGACATACATTCATCTGTACATATCTCAGCAGCCGTCGTCCACCCATTTCATCTATAGCCTATGGTGCAGCACAGTTGCCTCGAAGAATGCGTGGTGTATTTTAACCACAGTGGCATGCGAACGGTTTACAAACTAAGCCGAGCTTCCACCCTTGGCCCGAAAGCCAATCATCATGCCTTTTAGATGCCTATTTCCACCTTACGACAGCGTCTGCACTTTTGCCCATGTCCCCCAATATGCTGTCCGCCCCTGTAGCTGAATGGTCAGCGTGACAGACTGCCGTCCTAAGGGACCCGATTCCCGACTGGGTCGGGGATTTTCTCCGCTCAGGGACTGGGTGTTGTGTTGTCTTCATCATCATTTCATCCCCATCCGGTGCGCAGGTCGCCCAATGTGGGGTCGAATGTAATAAGACCTGCAGCAAGGCGGCCGGATATGCCCCGTAAGGGGCCTCCCACCCAATGACGCCAAACGCACATTTCCACGTTTTCCCCCAATACGCAATATATACCCTCCATTGCTAGTGCTGCCACCTGCCGTATGTGAGTGGTTGAGGCCGAACATAGGCAGTGGTCGCATTAATGTGACTGGACTATAGTTAGGCTGAAGGTCAGTGATATGCTGCCCGTCCCCCTTCTATGTCGTGGGAAAGAAATGAAGCAAGACGAGGACAAAAGCGGACACTGGCCACTGTGTGCAGGCAGCAGCACTCACCTCGTGGGGGTCTGCGTAGCGGCCTCCGCGCAGCCAGGTGAGGGCGCGCCGGGCTTGCTCGAGGCGGCCGTTTCGCGCCAGCCAGACGGGGCTCTCGGGCACCAGCGAGACGGCGGCGAGCGCGGCCAGCGGCAGCGCCGTGTTGATCCAGGCCACCGTGTGCCACTCCAGCCAGCTGCCCAGCGTGTACACCACCAGGATCGCCAGCGAGTAGCTCACCATCGGCGACCCCGCCAGCATGCCGCGCACGCGCGGCTCCGACGTCTCGCCCAGGTACACCTGCACACGCGCCACCAGATCAAGTCCACAGCCGTTACCTACTGTAGAGGCCAGGAAAGAAAAGGCCTTTACCTCGCTGTTTGAATGCAAGGGGTGGTTTCAAAAGGGTTCAACTTACACCTGCAATGTTCTGTGGATGCCGAACAAACAGGTCCTGTTATTAAAGGAAATGACACCCCAGAACATCACTCCAGTTTTTATGCGGCTGTATGGCGGGCGACAGCAAGGTTGGTATACTACCAGGCGTCTTGTGACATGTCTTCGGCCTGGAATCTCACTGAATGGAAAAGAACTGACCAGCGAAAACGTGTCTGAAGATACCCCATTCAGCGGTTAGCTGCCAATCTGACTGTTGCCCGCCTGCTTTTCATAGCAGGACCCTTTTGGTTGTTATCCTCGGTACCCTTCCAGAGTAGCAGTACGCTGACGATATTAACCCCTCCACTTTCATGTCCGTCCTGCACTTACATTGCAGCAACATAATGCCTACACGAACACGACGAGAGTTTCTGCTACTTGTCTTCGTGTTTGCTTCAAATGGCTCTGAGCACTATGGGAATTAATTTCTGAGGTCATCAGTCCCCTAGAACGTAGAACTGCTCAAACCTAACTAACAAAAGGACATCACACACACATCCATGCCCGAGGAAGGATTCGAACCTGCGACCGTACCGGCGCGCGGTTCCAGACTGTAGCGCCAAGAACTGCTCGGCCACCCGGTCGGCCACCTTCCTGTTTGCTAAACCATCCCTTGGCCTCAGAATCCATCAACAGGACATCCAACAACTCTATCAATCAATACAAAGCCAAATAACTGCTTGCATAAGGTCGCCCTGCACGTTATTGACTTGTTTGATTTGTGAAGCTCTTTCTCTCGAATAAATCATCCAATTTTTCTGAAATTGTAATTTCCTTTCTAGTGCGACGCTTTTTTCCTTAAGGAGTGTATATGCAGTGTCGCACATAAACAACTCTCTTTAATGTTACACGTCCAGATAAGAGCTTTAGCTGTTGTTATACTACTGGCCATTACAATTGCTACACCACGAAGATGACGTGCTACAGACGTGAAATTTAACCGACAGGAAAAAGATGCTGTGATATGCAAATGATTAGCTTTTCAAATCATTCACACAAGGTTGGCACCAGTGGTGGCACCTACAACGTGCTGACATGAGGAAAGTTTCCAGCCGATTTCTCATACACAAACAGCAGGTGACCGGCGTTACCTGGTGAAATGTTGTTGTGATGCCTCGACTATGGAGCAGAAATGCGTACCATCGCGTTTACTACTTTGATAAAGGTCGGATTGTAGCCTATCGCGATTGCGGTTTATCGTAGTTCGACATTGCAACTCGCGTTGGTCGAGATCCAATGACTGTTAGCAGAATATGGAATCGTTGGGTTCGGGGGGGAAATACGGAACGCCGAGCTGGATCGCAACGGCCTCGTATCATTAGCAGTCGAGATGACAGGCATCTTATCCGCATGGCGGTAAAGGATCGTGCAGTCACGTCTCGATCCCTGAGTCAACAGATGGGGATGTTTGCAAGATAACAACCATCTGCACGAACAATTCGACGACGTTTGCAGCAGCATGGACTATCAGCTCGGAGAATGTGGGTGCGGTTACCCTTGACGCTGCATAACAGACAGGAGCGCCTGCGATGGTGTACTCAACGACGAACCTAGGTGCACGAATGGCAAAACGTCATTTTTTTTCGCATGAATCCAGGTTCTGTTTACAGCATCGTGATGGTCGAAACCGTGTTTGGCGACATCGCGGTGAATGCACATTGGAAGCGTGTATTCGTCATCGCCATACTGGCGTATCACCCCGCGTGATGGTATGGGGTGCCGTTGGTTGCACGTCTCGGTCACCTCTTGTTCGTATTGACGGCACTTTGAACAGTGGACGTTACATTTCAGAAGTGTTACGACCCGTGGCGCTACCCTTCATTTGATCACTGCGAAACCCTACATTTTAGCAGGTTAATGCACGACCGCATGTTGCAAGTACTGTACGGGCCTTTCTGGATACAGCAAATGTTCGACTATTGTCCTGGCCATCACATTATCCAGATCTCTCACCAACTGAAAACGTCTGGTCAATGGTGGCCGAGCAACTGGCTCGTCACAATACGCCAGTCACTAATCTTGATGAACTGTGGTATCGTGTGTAAGCTGCATGGGCAGCTATACCTGTACACGCCATCCAAGCTCTATTTGACTCAATGCCCAGGCGTATCAACGCCGTTATTACGGCCAGAGGTGGTTGTTCTAGGTACTGATTTCTCAGGATCTATGCACCCAAATTTCGTGAAAATGTAATCACATTTTGTCCAATGAACACCCCTTTATCATGTGCATTTGTTCTTGGTGTAGCAATTTTAATGGCCAGTAGTGTACATTTCCTAATACCTTCTCATGAGGCAGTCATGGACCACGTACTCCACCTCCACCCTCTGCTCTCAAATCTGTCGACTACACCCCAGCTCTGTATCATCGCTCTAGTCCTGGTATGACCTGTTCCCGTCACAATTAGGTGGCACCAAATCCTCCTGGGTAGTTCACAGCTTGTAAATGGTATAGTAGGGTCGTTATAGTTATTACTATGGCGAGTTACATTTGAATTCAAATAACGGGAATGCAACTGGGTGTCGTCGTCGGCAACCGCCAAAATTTCGACAGGTGAACACACTGTCGTCGTCAACGCAAAACTGCATCAAATAAGCGCTGTGCAAGGGAACTTAAGGCCTCAGTTTGCAAGGTAATTCCGAAAAGATAACACACACACACACACACACACACACACACACACACACACACACACACACTGTAAACACTAGCACCCTCACACAAACAAAGACGACCGGCGTCAGAAGTTATCGTTAGTGAACTCTACCCCTCGGCTTTTGATAAGGAGGACAACAAAATTCCACGCAGAATTTAAACAAAAACTTTCCTTCATGTTTATTAACAAGGCTACTTGCTAATTTAATTTCAACTGCTTCCTTAATAACGCTATCCCAATATGTAGAAGTGCGTGCCAGAATCTCTGTGTTGTTACGTGGCAAGACAGTGCTGCGATAGCGGAACTGATCGTTGCTGTAAGCGTCTTGTGATGCTTATGGTCAGTACAGTGGTCCTCCACTACAAGGAATTAAATTAGTTAGTAATTTTGAAAATAGAGACAGAAGTTTTTGTTAAAATTCTGCATGGCTTCTTGCTCTCTCCCTTGTGAAAAACAGAGAAACGGAGTTAATGATACCTCACACGTTGGTTTTTAATTTTTTCAGTCGATAACTTTCGACATCGGTTATCTTTGGATGTGTGGTGGCGCTAGTGTGTACGGTGTGTGTGTGAGAGAGAGAGAGAGGGAGAGGGAGAGAGAGAGAGGGAAAGAGAGAGAGAGAGCGCTAGTTCTCGGGAACTGCTCTGCAAACTGAGGTTTTGAAATTTGCTGCGCACCGCTTACTTCTTGCAGTTTTTTTCCTGACAATGACAGGGTGTGCTCCTGCCGAAATATCGGTGGTTCTCGACGACGTTATCCGGCTGCACTCCCAGAAGTTACTTCAACATTTTATACTTCGGAAGTAACTCAGGTTTTACGTTTGAAGTTCATATCTGTTTCCATTGTGCTAGAGGACAAAGGTTTGATGCTGCAACACCATATAATCTCCCTACAAAAAGACGGATGGACAAAAATATGGAAGCACCGAAAATACGACATGTTACTATGCCGAGTACGGTGTAGGAAAACCGTTAGCATTGAAAACACATTGCATTCGTCTCGGAAAGGGTAAATACAGGACCTGCATGGTTTGAAAAGAATATTATACCACCCTTCCAGAGACATAGTGTCAAATTCAGTTAACGATGATCGTGGTGGATAGCGATCACATACCCCTCTCTCCAAAGTAGACCACAAGGCAGAGTAATATTGAGATCTGGTGACGATGATCAGTAGGGAGATACGGCAATTTATCCTCGTGCTCGCAAAACCAGTCCACGATGCGAACTTGTGTGAACAGGTGTCCTATTGTCTTGGAACACAGTGTCACAGTTGGGGAACATTATCCTATGTAATGGACATGATTAGCCAAAGTGGTGACATAATCCTTAGCAATAATGCTACCTTGCAGAACATCCAAGGGACCTATGGAAAATCACGATATGACTGCCCAAATTACCGACAAACCCCCCACCACGTTTCACTCTTAGGAGTGAAACTCGGCAAGAAATTGAAAACAATGTGAAACAAGACTTGCCCGACCAAATGACTTTGTTCAATTGCCTCATAGTCCACATTTTATTGATTCCGCAGCACGTTTTCTTGTTACGGGCATTTGCATCACTGATGAGTGTTTTTGGAATTACAGCTTGTCCTGTAGTTCCCTGCTTATGGAGCCCCTTCCTGTTGTTTTGGTGCTGACGGAGTTCGCGAGTGCGCCATTAGGTTCTGTGGGGCCTTTGCATCTGGCGTCTTCTTACATTCCCTCATAATCCTTTTCAAGGACCATACGTCACGATCACTCACCACATATTTCGAGAGAGTTGTGACTTAGCGGATGATGGGTTGGGTTGGGTTGGGTTGTTTGGGGAAGGAGAGCAGACAGCGAGGTCATCGGTCTCATAGGATTAGGGAAGGACGGGGAAGGAAGTCAGCCGTGCCCTTTCAAAGGAACCATCCCGGCATTTGCCTGGAGCGATTTAGGGAAATCACGGAAAACCTAAATCAGGATGGCATGACACGGGATTCAACCGTCGTCCTCCCGAATGCGTTAGCGGATGATGTTTTTCCGCTTTCCCCCTATAAGTCTTCGATGATACCTGTCTTGCAACACCAAACATTTCGACTTTGGTTACGGAAGCACCCAGTACACGAGCACCAACTACTCGCCCATGTTGAAATTCACTTAGCTCCGAAGTAGTGGACTCGTAAATACCAGAACACTGTTCTGACCAGATTGACACTTGGAACGCAATGAGGACATTGTCCTGGTGCCTTTCGTTGTCCAAACACCAGCGCAAACTGCAGGCTTGGCTAGCATCAGCACGTATGTCCAAGCATGCAATTTCTCGCAGTGTTACCATAGTTTTGTTCAACACCTGTAGTTACAAGGGACTTCAGATGGAAGCGTGGAGCGCTATTCAGTGTAGGAAATGGTTTATAAATGATCTTGGGAATGTAAGAGAATGAAGGTTCTTCCACTTTGTAATGGTGGCCTGCTGTTTTCTTAGGTCTGGCTGAGGCGCTCACCTGCGTGGGCGGCACGGCGAGCCCGACGGCGAACCCGCAGACGGCGCGTCCGGCGAGCAGCACGGCGTGGTCCCTGGCGAGGGCGAGCAGCAGCCAGCCCAGCACGTTGGGCAGCACCGTCAGCTGCAGCGTGGCGCGCCGGCCCAGCCGCTCCGAGAACCAGCTGGAGGACAGCGCGCCCAGCGGCGTCACCGCGGAGTGGATGCTCGCTGCGCACAAACACCGGGGAGGCGTGCGTAAGTGGGGGGAGCCTCCTCACTGAGCCGCACTCGCCAATACGGCCCTTCAACTTCAAGGAACCCAGTATCCCGACAAGAGTGTAATGTGTAATGTAATGTGTTTTATTCACCTCATAACGTACACAATTACAGAACATATCTCTGATGTGCTGAAGACACGTCAAGGTTAAAATTTGCTTAATTAAAATTTTGTCACACTTTCAATAACACTTTATGGAGAGTTTATTTACTTGAAATTTGTCAAACTTACGGTATTTACATCAACTATAGCTATCATAAATTTTTAATCCGTTTTAGGGATCCAGCTCAAAGTATCACTTCGTTTTTCATGAAATTTTCCACTGACTACTAGCATCGTTCAACTGGACAATCATGTAACTAGCTTTCTAAAATATTTATCTTCATATTCACTATGTCACACCCTTTTATTGTGTTGTGAATCTTCATGTCTATATACTGAGGAGTCTGAGCACGCAGTTTTGAGCGATGAGAGGTGAGAATAAAGTTCTCTTTATGTTTTGTGTCATATGAGTGTTCCAAATGATTTTTTTGGATAGGTCAGCTCTGCTGCGTAGGAAAAGAAGCGTCTCAAAGCTGTATCAAGAGGGGACAGTTAATATTTTTAGCTCTTTAAATAATGATCGACATGATACCCTCGGCTGCGCAGAGCACATGTTGCGAATGATTCTTTTTTGCAACTTTAAAATTCGTGTAACATTTCCCGAGTTTCCCCAAAAAATTACGCCATAACGATTAATTGATTCAAAGTAGCTACAGTATGCTATTTTCATGGTGGCCATATCAGTGGCACAGGCTAAAATTTCCATTGCAAATGCAAGGCTGTTTAATTTATTTGCTAGATATTGTATGTGAGAATTCCAACTCAAAGTTCTGTCTAAGTTTATTCCCAGTAACCTAACTGAGTCAAGTTCTTCCATTTTTTGATTTTTGTGAGTGACACACATTTCTTCAATTTTTGAATGTTTGGTTTTAAAATTCACAAGTGGGTTTTTGAAATGTTTAGCCTTAAGCCATTTTGACTGAACCATGTTTCCCGGTTACTTATATTCATAACACTCTGTGATATATTGTCACAATTTCCATTTTCAATTAGGCCGAAGTATCTTCTAGAAACTAAATTAAATGAGTATTTATATTGAGAGGCAAGTCATCAACATAGGACGGGAGTAAAATTGGTCCAACGATTGAGCCTTGAGGAATACCTTGTGATACAGTTTCCCAATCGGAGAAGTGATCTGCTCCATTTGATGTGATTACTACCCTTTGTAGGGATATTACTCAAACTATTTCAAAGCAACATCTCTTCTTCCATATCTGCTGAGTTTGAAAAGCACCAGGGCATTGTTGACAGAGTCGAAAGCTTTTGTAAGATCACAAAACATTCCTGCGACCGTAACTTTCCTATCTAGTGATGAAGTAATTTTTCGATAAACTCATTTATCGCATCTACTGTGTTTTTGGTTTGTTGGAAGCAAGTTGGTTATGTGAAATGATATCATTCTGTGTGATGAAGCTTTGTATCTGTAAAGCAGCCATTTTTTCCAATATTTTTGATATGACAGGGAGTATAGAGATGAGGCGATGATTTACCATACCATCTTTTGAACCTTTTTTAAACAATGGTATTACTTCCGCGTATTTCAAGAGATCAGGGAAGTAACCTTCAGAGGATTTGTTTATTAAGAGAGAGAGAGAGAGGATGAACTATTACGTTGTACACTTTTTTAATTATTTTGGTGGGTATCCAATCCCAGCCAGCAGACTTTTTGTCTTTTAAGGAGAGTATGACATTTTCCACAAATTTTGCTGAGACTATGTTGAATTTTTTGAGACATTCACTGGTATTGCCTTTTAGCCCAAAACTATTTACTTTCTGCTCATAATTTGCTATGTCTACATCAGATTTTGCCACATTTATGAAGTACTCATTGAAGCACTCATATATTTGAGCTGCATTTACAACCGATTTTTCCTTAGGTTTGATTTCTAAAATGTCTTGTTTATGATTTCAGACACCTAATTCAGACTTAACTACGGACCATACTGCCCTTGTTTTATTTTTCTGCCCTAGAATGAATTTGTTATTTGCCATTTGGTTTGAACCTTTCACAACTCACAAAAAATAGTTTTATAATTTTAACGTACTTTACAAAATCAGGATCGTTTTTACACTTCATTTGATTGGGTAGCTTCCTTTTCCTCTCACTCAATATTTTTAAACCTGGTGCGATCCATCTTATCTTACTTGATGTTTTGTTGCAATATGATCTTGGTGAGAAAGCTTCATTAAATACTTCAAGAAAACTGTTTAAGAATGTACTAAAGTTTTCTTTAGTTGAGTCACCATCCCCAAAACTCCACTTAACTTTACTTAGTGTCTCATAGAATATTTAAATATTTTTTATTGAAACTTCTTTTGATATATGTTTTAGGATGAGGGATATAGTTAGTCGGCAAGGCAGGCAGCTACAAAATTGCGCGCGTGTTGAACTAATGTATACGACGTGGGTTCAGTAAGTGGTGCAACACATTTTTTTCCTGAAAGCTGGTTGGTTTTATCCAGGATTCCAATACGCCACATTACTCCCTGCTCTTTGGGCTACAAATCCTATTTGTCAACATCCTTGCTGATAGGGCCGCTCTACTGGTCGATGTCGCATCCAACATCTTGTTGCATCAGTAACCTCCCCAGAATCCAAGTACCGCTTCCCGTGGAACGGATCCTTCATTGGGTCAAGCAGATGGAAGTCGAAAGGTGCGAGATCCGGGCTGTAGACAGGATGATGAAGAGCAGTCAAATGAAGTTTTGTGAGCTCTTCTCTGGTGCGCAGATTTATGTGAGGCCTTCCGTTGTCATCATGAAGGAGAAGTTCGTTTGCATTTTTGTGGTGACGAATACGCTGAACTGCTTTCTTCTGTTTCTTGATGGTAACACGATACAGTTAAGAGCTGATCGCTGCACCATGGCGGGCATCAGACAGAATAACCCTTTCAGAGTCCCAGAAGACCACCACCATGACATTACTGGTTGAGGGTACGGCTTTTAACTTTTTCTTTGGAGTAGAAGTGGTGTGGCGCCACCGCATGCATTGCCGTTTTGTTGCTGCTTTCAAGTAGTGAGCCTATATTTCATGGCCTGTGCCGATGTTCGACAAAAAATTTCACAAACAGCCTTATAACGCGAAAGCAACTCCGCACAGATGGTCCTTCGTTGCTCTTTATGGCCTTCTGTAAGGCAGGAAGAAATCCAGTGAGCACACCCCTTTGTGTACCCTACTGGTGGATGAGTATGTGAGCATTGGCAGCAGCGACGCGTATGATTTTATTCCATCGATAACCTCGAATGAGAGTGTCCACACGTTCCAAAACTGCAGGAGTCACAACCGTTTGCTGCCGGACGGCACGCGAGACGTCGGACAGATTTTCGCGACCATGCTGGGAAGATGACAAACGCCTCACCCGACGACTCGGCAGTGGTCTGGTTTTCCTCCAAAAGAAACTGAATGAAAGCTCTCTGCTTGGAACGAACCTCCGTTACAGACGCCATTGTCGTGGCTGTGTATGGCGCCGTCACCTATAGGAACTTCATGAAACTATAGGGCTTTAAGTGGGAATATTCCGCCGTGTTCCGCAACAAATTTTGCGTTTTCTCAACCGAAATTGGCCCGAGGAAAACAAACGTGTTACATTACTTATTGAACGCCCCCTCGTACAACAGGATCGCTTGCATTTAAAAACGACATTGGAAGACGAAATGTGATAACATTTTGCTCGTAAAGCCCTGAAGGAGGGCTCCCTAATTCTAGATAATCTGAAGCAGGTGGAAATCGATCGACTTCGCCTCACGAGTATCTTGTGTCCAGCCGTTGACAACATTGGTGATCTAATAATGCAATATTTGTACCACAGCCGTTACTAATTAGTAACTGCCGTGCCGTGCCAGTACGAGCCTGTGTAGCGCGAACACTGCGTCAGGAAACCTCACCATCGTTCTCCTCCCGGCTGTCGGTGTCTTGGTTTCGGTACGCGGAGCTTGCATCCTACGTTCCCACCAACCTGAAAACTCGCTCAGGACGTCGTGAACGAATTATACAACCTGGGGCGATTGCAATCCAGCTAGTATGGTCAAAAGAAACCGAACTCGTGTTCAGCCATTCACATTTAGATTATCCGCAATGCATTTAAATTCCTTGATGAAAATGGTGGGATGGCTCCTTTGAAAGGGACACATCCAGTTTATTTCCCCAAATACGAGTTTGTGTTCCGACCCTATCGGCCTTGTCGTCAATGGGACATTAAACCCATGTTCTGTCCTTTTCCATAAGGCCCATTTAGCTCTACCCAGAGTGCTGACGCGATTCTATAGAATTCAACGAGCGTGCACGGATCGATATGCTATGGGCACTGGTGACAGAAATGCCTCTTCATTGGCATCAACTGCCTCGAAACTAAAAATGAGTTAAGACTGCAGTGTAAGCATGAAACACTGTCACTGGAGAATTGGATGCCAAACTGCGTTGTTTTAGAACATGTACAGCGGCGCAGCCAGCGTAGACTTTGCCTTGACGTCTGACAATATGGACTGTTGGCTAGAATAACAGACAAACGTCAAATGCGACTGTGGGCACCACCCTGATATAAGATCCAGCTAAATCCACTACGTACTGAGGCCAGCCTCAACAGCAACAGGTGTATCAGGTAAGTTTCAGAGCTCGAGGTATTGCTACTCGTGTCATATCTGAGCAGGTCAGTTCCGGTGATGAATGTGCAAGTGTTCTTCGAACAGGTACCACAGCTTCCCTGGATTACATATTTATCTGACATGGCACTCGTCAATTATGTCCGGAATATACTCGATTATAAACTTGTCCCTTAAAGGCAACCAACAACCATTGATGAACACAAACCACGTGGATGAAGACTCCGTTGAGGCCACCAGACCTCACGGCACGAGACCTTTCTGTGAAGAGTTTGTGAGAGACTCCATCTATGTGCCCCTGCCCCCCGCCCCTCCCCCCCCCCCCCCCCCCTCCTTCTCTTCGAAGAGGTTTGGTGAATCACGAAGCCGCATACCACACCAACGAGTGCAAGAACTCCACTGCCGTTTGGATGTTTGTTGTTCCTCAGTTGGAAAATAGACTGAGCATTTGTGAAAGATAAACGAAATCTGCGATCCTAAGCATAATATCCCGCAATATTGTATGTGCACGCATTTAAAAACATGAACGCTCTTAAAATCAAACAGTTCTTTTTAAATGAAATAATCTTTGCAGCCCTAGCCATACGTTAAAATTTACTACAGATTTCAGTCTTCGACATAGAAGAAATAGTATTATGGCACACTGGGAATCTTTTTGAAACACCGCGTATTATTGGTTATTCATTTCTTTGCACCGTTCCCACTCGCTATCCTCATCAAATTATTTCCTTAATTCATTCCACCTCGAGTACAGTAGGACGTACAAATCGCACATAAAATAACTATAGCATTGTAAAAATTGGTGAAACATTACAAACAATGTCTTACTATGGATTTCTATAGCAATATGAGATGTATACATTATTCGGTCTTGAACGGGTTAAGCATTTGCCATCTGCTTGAGTACACAACCCAACGGTTTATTATTTGTCTGTTTCCCAAACTAACGGCAACCACTAGGTAATTGCCTTGGTTTACGAAAATATTTCTCATGTCACTGGTTGTCAGCGAACATTTTCTTCGAGGGAATGGTCAAAAGCAATGCCTCCGAATTTGTGATACGAAAATTCTTAAGTGGAACAAACGTTGTTGACGTTCTACAAGCTTGTTCTTCATATCTACATATCTGCATTCGTCTGCCGCTAGAGGGATCCGAATTGTATAACGTAACTAATCGTGGAAGATAAACAGCGAGCTGTAATCGATTTTCGAATTCGAAGAGCTCGTCCACAAATGTGGCACCCTCTCTTTCAGCACGACAATGCCAGGACACACATGAGTGCTGTGACCCGTGCGACAACCTATGCCTTGTGTTCAGTGTCATCGATCATCCCCAGCACAGTCCCGACTTGGCCCCACTCTATCATCACCTTGACAGTGACGAAGCGGTGCAAGCAGAGGTAAGGCTGTGGCTCCGTCAACGAAGGCAAACCTTCTACAGTGACGGTATGAACAAGCTGGTGTCTCGCTGGAAGAAAAGCGTTCGTCGCCAGGATGACTATGTCAGAAGTAAACATGTAAACTTGAAAAATAATGATGTAGAATGTTAATTATTTTATTTAAAAAATGTGAAAGTTTACACACAAAAAGTTTGTGACGATACTTTTGAACTTGCCCTTCTAGCTATCCCACTGGGTGCCACTTGCGGTGGCCCGGTGTAATGTTAAGCTCCCTCTATACAGCTTAAGCGTTTTCGTGGACTTACTTGTTGAAGAATGCTGGTTCTGCTTTCTTGCAGCGCCGATGTCTTCTGCTAGCACCAGACGCTTCTCCGAAGATTTCACTGCTAGGAAGGGGAAATTTTCACTCTCTTGCTCTCTCTCTCTCTCTCTTCTTATTTAAAGATACGCAACTCGTGGAATATCATTCAATGCACCAGAACATATTTATTTCCACTTTGTACAAAAAACAACTAAACTTTATGACGTAAGTCCACACATTACCGGGCACCCAAGATCAGTTAATTACACATTTTTGAACACAATTAATGACTAAGCTTTTATCGTGGCTGACTATCCACGTCCAGTCCACGTACTCTCAGCAGCAGTCCAACGTCTACTAAAACAGTCACTATCTCGAGTCACTCCATTTGTTTTACAACAATACAAAGCTACATTACTCTTTGCAGCCGGCCGCCCGCACCTCGTGGTCATGCGGTAGCGTTCTCGCTTCCCACGCCCGGGTTCCCGGGTTCGATTCCCGGCGGGGTCAGGGATTTTCTCCGCCTCATGATGGTTGGGTGTTGTGTGATGTCCTTAGGTTAGTTAGGTTTAAGTAGTTCTAAGTTCTAGGGGACTGATGACCGTAGATGTTAGGTCCCATAATGCTCAGAGCCATTTGCAGCCGGCCACGGAGCTTCCGGGCCGTGTGTGTTTATTCTTGGCATGTCGCGTTTAACACTTGCCAGCGCCGACGAACTATCTCCCTTACAGTTTCGCCTGCACAAACAATAAACGGGTGCAGTATCCCATGCTCATCCTGACGCCCTGCTTTAAAATAACGCGTGTTCGAAACGGCTGGAACACAAGTGTCTCCAGACTTCGGTAAAATTCTGGAAGCACTATAGTCTGTCGTCTGTTAATCTGCAAAGGTCTTCGCAATGTAAAGGAGAGGCGGAATTTATCATAACTGTTTGTTCAACACCTACACTTTCGAAGCACCACCCACATATTGGGTGGAAAAAGTGACCAATGACGTAAACTTTCTTAAGAGCACGGAATTTCAGAGTAAGTGTTCGGCGGGCAGAAAATTGTGGAAACCGCGCACGCCTGTGTTGAACGAGAATGGTGAATGACGCTTTCGAGGGCGTCATAAAGAAAATGTGTACTGGTTGCCCATTTTCATTTCCGAAAACCGCAGATGATCACAGAAAACTAACAAAAGCCGATGAAATCTTCTGGGGGGTTATCAATCGATTAACAGTATACTTCTGAAACAAGATTTTGACAAGTTCTTCGTCTGAAGATAACGAGTAGAAAAATATATTCCAAACGACTCTGTCGGTAAACCGAGAAGATTCTGCAGGGAAATTCACCGTAAAGCTTGCACTCTCAGACTAGGAAGACTTTTGCTGCATGGTCCTCGTCAACATGGGCGAGAATGAACATTGATAATCAATCCCTAAGTAGATTATTGAATGGAATACATGCTGTAGCGAATAAAAGAAATAATTTGAAATATACTGAGAGCATTACGTACGAGAACATATGGCAACCTGATTTAGTCTCGATACCTTCTGCGGTATATTCATTTTAAACAAAGGCAAACTGATCGTCTAGCAAAATCCGCACAGTTACCGAGATGTTCTGGCGAAATCTGGATAAGCGAGTCTACACCCTTCTCTGCACAATGTGAGTTATGTACGTAGCTTGACAGCAATAAAAAAAGAGACGCTGTGTTACAACGAACAGTTGGTAGAATCTGACTTTTCCATCTCGAAACGCGCAACAACATGATTTAGATTCAACCGAATAAAAGGACTAACTATCTAGACATTCAGTTCCGGAAGCTCTGTAGTATTTGTAGAATAGGGTCATGGACATTGCATTTCTTTCTGTGATGTCGACTTTCTTCATACTGCATGAACTTTCAGAAAGACAAAATTATATCTTGTACATCTACATCTACATGACTACTCTGCAATTCACATTTAAGTGCTTGGCAGAGGGTTCATCGAACCACAATCATACTTTCTCTCTACTATTCCACTCCCGAACAGCGAGCGGGAAAAACGAACACCTAAACCTTTCTGTTCGAGCTCTGATTTCTCTTATTTTATTTTGATGATCATTCCTACCTATGTAGGTTGGGCTCAACAAGAAATATTCGCATTCGGAAGAGAAAGTTGGTGACTGAAATTTCGTAAGAAGGTCTCGCCGCGACGAAAAACGTCTATGCTGTAATGACTTCCATCCCAACTCGTGTATCATATCTGCCACACTCTCTCCCCTATAACGCGATAATACAAAACGAGCTGCCCTTTTTTGCACCCTTTCGATGTCCTCCGTCAATCCCACCTGGTAAGGATCCCACACCGCGCAGCAATATTCTAACAGAGGACGAACGAGTGTAGTGTAAGCTGTCTCTTTAGTGGACTTGTTGCATCTGCTAAGTGTCCTGCCAATGAAACGCAACCTTTGGCTCGCCTTCCCGACAATATTATCTATGTGGTCCTTCCAACTAAAGTTGTTCGTAATTTTAACACCCAGGTACTTAGTTGAATTGACAGCCTTGAGAATTGTACTATTTATCGAGTAATCGAATTCCAACGGATTTCTTTTGGATCTCATGTGGATCATCTCACACTTTTCGTTATTTAGCGTCAACTGCCACCTGCCACACCATACAGCAATCTTTTCTAAATCGCTTTGCAGCTGATACTGGTCTTCGGATGACCTTACTAGACGGTAAATTACAGCATCATCTGCGAACAGTCTAAGAGAACTGCTCAGATTGTCACCCAGGTCATTTATATAGATCAGGAACAGTAGAGGTCCCAGGACGCTTCCCTGGGGAACACCTGATATCACTTCAGTTTTACTCGATGATTTGCCGTCTATTACTACGAACTGCGACCTTCCTGACAGGAAATCACGAATCCAGTCGTCCATTCCGTAGATACTATTCAAAGTGTCCTCCAGTAACTGACAAGGGTAGGCTATACCTTGCCATACTTCTACTATCGATCCGCATAGTTGTCTGCATTCACTATTTTCTCTTTATTGTGTTCATTATACCAATGAGGACAGGAAGACTGATGAAGTAATGTGACTGTTCTTTGGCTATACAGTGTCAGAAAACTCGGGGTAATTAAAAACAAAGAAGTATGAAAAATTCAGATGATGTCGTTCTAAATATGTAATGGATGTAGTTATGATGTCTGGGTGATGATGTTGTTGCTCCTGTAGATTGCGAAGAAGACAATGTTCAGCGGTTTGATGACCTGCTTTGGATGAAGAGGTGGTTGGCGAAGGATCATGAGAAAGTGGGTGCGTCATACTGTGATGTTACAAAATAAAAGTGAGGTTGTTATTCAATGGCAAAGATGGAAATTGAGATTTTTCTTACTGTTTTATCAATCACAATTGGCGTAAGAATCATGGATTGACCATTGTCATAAAATATTGCATTATGAAATGTGAACAATTTTTACTTGCAGTTTCGCGTGGCTTGAAGCAGTCACAGCTAGCGTGCTGTTGATTAAGAAATTGCATTATCGTCTTTCTAATTACTTCATGATCGTAGGTACGATCATACCCGGTTGTGAAGTTATCGTTATGACAAAACAATTTCCTAAGGGACCAGAAAGTTCTTAAGGGTGCAAAAACAACTGTAACATCACACAAATGGGATATTCAATATTAAAGCTGATGCAAGATGACGATAAAACAGTTTTCTTTTTATCAATGTAACACGCACATTGGACTGCTGATCTTGGTGTCTGTAATCTTAGCAAAATGCATAATTAAAATGAAAATAATACTGAGGAGATGATAGGAATGAGCACTGCTAAATGATTCAGTATTCCCAGAACAAATATTTATTATAACTAAAACATATATCGTACCTTAAGCCTAGTACTACAATGACGGTAGATTTTTATGTCCGTATCATGTCCATTGAGCGCTCTTTTATATAGCCATTGTCCTTTTGAGTCACCCGTGCGTCGTCACGATAAGTTATAACAGTTCTTCTTACACTTCACTCAAACTTAGACGGAACACGTTATTATTTTTTTAGTAAAAAAATTAGATCAGACCGCCACAAATCTGCGTCCGTCTTACTTAAGAAAAACAGTACAAGTGTTTAGCGCTCAAGGCTTCATTTGTTCTCCAGCGAACAAAATAGTGAAGGATCGCATATCTATCCGTATTTTTCTGTTTATATTGCCGCCCAAAGACGACGAATTACATTATTTAGAAAATTCCACCGTCGCTATGCGAAGCCTTATTATACATTAATCATTCTTTATAAACAAGTATTTGCCTTCTGTCTGAAAGTATTAACTATTTGCAGTTTTAATGAAGTCAAAAATAGCGAATATCACAATATATATATATATATATATATATATATATATATATATATATATATATATATGATTAAAAAGGAATTTTCAGATGATCATCCCAATAGCAAAGGTAGAGGGATAGGATATGGCTGTACTTGAGGTTAGGATTGTGTGCCTAAGGATTAGTTGTGCTGTGAGGGTCATGGTGAGATTAGGGTTCCGCAAGAATATACAGGCGGCTGTACATGAAATGAGAGCAGATTCGGGAGAACACGGCTGACATTTGTACGATGCTGGAAGATGTAGGGATGCTCAAAGAGATGAATTTTTTAAGTACAGTAGTTATGAAGCATACAGAGTCTTCGTGGTTGGAGCGCGAACCAGGGACATGTTTAGATGTAGTGCTTCATCAACAAGGCACTTGGAAATCGTCAGCTAACTTATTTTTTTCATGAGCTGGGGGTATGTTTTGTTATATTTTGTAGCAGATCGGTGAAATAGATAACGAGGATTGACGATTGTGGGTTAGAACATGGTTTAGATGGTGACTGCACTTACAAGGGCAACAGATGGGCGTCGCTGGCAACGGTATGTTGGAATGACGATCGGGAAGATTCTGCGTGATATCTACACTGGTAAATGAAGGCGCAGTGGGTAATGAGAAAGTCAATAGCTGAGAATGGACGAGAAAAAGGGTTGTGAAAGTGCTGCGGATGTGAAGGCCCTTTCATGTCTGGAATTCGAGAGCTGAGGTTCCATAGTCAATCAGAATCCACAGCTTCATACCACCTACGCAAAAAGGAGTACCGGTGCTGGGTGGCATTAGTGACAGAGCAGATTCTCAACTAGAGTCTGCTGCCACGTTTAATTAAAACTTCGCGAGTTCACGTCGTTTTCAAGCAAACACGACAGTTTATTGGAACTCAAAACCAATTTCACTATATCAGAGGTAGTGAGCATACCAGGAATTTCGACTGGGAGAAATCTGTTAAGGTGCTAGACTCGCATTCGTAAGGAAGGCAGTTCAACTGCCCGTTTAGGGTTACGATTTGGGAATCCCGGGTGAGTTCAATGATGTCACTTAACGTCAACTCCGTGATGCACATGATTGCCTGTCAGTTGCAGAACAGTCTCCCTTTTTCGTTCCACCGCCCTTCGGGAAGTGAAAAATGCCTCCCACAGCGGCCATCATGCCCATGCTGACAACGACTCGTCTGCAGGAGCACGTGGACCTGTTCTTTCAGCAAGACAACGCATCACTCCATCACAACTTATACCGTCACAATAGTATAAGGAACACTACATGGCCATGAGAGCTTTTACGAGCAGTCCCCCCTCCCCCTGATGCATACATCAGGGACGCTTTCGAGCGGAAAATCCTAATCTTGGACTCAGTTACGGTTAATCTGAATGTATTAGATGAAAATATTCGTCAATTTTGTCATTTTTTTCTTTGAAATATACTGAAATGACTGCGAATGTAGAAGTGGTTTTTATTTGTGCAAGCAGAGGAATGTACTTTGTTGTGACAGTTCTGCTGTTGTTATGATAACCTTTTGTATGAAAGGCTATGTGAGTGTCTTGAGAATGCTAACTTCTTTTTAGGCATAGGAATAATTTTACATCCGCAACCTCAAATAGCATCAGAGACTGTAGGGCAATTATCTGTATCAAGTACGATGCCTGACAAATGAAGCACTCATAAGATATGTTCGGATGTCAATGTAACTTTGTACATACACACAGACACAAACACACACACACACACACACACACACACACACACACACACACACACTATCGGGAAATATGTAGATGAGTAGAACTGCAATTATTGAGTGGAATGTCCAAAATATGTTTGGAGATGAAATCAATTGTTTCCAACACTAGCAAGTATACGAAAAGTAAATGTAGTTGATTTTAATTTTTTGATCAGCTCAGTAATATGCTTCTTCCAAAACAGGAAGAAACGTTAGGATTTAATTTGCCGTCGACGACTGTGTCATGCATGGAGAACAAAATCGGACGTCCCTTTCAAAGGAACCATCCCGGCATTTGCCTGGAGCGATTTAGGGAAATTACGAAAACTTTAAATCTGAATGGCCGGAGCGCGGGTTTGAACTGTCGTTCCCCCGAATGCGAGTCCAGTGTGATAACCACTACGTCGCCTCGCTCTTTGCTAACCCATATGAACCAAATAATCCTACTGCGGTTTATCATGTGTTTGGAATCCCGGAGGACGCTCTGAGCAGTCAACGATTTCAGATAGACTAGTAGGTCAAAACCGTCGTGGATTCTTGGTCTGTTCACAATAAATTCTAAAAAGACGCACGACGAATGCTTTATCCAAATGGGACGGAAATCAGAAGATGTAATGTACATGTACAAACAAATGACTACAATTTCAGAAAAATTGGAAGATTTATTCCAGAGAAAGAGCTTCACAACTTGGGCAAGGCAGTAACGGATTGGACCACCTCAGGCTCTTATGCAAGCAGTTATCCACCTGGGTATTCATTGAAAGAGTTGGTCGATGTCACGCCAGATCCGGTCCATATCGCATGTTAGATCACACGCGCCAAATTTACAGGATTTGGCGTAACATCCCTCAGGAGGAAGTCGAACTACTCTATCAGTGTCAAGCCGAATAATTGCTTGCGTAAGAGCCTGAGGTGGTCCAACCCGTTATTGACTTACCCAATTTGTGAAGCTCTTTCTGTTGAATAAATCATCCAATTTTTCTGAAACTGTAATCATTTGTTTACCTGTACATGTACATCACGCCTATGATTTCCGTCTCATTCGGATAATTGCTTCGTGGTGGGTATTTTTGTAGAGTGTATTTGGAACAACGATGTGAGAACCAAATTGAAAAATCGGTGTTTGATTGTTATACGTACATAGGCAGGGATGTGTAGACGACCAAGAGGCAAATAATCAGTCACAACAAACACACGTCCAGAATCAAATGGTTTTCATGATATGGCGCACCATGACTGAGGACATGAACGCCATATAACAGAGGCCCCAAGGATGCGTACTGTAGGTTTGCACTTGAGGACAAATACATTACAAGTGCTACACAAGGCCACCATTCCTACGTACACACGCTACAGCACGTCTCCTTTTCGATACCCTTATACGTTCGTAAATCCCAGGTGTGTTCTACACTACTGGCCATTCAAATTGCTGCACCACGAAGATGACGTGCTACAGACGCGAAATTTAACCGATAGAAATAAGATGCTGTCATACACAAATGATTAGCTTTTCAGAACATTGACACAAGGCTGGCGGCGGTGGCGACACCTGCAACGTGCTGACATGCGGAAAGTTTCCAACCGATTTCCCATGCACAAACAGCAGTTGATCGGCGTTGCCTGATGAAACGTTGTTGATTTGCCTCGTGTAAGGAGGAGAAATGCGTACCATCACGTTTCCGACTTTGATAAAGGTCAGATTGTAGCCTATCGCGATTGCGGTTTATCGTATCGCGACATTGCTGCTCGCGTTGGTCGAGATCAAATGACTGTTAGCAGAATATGGAATCGGTGGGCTCAGGAGGGTAATACGGAACGCCGTACTGGATCCCAACGGCCTCGTATCACTAGCAGTCGAGATGACAAGCATCTTATCCGCATGGCTGTAACGGATCGTGCAGCCACGTCTCGATCTCTGACTCAACAGATGGGGACTTATGCAAGACAACAACCATCTGCACCAACAGTTCGAAGACGTTTGCAGCAGCATGGACTATCAGCTTGGAGACCATGGCTGCGGTTACCCTTGACGCTGCATCACAGACAGGAGCGGATGCGATGGTGTACTCAACGACGAACCTGGGTGCACGAATGGCAAAACGTCATTTTTTCAGATGAATCCAGGTTCTGTTTACAGCATCATAATGGTCGCATCCGTGATTGGCGACATCGCGATGAACGCCCATTGGAAGCGTGTATTCGTCATCGCCATACTGGCGTATCACCCGGCGTGATGCTATGGGGTGCGATTAGTTACACGGATCGGTCACCTCTTGTTCGCGCTGACGGCACTTTGAACAGTGGACGATACATTTCAGATGTGTTACGACCGGGGCTCTACCTTTCATTCGATCCCCGCGAAACCCTACATTTCGGCATGTTGCAGGTGCTGTACTGACCTTTCTGGATACCGAAAATGTTCGACTGCTGCCCTGGCCAGCACATTCTCCAGATCTCTCACCAACTGAAAACGTCTGGTCAATGGTGGCCGAGCAACTGGCTCGTGACAATACGCCGGTCACTACTCTTGATGAAACGTGGCATCGTGTTGAAGCTTCATGGTCAGCTGTACTTGTACACGCCATCCAAGTTCTATTTGACTCAATGCCCAGGCGTATCAAGACCGTTATTACGGCCAGAGGTGGTTGTTCTGGGTACTGTTTTCTCAGGATCTATGCACTCAAATTTCTTGAAAATGTAATCACATGTCAGTTCTAGTATAAAATATTTGTCCAATGAATACCCCTTGATCATCTGCGTTTGTTCTTAGTGTAGCAATTTTAATGGCCAATAGTGTAAATGCTTTGATATTTTTTCACAGAGTGCTCTCATACTTTATCGACACTCAGTAACTTTGGGATACACGAAAGGTTTTAAATACTCCCACAAAAAAATGGTCCGTCTGGTTCATGTTGGGGACCTGTGAGGCCATGGTGTTGAGGATCCATGACCCGGATGTTGAAGATTTGCAATAAGTATTCCCGAACAGTCTCATGAAAGTGTGGCAGTGCACCATAATGCTTGTACCACACACGTATGCTTTCACTCTAAGGGATATCATCCAAAAATTACCGTTAGCTAATGTGGCATGAGTGCACTTGTGCATGCATCGTATTCAGGAAACCATTGGTTTCTGGACCTGTGTTTATTAGCATTTATTTGGTTGTGGGCGCTGATGGCCTCACTGTTGAACGCCCTATACATACCAGCACCACCGCCACCCTCACCTCCATCACCATTTCATTGTCATCATCTTGCCCATTTCGTTTGTACCTAAACAGCCTAATTTTTGTCAGAAAAGTTCACCTGGACGCTACTCCTGGAAAGAAGCTGATATGTTTTTTGTTGACTGTAGGGAAGCAACTGAGGGTGGTCAATGGCGAACGGCGGCCAGTTCTTTCACAAGCTGCGACATCGTCGCGAAAAAACACAGTGACCCGTATATGTAATAAGTTTCCTTTAATTTACGTCTATGGTCACAGTCTTTTCTGTTTAACTGATTACCGGTTTCGGTCTTTAATGACCATCATCAGATCTGTCTCATAAAATCAAAGTCCTAATGCACTGCAGCCATAGTGGCATAGTCAACTGTTAAATGCGGAATCAGCACCAACATTTATATATATTTAATGATGCTGGTGCTGATTCCGCATTTAACAGTCGACAATGCCACAATGGTTGCAGTGCATTAGGACTTTGATTTTATAAGACAGATCTGATGACGGTCATTAAAGACCGAAACCGGTAATCAGTTAAACAGAAAAGATTGTGACCATAGACTTACTAGGCCAGCTCTTTGGCATCGTCGGCGCTGCTCGGCGCTGGCCTCGCCGACACTCTCGGCTCGACACCCGCCGTTTCAGGCGGCCGCAGCACAGAGCAGCTCTGCCTCTCCCTGTCTCTCTTTAAAAGGTTGACGACCGCTCAACGGCGCGGCGCCGGCGCGGGCGGATAGCCCAATGGCAGCCGCAGGGGCCGGGCCGGGCAAGCGACGCCGGCGCTAGCTGGGACCTCTGAACCGAGCCGTGCTGGGGCACGCCACGGACCCCGTTCTCACCACGCCAGTTGTCATACGCTAGCCCACTCGGCTTAAGTAGGGCAGCAAATGAGGTGACTATCCAAAAAGATCTACAAGTGTCGCAATCGTGTGCAACGGTCGTCACTTTACCTCCTTCAGCCGGCCGGAGTGGCCTAGCGGTTCTAGGCGCCATAGTCTGGAACCGCGCGACCACTGCGGTCGCAGGTTCGAATCCTGCATCGGGCAAATATGTGTGTGATGTCCTTATGTTAGCTAGGTTGAAGTAGTTCTAAGTTATAGGAGACTGATGACCTGAGACATTAAGTACCATAGTGCTCAGAGCCATTTCACTCATTTTTTTACCCCCTTCAGACCTGTGATTAATAATCTCTAAGCAACTTTATGCCGTTATATGGTCCTTTTTCTCGCGTTAAGGCCTTGAAAGAAACACGTTCGAATTTCAGTTCTTAATCTTTTATTGTTCTTTGCTTTCTTTTCAGTAGTTCTCCATTGGTGCCTTTTCTCTTACTTCATACAAACTTCATACAATTTTCTTTTCTTCCTGTCTTGGATACTTATAGTTTTATAAATTTTCCCTAAAAATCTCTCTTTCTAATACTTGTTCTTCTTAGAAGGAGGGTCAGCGATGGCCGTAATATTGATGGTTTATTGATAGCAAAATCGATTTTCAGTCACTTAGTGATCATCTCCAGTGCTGGAAGTTAAAAATTTCACACAGAGACCAGCAAATAACAAACAAAAGACCACAAATACACCTGAGTACAAACCAACTGTTGTAAAGAACATACCTGCCGTGTGCAAATGGTTCAAAGGGCTCTGAGCACTATGGGACTTAACTGCTGTCGTCATCAGTCCGCTAGAACTTAGAACTACTTAAACCTAACTAACCTAAGGACATCACACACATCGATGCCCGAAGCAGAATTCGAACCTGCGACTGTAGCGCTTAGAACCGCTCGGCCACTCCGGCCGGCTGCCGTGTACCAATTAAGCTCATAGGCACTGGTATCAAGTTATTATCAATAACCAAAGCTAAGAAACAATAACAATAACTGTGATTGTTTCTTAGCTTTGGTTACTGATAACAACTTGATACCAGTGCCTATGAGTTTAATTTGTACACCACAAATATGTTCTTTCCAACAGTTGGTTTATACTCAGGTGTATATGTGGTCTTTTGTTTTTTTATTCACTAGCCGCTATGTGAAATTTTTAACTTACGACACGAGATGATCACTATGTGACTGAAAATCGATTTTGCTATCAATAAACCATCAATATTACGGCCAACGCTGATCTTCCTTCTAATTTCACGTATATGGTCGTTGTGCAGACGGCACTCCATGGAGTCGCCAATCAACGCTTGTTCTTCTGTTATGTTACTCCTTTGTAACTCTTTGCTAACCTCTTGAATTCAGGTGATTGGTAATTTCTTATCCCTAAGGAGGTCTGCTTCGTTAGTCTGCTGTGCTCCGAGTTCATGAGCACGTCCATGTCCATGACCATGTGCAAGAAATAGTAATGTTCTGTTCCTTCCTGTTTATGTTATGTTTTCTATGTTCTTTGTTTTTCTATGTTTAATTGTTACCTCTTAATATTCCGAATGCTGCATTTTTCTGAGCACCTAATATTTTTCGTATAATTCTTCTTTTTAATAGTTTCAACTTATAATTTAATAGTAGACATCTGCCGACATCTAATAAATTGGCTTTCGCTACTGTGTTGTAGTGCTTTAGCTTAAATATTTTTATTGTTGGTATTCTTAGTAAGAGCAAACGCTTTTGTATCTTTCTCTCTAAAGTATTTTTTTTTTTTTTTTTGTAAATCGTTTTTCTTATGCCCAGCTGAAACTGCAATCGTCCGGCCATAACTGTGGATTCTCTGATTGCTCTGGGAGATGGCTCATCTTAACTACAACATATGAAACTTTTGTTCGCTTTATTACACGAATGATAAAAAGATTTACTGAACATGATAAAATCCTTGGTTGCAGGAGTGCTTGATAGTTTGCAGCTGTCACTGCCTATAAAAGCATCACCTGATGCACTGATTAACAAACTCTGGCCTTGACGTACAGTGTTGGACATTTACAGAACAACATGGCCATCTGAGATTTGAAAAACTCTTTAGACCTGCTCAGTGACGATGACTGCTTCAGCTGAGGTGACCAACTGGTGCAGAGCGCTTTCACATTGGGCCCTACATTGATCTGCTTGCAAGACCGCTGCTGTGCTGAGAGAGAGGGGTATCTTCAGGAGCGCCTCCCATTCGTCGCTGCGGATTGCAGTGATATATCGTGAAGTCTTTTATATCGATGTGCGTTGCCGACTTTCGTGTGGCACCGCTATCTTTGGACGATACCACAGTTTCGTGAATAGCTTCACCAAAAAATATGAAATGTTTTATCTTTTCAATTTTCCCAACATTTTTATTTAATATTTGGAGTATTTTCTACACTTCTCACAAATTTCGTTTTCTCTACACAGATTCTTAAGTCGCTCTTGTAGGTTCTTCCTTCCAGGAGAATGACTTGCGCTGCAGAAGCACTAGGGCTTTCAGAAACTATGGCAAAATTTTGCGCAAATGCTACGTTATTTATTGCAGCACATTAGTTGTTTATCCGTAGCACGTGTGGCGATATGAGGGGTTCTCTAAGTTTTTAATTTCAAATTCTTGCATTTTTCTCTTTGATACACTTTTAAAAAGTAGAAATAAACTACAGACTTGCCTGGAAGATTCATTTATTTACACAAGTCGACAAAGTTGACATATCTCACTCATAACTGTAATTTTGACATTGTATCTGTCAGTTTCTAGGATCATGTTGGCCAAGTGTACTCCAAAATCATGCATTACCTTATCCACTATTATTATTATTTCTTTCCTTTCTCAGACATTATGTCTGGTCAGAAGTAGAAAGTGACGCGGACCTTCGTCAATCGTGGCTTCCTTTTAACTGTACGATATGTGTTCTATTGCATTTAGGAACTTTCGGGTAATTGAACATGTATCAATAATTACGGATTTCTGTAGTTGTACATGTAAGTTTGGATGTAGCTGTATTGCATTGATGTACTGGTGGATATTATGTGGTATGACTCCTGTAGCTGATAGTATAATTGGTATAATGTCAAGTTTATCCTGATGCCACATATCCTTGACTTCCTCAGCCAGTTGGATGTATTTTTCAATTTTTTCTCCTGTTTTCTTTTGTATATTTGTTGTATTGGGTATGGATATTTCGATATTATGGACGCTAATAGCCAATTTGCACCTGCACAAAATATTTTAAAATGTTGCTTGCCCGTATTTCTTTCATCTTTCGCTATTGGTTTGTTCACTCTCTTCAGATTCACTCTCTTCAGACGAATCTGACGCGCACTCGTAGCTCGATTTGTGCTAGGTCATCAAAGAGGCTGTAGCGATGAGAATGTGCACCAGTACCTCTAACAACGGCCAAGACTGTAATGTCTGTTGCATGGAAGCGGGGTCTCTCTGTTCAAAGCTAACAGAGAAATTCAACAAGTTTTTCACTTTCCAACGGACACACTAGCATCGCAGATATCGATAAAAAATCTGTAATATGACGACAGCGAGCTGTTTCTCGTGGAGTCGATGGAAACAGCCGTAGAAAGCTTGATTTTTTTTTCTTACTAGACAAGGCAATGTGGTTCATGGTGTGGGTTCCTGGTATCATGTCCTAGTTCATGAACCACGGGCAACGTACGAGTGGCCAAGTAAGTGGACCTGACAGTCGGGATACCAGTTACTTTGGAATAAGTGTGGGCATCTCGGACATATTCTGAGTCATGGTCACCTGTGTGCTCATACGGCAAAGACTACCAAATCCACCGGTTAGTCTCACAACCGTTAGGGGTAAAACTCAATGGGACCCGGGGCAAGTAAGGCTAGGAACCTGCTTCCCTGGTACCATAAATATGATGCTGGCAACAATCAGAGCAAAATGCCTCGGACCTTTGGAGGTGACGGAATCCCACCTCTAATTGACAAATCAGGGACTCCTAAGATACGACTCGGCAAACGAATGGTAACGAGATGTGGAGCTATTAATATCAATGGGGGCTACTCTGGGAAGAAGGTAGAGCTGGCACAGGCTGCAAGTGAGGTGGGGCTGGACGTTTTAGCTGTTAGTGACATTCGGGTAAGGGGTGAGAAAGAAGAGGTGGGAGAATACAAGGTCTACCTGTCAGGAGTCAAAGCAGGAATAGCACAATTGGGGTGTAGGGCTTTTCATCAGGAAAGAAATGGAACCCAGCGTAGTTGCAATAAGGTATGTAAACGAACAACTGATGTGGATAGATTTGACAGTGTCTAGCAAGAAAATTAGGATTGTGTCCGTATATTCGCATTGTGAAGGGACAGATTAAGATAAGATGGATAGTTTATATGACGCACTCAGTGATGTAGTTGTTAGAGTAAAAGGACAAGGACAGTGTTCTGCTCATGGGTGATTTTAATGCCAGGATTGGAAATCGAACAGAAGGGTACGAAAAGGTTATGGGTAAATTTGGAGAGGATATGGAGGCCAACATGAACGGAAAGCAACTCATGGATTTCTGTGCCAGTATGGGCTTAGTAATCACAAACTCCTTTTTTAAACATAAGAACATTCACTGGTATACTTGGGAAGGCAGGGGAACCAGATCTGTCATTGAATATACAATAACAGATCAGGAATTCAAGGAAGGCTCTGAGGGACCCGCGTGTATTCAAGGGATTCTTTGACGACACTGATCACTATTTAATCTGCAGTGAAATTGGTATTGTGAGGCCGAAAGTGCAGGAGGTCAGGTCCATGTGTAGGAGGATAAGAGTGGAGAAACTTCAGGATAAGGAAATCAGACAAGTATATAACAGCGATCTCAGAAAGGTACCAGTTAGTTGAACGTAGTCAATTGCAGTCACTGGAAAACGAATGGACGAGGTACAGGGACACAGTACTAGAAGTGGCCAAAGAATGTCTTGGAACAGTAGTGTGTAAAAGTAGGATGAAGAAAACAGCTTGGTGGAATGACACAGTCAAGGCAGCCTGTAAAAGGAAAAAGAAGGCATATAAAAAATGGCTACATACTAGAACTCAGGTAGACAGAGAAAGTTATGTTGAAGAAAGAAACAAAGCCAAAGAGATAATTACAGCAACCAAGAAGAAATCTTGGGAAGACTTTGAAAACTGGTTGGAGACCTTGGGTCAAGCTGCTGGAAAACCATTCTGGAGTGTAATTAGCAGTATTCGAAAGGGAGGTAAGAAGGAAATGAGTTTTGGACAGTTCACGAAAACTGCTGGTGAATCGTGTTGATGCCTTGGGCAGACGGAGGGAATATTCTGAAGAGTTGCTCAATGTAGGTGAAAATACGATCAGTGATGTTTCAGATTTAGATGTACAGTGGGACAGGGATGATGATGGAAATAGTATCACATTTGAGGAACTGGAGAAAATGGTCAATAGATTTCAGTACAATAAAGCAGCTGGGGTGGATGAAATTAATTCGGAACTCATCAAATACAGTGGAATGTCAGGTCTTAAATGGCTACACAGAATAATTGAAATGGTGTGGGAGTCGAGACAGGTTCCATCAGACTGGACGAAAGCAGTAATCACACCAAACTTTAAACATGGAAACAGAAAAGATTGTAACAACTACAGAGGTATCTCTTTAATCAGCGTTGTGGGTAAAATCATCTCAGGTATTGTTGAAAGGAAAGTGCCAGTATTAGTAGAGGTCAAATTGGATGAAAATCAGTGTGGGTTTAGGCCTTTTAGAGGTAGTCAGGACCAGATCTTTAACTTACGGCAAATAATGGAGAAGTGTTATGAGTGGAACAGGGAATTGTATCTATGTTTTATAAATCTAGAAAAGGCATACGACCGGGTTCCTCGGAGGAAGTTATTGTCTGTTCTACGTGATTATGGAATAGGAGGCAAACTTTTGCAAGCAATTAAAGGTCTTTACATGGATAGTCAGGCAGCAGTTAGAGTTGACGGTAAATTGAGTTCATGGTTCAGAGTAGTTTCAGGGGTAAGACAAGGCTGCAACCTGTCTCCACTGTTGTTCATATTATTTGTGGATCATATGTTGAAAACAATAGACTGGCTGGGTGAGATTAAGATAGGTGAACACAAAATAAGCAGTCTCGCATATGCAGATGACTTAGTTGTGATTGCAGATTCTATTGAAAGTTTGCAAAGTAATATCTCAGAGTTAGATCAGAAATGTAAGGACTATGGTATGAATATTAGCATCTCCAAAACGAAAGTAATGTCAGTGGGAAAGAGATATAAACGGATTGAGTGCCAAATAGGAGGAACAAAGTTAGAACAGGTGGACGGTTTCAAGTACTTAGGATGCATATTCTCACAGGATGGCAACATAGTGAAAGAACTGGAAGCGAGGTGTAGCGAAGCTAATGCAGTGAGCGCTCAGTACGATCTACTCTCTTCAGCAAGAAGGAAGTCAGTACCAAGACTAAGTTATCTGTGCACCGTTCAATCTTTCGACCAACTTTGTTGTATGGGAGCGAAAGCTGGGTGGGTTCAGGTTACCTTAACAATAAGATTGAGGTTACGGATATGAAAGTAGCTAGGATGATTGCAGGTACTAGTAGATCGGAACAATGGCAGGAGGGTGTGCACAATGAGGAAATCAAAGCAAAACTGGGAATGGACTCTACAGATGTAGCAGTCAGGGCGAACAGGCTTAGATGGTGGGGTCAGGTTACACGCATGGGAGAAGCAAGGTTACCCAAGAGACTCATAGGTTGAGCAGTAGAGGGTAGGAGAGTTGTGGCAGACCAAGGAGAAGGTACCTGAATTCGGTTAAGAATGATTTTGAAGTAATAGGCTTAACATCAGAAGAGGCACCAATGTTAGCACTGAATAGGGGATCGTGGAGGAATTTTATGGGGGGGACTATGCTCCAGCTCCAGACTGAGCGCTGAAAGGCATAATCAGTTAAATGATGTTGATGATGATGACAAGGCAATGACAGAGAAAGTTTTATAGTAGAATTCCGTCACAAGAAAGTATGCTACTTATCTTCCATGCTTTTCTCTTGATTCGTTACCAAACTCAAAGGGCTGAAGGCTGGATGAAGGCTGTGAGCTCGGAATATGGAAGTTATTTAAGCTGGATTGCAATGTCACCTCATGGGAATGTGTGCAAGCTAGGCGGATCGTCTACACACTGTCACTTCGCTTAGCGCAATACCCGACGGTAAAGGTAAGGTTATGGGATACCGTAGGTGTTAGAAGAAGTCAGAATGTACTAGCAGAATTGAGGAAGTCCAGTGACATCTGTTGATGGCCAAAGCATCATTGTAACGGATGTTCTTGATCAAGCTCGTATGGTAAATTTTTCACACTGCTAAGAAGTGAAAGGATACGAAACATGTTGTCCCATCGCTACCAATGTTAACACTTGCTTGCTCGAGAAGATATATACATACAAACTCATCAAACAATATCCACTGTGTTTTTTTTTCTTTCTAAGAACCAAATAACGTTAAAGCAGCTACAGCTTTTTCCTAAAACAGAACTGCCTTTTTCGCTGTTAATGTTTTAATAACCATCGTTTCACCAATTTTTGTTCCTGTTTATGCTATTCAAAAACGTGACATTCCGTAGGTGTTCCTGATCTGGGACTAGATGGTTAAAGAGAATCAGCTCTAGTAAAAAGGAAAGTTACCCAAGTTGAAAGCTATACTTGGGAAAGACGTACTACAGATGTTAAACATGGTGTAATAGGAAGCCAAGACAAAGCATACAAAATAATGAATATGTGAAACTGATTGGTTAAAATACAGTAAAACACTCTGGACAGATGTGCAAAATAAGCAGAAGTTTCCGAGTGAACCGGGTAGAAATGTTAACGTACTAGCGTTGAAGGAACTACAGGATGCCATGAAGTCTAGCAAGAACAGGAAGACTCCAGTATGTGCTAAAATCGATACAGAACGAATAAAATATGCACTTAACATATTTGATTTTATGAATATGTGCTGGCAAAGTGGTTATATATCTGAAGAATGGAATAAAGCACATTTTATGAGAAACGAAATAGACATCAACGTCAGAACTACAAAGGAATTAGCCTTCTAAATATATGTTATAAATTATATGCTAGAATTTTAAGAATTACGATCCTCGCCAATCGGTGGAAATGTATTACCAGATGCACAACATGTTTTTCTCAAAGAACGATCATGCTGAGATTGTATCATCGGAAAAGATGTTTAAGAAAGTACATGAAAACGAACTGTTGGGAATTTCAAGAAACAGATGGATTCTATCTCATTTTATAGGAGCCGTACACTGTTTATACATACATGAATAAGAAAATACAAATACTAACAGCAGAAAACAGACATAATAAGGCTGAAATAATCCAAGGAGTCTGACGAGGGTGTCCCCTTTCACGGAGATTTAAACATTTTAAAATTTATAATGTGAATGTTCGTACACTGTTTTTTGCTAGCGACATACTAACTGCTAGGCAGAAGGAAAATGAACTAAAAAAAACTGTTTTCAATTTAAGTAAAACAGCCAGAGAATACGATCTGTAAATCTTCATTAGAAAGACAAATTCGATGGAATTTTTAGGACATCGACCTATGCCACTTAAAATCGAAACTCAAAACCAGATAATAGATCGAATAAAAAGACAGTTAAATAGTTTGGGTGCAATATTACATGTGGGGCAAATAATTAAATACAAAGTAAATTAGATCTGTTTAATTACTTCTGTGCTACCATACACAGAACATTGGGAAAGAAAGTCTACACACATACTCTGCTGAAGTTCTACAAGGTTACTGCTGCACCTGCACTGTTCTATGGATGCGAAAACTGAACTCTGAAGAAGAGAGACGAAAAGAAAATAGAAGCATGTGGAATGAACTTGTTTACATAAGTGCCTTGATAGACGGTAATGGATAAAAAGCAAAGTGATGACATTCGAGCTCAACTGAACATGCAAAACATAATTGACAATATTAAATATGGTGGAAAGGACACACAAACCGTATATCAAATGCTAGAATCACTAAAGAAACAAAATAATGTTAATCAATAGCCAGAAGATCTACGGGAAGACCAATGAAGACATGACTTGATCAACTCTCAAGGAGATGGAACGCACCGAAGGGTCCTATCCCAGTTTACGATGACTTATGCAGAGCAAAGCTTTCACATTGTGCAGATATTGTAAAACCTTTCTTATGTTTAACGTCTTTTGTAGCAGAGTACCCACAGAAAAAAATATCGAAGTCACGGAAGCTTCTGAAAGTGTTACTAAAATAAAGCAAGCTATGAAATGAAAGTTAAGAAGGGAAAAAGAACAAAATCCACTCCTATAACACGGCAGACGACATCACTGCTCCGCGTTCCTCGGAACCTCCCACTATCCCCACAGTAACGTCCATATTTTGTTTCAAAGTATTCTTGACGTTGAAGTCCAACTTCCGTTCCGTTGACAGCTGCGTGAGTGCTGCCATTTGAAGTGTCTTTCGGAATGTTTAGACGTCCCGTTGCGTGACATTGTGATTCTCCTGCATTCAACGCTCTTTTAAAAAATCAGAGGTCGATTTTACCAATCGCTCTATTTAAAATCAACTGGTTCAGATGAAAATTGTTACTTTATCCATAACCTAAACTCCACACAATAGAAGTTGGTTCCGATGAAACGCAACGGACACTTTCGGAAACTACAAAAAATTGCTTGGAATTATCCGTTGCTTTTAACATCAATCCTTCTACCTATATCTACTTTGTCAGTTTAGTTCCTGCTTTTAAAATTTTCGTATTTGGTTTGTCTTTTGGATATTATCTGTAGCTTACTAATACGTATTGGAAGTACGAACCACCTGTTATTGGCTGTGACGCATTAGGTTTTTTGGGAGAAAACTTCTACGTACTAATTCTGCAAAGCTTAATAAGAAAACACTTCTCATTTAATTTACTAAACGAAAAGTCTTTTGATCCAAGTGATGTGTGTCGGTTGGAGCAGGAGGTCGAAATACCTCGCTTAACTTAGAAGACTATGTTTTAATTTCTAATAAGTAACACAAACATCAATAAATACCTTTCATTACACTTTGCTTGGACGGAATCCAATTACAGCTTTGTAACCTTGTAAGAAAACTGAATCTTTTAATGTATATCGTTATAATATTCTATTCGATTTTATTTTGGAATTTTTCTAGTGGTTTGTTTTTGTATGTTTTTCGGCCCTTCCTCTCTTTCCTACTAATTTCAATGAAAACAGTATAAACACAAATTGCAAACGATCGGAACCGGCAGTTGTGAGGCAGTCCCAATGTCATTGGGATGCATTTAACCATCTATTTTATAAACAATCAACGTAATTAAAATGTACACAAATCTTAATTTTCGTCACAGGACACGTTTTAATTTTGACATAGGGCTTGTATGACGTCATAAGTCCAAAGAATAAAAGCAGCAGCCGCAACTGAAAGGGGGGTTGTGGTCTTTGCTTTGGCAGCAGTTCTTGCGTGGGCACTTGTTACGGTGAGAGTCTTGGCAGATACTTTCAGGAAACGACACAGATGCGGATGTTTACAAGATGGCACTGCTTACTTTTGCGTAGCTTGAAGATGGTAACATCGTATTTCCACCATTCAGTGGATCGCTGTCATGTTGACAATGGAGAAAAGAACAGCAGTCGAACGTGAAATCAGTCCTTTTATTACAGCATATCTAGAATTCAGCTATTACGTAGGGATCTGCAGTGCATCTAACAGGTGACACTTATCTAGAATGTCACTGGTGGGCTAACGTTACCTGTACTTAGACGCAATGAAGATCACAATGAGACAGGTGAAATCTAGATATGCAGTAATAAAACGACGGATTTCGCAGTCGACCGTTATTCTTTCCTCCAAAATCTATACTGGATGATCGCTGTGCGCAACAGATCATATGGATTCCGTTCTCATGTTGTTTATTATCACGACAATAAGATCATTCCAAGTGTTCGCTTGTTATTTATAAAACTGAAAGATCAGCACAGACACACATATGAAGCTGTGCACTTGCAACTTGGAGAACAGACAACTACAAATCAGATGTATCCACTGGCGTTGTGGATTTGGGAATTTACATCTACATCTACACCTACACCTACATCGATACTCCGCAAGGGGGTGGAAGGTACCCTGTACCTCTACTAGTCATTTCCTTTCCTGTTCCACTCGAAAATACTACGAGGGAAAAGCGACTGTCTATATGCTTTCTTATCAGCCCTAATTTCTCGTATCTTATCTTCGTGGTCCTTGCGCGTAGTGCATGTTGGCGGCAGTAGAATCGTTCGGCAATCAGCTTCAACTGCTGGTTCTCTAAATTTTCTCAATAATGTCTCCCGAAAAGAACGTTGCCTTCCTTCCAGGGATTACCATTTGAGTTCCCGAAGCATCTCAGTAACATCTGTTTTTCGAACCTACCGGTAACAAATCTAGTAGCCCGCCTCTGAATTGCTTCGATGTCTTCCTTCAATGCGACCTGGTAAGGATCCCAAACAGTCGAGCGGTACTCAAGAACAGGTCACTCCAGGTTCCTATTGGAGCCTCCTTTACAGGTTAACCACTCTTTCCTAAAATCCTCACAATAAACCGAAGTCGGCCATTCGCCTTCCCTAGCACAGTTCTCACACTATGGTTCCAACTTATATCGCTTTGCAACGATACGCCCAGGTATTTAAACGATTTGACTGTGTGAGGAAGGACACCAGTAATACAGTAGCCGGCCGTTGTGGTCGAGCGGTTTTAGGCGCTACACTCTGCAACTGCGCGACCGCTACGGTCGCAGGTTCGAATCCTGTCTCGGGCATGGATGTGTTTGATGTCCTTAGGTTAGTTAGGCTTAAGCAACTTCGACATCTTATTGTAAACCACGGGATCATCAGCAAACAGCCGCAGATTGCTCCCCACCCTATCCGCCAAAACATTTACGTATGTAGAGAAAATAGCGCACTTCCCTGGGACACTCCTGACAACACCCTTGTCTCTCATGAACACTCGCCAACGAGGACAACAAAATGGTTCATATGGCTCTGAGCACTATGGAACTCAACTGCTGTGGTCATCAGTCCCCTAGAACTTAGAACAACTTAAACCTAACTAACCTAAGGACATCACACACATCCATGCCTGAGGCATGGACAACAAAATGGTTCATATGGCTCTGAGCACTATGGAACTCAACTGCTGTGGTCATCAGTCCCCTAGAACTTAGAACAACTTAAACCTAACTAACCTAAGGACATCACACACATCCATGCCCGAGGCAGGATTCGAACCAGCCACCGTAGCAATCGCACGGTACCGGACTGCACGCCTAGAACCGCGAGACCACCGCGGCCGGCCCGAGGACAAAATACTGGGTTCTATTATTTAAGAAGTTCTGCAGTCACTCTCTTATCTATGAACTTATTCCGTATGCTCATACCTTCGTTAACAGACTGCAGCCAGGCACTGTGTCAAATGCTTTCCGAAAATGGAGAAATATGGAATCTGCCTGTTGCCATTCATCCATTGTTCGCAGTATATCATGAGAAAGAAGCTGAGTTTCGCACCAGAGATGCTTTCTAAAACCAAGCTGATTCGCGGACATAAGCTGCTCAGTCTCAAGAAAGTTTATTATATTCGAACTAATTCAAATGGTTCAAATAGCTCTAAACACTATGCGACTTAACATATGAGGTCATCAGTCCCCTAGACTTAGAACTACTTAAACCTAACTAACGTAAGGACAACACACACATCCATACCTTAGGCAGGATGCGAACCTGCGACCGTAGCAGCAGCGCGGTTCCGGACTGAAGCCCCTAGAACCGCTCGGTCACAACGGCCGGCTTTATTCGAACTGAGAATATGTTCATGCATACTGCAGCAAACAGAAGTTAAGGATATAGGACTGTAATTTTGTGAGCTAGCCGTTGTGGCCGAGCGGTTCTAGGCGCTTCAGTCTGGAACCGCGCGACCGCTAAGATTGCAGGTTCGAATCCTGCCTCGGTCATGGATGTGTGTGATGTCCTTAGGTTAGTTAGGTTTAAAAGGTTCTAAGTTCTAGGGGACTGATGACCTCAGATGTTTAGTCACATAGTGCTCAGAGCCATTTGAACCATTTTTAATTTGGCGAGTCCGTTCTTTTACTCTTCTTCTTATATACTGGAGTCACCTGCCCTTTTTTCCAGTCACTTGGGGCTTTGCGCTTGGAGAGAAATTCATCATAAATGCAAGCTATCTAAACCGCCAATGCTGTAGAGTACTCTTTGTAGAATCGAATTGGGATTTCATCCGGGCCTGGTAATTTATTTCCTTTCAAATCTTTCGGTTGTTCCTCTATGGCAGAGATGTTACTGCTTCGTCCATTCGGGAGTTTCTCCGATGGTCAGATGACGGTCTGTTTGTACGATTCTCCTGGGTGAACGATTTCTTGAACGTGAAATTTAAAACTTCGGCTATCTGCAACTGCCACACTAGCCTGGTCAACAAGGGACTGAATGGAAGGTTTAGAGCCGCTTAGCGATTTTATGTAAGACCGGAATTTTCTCAAATTATCTGCCAGATCTTTTGGTGAGGTGTGACGGTGGTAGTTTTTGTATGCTTAAAGCATAGATCTTTTTACAGACGCAAGAAGCTCTACTAGCCTTCGCTTGTCGTCATTTGTGCGTTCCCTTTTGAACAGAGAGTGCAACAGCCTCTGCTTCCTCATCATCCACGGAATTTTGTTATTAAATGGGTCTTTTTCATCCTTTATCCACATTATTAGTAGAGAGTCAAGTTGATGTCAGTTCAGCAGTAAGTAGATCCCAGCGTTAGGTGTGAATCGACCTTACTGGACGAATGAGTAGGGAGTGCTGCTGCCGGCACCCCCAGCCTGTGTAGACCGCAGGCAGTGCTGTGCTATAGCACAGCCGGCCTGTCCCACGGCGCCCTTGCTCGTCTCGCCGCGACGCGTCGCTGACCTTACACCACATACGTGCGCCCGTCCCAGCGTCGCAGACTGCGCCGCTTATAGGTTAACGACCAATCAGCAGCCGGCAGTTAGCGGCCGCCGCTCGTTTGTCTAAATGGGCCGTCGACCCTGTTTCGCGGCCTCGCAGGATGCGGGCGTGACACCTCACACGCCGCGGGCCCCCAGCCCGTCTGTCTTCCGAGGCCGACAGACGCTGCCGCTGCCGTCGCCAGCGGCCGGGGATCAAGGTCGTCGGCGACGGCGTCAGCTCGGCAGAAGAAGAGCTCCTGCGTTCGATAAAGAAAGGCCATCAAACGGAAGTACGTGCGATAAGTGGACCACAGGCCAGTACGGCAAAGGCCATTACAATTGCTACATCACGAAGATGACGTGCTACATTCGCAAAATTTAACGGACAGGAAGAAGAGGCTGTAATAGGCAAATGATTAGCTTTCCAGAGCATTGACACAAGGTTGGCGCCGGCGGCGACACCTATAACGTGCTGACATGAAGAAAGTTTCCAACCGATTTCTCATACAGACAGCAGTTGACCGGCGTTGCCTGGTGAAACGATGTTATGATGCCTCGTGTAAGGGGGACAAATGCGTACCATAACGATTCCGACTTTGATAAAGGTCAGATTGTACCCTATCGCGATAGCGGTTTACCGTATCGCGACATTTCTGCTCGCGTTGGTCGAGATCCAATGACTGATAGCAGAATATGGAATCGGTGGGTTCAGAAGGGTAATACGGAACGCCGTGCTGGATCCCAAAGCCCTCGTATCACTAACAGTCGAGATGACAGGCATCTTATCTGTATGGCTGTAACGGATCGTGCAGCCACGTCAACAGATGGGGACGTTTTGCAAGACAACAACCATCTGCACGAACAGTTCGACGAAGTTTGCAGCAGCATGGACTATCAGCTCGGACACCGTGGCTGCGGTTACCCTTGACGCTGCATAACAGACAGGAGCGCCTGCGATGGTGTACTCAACGACGAACGAAGGTGTACGAATGGCAAAATGTCCTTTTTTTCGGATGAATCCAGGTTCTGTTTACAGCATCGTGATGGTCGAAACCGTGTTTGGCGACATCGCGGTGAATGCACATTGGAAGCGTGTATTCGTCATCGCCATACTGGCGTATCACCCGGCGTGATGGTATGGGGTGCCGTTGGTTGCACGTCTCGGTCACCTCTTGTTCGTATTGACGGCACTTTGAACAGTGGACTTTACATTTCGGATGTGTTACGACCCGTGGCTCTACCCTTCATTCGATCCCAGCAGGAATAATGCACGACCGCATGTTGCAGGTCCTATACGGGCCTTTCTGGACACAGAAAATGTTCGACTTCTGCCCTGGCCAGCACATTCTCCAAATCTCTCACCAATTGAAAACGGCTGGTCAATGGTGGCCGAGCAACTGGCTCATCACAATCGCCAGTCACTACTCTTGATGAGCTGTGGTATCGTGTTGAAGCTGCACGGGCAGCTGTACCTTTACACGCCATCCATGCTCTGTTTGACTCAATGCCCAGGCGGATCAAGGCCGTTATTACGACCAGAGGTGGTTGTTCTGGATACTGATTTCTCAGGATCTATGCACCGAAATTGCGTGAAAATGTAATCACATGTCAGTTCTAGTACAATATATTTATCCAATGAATACCGGGTTATCATCTGCATTTCTTCTTGGTGTAGCAATTTTATTGGCCAGTAGTGTAATACATCACATTTTCACATGGTCAAAATTAACGCGATGCTTCCGACACTGCCTGAACCATCCGGCCATCCCTACACAATGCAGAATTGACGACCAGATGTCAGGATCTGCCAGTATAAAAAGAGAAGGTCGTACTGTTTTGTCAGTAGAAAACGGTATGGCAATGTTTCTTGTGGTAAGGATGTGGTCCGCTTATTGCGCTTAAGAAAACGCTAAATGCCGAAGGATGTGAACACCTTGCACACTGCAGGCGACCAGTTCGGAGACGACGATTATTTGTATTATTACGAAAAAGCACCCTGTCATAAAGCAGCATTTCTGAGACAGTGGTATGTGGGCTAGAACGTTCTTGAAATGGACTGGTCTGTCCAGAGGCCCAATCTGAACCCAGTCGAACACCTGCAGTTAAAGTTGGAACGCCGGCTCAGCTATTCAGGAAGTATGGGCTGCAATTCCTCCACATACACTCAGGCACCTCACTGAAATGTTTCGAGCCGTCATAAAGACGAATGGTGGACACACGCCATACTAATGTCCTCTGATAGGTATTTGGATACTTTTGATCAGGTAGTGCACAAATTTCTCCCAAACGCCTGCCAAGGGCTGCAAATAAGATTTACTAACATATGGTCTGGTACATTACCTAAGTGGTAATAGTCATATGTGTTTAGCTGGTTACTGAAACTGCAACACCAAGGAGAATGCCAACAATTTAGGTTAGACTGTTACTGATACCGAATAAAACAACAAATTTACTGTTACCAGTCACAGTTCATTTATATCCACAACGAGTTTCTGCATAAAGACACAGAAAGGAGCTTGTGACCGCTAGAGGTATTCTATCGATAATGTTCGAAGCAGAAGAAATGAATTAAAATTTTTGCTGCAGCCCGGGTATTCTTGCTTGATAGGCAGAAGAGCTAACCATTACATCACCACAGCACGATGGTCAACATTGCTGCACGAACTACCTAAGCTGAGTGCCCTCCCCAGCACAAACTTCAGCTTATTTTCCCTTACATTGTCACTACTGAAGAGACTTAAATGTCTCAGGGAAATATTTAATTATAAAATCTATAATATCACCTGTGGTACCCGACTTTCCCATTACGTTCTACGCTGGGGTGCTATTAGAATGTCTAGAAACCCTGACAGTAGTGACAATGTAAGGGAAAATAAGCAGAAGATATGAAGTTTGTGTTGGGGAGGGCACTCAACTTAGATACTTCGTGCAGCAAAGGTGCTTGGTGCTGTGGTGTAGGTATACTGGGCGCAAAATTTAGTAGGCAGAGCGGTCACCTGACAGTAACGAGGGCTCTCCATCTGAGCTTAGGCGACACAGCTACACGCTGCTTAAGTCTGTGCCAGCGTTATCAGTCGTAACGGCTGGCGAGCACTGCCGTGCCAACCTCTCGGTTCCCAATGGCTGAGACACCTGGAAAACTTCTTGGTCAGAACAACACCTGAACACTCCGTGTATCGAGTCACCTGTGGAAATACGGGGAACACGGGGTCTTGCTGTATCTTGCTGAAAGATACACCACGGAGGCTTTGATCATACCACAGCCACCAATCTTAACAGCTCAGAAATTGGTTATCAAAATCAGAGGTGACGCAGTGATGATTAGGAAGTTGTAAGGTTTATCTTAGTGGCCCGGTGCCACACAGAATAACTTCCCTCACTGGAAAGTTGCCATCTCTTGCTTGTGTAGTCACCGGTCGCAGTGTAAGTCATACACAGGTACGCTTTCCAGACCGTTTAAATAACACGCAAAAATAGATAATAACGTACCAGTTTCAGTTCTTTGTTGGAAATCATTTCTGAGAAATTCAAATTTACCTAAAGCCTAGATTTTACTGCTTTCTATTATAAGTACCTTCGTTAAACGTTAAAACGATTTTATAATTGCATCAGAGAATGGTTTAAGCTGAACGCTTTCTCGCTAAATGGTTAATTTGTTCCTAACAGTACAAGTTACGTTATATTTTCAGTTTACAGGTACCAGCTAATGTTTGTAGTTGCTAGGCATTATTATTTTCAATACGAATAACATAAAAAAGAAACACACTACACTGGAGTAATACTCTTTAGTATTTAATATTTATTTTTATTATAGTTACGTCATCTTCATTTAGAGAGGTGTGCAGGGTGGTGAGATACAATCTGAAAACCTTGTAAGGGTGTTTCAGGGCAGGTTGTGCTGATAAATAATAGTTAAGAAAAAAAAATTCAATACTTTGCGTCGTTTCCGAATTAAATTGCATTGAATTTAGCCAGTCAGGCCGTTACGCGTGCAAATTTAAGCGTTCCCGCCAGATATTGTGACGCCAGACGCGTACTTCATTTGGTTTCCTAAACCCGAACAAGAGAGCTATTTAAAAATTTGACATGGGACGGTAGTAACGATAGCACCCGAGCCAAAGGTTGAGCATGTTATGCACTGTCGTCTACGCTTTGAGAACTGACACTTATTGTATCTGACTGGTCGCTTGAATTTGCACGCGAAACGGCCTGTTTGGCTAAATTCTATGCTAATTAACTCACAAACGGTACAAAGTATCGATTTCTTTTCTTAGCAATTATTCCTGAGTACAACCTTCCTTGCAATACCCTTACAAGCTATTCAATCCGTTCCTGACCACCCTGTATAAAATCTTTGTACCTCAAGATACACCGACACCCGATTTGTAAAATAATACATATTATAGAACAGTACACCAGTGTCGAGTACTTTTTTTTAAATAATATACAAAATATTCTACCAAGACCAACGGAAAATGCGACGTGCAAATCTTGGTATTTGTTAATAATTAATGATGATTGAGCGCCTGGATCACATTATGTAATGGTGGCTTAAGAAGCTTATGTAAAGTAGCTTGTTTAATGATTATAAAAATAAAGTCTTTAATTCCGTCCTGAGAGATGAAGAAGCTTGCACAGCATAGAGTAGCATGGAGAGCTGCGTCAAACCAATCTCTGGACTGAAGACCACAACAACAACAACAATTCTGTCCTTGACACAGGTAATTATCTTTAGTTTATTTGCTTTTAGGAAAATACGAAATTTGGAAATTGATTAAATTAAATTCTGAGTTGAGCTTTGGTCATGCAGAGAAATTACCGTACTGATCACGTAGTGCTATGAAGCTGATTCGCTACAGTACGTTCCTGCCAATCAGAGAGGAGAATGGTCGCTCGTTCTGGAAGCAGGAGAGATTTCTGCGCTCTTCTCTGTAAGAGTCGCTATTGAGCTTTAATACCGTGGGAGTTTATTGTTTTTTGGTTGGTTTGTTGGTTTGGGGAAGGAGACCAGACAGCGTGGTCATCGGTCTCATCGGATTAGGGAAGGATGGGGAAGGAAGTCGGCTGTGCCCTTTCAGAGGAACCATCCCGGCATTTGCCTGGAGTGATTTAGGGAAATCATGGAAAACCTAAATCAGGATGGCCGGACATGGGATTGAACCGTCGTCCTCCCGAATGCGAGTCCAGTGTCTAACCACTGAGCCACCTCGCTCGGTTATTGTTTGTGTTTTAGTAATTTGGTAAAGTTAAGTGGTTAGTTAAGTGATGAAATCACCTGTATTCAGCATTTCCGTAAGTTTTGAGACTTAAAATTTTGCGATTTCCTTCTGATGGGCTAAAAAAATTCCGCATAGGATACTGTGCAGTCATATTTCAGAAACGTCTGATTGCTGAATATTGGTGAAATGCGTAATACTGCGAGAGCATAGAAAACTGATAGCCATCGGGTGACTAGTTGAAATTGCCGTTCCTTGGACAGCAGGTTGCGAGTTCTGCACTACGAGAGAGAGAATATGCTACGTGAGTGAACGGAGTAGTACAAACTATGAACAAGTATATGCTTTCATGTCCGGAAAAGTGTGTTAGGGTTGGTTTAAAAGCAGTTATCGCTAAAGTGATAATATGTCACCGCTACTCCAACTAAGAACTTGTTGCTTTACTAAAGAGAATTCTGAAAAGCTCTAGTGAAACCGTCAATTGATTGCCTCAGTGAAAGACTCCTCATGTGGTGTCCTGAGACCAAAAAACCCAACAGACGAAGGGGGTTAATCAGCGTAGTTTCGTGGCACATTCAGTAACGGAAACAAACAATAATTGTTTAGATGTTTTATTTTGCAACGAATCTATCACGTTAATAAACGTACATGAATAGACGTGTAGGGATGGCAGTCTTAGAAGATGCAGTCCAAAGTTGAATAACTGGTTATAGAGCAAGTAGCAATAAGTATTGTCACTGCATAGGCTTCATCGGCGTAATAATTCTAGGCAGTTTCGTTGGGTTTTTAACGGATTATAAAATTAGCAAGACTCGGTATCTCGACGATCCACCTGTAAGTCATCTTTAGGATCTGTCAGCAAACCCGAGGAGACTATCAAAATAATAATTATGTGCGTCAAATTAATGGTTTTTATGGACGGTTTTAGCATCTAGCTAAAGGCTCCAATGGTATAAATAAATGTATGTTGCTTCTGTCAAGTGACAGTCTGAGACAGTAAAGCATCGTCATCCTTGTTTACGTGACGAAAAGACAGCCGATATTACGGTAATTTCTGAGAACATTTTTCATTGAGAACAGCAGCCTGAACAAAGTATTTTAAATTAACGCAAATATTCTCGACCGCAAAAAAACATTTATTTTGTGGCTAGCGATTTCGGACGTCGTTGACGTTCGTGGAGTGATAACACCTGCTCCGTTCGTCGTCACCGCCTACCATCATGGAACGAGGTCTGAAAATGACAAAAGCCGACCGAAACCGGTTGTCGAACAATAAATGTGTTTGGAGATCGAACTGTTTGTATTCATTTAAGATATTATGGTGTTTCTTTTGCGGGAGTTGTCCACCAGAGATCTCTAAGCACTACAACTTTACAATCACCTTGGTGAAAGCCCAGAGGAAAGTTCTGTATAGTTCGTCTGAAGACGTTCAAGGCACAAAACGGTTAATTGAATGTTTCGTGACGAGGCTAATATCGATACTCTCTGAAACTTCCTAACAGATTAAAACTGTGTGCCGGACCGAGACTCGAACTTTGGACCTTTGCCTTTCGGGGGCAAGTGCTCTACCAATTGAGCAACCGAAGCACCGTTCACAACCCGTCCTCACAGTTTCAATCCTGCCAGTACATCGTCTCCTATCTTCCAAACTTCACAGAAGCTGTTCTGCGAACCTTCCAGAACTAGCACTCCTGGAAGAAAGGATATTGCGGAGACATGGCTTATCCACAGCCTAGGGGATGTTTCCCGAATGAGATTTTGACTATGCAGTGTAGTGTGCACTGATATGAAACTTCCTGACAGATTAAAACTGTGTGCTGGACCGAGAGTCGAACTCGGGACCTTTGCTGTGGCTAAGCCATGTCTCCGCAGTAACCTTTCTTCCAGGAGTGCTAGTTGTGCAACGTTCGTAGGAGAGCTTCTGTGAAGTTTGGAAGGTAGGAGACGAGGTAACGGCAGAATTGAAGCTGTGAGGACGGGTCGTGAGTCGTGCCTGGGTAGCTCAGATGGTAGAGCACTTGCCCGCGAAAGGCAGTTTCATATCAGCGCACTGTCCGCTACAGAGTGAAAATCTCATTCTGGATCGATACTGTCTGTTTATCGTGGAGCTCTTGAACATGTTTTCAATGCCGAACATTGTGACATTATCGACAGAAAGAATCTTTAATCAAAGGATCATCACTGCTACTGAAAACCCATATCATTTTCTCACACAAGATACACAGGATGTCACAGGAGGCGTGGTAAATATTCAGTGGTATGACAGGAACGGTCATTGGAAGCAAAATGTCTAGTGAACATTGGCTCTAAAATGCATACTTTAAGAGCTATGAGCACATCTTCATCTTCGATGCGGTGAAGCAAATCTCATTTACTGTCAGCTCTTTGCTTTCCATATTTTGGGGGGTGGCAGTATCGACCAAAAAAAAAAAAAAAAAAAAAAAAAAAAAAAAAAAAAAAAAAAAAAAAAAACCTCCAGTCAGGTGCATGCACTAAGAGCGATTGCGGTTTATCGTAACGCTGCTCGCGTTAGTGAGATCCAATGACTGTTAGCACATTATGGAATCGGTGGGTTCAGGAGGGTATAACTAGATACGCTACAAGCCGACCATTATCAAAGTCGGAACGTTATGGTACGCCTTTCTCTTCCTTACACGAGGCATCACAACAACTTTCCATCAGGCAACGCCGGTCAACTGCTGTTTGTGTATGAGAAATCGGTTGTAGACTTTACTCATGTCAGTGCGTTGTAGGTGTCACCACCGGCGCCGATTCCTTCATATTTGTATTTCGTAATGAGCATCTTAACCGTTTCACAGTAGCGGTACCGACTGATGCAATGCATCCTGCCATCTTCTCACATGGGGATATCGTTCGTGAGTATCATGTTCGACGTGAATGACACACAAATAAACGTGTTAACAAGTAATTATATTCGGCTTTGTGATATTTTCAGTGCATTTCGTGCTCATGATAGTAATTAAGTCACGAGTTGATTTTAGTACGAGGCTTAGAGAAAATGGGGTAGTTCATCTTTGTTATCTGCTGGCTTCCAGCTCTAAGCTCTGTTCTTGGACAGAGTATGAGGAAATGATTCAGTAGCATCTACAGTAGATGAAAACGCAGCTCCCTACGTGATGTAGGAAGTCTTGTTGACCAACAGAACACAGCACCCACACAATCACACTATGCTGTAGGTTCTTAACATCCGAAAGATAATCACTCATTATTTGTGAGTTTACACACGATTATGTTTTGCGTTTATGACATTCGAATGCTGATTGTTGATCATATAATAGAGATCCACTCCTTATAAGCAGTCACCTAAGAGAACAAAAATTAAGACAACATGTATCTCTTGACTTCATTCAGCACTGTCCGTTATCTTTCGTACTGTAGACTCGAGAGAGGAAAAGACGACCTTCTTTGTAGGCAACCAACATTGCATCTATGCAGAGCAGTGATGATGCTAGGCGTTGAATGTAGCTCAACACGTCATAAAAAAAAAAAAAAACTTTAGACGATTAGAGTTGGCCCTGAATGCATGTGTATAATATCTATTTAACAACATGTTGTTGTATCATATAGATCATTTGTATCCTAATTCAGGATGACTGTGACAGGACAGGCTTCATGATACACACATGCTCTGCTGTCCTCATCGGTTTCATTGACACTGCTGTCTTCAATATCTTATCAAACACCTGTCATCATATCCCATGTGCAATACTAAACTTATTAGTTCCTCCATGTTCAGAGGGTGCTGTTTCCTTCAACTGAATATTCAATTACCGAAATGCCGCTCCAGTTAATGATACATACTTCACACGACTGGGTTAGGGATTCACAATCAGGCCAATTTCACGTGGTTGTTGTGCTGTTCTGGAGCAACCTTCATCCACTTAAAAGTAACCGGGATGCAAAAGCCGAAACCGGTAATGGACCTACGTAACGTATGTATCGGCAACTGCAGCTGCCTTTCATTAATACAGAAATTGGTTCGTCCATCATCGTAGTAGTACCTTTGTATACTACTAAATATTTCTTCATCTCCTTCTCCATTTCAGAGTATCTGGTAACCTGCGTCTCATCAAAACAACGCTCCAGTCAAGACTAGATAAAAGTTCTACGTGTTATCATCGGCATAGCTTCGTGCTCTGCATATCTTAGCGGTCTTCTTTCTGTCCAACAGTGAACCAGGGACCAACGTTCGTGTCACATTGTTAGCACTACCGAAGCTTTCCATGTTCCATCAATTCTGTTGATCTCTGTCTTCTTCCTTTTTTATATTTTTAATCTCTTCTGATGTTCTAACTTTATTATTTGGTCCCCTGACATGTCGTTGTTTGAAGACAATAAGTAACAGAACTCAGTATACTAGTAGGCGAGTGTTTATAAAAGACAAGGGTATCATAAGGAGCGCCAAGGAAAAATATTACAGCACTGCTCATGTTCTCTGTAGGCTATGATGGATAGGGTGACCAGCAATCTGCGACTCAATCATTCATTTCCGTATCCGGTCAGCATTTCCAAAAAATGGCACCTGCCATATCTTTGTCATTTCTTTCGGTAACATCTTGTAATGTTCACGGGTTGCCCAGGAGGGGGCATACAAGTAGGTGGCTTGGGTTTTCTTCAGCCCCGCAGTTGAAAGAGGTGTCTGCGCTCGCTGGAAGGATTCCCCATTTTTTCAGGTTGGTCCTGCATCGGGGGGACGCCCAATCTTAGGCGGTTGAGGGACCTCCATACATGGTATTGTCTTCTGGTGAGACGTCAATGGACATTGAGCTCTTTCATGCTGCAAGACGAACTGCCTCTGGTGCTCCCTCCAGTGGCGCAGTCCTAGCAAGGAAACTATTGCGGGATTTAAGGCGGGATCTTGCTGTCTGACCATACAGAGGCTGTCGGCGGTCATTCTCCTGCTTTGTTCTCTCACTGTCTGCAGCAGTGACCCTCTGGATGTTGGGTGGGGCTGTTCCAACAATCGGATACAATTTCTGCACTGGTGTTGGCTTCAAGCATCCTGATATGATCCTTGCAATATCGTTGACCGCAATTTCGACTTGCTTGCCATGAGCTGGAGCTTTTCACACAGGAGCAGCATACTCAGCTACTGATACACAAAGCGCAAGTGCAAAAGTCCTTACGAGGTGCTAGTTGGCTCCCCAGCTGCTGCCAATCAGCTTCTTAAGTATCCCACTGGGAACAATTACTTAATGTTCCACGTTTAGACATTCTGCCTGTACGTTAGAGCCCTGTCAAGTGTGACACCTAGATAGACTGGTGTTGGGCAATGTTTCAGCTGCTCTTCTCGCCATTTGATGTCCAGGTTTTGCTGCGCTTCCCTGTTTTGTAAGTGGAAGGCGCTCAATTGAATTTTGTTGGGACTGGGCTTCAGGCGGTTGTCATCATAGTACTTGGAGAGTTCATACATTGCTAGAGACAGTTTTCCCTCTACTTCTTTGACGGGTAGCCCCTAAACAGCTACTGCTGTGTCATAGGTATAGATGAAGAGCCTAGTACCTTCTGGTATTGGCTGACCATTTGTGTACGGATTGTACAGCTCTGGAGCAAGCACACTCCCTTGTGGAAACCGTCCTTTTGCGTTCGCCATCTACTCCTCTGATCCCATATTGAAAAATGGAATTTCACGTTCTGAAGGAAGGTGCTAATAAAGGATATAGTTGGTTGTCCTTAGAGAGGTCATACACTTTCTTTAACAGTTTTCTATGATTCAGAGTATCGTATGCACCTGTTAGATCAACAAAAGCGATTCCAGTAATCTCACCACGCTCAAAACCGTCCTCGACGTGCTGGTTTAGATTCAAGACCTGACTACAGCATGATTTGCCAGCACGAAAACCTGCTTGTTGTGGGATAAACTTCACTTCTAGGATGGCACTGATTCGGTTAAGCATCAGCCGTTCTAATATCTTGAAGGTGTGGCATAATAGGGAGATAGGTCTAAAATGTTTTTAGTCGTTTTGTTCCCTTTCAGGTATATGTATTTGCAATGACTCGAGCCTTCCGCCACATTTTGGGAATGTGTGGCTTGGTGACATATGTGTTCATTAGGTTTAGCAGCCACTCCATCGTTTTACAGCCGAAGTTCTTTACCTGTTCAACCATAAGATAATCGACAACTGCTGCCTTATGCATCTTCAAACTGGAGATGGCAGCTTCGATTTCAGCCATGGAGAGGGGATCCCTAAGAAAACGAGGCTCTGTTTCTGGGTCGCACTGAAGAGCTTCTTTGGGCGTCTTTCCTTTTATTCTGCCGTTCTGCCGAAGCTGGGTTGACACTTTATCAAGAGTCATACTAATAAAATTGTCTTGTAATTTTACAGGGTCACCACTCAGGTTTTTAAGCAGTTTCTAGGCTTGTCTACTGTTCAGCTTCATTTCGAGGTTCTCTGTCAGGTTACTCCACTTGACCTTACGAGTTGCTGAAATGACTTGCAGCAATATTTCACCAGCTTGGATAGTTTCTTCTGCGAATGGATCCTCTTCATAGAGTGTTTAGTTTCTTTCTATCAACAGTTTGTTGTCGCTGGACATGCCTGGAACGTACTGAGTTCTGCATCCTCTCGGAATAGTTTTTCTCGAAACTTTTTGGAAACAGAGCTCTTCACTGAACGTCTGCCTGTCAGCCTTCTTGACGTTAAATCTCCTATCGATTTGAACCTATTCAGGCGCTTCTATAGGATTCACAGTGCATATGACAGGTCTGTATTGGGTACGACGGATGGGCTCTCCTACAGTCGTCGTACATTGTACAGCTACCTTTGAAGAAACAAAGATGTTGTCTGGGTTGTACCCTCTTTTCCACATGCCACTGTAAAAAAATGATTGGAGCTTCGGATCATGGATCAGATGTAGGTCATGAGCCTCAGACCATGTTTCTACACTGTTTGTGTCGGTATCTGGGTATCCCCATGATGTGATTCTGCAATTTAAGGCCCCCATGGCTAAGAGCACTTCCTGATCGTTGAAGTTGGCTAGTGTTTTAATGCTGAAATTGGCATTGGGTGGTTTGTAGACCGATGTTACACAGAAGAATGGAGTTCGCACTGTGAGGACCTCGATGTTGTTTTCTTCAGTCAGTGAGGCTGATGTGATATTCACGTAAGGTTTGGCAAAGATGGCGCTGCCGTATTTGTCGTGAGGCCTTTCCAATATTAATTCCATACCAGCAATTCTTGGACAGTTTTTTGTACTTTCCCTGTGTGTTTCTTGGACTAACAGAATGTCACATGTATATTTTTGACATATATTTGCTACTAAACTTCTTTCTCTCGGGAAAATGCCACGATGTTTATGGAAATAAAAACAAATTGTCTTGAGAAAGACCGGTCGGAATGCAGTTCATTTGAATGGAGACCGGTTGAGAAAGGATCTGCCGTCAGTGCAATTCGTAGAGTCTTCTGACATTACCCAGGATACACGCGATTCTACTCATTTCTTGTTCTTCTCTTATTGCTATCTTCGTGAAGGTTCCTTTCATGTACATCTGCGACTAATTTCTGATGACGCAGTTGTGTTCGGGAAAGTGTCGTTGATGAGTAACTGTAGGGGATACAGGATGTTGTGAAGTACAGCAACTTGCTTTGAAAAGTAGAAAAATGTGATCTAGTGCAGATGAATAGGGAAAATATTCGTCTGACGTTTCTTTCACAAAAGACATGAGATACACCTAATATGGTGTCGGATGCTATTTTTCTCGACGTAGTGCAGTATCTCTACGTGGTGTAGACTCAACAAGTCGTTGGAGGTTCACTTCAGAAGTACTGAGCCATACTGCCTCTACATACGCCCATGACAACGAAGATGTTCCCGGTGTAGGATTTTGTGCGCGAACTGAACTCTCGGTTATGTCCCATAAATGTTTAGTGGGATTCATCTCGGGTGATTTGGGTGGCCAAATCATTCGTTCGAATTGTCCAGAATGTTCTTCAAACCAATCGCAAACAACTGTGGCCCGGTGACATGTCGCATTGACATCCATAAAAGTTCCATCGTTGTTTAGGACCATGAAGTCCACGAAAGGCTGCAAATGGTCTCCAAGTAGCTGAACATAACCATCTCCAGTCAGTGATTCATTCAGTGGGACTAGAGGTCCCAATCCATTCTGTGTAACCACAGCTCACACCATTCTGGAGCCACCACCAGCTTGCACGATGCCTTGTTGACAACTTCGATCCATGTCTTCGCGCGGTTTGCGCCACACTCGAATGCTGTCGTCAGCTCTTACAAACTGAAATCGGGAGACATCTAACCAGGCGACCGTTTCCCAGTCGTAAAGAGTCCAACTGATATGGTCACGAGCCCTGGAGAGGCGCTGCAAGCGATGTCGTGCTATTAGCAACGGCAGTCGCGTCGGGTCGGTCGTTTGCCATAGTAGCCCATTCACGCCAAATTTCCTAACGGATGCATTCGTCGTACATCCCGTATTGCCTTCTCCGCAATAACTTCCATGATTTTATCGTATTGCCAAGCTACATGCTGTAGCATTTTAAACAGACTGTTTCATGTTCCAAGCCTCTCTGTATCGAATTCAAAGTCAACAGTTTTCTTCACGAAACGAACAGTATCTTTGGTGGCGTAAGTTATGGAGTAAACCACTCCGACTTTATTTTTCAAATCACAGTCGTCGAAAATATGATTGTGGACTTTGTTCTAAACAAGTAAAATGCAAGCGTAGTGCTGAAAGGATTGCAATGCTTCTTGTATAGCCTCTAAGAAAAAATAAAACGACGCAGCACTTCAGAACTATACGAGAAGAACGGAAATCGGTACAATTGACGTACATGAACAGAAAAATAAAAGATTACAGTTTCAGAAAAACTGCTTGATTTATTGAAGAGAAAGAGCTTTGCAAACTGTGCAAGTCAATAACGTGCTGGTCGACCTGTGGCCCTTATCCAAGCAGTTATTAGGGTTGGCATTGATTGACAGAGTTGTTGGACGTTCTTCTCAGAGAAAATCGTACCACATTCTGTCTGACTGGAGCGTTTGATAGTTAAATGCCGAGAGAGCTTGAGGGGCCTGCCCAAAGTTCTCAGTTGGGGAGAGGTGCTTCAAATTTGCTTGCCAAGGTAAGATTTAGCAGCAACGAAGACGAGCATTAGAAACTCTCAGCTGTGTGGTGTTAGGCATTATCTTGGTGAAATATATGCCCAGGGTGGACTGGCAATAAGGGCAACAAAACAGGCTAGAATATCGTCGAGGTATTACTGTACCGTAAAGAAGAAGCGAATGACAACAAAGCGTCCTGCTGTGAGATAAAATGGCACTCCGGACCATCACTCCTAGTTGTCAGGCCGTATGGCGGGCAACAGTGATGTTGGTATCCCACCGCTGTGGCGTCTTCAGATACGTCTTCGAAGTGGAATCGCATTGACTGGAGTAGAACTGTCTTTAGTAATGAGTCCTGCTTCGAAATTAACTCCGACGACCAGCGAAAACGTGTATGGAGGGGCCGCAAGCAACGTATGGCTACCAAACTGACTGTCGCCCGCCATGCGGCCCTACAGCCAAGAGTGATGATGCGGGGCTCCATTTCAGATCATAGCAAAACACCTTGGGTATCATACCCGGCGCCGTTACAACACAGCGCTATGTCGACGATATTCTACGCTCCATTTCGTTGGCCTTCATGCAAGGCATCATGTGCTCGCCTTTCAGCAAGGTAATGCCCGCCTGCACATGGTAAGAGTTTCTGATGCTTTTATTCGTGCTTGCCAAACCCTATCTTGTCCAGAAACGACGAGCAATATCTCCCCAACTGAGAAAGTTTGGAGCATTATGAACAGGGACCTCGAACCATTTCGGGATTTTCACAATCTAGCGCGCCGGTTGGGCAGTGTTTGGAACAGTATCCCGCGGGAGAACATCCAACAGCGCTATCAATTAATGCGAAGCCAAATAACTGTGTGCATAATGGCCAGAGGTGGACCAACGCGTTACTGACTTGCTCAACTTGTGAAAATCTTTCTCTTGAATAAATCAACTAATTTTTCTGAAATTGTAGTCACTTGTTTGTCTGTACATGTACATCTCATCCAATGATAACCGTCCCATTCGGATAAGTCCTTCATGATACATCTTTTTCTCCCTCTCTTAGAGAGTATTAGCCCTTCGGTCAGTGACAAATGAAATATTATTGAACTGCTCGGATTTAGCCGTACTTAATGTTTCCTCAGTGAAGTTCTTAATAAATTGTCCACATTTTTTCTTCTGAAAAAGAATGAACGTCTACCAATATCAAATTAAACAAGGCGTAATCGCGATAAAAAAAAAGTGCGCAGTAATAGTTGGTAAAAACCTTTCCCGATATTTATTTTTTCTTATGTACTCAGTACATGCACATACACCTACGGCATGGACACTACTGGGCATCATACTCGCCGAATTTCATCGGTTTGTGTTTTTCAGTGTCTTGACAAAAAAAAAGTATTTTTTATACCTCCATATACCGTAGTCCATTTAGGGAAAGCAAGCATTATGTGAATGTCGGCCACGGACTCCTGGTCTAAGCCGGCCGTTCACTGATTCGCGTTAGTAAGGGGCAGGGAAAACGTTGTGAGAGAGGCGAGAGGCGGTGCTCACCTATCCAGGAGCACATGTCGTCTGAGGTGGGCAGCGAGGAGGAGTTGGAGCGCAACTGAGGCAGCAGCACGGCCGAGAAGCCGATGGGGAAGCCGTTGACGACGGTGAGCAGGAAGCAGGCGGCCGCCACCAGCAGCTCCGCGCGCAGCCGTCGCCACTCGAGCCTCCTGTCCGCCTGCGGGGGCGGGGGCGGGGGCGGCTGTGGGGGCGGCACCGGGCCCAGCAGCGCCGCCGCCGGCTCCTTGTGCGCCGCCGCCACCAGCTGCAGCCGCCCGCCGCCGCCGTTCAGCATCGGCGCGTCGCACCTGCGCACACACCAAACGACCCTGCTGCTACACGTGGACTGGGTTTTGTGTTGTTTACTGGTCACCTCGCGGATACTGTGGGCAGTGATACCTGCGTTGTTAATAGGGACCAACTTTAGATGTCGCAGCTACTAGTCTCTGTCAACACTCCTCGAGAACTGCCGATATATCGGCAGGTTGATATCCCGCCGTAGTCAAGGCACAAATGAAACGAAAGAGATCATTGTGTATGGAATCTTGAACCTTGGTGTGTGGGGCATACAGGGTGTGACAAAAAGGTACGGCCAAACTTTCAGGAAACATTCCTCACAGGCAAAGAAAGAAAATATGTTATGTGGACATATGTCCGGAAACGTTTACTTTCCATGTTAGAGCTCATTTTATTACTTCTCTTCAAATCACATTACTCGTGGAATGGAAACACACAGCAGCAGAACGTACCAGCGTGACTTCAAACACTTTGTTACGGGAAATTTTCAAAATGTCCTCCGTGTGCGAGGATACATGCATCCACCCTCCGTCGCATAGAATCTCTGATGCGCTGATGCAGCCCTGGAGAATGGCGTATTGTATAACAGCCGTCCACAATACGAGCACGAAGAGTCTCTACATATGGTACCGGGGTTGCATAGACAACAGCTTTCAAATGCCCCCATAAATGAAAGTTACGAGGGTTGAGGTCAGGAGAGCGTGGAGGACATGGAATTGGTCAGCCTCTACCAATCCATCAGTCACCAAATATGTTGTTGAGAAGCGTAAGAACACTTCAACTGAAATGTGCAGGAGCTCCATCGTGCATGAACCACATGTTGTGTCGTACTTGTAAAGGCACATGTTCTAGCAGCACAGGTAGAGTATCCCGTATGAAATCATGGCGGTGAATCGAGGAAGTACAGTACATACTGACGAAACTAAAATGATCTCTAACATGGAAATTAAGCGTTTCCGGACACATGTCCACATAACATCTTTTCTTTACTTGTGTGTGAGGAATGTTTCCTGAAAGTTTGGCCGTACCTTTCTGTAACACTCTGTATATATAGAAGATAACACATTCGTAAACAATTAGTGTCAGAACACAACCCAAAGTAACAAACGCCAGACGTTGTTGAGAGTCAAATATTAATTATTAAAAACTGGTGCGTAAGTTACTAGAGGTTTTGGTTTTGAAGTTGATATACCAGTTGCTATAGGTTTATTTATTGCTTGTCATTTTTTATTTGCAGTTCATTTTATACAGAGGGGTCCAAAAAATGTATCCACTGTTGAAAAGCCCATAACTTGCAAACTAATTGACGGATTGCCTCATTTTTGGCGAAAGTGTATCTTAAAGTCCAAATTAAGTATATCACTGTGGGTGTTCGAAATGGCCACCATTAACATCCACACACAAACGATGCCGCCAAACGGCAGCACGAACTACCGACTGCAACGTCTTCAGTTGGATATTTGCACATGAATGTACGAAGGATTCTCGAAGTTCATCCAATGTGCGTGGCTTTTGTCGATAACCGACGCCCTTTAATGTTCTCCACAGGTAGAAGTCCAGAGGAGTTAGGTCTGGGGAACGTGGTGGATACTTCACAGCACCTCTACGGCCTATCCATCTTCCTGGTAGGTTTTCGTCGAGATATGCCCTAACACGATTTTGGTAGTGGGCTGAGGCACCATCTTGTTGAAAGTAAATTCTTCCGTCTCCATACAAGTCTCGGATGGCAGGTAAAATGGATGTCTGAAGCTTCTGAAGGTACACCTCACAGGTTACTGTACCGGTAAGACAACCCACACCACGCATTTACTCCTGGCAAATTCACGGCTTTGTCTTCATGACGTTCGGATTTTCGGCGGCCCAGTAGATACAACTGTGGCGATTTACTGTACCTTTGAGTTTGAACTGTGTCTCATCAGACCACACAATCATCTCTGTAAACTCTTCATCGTTGCCCACCATGTTACTAAACCACTCTCAGTACTCCATCCTACGATCTGGGTCGTCCTCGTTCATTGCGTGTAACAGTCGTGGGATGTAGCACTCCCACTTTGCTGTCTTCAAAATTTGCCGAACACTTGAGCGACTCACTCGAGATTCACGGGCACGCCGGTGAGCGAGTAAATTGTTGTAACACACGACGGGAGTTAGCTAGACTTGTTACTGTTACAGGTCGTCCAGGTCATTGTTTGTGTGCATCTTTAACACAGCCTTCGGCTTCAAATTTGTCTCGAATGCGACTAATCGTTAAACGTGTCGGTGGCTCAGTTTGATACTCATTTCGCCATTGCCGTTAAACCTCATTAATGTTTTCGTACTTAAAATACCACTTCAAAACTGACTTCCTGTCATCGAATGTAAGCCTTGCGCCAGCCATGTTTACTCGAGTAACTACGTGCAACTAAGAACAAAACACTGACTATCCGGCGACTGTCATTTGACAAGGCAAAACAACGCAATACAACGCTTGCGTGGCGATTGCCGGAACTACAAACTGTTACACTACCAAAGATGAGACAACCCCGTTAATTAGATTGCCATTTATGGACTTTTAAGCAGTCGATAAATTTTTCATTCAGAGATAGTGAGTGCAGCTGTGAACGCTTGAAAATGGGGCGCCAAGTGGAGAAATCGGAACATTACCGATGTATTCTTCTGTTTGCGGTCAAGGGTTGGCAGCAGCAGAGGCTGCCAGAAACATTCGTGCCCTGTAGGAGGATAATGCCATTGGACAGAGCACTGTGAGAAAATGATTTTCTCGTTTTATGGAGGATCGTTTTCACATTAGTGACTATCCACGTACAGAAACACATTAATCCACGTTGTTCTACATCAGTGTAGTCTACAACTGGCAAGTGAGATCAACTGTGACCATTCCACCATCGTGCGACGTTTGAATGCATTGGTGAAGGTTAAAAAATGGGGTGCAGGGGTACCGCATGTTCTAAGAAATAACTGGTGATAACGTAGGAATGGTTGAGCCGTAACGAAGCTGCGACTCCGCATACAAAGACCTGCGCCCATCTGGTGGAACAGCGACAGTTTGGTGTACTACGAATTGTCTCCCCTAGGTGTAAGCATCACTGCTGCCATTTACTGGCAACAACTAACACGTCTTGCACATTCAATCCAAGAACAACGACCAATAAGATTGTGTAAAGTGATGCTATTCCACGTACAGGCCCGTCCGCATTCTGCTAGATTGACAAAAAACACTATACAGGAGTTGTGGGGAAGCCTTTCCGCACCTACCTTATTCACCCGCGCCCTCAATTTTTCTACTGTTCATTTATCCACCGAACGGCGTTCAAGGAACTTCCTTTCCGCATGAAAATGCTCTCCGAACATGTCTCCGCAAGTTCTTTGCCTCAAAACCGCGTGATTTCTACAGTCGCGGAATCAATAAGTAACGCCAACGGTGGCAAACTGTTGTAAATAGTGAATAGTACTGATGACTAAAATCTCTGTTATACGTGTCTGTTGCGTTTGTTTAAGTTATGGGAAAACGCCACGAACTTATGCACCAATCCAATAATTAGAGAGCAGATACCGATAACACTGTCATACCCACTTCAACTATGTAACTTGAAACGTAGAGTATTGAGGCCAGTCTCCATTTATCTAGTCGGAGAAGTCAATGTATTAAGTTTGTGTGCCACCAGCTTCTCCAAAAGTGCTGAAAAATTAATATACGGTCCACGTTTAAGTAAGACATTCATTTTAGACGAATATAAAAAAACCTATCCGACTTTTTCCAAACAATCTAACTTCTATAGACGACCGTGGTGGGTAGTGCAGCTGAGCTGACGCTGTGGGTTGTTGTCAGGATGTTGTCCGTCGCTGGCTCAGGAAAAGGTCGTTAACGCTCACCCATATTATTAAAAAACGAGGTTTCTGATCTTCTTGGGTTTGCTGCCGGATCCTAAAATCAACATGGCTCTATATTTTCCGGATCCATCTGTCCGCCATCTTCTTGAGAATGCAGCTCCTGCGTCAGAGTCCACTTGGAAACTGGTGCCAAGGCTGCAAATCGTCGTCCCATGTAGGCCTCCGCCCTGTACACAAATATTGCCGGACCCGCCACAGCTGCGGCTCGTGAAGACTGGTCTGGTGGCGCCGTCCTAGCAGAACACTGGCACCAGCGATATATTCACTGGAAGACTAACTTCAAACAGTCGCGCTGGCCGCAACAAGGAGCATCGTGCCAGAATGAGATTTTCACTCTGCAGCGGAGTGTGCGCTGATATGAAACTTCCTGACAGATTAAAACTGTGTGCCCGACCGAGACTCGAACTCGGGACACTCGCACACTCCGCTGCAGAGTGAAAATCTCATTCTGGAAACATCTCCCAGGCTGTGGCTAAGCCATGTCTCCGCAATATCCTTTCTTTCAGGAGTGCTAGTTCTGCAAGGTTCGCAGGAGAGCTTCTGTAAAGTTTGGAAGGTAGGAGACGGATACTGGCAGAAGTAAAGCTGTGAGTACCGGGCGTGAGTCGTGCTTCGGTAGCTCAGTTGGTAGAGCACTTGCCCGCGAAAGGCAAAGGTCCCGAGTTCGAGTCTCGGTCGGGCACACAGTTTTAATCTGCCAGGAAGTTTCAAGGAGCATTGTGTTTTGACGCGAGATCGAACAGGGTTCCACGTCCTGCTAAGAGATAAACCGTCCTCTTTATTAATCAAATTGCCCGCAAACCTCTTTATAAACAGTGCTTCAAAATCTGGAAGTGCGATGTCGTCCAGAGTTCGCGGTGCTTTACCAAAGCAGACAGCGCGAATCGATATATTCTGAGGGCCGACTGCAGTCCACAACAACCAATGCCAACCGAGAAAAACACACCTTCTTCTGAGCATAGCAGCGTCCTCACACTGAGAATGCGAGAGCTCAGTACATTTCGAGACCTCAGCTATAGAAGACAACATCATCATGTAGGACCGTGACGGTTTTTAAAGTTGCAGATGAACTTGTACTGTTGTATCGAACACTGTGCCTCATGAGAACATTTTGTTACTTAGTACATTAAGTGGTGCTTTCATAGTTAATGACAGTTGTAAATTATCTAGTACTCCTGTGGCAAAGAAGTGTGTCAAAACTAATCATGTTTTACTTATTTATGTAATAAAGTGAACTAATATTGTGTTCAAGTTCGATAGGCCTTCTCCGAGAGTAATCAAAGAACCCACCGTTATGGCCGGACAAAAGTAGTTTCGTCTGGCTACAACGAGAAATACTGGCAACTACCGATCTCGATGTCAGACTCTGATAGTTGCCAGTACTTTCGGGTATTGAACAAATGTTTATAAAGACTAAATTTAAATTAGGTTGGCAGATAATTTGGTTAATAAAGACAAGGGTTTCCCTCTTAACAGGACATGGAAGCCTGTAGTATTTCGTGTCAAAACTCAGTGCTCTTTGGTGTGGCCAGCCCGAGTGCTTGAAGAAAGTCTTTGAGTGAGAAACATCGTTAGCGCTGGTGCTCTACTAGGGTCTGCGCCACGAGTCCAGTCTTGGAGGCGGCAACTGCGCTGGGTGGCGCATGCGCCATATACGGTACGGAGGCGTATATAGGATGACCATCTGTAACCTCGTCATCAGTTTTCAGTAGGACTTAGGAGCTGCAGCAGTGTTCTCCTGAAGAGGGCAGACAGATGAATCTGCGATTTGCCGACCGCGGTGGTCTAGCGGTTCAGGCGCTCAGACCGGAACCGCGCGACTGCTACGGTCGCAGGTTCGAATCCTGCCTCGGGCATGGATGTGTATGATGTCCTTAGGTTAGTTAGGTTTAAGTAGTTCTAAGTTCTAGGGGACTGATGACCACAGATGTTAAGTCACAGAGCCATTTGAACCTTTTTTTTTTTTTTTTTTTTTTTTTTTTTTGAACAGATGAATCGCCGAAATATCGAGTCATGTTGATTTTAGGATCCGGCAGCAAACTCGAGAGACTATGAAGAATTATTGAACCAGGTAAGTCAGTTAAGTAACAACAAGCCACAGCACTCGTAGCATCGTCCCGTAGCAGCTACGCCCCTTGAGCGTGTGCTGATGGCAGTAAGATTGGCGGTGCTGATGCGACAGGTGGCCAGCTGGCGCGTGGGCCGCCATGCTGAAGTGTGCACTCCGAGGCGGCACATGTACCGTCTTGCACTGACTGCGACTCAGGGCGGGGTGCATCTGCAGAGGCGGAAGCTCGCCCTCATACTTCCAGAGGAAGGCACTTCCCAGCGTGGTGTCCGCCCTTGCGAACGAGTACAGTGAGCCAAACATGGCCCACCAGCTGCAAAGGGCCAAGTCTACAAGCGTGCACTTAACAACCGGAAGTCGGCTCGTCGGTAGTGGAGCCTAAGGCTTGTGGTGGAACCTTGCAAAACCATGGCAGCCAGTCACCCAGCGTGGACCTCCCTTCGTAGTATGCGCTGCCTTTTTCTAAGACTAATGGATATTTATAGAGGTTCGGTGTCCACTTGCGCGGAAGCACCCTCTAAACCTCGAACACCAAAACGACACGGCCGCCAGAAAGTGTGGCTACTGGCGTGCCGTTGCCATGGTCAGCCCGTCTTTGTCAGGACTGCGGGCGCAGACGTCTGGTCCGCAATGTGAAAACCAGTGGGTGGTATCGCTAAATCTGTTGCAACGATGTTTTGGTCCGCTCCGTACCTATTGGCGTCCGCGGTCCATTTGCGACCGCTGTGGCTATGCTGCTGGTTCACTGGGTAGCGCCGAAAAATAGTAGCTCCGCAACATTTGAATCAGTTTCGTCACGTTGTAATACTTGCATTTTGACTTGAACAATTCGAAAGCATAGATCTTTAAATGACTCGTCTGAAAAGTTTTATGAATTCAGTAAGTGTCAGACAAATTGTTTGATTTTACTAAAGTAAGCTCCTGACGTTACGCTGGGAAGATTAAAAATAGTCCTAATATCGCATATTTACTAATATTCTGGAAATTACCTGAAACGGATACTCCAAGCGTCTAGATGACGAGACAAATTAAGGATAGTATATAAAAACTTGAAGAAAAAAAGAAAAATGTGGGTGAAGACTGAAATGTGGTGAATGCAGATGCAACGCTTCGTTTTTTCGTGATAACCTTAAATAAGCTGCCTACCAAACCCTAGCTCGATCAGTTATTGACTTTTGTAGTAAGCTTAAAACTTTGAGAACAGGGAGAGGAAGAGAAGGACAGAGAGAGAGAGAGAGAGAGAGAGAGAGAGAGAGAGAGAGAGAGAGAGAGAGAGATATTGAGAAGATTCAAAGAATAGCTGTCCGATTAGTCACATGTTGCAACAATCGGCGGAAGAGAGTCAAAAACGTGCTCATCTTATACCACAGAGAAGCGCAACTGGACCACGTTCCACTACTACACAAGTAAAATGTTTCTTTTTGAATCTCTTGCGCCATCCTCCAAATAGGCAAAGCAGCACTTGCAACCTAAGTCCTCAGTTATCTGTTAGACGTATTCCAATCTGTCCGCCCCTACAGTTTTTACCCTCTACAGCTACCTCTAGAATCATGAAAGTTATTCCCTGATTTCTCAACATGTGCTCTATCACCTTTCTTCCCGTCAAGGTTTGGTATATGTTAGCTTCTTCGCCGATTCAGTCGAGAAACGTCTTCATTCCTTATCTTGTAATTCCACCTAATTTTCAACATTTTCTGTAGCACCACATCTCAAACGCTTAGATTCTCTTCTTTACCACAGTCCATGCACCACTGCCATACAATGCTGTGCTCCAAACGCAGGTTCTCACAAATTTCTTCATTAGATTAAGGTCAGTGTCTGATACCAGGAGATTTCTCCTAACCAGGAATGCCTTCTTTGCCTCTACTAATTTGCTTTTATGGTCCTCCCTGTTCCGTTAGTCATGTGCTGTTTTGCTTCCAAGGTAGGAGAATTCGTTAAGATTGTCCACTTCGCGGTTCCCAATTTTGATGTAAAGTTTATCGCTACCCTCCTTTCTGTTACTCCTCCTTATTTTCCTCCTTCATCGGTTTACTCACGGTCCACGTTCTGTACTCCTCAGACTGTTGGTTCTATTCAACAAGACCTGTAATTCTTCTTCACTTGGTCTTTTACCCTGAATTTAAATCATACTGTCTAACGTATCTTTTGTTTCCATCATTACGTAGCGGAAAATGATGTGTAGAAACGAGAGACTGCAATGCACAAATCGTCACTTCTAGATGGACGACAAGTCATGTTTTCAATCTCCTTGTTATCTCTCTGAACCCACAGAATTTTTTGACACAGTAGTAAGCAGTACATTCCAGAATATCAGGCAATGAACTATGGAAAAGTCTCAGTTACCAGGAATGTTCAGTAGTTCGATCAAATAGCGCTACCTGAGAAACGTGTAGGACAACCCAACGCAAATAGAAATGCTACCAAAATCTCTGACATACGATGTCACGACGAGGACAGATTCTTTCAGCAGCTCATTTCAGACTACAGGCATTGCTCCCGCAATACAGCTGTGCTGATTGGTAAGTGTAACCTTTTAATCGTATCACTTTTAGACATTTGTTTCAATTTCCTTCATATTACGACAATTATCGCAGTTTTTCTTTATAGTGTTATCTTCAGCTAACAGAATTAAATTCAGTAACATTTTACTGACAAATATAAATTCCTGGTGACCCCCTTTCGTTTACGACCAATCTGGAGAAGGGCCAGAGTATATAAAGGGTCGTTTACGAGCTGGAACTACGAACGTGGGGGAGGCACTTTATTTTTATTGGGAGGTAAGATTATTGCTGCCGCTGGAGCTAGATTTTCTGTTAGGTGAGAGGAACTGTCTATGTTTTGTGGAAAGACTTTTGCCAGCGGTCGTCTTTTAGGGAAAAAATGTTCCACGCGATTGGTGTAGTCACTATCGCAATCTGTGCCACATAGTGTGAAAACAGAATCGACGCTAACCCGACAGGCAAAACGCAGTACAGAACGAACGTTGCAAATAGCGCGAGCCTGAATCAGCAGGGATGAGCGAAAGCCAGAATTGTCTCATACAACAACACACAATCCAACACAGTTACAAGGTGAAACTTGTTGAAAACGAGGTCATAGATTTATTTCAGTAATGGTTTAGCTATGGACTCAATGACAAAATACGAATCGTTCGATCTACTTCCTGTAGAGGTATAGCGCGCGTCATCACTTTACATGTTTGCTGCTACAACAGGTCCCTGAAAAACCTCCAAAAATTTTGTCGGTGTAGTTCGTGTTCGCTCTGTATGCACATGTAAGGGTACGCTATCCTCGGATACGTCACATGCCACATCATATTTTTATTAATACATATATTCATTTTTAATATTTAACTTCATATATGACTTTGCCACTAAACTGGGCGTCCCTTTCATTTTAAAGTTTATAAATGTTCTGTGCAGAAAGGAATCATTCTGAAAAGTACTGTGCTCGTCAGACTATCAGATGCTAAATGTGTTTAGCTACTGTGAACCTTTGTGCGGTTGTGATCATAGTTAACAAGCTTGTCCAGTCACCTTGCTGAAGCGACGCCAGCAGGGCACGCCTCGGAGAACGGAGGTTCGCGCCGGAGAAACAAAGTGTGGTCACTGTGGTGTCACCGCCAGACACCACACTTGCTAGGTGGTAGCCTTTAAATCGGCCGCGGTCCGGTAGTATACGTCGGACCCGCGTGTCGCCACTATCAGTGGTTGCAGACCGAGCGCCGCCACACGGCAGGCCTAGAGAGACTTCCTAGCACTCGCCCAGTTGTACAGCAGGCTTTGCTAGCGATGGTTCACTGACTTCTACGTTCTCATTTGCCGAGACGATAGTTAGCATAGTCTTCAGCTACGTTATTTGCTACGACCTAGCAAGGCGCCATTATCTGTTACTATTGATACTGTGAGTCATGTAATGTCAAGAGCGACGTTCGTCATTAATGGATTAAAGTATTCCACCAGCTACGTCCGTTTTTTTCAATTCTAATTCCCTTGTCAGGTTTCAGACCTCACGCCAGCCTGCGTGAGCTAAAACGCTTGCATTTCGGCCTCCTGTAGCAATACGGTTGGCTCCTGCCAACCACAACAGTCACTGTCTGGAGCCAAAACATTATGACACCTACTTAATAGCTTGTTCGTTCGTCTTTGGAACAAAATGCATCACTGATTGTGCCCATCAAGGATCCGATAGTTTGTTGATAGGTTTGTGGAGGTATGTGGCATTAAATGTCTACGCACAGGTCATGTATTTCGCTTAAATAACGGACCGATGATTTGCGTACGCGGAGATGGCGCCCGATAGAGTCCCAGATGGGGTCTATAGGATTGACATCAGACGAATTTGGTCGCCGAGGCATAAACGTAAGTTAACTATAATGCTCCTCAGACCACTATAGCACGGTTCTGGCTCCGAGACAAAGGACAATTTTACTGCCTAAAGATGACATCGCCGTCGGTGAAGACATCATGTATGAAGGGTTGCATGTGGATCGGAGCTGTCGGCATTTCTTCGATACTGTTGCAGGTTACATGCAAGCGCAGAAGCATAGCATTATACTGCTCATCCCAGCCTGCGTCCCTGGCGCGCTGCACGTTGCGAGCCACCGCTCACCTCGATGACGGCGATTGTGGAGACGACCGTCGACTTAGTATGGCAACAATGTGATTCAGCCGAAGAGCCGACATGTTTCTATTGACCGACGATCGAATCCCGACAGTCCCGTGCCTATTGCAATGGTAAGTGGCCACGTCGTTGGATCAACATGTGAACACGTAGGGGGTGGCCTGCTGCGGAGTGAGTTGAACATTGTGCGATAAATAGTGTGCTTCGAAACTCTTGCACCTGCACCAGAACTGTGCTCTTTCGGCGGAGATGCTACAGACCACCATCGATCGTACTTTGCAGAGCAGACAAGCCTCCGAACTCTACGGTCTCTGAGTACTTGTCGCTGTCCAACACTTAAGCTGCCAGTGGTAGTTTCACTGTCCTTCGACCTTTTTCCGTAGATTCTCACGACAGTAGCACGTGAACATTCGACCAGCTTCGCCATTTTCGCGTTACTCGTTCATAGGCTCTACGTAATAATAATAATCCATCCTTTGTCAAAGTCGCTTATCTCAATGGATTACCCCATTTGCAGCCCGTATCTTCGCTACGGTGGTCTCTCGTCCGTGACTGCTCAGCTTACACACTTTTGTTCCCGTCACTTGTCCGCAACGCCACCAACGTCGCGGTGGGCAGTGGTTATAACGTTTCGGCTTATCAGCGAATATCTTAATACCAGAAGTAACACAGAATGGCTCAAATGGTTCAAATGGCTCTGAGCACTATGGGAATCAACTGCTGTGGTCAGTAGTCCCCTAGAACTTAGAACTACTTAAACCTAACTAACCTAAGGACATCACACACATCCATGCCCGAGGCTGGATTCGAACCTGCGACCGTAGCAGTCGCACGGTTCCGGACTGCGCGCCTAGAACCGCGAGACCACCGCGGCCGGCACCGAATGAGTTAGAGAACTCTAGCATAGCTATTTCTGGGTTTCGGCGTGGAGGAATAAGACATGTAAGCATAACTCTGAAATACCGGCAACAAATTTGAAGTAAGGGTGGTACATGAATGACATAGTTTCTGGAAATAACTGATGTTGAGGTACGACACTTCTTGCACCCTAACAGGTGCACTGGGGACGTGAAGGGCATAACATGTGCAAACGAAAGATGTTACAATGGAATCCACAGTTTTCGAGGCCCTGTGCTAATTGGTGACAAGCGTGTTGAGAACTGATCCACACGGGCGAGGGTGGAACGGGCGGGTGAAATCGAAAGCATAATTTTGATAGACGAGAACTGATGTCAACAACGACAGGTGCACATATCATCAACTTTAATTTATCCTGTTCACAAATTTGATTCAGTTTCTTATCTAATATAAAACTGAAATAATTTGTAACCAGGCAGTGCGAGTGGTCAGCTAATCCCAAGTGTAGGTCAATCAAAAACAATGTAAGTTGCAATGATATGCGGCACACTTTCATGACGACCGCACAACATGTTACAAAGTTGTTCAGGCTTCCGTGGCCACTTGTGGATATACTCTCTGCTGGCTTCTATATCGTATTCTTCAGCCGACGTTTGTTCGACGACTTTTCTGTCGTTTCTCCAGCACGAGTGTTTGGCATGGTCAAAACTTCATCCTCCATTCTTAGTGACAGATTGGAATCCATCTTGCGGCCAGAGCTTACATGTACCTGCCGCACCTAATCCCTGAGGGCTTTCACCTGGCCATTACCACTGTGCTTCTCCTCTTGTTAAGCCCACGCATATTCACAACTTTCAGTGACAGCTCCGTAGTGACCTATTATACACCGAACGATATGCTGATTAAGGTCTTCGTTCGTGTCACAGTCACCTTAGCAGGCAGTGCTCTAGTGAAGATGATACAGGTGCTGGTGAACTAAATCATACCCTCTATAACCTTCTCTAAATCAGGTATATCACTTACCATGTCTTATGAAGGTACAAGTATAAATGTAGGTTTTTAGTACTACTATTAATTAAGTTTTTCATCGACAATGATTTTTTACTCTTCCAAGGGAGCAGTGATTTGGTGGAAAGATCTTTATAGAATAAAAGACATGCTGAGGATACATATCCTAAAACCTAGGTAACTTGGAGAGGCCTGATGCAAATATAAAAATGAGTATAGTTAACTACAGGTATTTATGACTTTAACGAACATCAACAGAAGTATAATTATTTTCATGGGTGCCAGAAGTCAGTTGCACCCTTCCATACATTTCTACTCTTTCCCGTCCCACCACAGGTGCACAGCACACAAGGAGTGCGACTTTCAGAAATTCGTGTCCTCTGGGACAATAAATAAGTGTCATTCACGATCAACAAATGGGGGAGGGGGGAGGGGCAATTTCCTTTTCAATTCCAGCACTATAAAGACTTATATGTAACTTTTAAATACCAACATGTCTAACTTTTCCAGTAATAACACCATTTTCAATACCTCCTGCGTGTTAATGGATACAAATGTTGCTCTAAATGAACCTTATTTTCTCTGAGGCGACGGAGAATTTTAAACAGCAATGACGAAGTTATTTTACGGGTAAAATTATGGGGTCATGCAACTGAAAACAAGTACCAGAAAGAACACCCACTAGATGAAACTCAATCTGTGAAGTTCCTAGACATTCAGATGGATAATAAACTGAGTCATATAAGCTAGCCAAAGTGCTCAGTAATGTGCGCTCTGCATTAAGGAATCTCTCTCTCTCATTGTATCGACGTTCAGATGAGACTGCTAGCACACTTTGCATAATTTATCTCTATATTACACTATGACATAATAATGTGGATCAACCCAGGTAAAGTAAGACACGCATTTATTCTACGGAAGAATGCATTACGAATATTTTGTGAAGTTGCCAACCTAACTCCTTACAGAAACGTCCTGTTGGACCTTTGCGATTCTTACATTTATTTTCCGATATCTTTATTTACTAACGATATTTGTGGTTAGTAATAAGACTGGTTAAATATTAAATTGTGAAATACACAATGATAATATTGAAACTACTCATAACGCCCATCTGAACTATGCATCCTTGTATTGTGACCAGAATGGAGAGTTGGTAAGTTACAAAACTGAAGCGAGCATGACACAAATTTACGTATTTTTAATGACGACGTAACGGCGTGCTGTATCTGTTTCTACGTATCGTGTATATTCTTCGACGAGTGAGTGAGAGTCTGACCACAAACCCAAAGGTGTCACAGGACCTGTATCCAGTTGGTCAAAATGTCACTTATCACTTCCATCGCTTCCGGCAGTGACTTAGTAATGTGAAAAATGCCAATCTGCAACGTGATTCTCAGTTCACGTTAAACTCTATATGTCCCCCTTAAACAGACTGTGTAAGTCTTTTTAAATACTGGAGGTCGGTAAGGCCATACCACCAAATGATATTTACTCGGTGGCTATAATTACGGAGCACCTGATCACAGAGGTGCAGTGTGGGCTGCAACTATCGTATGGCAGCGAAACTTGTTAGATATTCTAATGCGTTAATGTAGAACCGATTTACGCTGAAAAAAAAAGTTCCAGTTTTGACCATTAGGTGCAAATCTGGCGCTCTAAATTCAAGAAAGACGTATAGAAATGTTTCAATATGTAATGGATTAGGAACGTGTCGTTAGCAGAAAGGTCAGACAAGTGAGAATCGCATAATCTGCCGCTTATACAATTTATCCGGTATAAATACCGGGGACGTCGACGAGATGCTTTACAGAGCCAGATTTACACTTGCTAGTTCAATTTGGAATTAATTTTTTCCAACGTTAAACGATTCATCATTAACGAATTAGCATATCTACCAAGTTTCGCTGCCATACGCTAATTAAAGTCCACACCGGACCTCTGTGAGCAGCTGCACTGTAACTATAACCATCCGGTAGTGGAGCACCGTCTCACTGAAACTAATTAGCCGTATCTGCTTTACTTAACGTACTACGTATACGTTGCATGTTTCATATGTACCACTAGCAGATGGCAATGCTGAAACCAGCTAATCGTGATAAAAAATAGACTATCTTACCCCTGAATACAGCAGTCTAGAACGAAATAGTTCTGTCCTCTGCGGGTAACATCGAATATTCATTATGTTGTTTGAAGTGTGAATTTCGTAATGAAGTGGCTGGTGAATAACAAGAAGCAATTGAGGGCCTTAATTAACGTGCATAAAGGCAAAACTGGACATTTTTATCATACAGATATGAAATGTGAATAAGAGTCCTCGACCGTAAGTTCTCCTCAGTACCATTTTCCGTGTTGGTCGTTCTTTATTTACATATACGATACAACTTTATGCGGTTTGGTGTAAGCCAGCAATTGAATCGTATGTAAAAGTGAATAACAGTACAGAGCATTCAACACTAATCTATTTTACGTGTTCGCACACAGAAATCCGACGGAAATGTGTGAGCCGATGTAATTTCAAATACGATACAGATGATGGCCCAGCCCAAAAGGTGTAAAATTGTGAGTCTGTGTAATGTAAACGATCAAGGCAGAACACTGTGTTAATTAAAACTCTACGTGGTTCCTCTTCAGATCGTGGCGCAAATTTCGACGGAGATGAGACAATGCGAAGGTGAAGAATGAGTCTTGCCAGTGGCTGGGCCGCGCCTGCTAGCGCCTTGAATGCAGGCTGCGTGCGTAGCAGTGGCGGGGTTGCGTCTGCCTGTGGCGCTCCGCATAGCAACAGCAAGGGCGTGCGTGTATGCGTGTGGGAGTGTGCGTGTACGAGGGGGCGGTGCAAAACCAGTTGGGCTGTCGCTGGAGCTGAGGTGGGCCCGTCATGGAGCTCATCAATCACGCCAAAGACGCAGTTTCTCTTTTTAACCCTCCGGAAATATGCCATTTAGCCGTCCTGAAACAGAGCGCGAGACGAAATCGATCGTCAAAATTTTGGACGTTTCCCAGTGAGACTTTTCAAGTATTTTGGTATAAGGGATCGGTCGTCTTCTGTACTTCGTTCCAGAGTAATAATATGATTTATTTGGTTTGTTACACCAATTATCTCTGTGTCGGCGTACGTTCACGACAGCGAAACGCGATCACCAATACGTGACGATAATGCAATATTCGTCAGATGCAAAAATGCTGTGATTTGGTTACCGTCGTTGCGGAACAGTTCAGTGCAGAATCATTGTGCCTCTTTTCCACTGGATTCAGTGAATCCATACACAAGGTGCTTACTGGTCTACTCTTCATCAGGAACGCCATCCATATTGCAGACACCCGAAATAAAATCGAGGAGCACTCAATGCTGATTGCAACTAGTGAAAAGGGGGCGGAGGCGAGGGGCGTTACGATTGTCAGCATCAAGAACTGTTTCTGGATAGAACAAATTTGTTTCCCAACAAGACGCACCGCGCTTACTTTCTATGCTTGCACTATTCTTCAGTGCAGTTCAGATAAAAATATGTGTGGAGCTACGATATCAAATTAAACGGAATTAACTCTTTAATTAAGTTTGACACCTCCTCTCCTCTTCAGTTGGTTCCTTAGCGTGCTTTCGTGGAATCCAATGCGAATGACTGCCTTACTAATCGAGGAGACTGCTGCGATTAACCCGTGTGTCTCATTGAGATTGATGTCTGCCATAGCTCTAAATTCTGTTTTCTTTTTAAATACAGTTCCTAGACCATAAAATAAGAAAAACCGACATTGGTAAAACATCAAAGAAAATTGAACTGAAATAATTATAAAATTTAAATAAATACCATAACATTCCCACACAAATCAAAAATTCTTTAAAAGACAGCAGACTGCATTAAACATATTCTAAACATAAATGTTAAGAAAACGGCGAAAAATTATCATTGTGGGTTGACTGGGGCAAATCCCTACACGTTTGGAGCTGCGAGGATGTGCCCCATTTCGCCGTTTTCTGAAAAATGCACTATGTTGATTTTGGGGACCAAATAGAGCAATTATATTAACATCAAAGTGAAACCGAAATGCTGTATTGTTAACGAGTACATCGTCTCTTCTTCTTTAAAACCACAGATTAAACATTTTCGGACCTTCTTTTGCCCGCCGTAGTGTAGAAATTCGACTTGGCATGGACTCAACCAGTCGTTGGAAGTCCTCTGCAGAAATATTGAGTCTCACTGCCTCTGTAGCGAAAGTGTTGGCAGCGCAGGATTTTGTGCACGAATTGATCTCTGCATTATGTCCCTTAAATCTACGATGGGATTCATGGTGGGCGATCTGCGTGGCCAAATCATTCTCTCGAACTGTCCAGAATGATCCTCAAACCAATCGTAAACACCTGTGGTACGCTGAAACGGCCCATTTTCATCCATAAAAATTCTATCATTGTTTGGGGACATGAAGAACATGATTGGCTGCAAATGGTCTCCAAGTAGCCGAACATAACAATTTCCAATCAACGATCGGTTTATGTGGACCAGAGAACCCAAACCATTACATATGAACACTGACCGCATCATTACTGAGCCACCACCAGCCTGCACAATACCTTGTTGGCAACTGGGGTCCATGGCTTCGTGGGACTTCCACCACAATGTAACCCTACCAGCAGCTTTTACCAACTGCAATCTGGATTCATGTGATCAGGCTACGGTTTTCCAGTCGTCTAGGGTCCAACCAATATGGCTACGAGTTCAGGAGAGGCACTACTGGTGTTACAAAAGCACTGGCGTCGGTCGCCTGCTGCCACCGCCCATTAACGCCAAATTTCGCCGCACTGTCCTGACGGATATGTTCGCCGTACGTGCGTTATTGACTTCCCCGGTTAGTTCACGCCGTGTTGCTTGTCTGTTAGCACTGACAAATCTACATTAACTCCGATGCTGTCAGTCGTCAAGTGAAGGCCGTCGGCCACTGCGCTGTAATGCCTGGAATCTGCTATTGTCGGCACAGTCTTGACACGGTGGATCTTGGAATTCTGAATTCCCTAACGACTTCCGAAATGGAATGTCCTGTGCGTCTATCTCCAACTACCATCCCGCATGAAAAGTCTTAATTCTCTCCGAAAATTTTTTCACATGAATCACCTGAGAACAAATGACAGCTCCGCCAATAACTGTCACTTTATAATTTATGTACACGATACTACCGTCATCTATATATGTGCATATGGCCATCCCATGGCATTTGTGATTTCAGTGTACAATGTTCAAATAAAACATCAGAGAAGTTACGATAGGCCACACCTACCACCTGGTGGTCAATTCCTGTATCGATGGCGCTCAGTGTTCAAACCTTCGGTGCAGGTTTTTACAGTGTGCAGGGCTTTACTCTCACCTGCTCCTAGAGGACTGCTCCTATATGTGAGGCATTTGCCACGTCAGCCTAATAGGAAGACAGGTGGCTGTAGTCTATACAATACTGTAGCTGCGACGCTGTGGGAAATTAAATGAGAATCATTGGAAGAATAACGACGTTATTCTCGCGCACCCCTGTTGGTTAATGTAGAGATATGGTATTCGAGGTAGACTGAGCAACATCTCTTCTGTCATCGCTTTATCCTTAACATAGGAATCATGACAACAATGCAGGGGACGTTAAAACACCTACAAAGGCATACAGCCAGTTAGTTAGTTAGTTACATGTTCCAGAGATCGTTTGAACGTTTCTTTGATCAAAATGATGTGGAACGAGACAGTTTACATGAGATGTGCACATGACCTGTGTTAACATTACTGAACACTTTATTAATTTTGGCTCTACTCATGCAACTACACTTATTTCGTTTCTGGCTATCTACTGTAAGTAGAAGTTCTTCAGTGGTTAGGAGTCGTCCAGAAGAAATTATATTAAATTAGTTTTAAAACTTGCTTTGCTACCTGTCAGACATTTGAAGTTATTGTGCAATTGATCAAAAATTTTTGTTGCTGTATATTGAAGTCCTTGCTGAACCAGAAACAGCTTTATAATAGGTAACAAAGGTCATTTTTCTCTCTTATGTTGTAGGCATGGAAGTCACTGTTCTTCCCAAATAAGGTGGATTATTTATGAGGAATTTCATTAGCGAATATGTCTACATCACAGTAGATATATTCGCTGTGCACACTTATAATGCGCAGCTGCTTGGAGAGGCACCTACATGGCGTCCGTGGGTGAACACCGCATACTATTCTTACTACTAGCTTTTGTGAAGTGATGCGTTACCTCAGAAAATTATTCCTACAGGCATTATTGAGTGGAAATATCAAAAATATGTCAGGAGGTTGATACTTCAGTTTTCAACATCAGCAATTAGAGCAAGGGAAAAAGTAGCTGAACTTATTTGCTATATAAGGTCAGTAATATACTTCTTCCAGTTCAAGATTTCATCAAAATCCACACCCAAAAATTTGGAGCCTTCCACCGCATTTACTGAATGTTGCCCATGTGCTACATCATTTGTTGATATGATTATTCTTGTGCAGAATTCAATGTAACTTTTTTTCAAAATTTAAGGAGAGTTCGTTTTCAGAAGAAAATTTAGTAATTCTTTGGAAAATATCATTTACCAACTAGGATCGTCTGCAAAAAGTACCACTTTTGCTTGTTTAATGTTATGTGGAAAGTCATTCACATATACAGGGTGAGTCACCTAACGTTACCGCTGGATATATTTCGTAAACCACATTGAATATTGACGAACCGATTCCACAGACCGAATGTGAGGAGAGGGGCTAGTGTAATTGTTTAATAGAAACCATACAAAAATGCACGGAAGTATGTTTTTTAACACAAACCTACGTTTTTTTAAATGGAACCCCGTTAGTTTTGTTAGCGCATCTGAACATATAAACAAATACGTAATCAGTGCCGTTTGTTGCATTGTAAAATGTTAATTACATCCGGAGATATTGTAACCTAAAGTTGACGCTTGAAACCTCCGACGTTCAGTTGCGGTTGTAACAAACACGGGCCACGGTCGGCGAGCAGCATCTGCAGGGACATGTTTACGATGACGACCGTGTTTACGAGTGTGGCTGTAGTGGTTTGGTCTAGCTGTCTAGCTGTCTCAGTGTCCGCATGTAGCGCTTGCTGCTATTGTTATTCTGCATTCGTCTCCGCACTCAGACCAACTGTAGTACACCTTGTTACCAGACGTCTGTGATAGTGTAGTGTTGTAGGAACTGTTACCATGGTGTATTCGAACTCTGAAAAGGCGGAGATGATACTCATCTATGGCGAGTGTCGACGAAGCCTGCAGGGTGTATGCAGAACGGTACCCGGACAGAGAGCATCCAACGTGCAGCACATTGCAAAACAGCTACCGCCAACTGTATGCAACAGGTATGGTCGTAGCAAGCAAACGGGTCCGTAACAGGCCCGTCACAGGAGAAGCGGGTGCAGTTGGTGTGTTAGCTGCTGTTGCCATGAACACACATATGAGTACACGGGGCATTGCGAGAGCCGGGGGACTGAGTCAAAGTAGTGTCATTCGCATACTGCATCGTCACCGCTTTCACCCGTTTCATGCGTCGCTACATCAGCAATTACATGGTGATGACTTTAATCATCGAGTGCAATTATGTCAATGGGCATTAACAGAGAATTCGCTGCAGTTCTACCTGTTTACCGATGAAGCGGGTTTCACTAACCACGGGGCAGTGAATCTACGGAACATGCATTACTGGTCCGTGGACAATCCTGGCTGGCTCAGACAGGAAGAGCGACAGCGACCGTGGACTGTAAATGTATGGTGCGGAATCATTGGCGAGCACCTCATTGGTCCTCACTTCATTGCAGGGGCCCAAACAGCTGCAACATACATCGCGTTTCTACAGAATGATCTGCCAACGTTGCTCGAAAACGTCCCACTGGAAACGCGTCGACGTATGTGGAATCAGCATGGTGGTGCACCTGCACATTCCGCAATTAACACTAGGCTGACCCTTGACAAGATGTTCGACGGGCGTTTCGTAGGACATGGAGGACGCATAAACTGGCCAGCCCGTTCTCCTGATCTTACACCTCTAGACTTCTTTCCGTGGGGTACGTTAAAGGAGAATGTGTACTGTGATGTGCCTACAACCCCAGAGGATATGCAACACCGTATTGTGGCAGCCCGTGGTGACATTACACCAGATGTACTGCGGCGTGTACGACATTCATTACGCGAGAGATTGCAAATTGTGTGCAGCAAATGATGGCCACCACATTGAACATCTATTGGCCTGACCTGTCGGGATACACTCTATTCCACTCCGTAATTGAAAACGGAAATCACGTGTGTACGTGTACCTCACCCCTGATGGTAATGTACCTGTGCGTCAGTGAAAAAGACCAATAAAAGGGTGTTAGCATGTGGACGTAATGTGCTGTTCCAGTCTCTTCTGTACCTAAGGTCCATCACCGTTCGGTGCTCTCCTATACACACGATCGAACAGCGGAGGAGTGGTACTCAAGCGTCAACTTTAGGTTACAATATCTCCGGATGTAATTAACATTTTACAATGCAACAAGCGGCACTGATTACGTATTTGTTTATATGTTCAGATGTGCTAACAAAACTAACGGGGTTCCATAAAAAAACGTAGGTTTCTGTTAAAAAACATACTTCCGTGCATTTTTATGGTTTGTATTAACCAGTTACACTAGCCCCTCTCCTCACGTTCGGTTTGTGGAATCGATTCGTTAGTATTTGATGTGGTTTACGAAATATATCCAGCGGTAATGTTAGGTGACTCACCACGTATAAGGAATAGGAGTGAACCCAAAAATGAACCTTGTGGGATTCCGTTTGTGATTTTTCTTCCCCAATCGTTACCATTTTCTACCTTTCCGACATTATCTGAATCATTCAGCATGACTTTTTGAATTCTGTTTGTCAAGTATGATTCAAACAACGATAAATCCATTAAGTCTCTAAAACTGAGAGAGTATCATGATGTAAACAATCAAACGCCTTGTAATGGTGAAAAATACCACCTGGTGATATATTATTATTATTTAAGGCTTGTAGTTTTTAATGAGTGAAAGTACTAACAACAGTCTCTGTCAAGAAACCCTTCAGGAATACAAACTGTAACATGCTAAGTAAGTTGTAACATCCTAAGTAAATTATTTCCAATTACCTTTGCAACTAATCTTTCCAGGTATCCAGATGTCAATAAAATAATTGGACAATAATTGCTTAAGCCTGTCTTGTCACCTTTCTTAAGAACTAGTTTAACAATTGCTAGTTTTGTCTGGAAAAATTAGCTGTGTCCGTGATCCATTACATAACTCAGTAAGCACATTACTTGTCAACAGCTTTTCAGGATTCTTTTTGAAATTCCATCAATCCAATGTTAGCCTTTGTATTTAGAGTTTTTATGCTAGTATTAACATCAGTGAAGAATGTTCGTGCTACTTCTATTTGCTAAAAGTGATCCCACCTCGGGTGTGATGTAGGAAAGGTAGTGTTCTCCATCATAAGCAGTTCACGGAGTTGTGGAATGTAAATGTAATTGACGATGCAGAAATTAATAATGGCCATACGCAGCCTTCTGATTCCATGAATACTTATTGTGGTGTCAGACAAAGTGCTGCGACACTTCCTGCCTCAGCAGCAGCGAGCATAGGAATCTGTGTGCTCTGGCTGTCACCCGGCCCCTATCTCGTGTTTACAACATTGTGCCGGGCAAATGTTTGTTTACCGCCTGGCACACAGATTGGAGCAGACGAACTGACACACACTGGATGCGACTAGTTAGCGCCCCACCCGTGTCGGCCGGACCCTTCTGCTTTGTGATCCCAGTATAACCTTCCAGTGATCAACCAATAGACGGCAGTGCCCAAAATAAACAATGAAGCACAGCATGTGCTTTCTTCTGAGACTCCAGGATCTCATACTGTAATTCAAGTTCTCTTTCCGTGGCCATTTTACGTATTTAGTGTTTAGCAAAAGGGCTTATTTCTGTGTTAGATAAAAAATCAAATTTAGGTACGTATTAGAATTCAATGTCTTTAGACAACGAGGTCATCAGAGAGGCGTGTATCAGACAATAGTTCCACCTGGCGTACACCACCAGAGCAGCCCATTCAGGTGTCATACCACGAGGAGAAAGAGTCCGAACTTTAGGTGTTGTTCACTAAGAGACCGGCAGTTTTAAGGGTCAAATGGTTCAAATGGCTCTGAGCACTATGGCACTTAACTTGTATGGTCATCAGTCCCCTAGACCTTAGAACTACTTAAACCTAACCAACCTAAGGACATCACACACATCCATGCCTGAGGCAGGATTCGAACCTGCGACCGTAGCGGCCACGCGGTTCCAGACTGAAGCGACTAGAACGGCACGGCCACACTGGCCGGCAGTTATTAAGGGTCACTGTCATTTTGGCAATGGTTAAGCTTCTCTGGAACATAAGAATCACACGTAATTACTGAGATTTCCCAAAGAAATGTCGTATTAATTTCTCCCAACGTGTAAATGAGTATTTGTATTTACGTCTGTCTTTATTTTAAATTAATTTAAATGTCGTATGGCATTGCTGGCTGAGAACCCTACGGGGTGGATTCAGCCCGTCTAGCAGAAAGAGTGTTGACCCCTTACCTCGTTTCGACAAAAATATGGAAACAACGAAAGAAACCTTTTTTGTTTGTATGGTAGTTCTGACATTTGACTCTACAACTTCTGCACATCTAGCTACTGTATTGGTATTCATTATATGTTTCAGTTGTTTTATACAGGGTGTTTCAAAAATGGCCGGTATATTTGAAACGGCAATAAAAACTAAACGAGCAGCGATAGACGGTGTCGTTTGTTGCAATATGCTTGGGACAACGGTACATTTACAGGCGGACAAACTTTCGAAATTACAGTAGTTACAATTTTCAACAACAGATGGCGCTGCAAGTGATGTGAAAGATATAGAAGACAACGCAGTCTGTGGGTGCTCCATTCTGTACGTCGTCTTTCTGCTGTAAGCGTGTGCTGTTCACAACGTGGAAGTGTGCTGTGGACAACATGGTTTATTCCTTAGAACAGAGGATTTTTCTGGTGTTGGAATTCCACCGCCTAGAACACAGTGTTATTGCAACAAGACGAAGTTTTCAACGGAGGTTTAACGTAACCAAAGGACCGAAAAGCGATACAATAAAGGATCTGTTTGAAAAATTTCAACGAACTGGGAACGTGACGGATGATCGTGCTGGAAAGGTAGGGCGACCGCGTACGGCAACCACAGAGGGCAATGCGCAGCTAGTGCAGCAGGTGTTCCAACAGCGGCCTCGGGTTTCCGTTCACCGTGCTGCAGCTGCGGTCCAAATGACGCCAACGACCACGCATCGTCTCATGTGCCAGAGTTTACACCTCTGTCCATACAAAATTCAAACGCGGCAACCCCTCAGCACCGCTACCACTGCTGCACGAGAGACATTCGCTAACGATATAGTGCACAGGATTGATGACGGCGATATGCATGTGGGCAGCATTTGGTTTACTGACGAAGCTTGTTTTTACCTGGACGGCTTCGTCAATAAACAGAACTGGCGCATATGGGGAACCGAAAAGCCCCATGTTGCAGTCCCATCGTCCCTGCATCCTCAAAAAGTACTGGTCTGGGCCGCCATTTCTTCCAAAGGAATCATTGGCCCATTTTTCAGATCCGAAACGATTACTGCATCACGCTATCTGGACATTCTTCGTGAATTTGTGGCGGTACAAACTGCCTTAGACGACACTGCGAACACCTCGTGGTTTATGCAAGATGGTACCCGGCCACATCGCACGGCCGACGTCTTTAATTTCCTGAATGAATATTTCGATGATCGTGTGATTGCTTTGGGCTATCCGAAACATACAGGAGGCGGCGTGATTGGCCTCCCTATTTGCCAGACATGAACCCCTGTGACTTCTTTCTGTGGGGACACTTGAAAGACCAGGTGTACCGCCAGAATCCAGAAACAATTGAACAGCTGAAGCAGTACATCTCATCTGCATGTGAAGCCATTCCGCCAGATACGTTGTCAAAGGTTTCGGGTAATTTCATTCAGAGACTACGCCATATTATTGCTTCGCATGGTGGATATGTGGAAAATATCGGGCTATAGAGTTTCCCAGACCGCAGCGCCATCTGTTGTTGACAATTGTAACTACTGTAATTTCGAAAGTTTGTCTGCCTGAAAATGTACTGTTGTCCCAAGCATATTGCAACAAACGATGTATTTCTATCGCTGCTCGTTTAGTTTGTATTACCGTTTCAAACATACCGGTCATTTTTGAAACACCCTGTAGTTGTTTTATGTTTGCTAGTTGTCCGCCCTACGTTTCATTGATCTTGTACTTATGTACAAGCTGGAACACCCACCTTAGTAGATCTTGACGATAACTTCACTTAACAAAGTCTAATTCTACACAACATTAATGTTACATGATAATGACTTAAAACCGAAGTCATAATAGTAATATGAAATAAAGAAGTTGTAGAGTCAAATGGCGGGAATATCATTCAAATGTTATTACGTGACTAAGGCTCAAGAAACTAAAAGGATTATCACCGCGAGAAATATATGCTTGGACATAAACGCAGATATTAGGCAAGTTTGCAGGCTGCGCTGTTGTATTTTACGACGAAGTATATCTGTGTAGCGTCCTCAAAACGTTGCTGGTGTCAGGCGTGGTCAGAACGGTGTTCTGTGTAGTTACGAGCGTGGTGTGTCGGAGCTAAGTGGATTCTAATGTGGGCAAACTGTTGGTGTCCGTGCACAAGGTGCATCTGTAATCAAGGTAGCCGAAGTGTTTGGTTTTCGAAATGCACGGTATCTGATTTATATCTTTTAGAGGGAAATAAAAAATGACAATAGTGTGTGTTAAGTGGTCGTGATAGACAGTCATTAAAGAGGATCGTGACGAAAAATAAGAAGACGACAGCTGTATAGATCATTGCAGAAATGAATATCGCACTCACGAACTCTGACAGCACAGAAACAACACGAAGGGACCTCCAAAGCTTCGTAATTGCAGGGCGAGCTGGAATTCGAAAACCAGACATCAGTGATGGAAATGTCCTTATCAAGAAAATTGACAAAGCCATAAAACGTGGACCATGGAGCAATGGAAGAATGTCGTTAGGTCGTTTTACACTGTTTAAAATTCTGGCATAGTTTACGTCCTAAGACTGAAACAGGGCGGAGTTTCGGTAAGGCTTTGGACAGCTACATCGTGGTAGTCCATGGGCCGCAGGTGTACTCTGCACCGTCACATTATTGCCAAGGATTATGTGGTCTGACTGATCAGGTCCATCCTTTGGCACAATGTTTGTTCGCTAATGGTGATACTGTATTCCAAGGCGACAGTGTCTCTGTTAACACAGCCCGTATCGTTCAGGACTGGTTTTTGGGACACTTTGGTGAACTGTCGTTTCTCCCATCGTCACCACTGTTATCAGACCTCAGTGTTATTGAGCTGTTGTGGCCTCCTTTGGAGAGAAGGGGGCACGATCGCTATGCACCTCCATCATCGATGATGAACTTTCCACTATTTTGCGGGAAGAAAGGTATGAGATCCCTTTCAAAACCATGTAGGACGTGTATTTGTCCATTCTGAGAGGAATGGTTCAAATGGCCCTGAGCACTATGGGACTTAACTTCTGTGGTCATCAGTCCCCTAGAACTTAGAACTACTTAAACCTAACTAACCTAAGGACATCACACACATCCATGCCCGATGCAGGATTCGAACCTGAGACCGTAGCGGTCGCGCGGTTCCAGACTGTAGCGCCTAGAACAGCTCGGCCACCCCGGCCGGTTGAGAGGAATGGATACTATTTTGAAAACTAACTTATTTCTTACACATTTAGGCATGGTAACATGTTTTTGGCCAACGGCCTTGCCGCAGAGGTAACACCGGTTCCCGTCAGATCACCGAAGTTAAGTGCTATCGGGTTAGGCTAGTACTTGGTTTGGTGACCATCCGATCTGTCGAGCGTTGTTGGCAAGCGTGGTGCACTCAGCCCTTGTGGTGGTGGTGGTGGTGGTTAGTGTTTAACGTCCCATCGTCAACGAGGTCATTAGAGACGGAGCGCAAGCTAGGGTTAGGGAAGGATTGGGAAGGAAATCGGCCGTGCCCTTTCAAAGGAACCATCCCGGCATTTGCCTGAAACGATTTAGGGAAATCACGGAAAACCTAAATCAGGATGTTCGGAGACGGGATTGAACCGTCGTCCTCCTGAATGCGAGTCCAGTGTGCTAACCACTGCGCCTCAGCACTTGTGAGGCAAACTCAGGAGCTACTTGATTGAAAAGTATCGGCTCCGGTCTCGGAAACTGACATACGGCCGAGGGAGTGGTGTGCTGGCTACATACCCCTCCGTATCTGCATCCAGTGACGTCTATGAGTGAGGATGACACGGCGGCCGGTCAGTACCGTTGGGCCCTCATGGCCTGTTCGGGAGAAGTTTAGTTTAGTTTTAATGTGTTTTTGATGTTTCCACACTTTTCTTCACCTCTGTATGCGCTGTGTCCTATGTGTACTTGTGGCGTGTAGGTGAGCGTAATAAATGTGTTTATGACGTAAAGCATTGTTTGTTTTATACCGGGTGGTTATAATTAAAGAAAAACTTTCAAAACACTGTAGAAATAAGACCACTGGTCAGAATGACGACAAAATTCAACTGAAGGGGAAAACGTACTGCAGGAGAAAAAAATTGTTTGAAAATTTATCAGTAGATGACGCTGTATGTGTCAGAACACGTAAATGAAAACACTTGTCATCCGCACGACGCACTGGAGGTGATATAAACACGCCGGGTACACGGCTTTTTCCTCCTTTCGCGTCTGCGATGTTCGCCATGACTGTCTCAATGCAGGATCGGCTCTGCTAGTATAGCTGCATTACAAGAATGATGACTGTGCACACGTCGCTCTCCACAAGTTCCGGATACCGAAGGGTTCGAAAAAGGCGTTGGTTCGGTGACTGCCGTGGGTCTGGCGAAAATGATTCGGAAATTCGTAAAGACAGGTTCTAGTTGTGTGCAACCTGGTAGAGGGAGGAAACGAAGTGATTCGACGTTAGTGAAAGCAGTGGCCACAGGAATCCACGAGACCAGCGGTTCTGTGCAAACGTGCAGTGCGCGGAGAACTGCCCGGGCACTGGACGTATCCGTCAGCACGGTGCGTAAAATCCTACGAAACATCCTTTTTCCTATCTACTCTAAATTACCCATGTGCACGAGATACTTCCTGTTGACCCGCCAGCAAAGGAGACCTCTGCTTTTGAATTTCTTGCTCGCTGTGAAAGATTTTGTGGATAGATGAAACCCACTTCCATCTGACAGGATATGTCAATACACAAAATTATCGAATATGGCCAACGGAAAATCTACATCTACATTTATACACCGCAAGCCAGCCAACGGTGTGTGGCGGAGGGCACTTTACGCGCCACTGTCATTACCTCTCTTTCCTGTTCCAGTCTCGTATGGTTCGCGGGAAGAACGACTGTCTGAAAGCCTCCGTGCGCGCTCTAATCTCGCTAATCTTACATTCATGATCTCCTCGGAAGGTATAAGTAGGGAGAAGCAATATATCCGATCCATCATCCAGAAACGCACCCTCTCTAAACCTGGCGAGCAAGCTACACCGCGATGCAGAGCGCCTCTCTTGCAGAGTATGCCACTTGAGTTTGTTAAACATCTCCGTAACGCTATCACGGTTACCAAATAACCCTGTGACGAAACGCGCCGCTCTTCTTTGGATCTTCTCTATCTCCTCCGTCAACCCGATCTGGTACGGATTCCACACTGATGAGCAATACTCAAGTATAGGTCGAACGAGTGTTTTGTAAGCCACCTCTTTTGTTGATGGACGACACTTTCTAAGGACTCTCTCAATGAATCTCAACCTGGTATCCGCCTTACCAACAATTAATTTTATATGATCATTCCACTTCAAATCGTTCCCCACGCATACTCCCAGATATTTTACAGAAGTAACTGCTACCGGTATTTGTTCCGCTATCATATAATCATACAATAAAGGATCCTTCTTTCTATGTATTCGCAATACATTACATTTGTAATCAATACGCAAATTAACCAGTACCACTTCGTCTTGAAAAGATTACTGTGTGATGCGGGTTTACGGCATCATTTATCATAGGTCCATTTTTTTCGATGAGATAATTGCTTCCGATCGTGTTATCTGAAGCGTCACTGGCAAGCGCTATGAGTGTCTTTTCCCCAATCCTGTCATTCCAGCTCTCCAACAGCTTGGATGTGCCGATGGCATCATTTTTATACAAGATCGCGCACCTCCGCACATTGCAAATGCAGCTAAGCAGCCACTGAACCCCCATTTCGGAAATTATAGAATTATCAGCCTCCATTTCCTTACAGCCTGGCCGTCCCGATTACCTGATCGTAATCCATGTGACTTCCGGCTGTGAGGCTACCTGGCACTCATTGTGCAGCACATTCTGAACGTGTTCCGAGAAACACTTCGATCAGTTGTGGAACAAGCTGTTTCCCGATTTCAACATGTTGCAGGAAACGGTGGACAGCATTTTGAACATGTTTTGCGTCAGTCACGCGGAAATTAATAATCCGATCTCATTTTGATTAATGCTTTTTATGTGGTTTTTGGCCTCAGGACAGTTAAAAACCGGTGTGATTGATACTTTTTATGCGGTTTTTGGCCTCAGGACAATTAAAAACCGATGTGACTGATGCTTCTTAGGCTACTTATCGGCTCAGGACAATTAAAAACCGATTTTTCCCATCCGATGTGGTATGACATTTCTGTGGTGGATGGGCTTACGTAACTAACAGTATCACACTTGTACACCCATGCACACTGAGTAGCGCAGTTTGTTTAACGTCAAACGTACACCTGTATGATTCATTTGTCATTTGCAGTCCACCGCTGTATTAATTTATGATGCTTACAGCGCCATCTATTGCTACATTTTGTAACAATTTTTTTTCTTCTGCCATTTGAACACAATTTGAACTTTTCTTCGTCTCTAATGATCTCGACGTCGACGGGAAGTTAAACCCTGACCTTCCTTCCTTTTACGATGGATCATGTTACTGAGCTGCTCAAAAAATTAAGGCTATCATTTATTCTTCGTATATTGGATAGTCTTGGAAGCTAACGATTTAATCGCCTAACACACTTTACATATTTTCACTCAATAATTCTTATGAAATACTTTTCTGTGGTAACTCATCATCTAGAAAGAAATTATGGATACACAAAGGCGAGGAGTAAGAATAATATGTGTTGTTCATCCGCATTCGCCACATATATACCTCATCAAGGATTTAGGCATTTTAACTGCACCTTCGCAATATCTACACTGACGGGAAACAAATCGCAACGCCAATAAGGACTTGTGCGACACAAAACGAAAGACGGTAGGCGTGTTTCTACATTAAAGATAATGTCTACTGACATTTCACGTCAGTCGCTTGAAATTGGTGCCAAGATGAGGATACAAATCACGTTTGACTTAAATACAGGCTGTAACGGTCGCGAGCGTTAGTTATCATTGGGATTGGACGTAGTGAGTTGATGGTAATTAAGAATACCTTTAAGGCGGCAATGACGCCTGTATCAAACCCTCACTCAGTTGGAATCGTGTAATAGGGCTACGAGTAGGTGGATGTCCCTTCTGTGATACTGCAGAAAGACTTGGCTGGAATGAACCCACTGTACACGACTGCTGGCAGCGGTGGTCACGAGAAGACTCAGCTCCGGACGGACACGTGGCACCACCGACAGGTATGTCTGCAGCTTGCTGCGGTCCTGGGTTCGATTCCTGACCGGGCTGGGGATTTTCTCTACCCGGTGACTGGGTGTTTGTGTTGTCCTCATCATTTCGTTATCATCGTCATCATTCGTAACAGTGGCTAGATTGGATTGTGTAAAAATTTCACTGTGTAAACGTTGGGACTTTGTACCGCGCAGTTGAGCGCCCCACAAACGAAACATCATCATCACGACCAACAGGGAAAACCATCGTGTTCGGGGTATGGCTCTGGCGCACCGTAATGCATCTATAGCCGCAGTCTGAGCAACAGTTGGCACCATGGTGACACAAAGAACTGTTACAAATCGGTTACTAAAAGGACACCTGTGAGCCAAACGTCCTGCAGCGTGGATTCCACTTATCCCAAACCACCGCCATTTGCGACTTCAGTGGTGTCAAGCGAGAGTTCGTCGGAGGACAGGGCGTTTTATGATGAAAGCTGATTGCGCCTCGGTGCCAGTGACGGCCGTGTGTTGGTTAGGAGGAGGCCATTTGATGTCCTGCCCCAAACTTGTCTGGTGCTAGACACACTGGAGCTACACCAGGAATTACGGCCCGGGGTACGATTTCATATGACAGAAGGAGCACTCTCGTGGCTACCCGCTCACCCTGACTGCCGAATTGTACGTCACTCTCGTTATATGAACAGCATTACAGAGTGCGTTTCACAACAGGATAACGTTAACCCACATGCGGCTGTTGTAACGCAGCATGACCTACAAAGGGTTTACATGTTGCCTTGGCCTGCTCGATCAGCATATCTGTCTCCTATCGAGCGCATATTGGACATCATTGGACGACAACTCCACCGTCGTCCACATCCAGCATCAAATGTCCCTGCATTGACCGACGAAGTGCTAAAGGCGACGAACTGACATCCGGCACGTGACCAAAGCAATGTATGCAAGTTTTCATGCTATCATTCAACATTCAGGCAGTTACACCAGTTATTAATGTATCAGCATTTCACGTTGCAATGGCTTATCACGCGTTTACGTTAACCTGTTCCAATGTTATGATTAACATGTATTCCCGAAATTTCATTACTGTACATTATTTTTTTTGGTTCTGAGATTTTTGTCCATCAGTGCACCATGTTAATTGACGTTAAATTTAGGCATGTTTGCCATTTAAGAACTTGTAGGTTGGCATCATGTAACCGTCCACTGTGACGATCCATGAATAGATATCCTGTAAACTCACTCACGACTCATAATTTCGATAAAAAATAGTTCAACTGGCCTATGGAATAGTGAACTAACTACTTAATTAACTTCTACAACTGACCTTATGTGTTCACCTCATTTCATATCATTTCGCTGTATCACTCGAAGATATTTAATTGGTATGACTAAGTCGGAACAGTCTGCTGAGCACAATGAATTTGACCGAGCGAGGTGGCGCAGTGGTTACCACACTGGACTCGCATTCGGGAGGACGACGGTTCAATCCCGTCTCCGGCCATCCTGATTTAGGTTATCCGTGATTTCCCTAAATCGTTTCAGGCAAATGCCGGGATGGTTCCTTTGAAAGGGCACGGCCGATTTCCTTCCCAATCCTTCCCTAACCCGAGCTTGCGCTCCGTCTCTAATGACCTCGTTGTCGACGGGACGTTAAACACTAACCACCGACCACCACAATGAATTTGAAAGTGAAACAAAGACAGAACGATAGTTTTGAGCAGCAGCAAAAACAAGATTGTCGAAAGCTATTTTGTCTAAAATTTACGAGTTGAGAACTACGTCTGCACTACTACGGGATGTATGATTGAAAAACCAGCCCAGTATTTATTTGGATCAACCCCTGACCAATATTGGATTTCGTTTGTTTTCTTGCTGTGGGTCTCGTTATGTATCCGTTATTGGCTTGCTGCACTTTGAGAGACACAAAGTTTCTTGTTAAATATTTGGTAAAGTTTACGATGGATTTATTTCTTATCACCTCGATCAAAGCATTTATGAAAAGATTACAATTTGAAATATGGATGTAAATTTAGGTGCTGTATGCTTCTGGGTGACGAAATTGCCCTATGTTTTTTGTTGTGAATTTTGAATTTAACACATTTGTTGACGTTCAGAATGCAAGTGCCGTTTAGTTGCTTGAAAAACACCTTACTCCACACAATTATCTGTCTCGTGGCAGCACAGACGAGAAAAATTTAGAAAACGTGGCCCTACTTCACGTGAGTGGCGTAAACAATGTTTTCAAAGACATTACAGTCATGACGAGGTTTGCTTACGAATGCTGCGAGAGTGTATGGGCTTAGTAAAATATGTCTTGGCTGATGTAATAGAATTAATTTAAAAAACTAAAAAAGAATCAGAATTATTCACAATAGTTTCTAATATGGTGAATTTGTACAGAAATCAGATGTTAGTTATAAGAGTCGAGGGGCATGAAAGGGAAGCAGTGGTTGGGAAGGGAGTGAGACAGGGTTGTAGCCTATCCCCGATATTATTCAATCTGTATATTTAGCAAGCAGTAAAGGAAACAAATGAAAAATTCGGAGTAGGTATTAAAATCCATGGAGAAGAAATAAAAACTTTGCGGTTCGCCGATGACATTGTAATTCTGTCACAGACAGGAATGGACTTGGAAGAGCAGTTGAACGGAATGGACAGTGTCTTGAAAGGAGGATATAAGATGAACATCAACAAAAGAAAAACGTGGACAATGGAATGTAGTCGAATTAAGTCGGGTGATGCTGAGGGAATAGATTAGGAAACGAGACACTTAAAGTTGTAAAGGAGTTTTGCTATTTGGGCAGCAAAATAACTGACGGTGGTCGAGGTAGAGAGGATATAAAATGTAGACTAGCAATGGCAAGGAAAGCGTTTCTGAAGAAGAGAAATTTGTTAAGATCGAGTGTAGATTAAAGTGTCAGTAAGTCGTTTCTGAAAGTATTTGTATGGAGTGCAGCCACCTCTGGAAGTGAAACGTGGACGATAAATAATTTAGACAAAAAGAGAATAGAAGCTTTCGAAATGTGGTGCTACAGAAGAATGTTGAAGGTTAGATGGGTAGATCACATAACTAATTAGGAGGTATTGAATAGACTTCGAGAGAAATTTGTGGCACAACTTGACTAGAAGAAGGGATCGGTTGGTAGGACATATTCTGAGACATCAAGGGATCACCAATTTAGTATTGGAGGGCAGCGCGGAGGGTAAAAATCGTAGAGAGAGACCAAGAAATGAATACACTAAACTGATTCAGAAATATGTAGTTTGCAGTAGGTACTGGGAAATGAAGAAGCTTGCACAAGATAGATTAGCATGGAGAGCTGCATCGAACCAGTCTATGGACTGAAGACCACAACAACAACAACAACATGGTGAATGGTTAGGATTACACTTGTAGGCAAGTCAAACAATGTGTACAGTACAAAAGCACTATAAGATAGATTTCTTTTCTTTTTTATTATTATTACGGAATTTGGCCAATTATAGACCACTTAGAACCTTAGACGAAGGTGCAATCTTTTTTCTTTTTATCTTACCAGAACGTCTTCATGCGTTGGCTGGTGGCCTACCTCTGTTCATTTGACATCACCTTCCAAGGTTGTGAAATTCGTTCTTGAACAGGAAATTTTGCTGTATTGAGCAGTAGTCTGAAACTTTTCCTGTTATTGGTGTTTTGTGAGATGCTGAGTTTTCTCAAGTCCTTTCTTGCGTCTTCCAGCCATCCTGTGGTGTTCTGTAATTTGTAAATGAAGTTAAAAAATTTCTTGGTTATCCTATTGTCATTCACTCTGTACATATGGCCGTAAAAGTTTAATCTCGTCTTTCTTATTGTGTCTGTGATTGTTTCTATACAGATCTTCATTTCTCCCTATCATCCAGTTGTCATCTTTGATCTTTTGTGGTCCTAAAATTTTTCTTAGTATTTTCCTTTCTTTTTTTCAGTTCCTCTTGTTCACCTCTTTTATTTATCCAAGGCGGTCGGCTACGAAAGGTATCTGTTCCCAAATTTGACGGCTTCTTAAGACCTATCTGGCGATTCAATCACAAATACACTCCTGGAAATTGAAATAAGAACACCGTGAATTCATTGTCCCAGGAAGGGGAAACTTTATTGACACATTCCTGGGGTCAGATACATCACATGATCACACTGACAGAACCACAGGCACATAGACACAGGCAACAGAGCATGCACAATGTCGGCACTAGTACAGTGTATATCCACCTTTCACAGCAATGCAGGCTGCTATTCTCCCGTGGAGACGATCGTAGAGATGCTGGATGTAGTTCTGTGGAACGGCTTGCCATGCCATTTCCACGTGGCGCCTCAGTTGGACCAGCGTTCGTGCTGGACGTGCAGACCGCGTGAGACGACGCTTCATCCAGTCCCAAACATGCTCAATGGGGGACAGATCCGGAGATCTTGCTGGCCAGGGTAGTTGACTTACACCTTCTAGAGCACGTTGGGTGGCACGGGATACATGCGGACGTGCATTGTCCTGTTGGAACAGCAAGTTCCCTTGCCGGTCTAGGAATGGTAGAACTATGGGTTCGATGACGGTTTGGACGTACCGTGCACTATTCAGTCTCCCCTCGACGATCACCAGAGGTGTACGGCCAGTGTTGGAGATCGCTCCCCACACCAAGATGCCGGGTGTTGGCCCTGTGTGCCTCGGTCGTATGCAGTCCTGATTGTGGCGCTCACCTGCACGGCGCCAAACACGCATACGACCATCATTGGCACCAAGGCAGAAGCGACTCTCATCGCTGAAGACGACACGTCTCCATTCGTCCCTCCATTCACGCCTGTCGCGACACCACTGGAGGCGGGCTGCACGATGTTGGGGCGTGAGCGGAAGACGGCCTAACGGTGTGCGGGACCGTAGCCCAGCTTCATGGAGACGGTTGCGAATGGTCCTCGCCGATACCCCAGGAGCAACAGCGTCCCTAATTTGCTGGGAAGTGGCGGTGCGGTCCCCTACGGCACTGTGTAGGATCCTATGGTCTTGGCGTGTATCCGTGCGTCGCTGCGGTCCGGTCCCAGGTCGACGGGCACGTGCACCTTCCGCCGACCACTGACGACAACATCGATGTACTGTGGAGACCTCACGCCCCACGTGTTGACCAATTCGGCGGTACGTCCACCCGGCCTCCCGCATGCCCACTATACGCCCTCGCTCAAAGTCCGTCAACTGCACATACGGTTCACGTCCACGCTGTCGCGGCATGCTACCAGTATTAAAGACTGCGATGGAGCTCCGTATGCCACGGCAAACTGGCTGACACTGACGGCGGCGGTGCACAAATGCTGCGCAGCTAGCGCCATTCGACGGCCAACACCGCGGTTCCTGGTGTGTCCGCTGTGCCGTGCGTGTGATCATTGCTTGTACAGCCCTCTCGCAGTGTCCGGAGCAAGTATGGTGGGTCTGACACATCGGTGTCAATGTGTTCTTTTTTCCATTTCCAGGAGTGTATAATATCCCAAGATTTCTATTACAATAATGAAGCTAAGTTTGAACATTTATTCTATGGTTGCCTTTTACATAATAAATAGTAACTTTTTAATACATCAGACTACGGATAGCACTTAGATTTGAGTTTAACAGTAAAGGTAATATGGCCGTCGGGAATTGTGAGAATATTACATTGGTTTAACCGACGATAAAACTTTATGAAATTATTTAGTAAGGAGATGTCGGATGACTCTGTTCATTCAGGATGAAATCAGGAAAATTTTTCTTATGCGTATGAATCTCAATCTCCTGTAGAAGATTCACCGTGCCACCCTTATCTGTCAGATGTAAGATCTGGAGGTTGTTTTCTGCAAGATGGATCCAAAGGCTGATTTGATTAAGTTCTTCGGTTGTAGGATATCCAGATGTTACTTAAACCTTGTTTCAAATGTTCTATCTGTTTGGCCTACGTAGAATTTGTGACAACGAGAAAAAGAAACGAAACATGTAACAACCATCTAAAGATGGTTTAGTAAAATATCTGAAACCTGTAATTGTCTGATCCAAACAAACCTTGTTCAAGCATACATGTAGTTTGTTGCTGTCCCAGTTATAAACCTTATAAGATTATCGAAAACTTGACATTAAAATTACGAGCCATGTGGAAGAAGAACTGAACGAGTGCTGCTAACTTGGAAGCAAGGGAAGTCGTACCGTATGAAGCACGGACCAAAATAGTGAAAGAGAGCATCCATCACAAAAATGAGTATACTAGTATCAAACATTGGCCTCGATCTGAGGCAGAAATTTCTGAGAATATACATACCAGATATAAGGTTTTACAAAAGGATCTGAGAGTTTAATGGAATAGTGGGATAAGAAATGAGGGGGTTTGCTGTAGGATCGTTGAGAAAACAAAACGTGGAAAACATTACGTCAGAGATTGACTTCCGTAGTTCTCGAGGAAGCTGCAGAGGCGAAAAATTATAAGAAGATGAACAAATAATAATATAATGGACATATTATTGAGAGCTTTGGGTGTACGCGCAACTGTGATTTGAAGAGGATAGGAAATCGTGGAGGGGCACTTCACACAAGTCAAAAGAATTATGACAGGAAAGTGAAATTTCTCCTGCAGCTAAGGCAAGATGTCTGTCCGATTATAGAATAGTTAATGCCGATTGACCCTTTAGTGATTTACAACAAACATTTTCTGTGTCCCTAAACCTGTAAAGAGTCATAGTGTAGAGCAGTTAAAGTGGCTGAGATTGTGGCTGGTATCTGACATATTTCTACCGATATATTACAATCTTTTGCAAACACTACAGAGAGATTGTGTGTCTCAATCAGTACTCGTTGCTGGCAGCTGGTCTTTGAATCTTGTCATACGAATAAGGGAGTGCTGATAACACAGCTCCGGGTTCAGAGACAGCTTGACGACCGCTTACAGTGATTTCCCAACGTTTCCCTCTGAAAAATTCTCAAACAACACTTGGCTTGTGAATAATAGTGAGCAGAGATATGCATACATTTGTTAAGCGACCATCATTCATAAGACCGGACCTGGTCTTAGAAATAATATGAGAGAGGTAAGTCCACAGACGATATTTTTCTGACGCAATCTTTATTGATCAATGCTATGTTGTGTCGGGAACTACTGTGTCTTTCTTGGAAACGACCAGAGTTCTAGATACTACCAGCAGAACACCGATATTTAGTTTTTACGGTATTCTTCTGACTGTGGCTCAGATCAAGTTATAAGAAATAACTATTAACTTCTGACATCACACGTATCGCAAAAAAATATCTACTGGTTTTTGTGATAAATGTGCAAACGAGTTGCTATGGATTGGTTTATGTCCACCACTGAGACGTCATAACATCAATTGCACATTACAGCGTCGCTTTGGATGCGCTACGTATACGTATCTCGCCACCTATCATCTGCTCGCTACTTTCTCGGACCGTACTGGAGCAGTCCAGCCACGTTGAAAGGCAACAAGCTTTCCTATCTTATCTCACAAACGCTTTCCCAACCGTAATACGCACCTTCGGTTATCCTCTGCATTACCACTAACAGATGCTATTTCGGCACAATCACACCATGTCTAACGAAATGACCGATGTGGATTGGTATCGAAAGCTTCAAGTCGTAAAATACATTGAGGCGTACAACGAACGTAACTACTGGGACAGTGTGGCGTTAATTGGCTATGGCAGCAGACGACCGGCACGAGTGCCTTTGCTGAGACCACAACCGTGCCTGCAGCACCTCTCTCGGGCTAGTGGCCGTATCGATGGACCCTAGGTGATGGAAAGCAGAACCCACGACTGCACTGATCCAAGTTGTCAGCAAGGAACTGTGCAAGCTGGTGGCGGCTCCAGAAAAATATGGGCTTTGTTTACATGGAAGGGACTAGGTACTCTGGTCCAAGTGAATCGATCACTGATTGGAAATGATTATGTTCGGCTACTTGGAGACCATCTGCAGCCCTTAATGGACTTTGTACAGGCGACAGTGTTCCAAGTCACTGGTTCACAATTGTTCGCGATTGGTTTGAAGAACATTGTGGAAGATTCGAGCGAATGATTTGGCCACCCATATCGCCCGACATGAATCCTATGGGTCATAACGTAGGAGTCAGTTAGTGCTCAAAATCCAGCACCGGATACTTCTGCAAATGTGGACGGCTGCAGAGGCAGCGTGGCTCAATATTTCTGCAGGGGACTTCCAACGACTTGTTGCACTACGCCGTCAAAAGTAGGTCCGGCGCGATATTAGGAGGTATCCCATGCATTCGCTCACCTCAGTGCACAGTCCGTCGTTCAGTCCCATCGCTAAGAAACCCCGTCGTCAACTGACAATCGATGCCTCCCAAGATGGGCCGTTCGTTAGAGGTAAATGTGGCTGTGCCGGACACTCAACTTATCTACTCTCTAGCTCGACAAAAATGGTGTTCTTTCCAGAAGTGATTCTGAGAACCATATGTAGCACACTTGCATGGCAGAGGCCCGAATTGAAGGTTTCACTGCCTGAGAAAAAAAAGTGAAGCACGCAGGAGGGGAGAGAGAAACAAAATGAAACTTTAAGAGTTGACAGGGTATGTGATGTTATATCAGTGATACCAAAATCGAATCAAATTTACAAAGAACTTTGCAGCATGAGCCAATTATCAGTATGGCCTTGCACCTCCTCTGGCCTCGACGCATGAGGTGATTCGATTGAGAACGGCGTATCCTGAAGCAAGTTGACCAACACTGTTGTAATTGCTCCTTGATGTAGTGGATACTGTGATAGAGTTGACTTCACAGCTGATCGCATCCATCTATTGAGGACAGATCTGTGGACCTTACTAGACCCTAGGGTACGTAAATATCAAGTAGACCGTTCACAGAGAACCGTGTCATCTGTGGACGACCACTGTGCTGCTGAAAAATTGCACCACAATACAGTCGCGTGACAGTTAACAGATGACGACGCACGATGTCCATGACAAAGCGATGTGCGGTCAGCGTTCATTCAGTCACTACCAGCCGTGACACGAAGTCGCACGTGCTGCCGCCCCCCTCCCCATCACAACATGACGCCAGGAGTAACAATCGCTATGCCTGTCCGAAGCATTGTAATAATGGGATCTTCCTCATGTCGCCGCTTCATTCGCCCGACGTCGTCATAGGCGGTAGCGAAGCGCCACGATTCATCGCTGAACACAATACAACAGCGTGCATCAGTACTCCATGCTTCACGATCACGCCACCACTTGAGACTGCAGTCGTATTAATGGCGCCCTACGCATGGGACGGTAATATCCCAGTCCGGCTGGTGTTCCTCTCCGACCAACGATCCGGGATGACGCGGAATGGACAGCCGCAGGCATGAAGGGTTACGATGTGCTTGCTGCAATATACGGTGGTCCTCCCTTGTGGCGGTCAGATGTGGTCAACCGGAACCATGACTATGCGTATGCCTGTCCTCACTAGAGACGGCCAAAGTCGTTCATCTTTGGGAACTAGTTCACTCGTGATCGTTATTTTCTGGGAACCGTTCATTTTTACTCGTTCACCGTTCATTGTTCTTGGTACAGGTTGTTTTAAAATGACCGGTATATTTGAAACGGCAATGAAAACTAAACGAGCAGCGATAGAAATATACCGTTTGTTGCAATATGCTTGGGACAACAGTACATTTTCAGGCGGACAAACTTTAGAAATTACGGTAGTTACAATTTTCAACAACAGATGGCGCTGCAATTGATGTGAAAGATATAGAAGACAACGCAGTCTGTGGGTGCGCCATTCTGTACGTCGTCTTTCTGCTGTAAGCGTGTGCTGTTCACAACGTGCAAGTGTGCTGTGGACAACATGGTTTATTCCTTAGAACAGAGGATTTTTCTGGTGTTGGAATTCCACCGCCTAGAACACAGTGTTGTTGCAACAAGACGAAGTTTTCAACGGAGGTTTAATGTAACCAAAGGACCGAAAAGCGATACAATAAAGGATCTGTTTGAAAAATTTCAACGGACTGGGAACGTGACGGATGAACGTGCTGGAAAGGTAGGGCGACCGCGTACAGCAACCACAGAGGGTAACGCGGAGCTAGTGCAGCAGGTGATCCAACAGCGGCCTCGGGATTCCGTTCGCCTTGTTGCAGCTGCGGTCCAAATGACGCCAACGTCCATGTATCGTCTCATGCGCCAGAGTTTACACCTCTATCCACACAAAATTCAAACGCGGCAATCCCTCAGCGCCGCTACCATTGCTGCACGAGAGACATTCGCTAACGATTTAGTGCACAGGATTGATGACGGCGATATGCATTTGGGCAGCATTTGGTTTACTGACGAAGCTTATTTTTACCTGGACGGCTTCGTCAATAAACAGAACTGGCGCATATGGGGAACCGAAAAGCCCCATGTTGCAGTCCCATCGTCCCTGCATCCTCAAAAAGTACTGGTCTGGGCCGCCATTTCTTCCAAAGGAATCATTGGCCCATTTTTCAGATCCGAAACAATTACTGCATCACGCTATCTGGACATTCTTCGTGAATTTGTGGCGGTACAAACTGCCTTAGACGACACTGCGAACACCTCGTGGTTTATGCAAGATGGTGCCCGGCCACATCGCACGACCGACGTTTTTAATTTACTGAATGAATATTTCGATGATCGTGTGATTGCTTTGGGCTATCCGAAACATACAGGAGGCGGCGTGGATTGGCCTCCCTATTCGCCAGACATGAACCCCTGTGACTTCTTTCACTTCTGACACTTGAAAGACGGGGTGTACCGCCAGAATCCAGAAACAATTGAACAGCTGAAGCAGTACATCTCATCTGCATGTGAAGCCATTCCGCCAGACACGTTGTCAAAGGTTTCGGGTAATTTCATTCAGAGACTACGCCATATTACTGCTACACATGGTGGATATGTGGAAAATATCGTACTATAGTGTTTCCCAGACCGCAGCGCCATCTGTTGTTGACAATTGTAACTACTGTAATTTCGAAAGTTTGTCTGCCTGAAAATGTACTGTTGTCCCAAGAATATTGCAACAAACGGTGTATTTCTATCGCTGCTCGTTTAGTTTGTATTGCCGTTTCAAATATACCGGTCATTTTTGAAACACCCTGTATATGGTTCTTTAAAAAATTGAAAATTAGTATCATAGGTGACTGAAGATGGAAGGCACCGAGAGGGGGCACTCACCTCCTCCCTGGAGTATAGAGTTTTTATTCATAACAGATTTTTCACAAGCATGTAATTTTCGTGATTCTGCAAAACATCTCATTTAGCCAACTGTAGCGTTATGTGGCTGATCGCAGTGAAATAATATACGGTGACGCACGAAAATCCGGCACCAAGTACTGACTGCTCGCCATTTACGCACCATTTGTTAACCGCTACGGGCAGAAAATATAAACATCTAATAATAAGGCAGTGAAGAAATAACAAATAAACTAATGCAAACAACTTCGAAACAATAGATGACGACTGATAAGCGACATGAGGAGTCTAGTACTCGGGGCTGATTTTTCGTTCGCCACCCTGTATTGTAGGAGTTATCATATTCTCTTTACAAAATGTGGCACCATACATTCGATTACGGGGCGCGGGCTTCATTCGGTTGTAAGTCGGTCTGCCTTCCATAATAGTGAACATGCTCTTTTACCTTGGATCAAAAAAAGGCGGAAAATGGAAACTCGTGTGTGCCGTACGACATTCTTTGCATGTGTGATAGTAAAAAAATCTTGCCTTTTTACAAATATTTCTTCTGCTGCTTATCGAGAGAGTGAAGTAAGCTGATTCGCCGTTTTGTTACCTGAAAATATGTATGTATTACATATCACGTAATTTTTATGTAATTTACGTAATTATAAAATACATTTCAATTACGGTCTTGGACGCCGGATAAAACAGGAAAAGAACCAGAAGTTCAGAGTTCAAAAAAGGTTTGAAACAGATCTAGAATGGGTGAGCGAAGCGAACAACAACATATCGATACTGAACTGACTATGAGCAGTCGGCAGTGCAACTCCGACGAACTGCGACGAGTGGCAACGCGAAGAAGGACGAGTTCGACCGAACGAGACCGAGACCGAGACAGACCGGAACGGGACCGAGGCTGGAACGAGACCGGCCGACGTGCCGTTCGGGAACGAGACCGACCATTCCCCGTTCCCGGGAACTACAAGTAGAAAGCCGCGACCCAGACCTAGGCCGGCCGGGGTGGCCGAGCGGTTCTAGGCGCTACAGTCTGGAACCGCACGACCGCTAGTCGCAGGTTCGAATCTTGCCTGGGGCATGGATGTGTGTGATGTCCTTAGGTTAGTTACGTTTAAGTAGTTCTCACTTCTAGGGGACTGATGACGTTAGAAGTTAAGTCCCATAGTGCTCAGAGCCATTTCTTGAACCCAGACCTAGACGGACGGGCATGGGATCTAGGCTGGAACGAGACCAGCCTACGAGCCATTGCGGGAACGAGACCGACCGTTTCCAGTTCCCGGGAACTATAAGTAGAAAGCCGCGACCGAAGTGAACTACCAAAAACCATCCCTTAGAATTCGTTCCTCACTCCTTCCGTTCATCTTGGTGAACCGTTCCTTTGGACCCGTTAGTTCGCGAACGACCCATCTCTAGTCCTCACGTTTCCAAGGACTTCAACAACGGGCCACTGTCACATCATAATGCTCCACAAATCTGGCTACTGCATGATTGAACCATCCGACCAAGTAAAAACCCAGAACTTAGGCCCCTTTCAAAGTGTCAACTACTGACGATGCCATCTCACATGAGTACGTGGCATCCTCCTGTTGTTTCACAGTGATCACTCATCAACTGCCGCTGTTCACTCCCCATATTTACCCCACCAGGCCTGGTAGCAACAGTATAAACGAACAACATTAATGCACTCTTCCTTGAGAAGGGGTGGTGTTAAGACGTGTCACAGAGAATTGCAACTCTACTCATCTACATATCCACCGATAGTGTGTGTGTGTGTGTGTGTGTGTGTGTGTGTGTGTAAAAGGTTACACTGACATTCGACCATGTCTTCTGAGTGCTTGGCAGCGCTTTTGCTGTAGATAACTGCTCTAAGATATCTGATTCTAGTGGCCATTGTGGATTAGAAATTATTTGTAAGGCTAAAACCATGTCGGCATTCCGAGGTTTTATTGACTAGAACGTTTTGGAGTGATTTGTACTGCGTGTAGTGTTGTCCGTACATAAGTGTTTGTTTACCTCGATATTTTGTGGAAATGGGACAAAATCCTTTAGTCCCTATTTGACGTTTTCTTTGTTAACGTTTGACTGTCACAGGCCTCTCCTAAATCTGGCAGAACAGGGCCCTACCATAAATGAATGTTTCTGAACTCACTGCCTATGTAGCCCACCATTTGCAGGAGGCGGCTCAAACGTTTTTTCTGCGACTTTATACAGGCGAGCAGCTTACACGCATCTACTTGTGGCAACTTGGAAACCTCTCATCGACATGCTCGGTCGGGTGTCGGGTGTGTAAAATAGTGTGTCAGCAACTCGGCTCGTGAATATAGGACAAGACGTGTAAGGCCAACAAAAATAAGGACGCTCAGCTACCGAACAATCCTATAGGTGTCCCTACGGTCACGATACCATGATCCTTAGTGAGTCCAGGGTGCCCATTTCTGCTGTTTAGTTCGGGAGAAGCCAATTCAAGGCAACGGCGCACTGAATATTGATCCTGAAGACGTCAAACTTCGTTTCGATTTGTTATAATTAAATGTTGGTTACCGGAACATAGGCGTTAAAAAGGGATTCATATCATTTTTAAGATAAGGGTTGCACTCTAATTTCACGGAACTATAACGTAACGTAGTGCGAAAAGCGAGACAGTTCAGAATCCGGCGGAAGAAGGTTTCAGTCCGAGCATGTGCTAATTTATTTATTGTACCTTTGCGTTTGTAAAACCATCTTGGACGTTAGTATTTATTTAATAAAAGTGTGTTCTGCAATATTCGGTGTTATTTACATATAAGAGCACTCTGTGTCACGAGTGGCCTTGTTAGATTTTGTGAAATCAGTGCTGTCTTTCCTTGTCACAAATATTGGCTGTTTATTTTCGTATATATTGCGATTTCCGAGTATGTATATGTAAATAATAAGCATCAAAACACTCGCCTAGTCTCAACCAAAATATCACATTCCAGCATTATCTAGAACAAGAACGGAACAGTTTCGTCAAAAGAAAAAAGTTCAAATGTGTGTGAAATCTTATGGGACTTAACTACTAAGTTCATCAGCCCGTAAGCTTACACACTACTGAACCTAAATTATCCTAAGGACAAATATACAAATCCATGCCCGAGGGAGGACTCGAACCTCCACCGGGACCAGCTGCACAGTCCATGACTGAGGCGCCCGAGACACAGTTTTGTCACCACAACCAAGATGTCAGTGGGAGGAATGGGAGAGCGGGTGTCAAATACATGTTCCTCCCTTTTGATCCCAACGCGAAGGTAACGGTTTCTGCAGATTACTTAAAACATTAGCTCATGAAAACATGTTAGGGCCTTCAGGTTTTCGAAATGTGTTTTCCTGTAGACTATGTATGTGAATGGTATAAAAATTTACTCGGAAAGCTCATAACTCCAAATGAATTCCACTGCTGGAAAGAAGGTATTAAAGTGGAAAATGAGGTTTACGCAGTCGGACCCAATTTCAGTGAAACAGAACTGAATGAAAAGCGTCTAGCAGGTGGTATTTGACCACGCTCCCCCGTGACATCTAGGTTGTCGTGACATTGATCTAGGTTATGTTGCCGCTCGGGATTAGCCGAGCAGTCGAGAGTGCTGCAGCCGTGGACTGTGCGGCTGGTCCCGGCGGAGGTTCGAGTCCTCCCTTGGGTATGGGTGTGTGTATTTCTCCTTAGGATAATTTAGGTTAAGCAGTGTGTAAGCTTAGGGACTGTTGACCTTAGCAGTTAAGTCCCATAAGATTTCACACACATTTGAACATTTAGGTTATGTTGGAAGGAGGTAGTATGTGTAAATACATATAATACTGCAGAACACACAATTATTAAGTTAACAGTAAAGTCCGAGAATATTTTACAAACGTAAAGATGAAAGAAAAAGACATTTGAACACACGGGCAGATTCAAAACCTCTTTTCTCTGGTTCTCCACTGCCTCGCTCTTCGCACTACGCTACGCTGTAGTTTCACGACATTAGGCTTTAAATCTTATCTTGAAATTAATCTGAAGACTTTTTAACACCGATATGTCACTGACATTCAATATTAACAAACTGTAAGAAAGACCGACGTGTTCGTGTCAGTGCGCCGCTGCCTTGAATTGGCTTCTCCCGAGCTAAACAGCAGGTATGGGCTGGGCACCCTGAATTCGCAAAGGATCATGGTAGCGCGGCAGTGGAGACATCTGTCGGATTGCTTCGTGTTTGAAGAGTCCCCATTTCTGTTGGGCCTAGACGCATGTGAAGAAAGGGAGCGACACAGTTGGACCTCGTCGTGCTTCGCCTTTCCCTCATAATTATCAATAGCTTTGACGCTTTGCCAGGAGGTCAGCGCACGGCGGTGCCTACGCCACAGGGGAAGGCCGGGCAGTTGCGCAAGCTGTGACGCGTCGCCGCTGGAGCCACCAGCTGGCTCACAGCTGACTGGAGCTGGAACCGTGCCGGCGGCTGCGACTGTGATGTAACGTCACAGAGACAGCACTCCTTCACCTGTGATTCTCTGGCGGACCAAGTCGCGCTGAGGTCAACTGAAGCCTGTTGTGGACACTGCCGGTTGCGAGAAGAGGACACTAAAGCCGTCGACGCACGGACCGTGCTTTCGAACGTCAACGTTGAGTTTGCCCAGTTCAACGTGCTGCTGAACACTCAGAAACGATGCGACTTGTGCATACGGTATGTGTGCATCAAACTGGTACACGTTATATTTGTGCGTCCCAGAAACAGTTTTCGGCTCGCAATTCACGCTGTTTACGAAATGGACGGGCGTAAAGTTAAAGTTATCTCTATGAAAACTGACATTGCCTCCCCTCTCCATATTCTTGTCATACTGTTCTGTCTGCACTAAACACAAGTAAAAACTTCAACATACACGAACATGGGCGGCCGCTGTGGCCGAGATGTTCTAGGCGCTTCAGTCCGGAACCACGCAACTGCTATGGTCGCAGATTCGAATCCTGCCTCGGGCATCGATGTCTGTGATGTCCTTAGGTTAGTTAGGTTTAAGTAGTTATAAGTTCTAGGGGACTGATGACCTCAGACGTTAAGTCCCATAGTGCTCAGAGCCATTTGAACATGAGCATGTTATAAATGCAAAACGGAGTGTATCATGTCCAGTCAGTAGTGATATTCGCTTATAAATGTTCCATTACTAGCAGTGCGATATATGTTTACAGTAGTTTTCACATAAGATAAAAATAATTTCAGCATTCTTACCTTTTAGTAAAACACTCAGCTCATTCTTACTTGATCACTGTTCCTATTCAGTAACAGAATCTTTACAAGATGTTAAATATGAAACTTAAAACAAGAAAGTCCAAAATATCTTACTGCAAGTAGTATTCTCTGTCCTATAGAGCAATGCAGACAAACAAACTGATTCCTCAGAGAGAGCGCACTTATATTTACATAGCATCGAATATTATAGAATTTACTTTTATTACACTAATAAGATAGCAGTAGAATCTGATGGAAAACGCGGAAGCTTGCAAAAAAACTTTGCATCTAGTGAAATGTGAACCACTAGCATATCGCTGATATGAAACTTACTGGCAGATTAAAACTGTGTTCCCGACCGAGACTCGAACTCGGGACCTTTGCCTTTCGCGGGCAAGTGTTCTACCATCTGAGCTACCGAAGCACGACTCACGCCCGGTACTCACAGCTTTACTTCTGCCAGTATCTCGACTCCTACCTTCCAAACTTTACAGAAGCTCTCCTGCGAGCCTTGCAGAACTAGCACTCCTGAAAGAAAGGATACAGCGGAGACATGGCTTAGCCATAGCCTGGGGATGTTTCCAGAATGAGATTTTCACTCTGCAGCGGAGTGTACGCTGATATGAAACTTCGTGGCAGATTAAAACTGTGTGCCCGACCGAAATTCGAACTCGGGACCTTTGCCTTTCACGGGCAAGTGCTCTACCATCTGAGCTACCGAAGCACGACTCACGCGCAGTTCCGCAGAACGAACTGTGCCAAGAACAACGCGATTTTGATGGCTCCTCAATGTGCTTTTTCCTTTGAAACCAAAGTTACAATGATTCTTCAACCAGAAATATAACGTTTCCGTCATTTTATTACAAGTCATACAATTATCGACGCGCTTTCGACAGATCTGCAATTTTCTGATTCTTAGAAACGCATATGACTTAGTTGACGTTCTTCCATCTCACTGGTCTACTTTCGATTTATCTTATACGCTAGATATTACTGTGCACGTTTGGTAAGACTCCCCAACGTGCTTCTTCTACGCTATGAAGTCAGAAGCTGTGCATGCTCAAAGCACAACGTTCGAATGTACGGTCACGGTGCCGACGGCTTAATGAGATGTCTCACATCACTGGGGACCAAGTCACCAATATGGTTAATTAGAAGTCCTAGAGAGCTAGTAGTCGACAAACGAAATGGGTCAATGACAAGACTTGCGGCTGTGCTGTTCAAGGACATTCGCAAGGAAAAAAAAAGTGTGTGAAATCTTATGGGACTTAACTGCTAAGATCATCAGTCCCTAAGCTTACACACTACTAAACCTAAATCATCCTAAGGACAAATACACACACCCAAGCCCGAGGGAGGACTCGAACCTCCGCCGGGACCAGCAGCACAGTCATTCTCAAGAGAAATATATGTGGATCTGGACAAGCTGATACACCTAATCAGATAGTATAACAGTGGCGTCTCAACATTTGTATTACGAAGAGCGTTCAATACATAACGCAACATTTTTTTTCGCAGCCAGTTTCTATTGAAAGTATGCGGAATTTACTGTGAGACATCGTAGAATATAGCCCCTATAGTTTCATGAAATTCCGATACGTGTCGGCCTAAACGTAACCTTCAAAATGTCTGTAGCAGGACTGCGTACCAAGTAGAAAGCTGTCAGATAGTTTATTTTGACGGAAAAACAGAGCATCGCAGATATTCATTGGCTCTTGCAAGATGTCTACAGCGACGCCGCACTGAACAAAAGTACGGTGAACCGTTGGGCGAGGCTTTTGTCATGATCGCAACGATATCGCGCAGTACTGTCCAATATCCAGCGTGCCGGCCGTTCGCACACAGCTGTAACTCCTGGAACGTGCGGACACTCTCATTTGAGGTGATCGACGAATCAGAGCCCGTAATATTGCATCCAACTCACGGGAAACGGTATTTAATTATGCAGCTCCCTTTATTTCGCTTTTGATAAAAATTTTCAGCACTACAGGGAAGACTGCGAGATTCAATACTGCAAGACAGGCGATTGCACAAACGATGCCATCGGATATAATTTTACCCGCCATATCAACCCATGAAAACGAACATTGCCCAAATGCGTAGTAACAACCCAGAACCGGCGGTAGCTGGAGAGGGATCCGGATATGACAACAACATCAACCCATCGATTACTGCGTTTTTTATTCAGTACAGGTCGGAAAGAGCAAGCAGATTTGCCATGCACTAGTCGAGTCTATAAGGCATGGCTTAATACAAGATAATCTTCACTATTTATGATTACCATACAGTATTCTGACCTAATATTATTTGAATTGCTTCAGATTGGGTCCCTTCGTTGCGCCTGCTTAAATTTCTGTCATTTCAGAAGTACTTATAATACTTATAATTTATATTGCGTTATCAGCTATCTCAGCCTGCGGTAACTTTCAGCATAAGAACAAAATTCATCAGTGTTCATGAATAACAAGGTTTAAATTTACAAAAATTGGTAGGTCTTCAAAAAGACCATGTTCGATTCCCTCACGGCCTGCTGGGGTGGCCGAGCGGTTCTAGGCGCTACAGTCTGGAACCGCGCGACCACTACGGTCGCAGGTTCGAATCCTGCCTCGGGCATGGATGTGTGTGATGTTCTTAGGTTAGTTAGGTTCAAGTAGTTCTAAGTTCTAGGGGACTGATGACCCGAGAAGTTGTCCCATAGCGCTGAGAGCCAATTTATTTGATACCCTTACAAACATAAAATTGTAACTCGTTACATATGTTCGAAACTTTTTGTTGGTTCTAATAGAGTTGTGAATGGCAGTTTGTCTAGGATGAAATTGAATATGCCTGTAAGATCACTTTTCAGCGTGATAAAAGCCGTTGGATCCACGGTAACTGAACAATGATTTTTGAAGTCGACATGGCTATTTTACGCGTGTCCCTCCTAACCAAGACACGGCCATCACTGGCACTGTGACAAAACCAGCTTTCATCAGAAAACACAACAACAGACCTCCACCTTGCCCTCCAATGCGCTTTCACTTGACACCACTGTAGTCGCAAATGCAGGTGGTTTGTAGTCAGTAGAATGTTCGCTACAAGACATATGACTGGGAGCTGTCCTTCAAGTAACCGATTCCTGACAGATCGTTGTGTTACTATGGTCCCAACTGCTGCACAAATTGTGCCGCAGATGCAGTACGATGTGCCAGAGCCCCAAGCCGAACGAGATGGTCGGCCCCGTCGGTAGTGCTACGTGGCCGTTCGGAGCCCGGGCTTCTTGAGACCGTACATTCTCGTGACCACCGCAGTCAGCAGTCTTGTAGATTAGCTACATTCCGACCAAGTATTGCTGCAGTATCGTAGAAGGAGCATGTAACTTCTGCATAGCCCTATTGCAAGCCCTCGTTCAACGTCCGCTACAGTTTTCACGATGATAACTACTATCCAAAATCATTAATTATAAATTTAGGAAAATATGAGAAGTAGCTATAGCAAAGAAAATGGTATGAAAACATGCAACGGATCACACTTGTCTTCAAAGCCTGAAGCGAGAAGAGTGTCCAGTGAACAGGGAGTTCAAGATGGCTCCAGCCTCGCCATCTCTCCGTCCAACCACCATCTGCAGTCAGTCTCCCCAAAGCGCCCGGGTTCCCGGGCTGGGTGTTGTGTGTTGTCCTTAGGTTAGTTAGGTTTAAGTAGTTCTAAGTTATAGGTGACTGATGACCATAGATGTTAAGTCCCATAGTGCTCAGAGCCATTTGAACCACACACACACACAAACACTGCCGAAATCTTAATCAAGTATTTCTCCTACATGAGGTTGACCCCTCGCTGCGTATATCAGCTTTCGCAATTGCACCCTCACGCATGAAACATGTAGGTTTCACGAAGGTGTACATTGTTCGATCCATGAGGATTCTTTTGACCCTATGCCCAGTACATTTGTTTCCGCAAATGGCAATTCTGCAAAAAGCTCGATGTCTTGTTTTCGCAGATAAGCTCCTTCTGCACTTGTGACACCATTAAGATGTCTTATTCCCAGAACGAAATTTTCATTCTTCAGCGGAGTGTGCGCTGATATGAAACCGCCTTGTAGATTAAACCTGTGTGCTGGACTGAGATTCGAACTCGGGACCCGAGTTCGAGTCTCGGTCTGGCATACAGTTTTAATCTACCAGGCAGTTTCAAGATGCCTTTTGTCCAGATATAAGAAGACGCCGCGAGATAGTGAAAGCTAATATGCAGGAAACCAAAATTGTACTGTATTCGGTTTTGGATTGGCAGCCATCAAAGAATACAACGACGACAGGTAGGCGCTTAGTCACTACGTTTATTGCCTCCACCGCAGATCCAAGCGACCTCATTTCGAGTGACCCGTATTCGGAAGGTGGGATTTAAGTCACCATGCAACCAACAAGTTGTCCCTTCCCTAAACACTTAAGATGAATCCTGTAACCGTGTCTCTGTCCTATTCTTCTACAGTCCTAGCTTTTGCTTCATGTCTTATCACCTCTATGTCAGTGTGACATTAACCAAAATCTTCCATCTACTTTTTTAATCGGAATACACTGACACATGTGGTTATAACTGAAAATGATACTACACGGACATATCCACTTACTGGCGCGAAACGAAAATCATCTCACTTGAGAAAATGGAATCAACCTGAAAGCTAGAACCATTTTATCGGCGTACAATCCATGAAACCGACGTGCCTGTGCAGTAGCGACGGACCGCAGTTCCGTGGCCTCTTTACGAGCATTTCTTCGCAGATAACGCACCGTAAAGTCCGCAGGTACTGACTGTAAAACCCGATGCTAACGACCGCAGCCTCAGAGTGTGCTCTCCGTATTCTACGATTCGCTGAGTAGTCTTTAAACTTGTGAGGAAATGCGAACGGCAGAGGACCTAGAACGAGATACCCAGCACAGCTGTTCTCTCTCAGAAAGCAGAGTAAAAAGCCTTCGCAGTATACAGGGTGTCCCAGCAGGAGTGATGAATATTCAGGGATGTGACAGGAACGATCATTCGAAACAAACAACTCTAGTGAGTATGGGCTCTGAAGTGCATACCTTAAGAACTATGAGCACTTCATCATCTTCGGTGCCGTGAAACAAACCTTTTCTACTGAAGCTCTTTGCTTTCCGTGTTTTGAGAGATGGTAGTATGGCCAATAAAAGATAAACATGTTCAATAAATATGAGCGCTAAGGTGCATATCTTAATAACTACGAGCCCTTGTTCATCTTCACTTCTATGAAACACATCTCGTCTACTTAACAATTGTTGTTAGCTCTTAATATTCATTTAAAACCCGTGTTCAGCAGGCAGTTTTTCCCTTGTTTTGGTCCATGCTACTTCCTCCCAAAATATGGAGTGCAAAGAGCTTGCAGCAGAAGAGACATGTTTCACAGTGTCCGAGATGACGAAGTGCCATAGCTCTGAAAATATGTAGCCCGCGTTTACTATACTCTTCTTCATCCTGTCACACTCGTGAACACAGACTATTTCTCCTGGGACATCGTATATAAGCAGGCTTCCCCTGGCATTAGCCCTTCTGGGTGAAAAGAATGCGTAATATCCCTCACACAAACTTCTCGATGTTTCGACCATTCTGCTGCGACGTTCCCCGGAAGTTTTCTGATGTCCCCTATCGGCCAAACAGAAACCAGTATAGGGATGTTTTCCTGGGCTTATCAAAATTACTGCTACCCAGTACTGGTAGGCCGTCGCCATATGAATGCGTCCGAAAGAAAAGAAACCACGCTTTCATACAACTGATTTGCCTCGATGGGCAACGAATATACCACCTTCAGAGCGAATACACAATATTTTCGACCTCGTGTGGGAATCTCGATGTAGCAGCCTTGGCGGAAATAGACGGGGCTGCCAATAGGTGGCTCTCGGTGGGAGTGTGGGTCTGCTAGGACGCGTGCCGCACTTGCGGACATCAACACTTCCTTCCCATTCCTCCCCCCCCCTCCCCCTCTCCACATTCAATTTGCATAACACGTATCACAGCTTCAAATTCCGAAAGAACAGACACCACGCATTAGTATAATACTTTAATACGACCCTTACACAATGGCTAAATGAGAGTGCAACTAAACTGAACGTTTGCCATTGTTAAATGAGACTGAATACAGCAAATTTTCACGAAATCCGACATCTCCATTTTTCAAGATTCCACAAATCCGAGGTATCCTTCTTTTATACTGAGTGGTTGAGACTTAGAACTCAAAATGTAAACGTTAACTTTAATAGCCCTTACACTCACGTGGATTTATTGTCAAGCAATACCCTATAAGATAAACCAACTGTTTGCTAAGCTTCTGTTGGACGATAATGTATATTGCCCCGCTTAATTCTCTCTGATGTTCAGCTACAGTTTTACTACAAGATCAGTCGCTGTTTTGTACGCTCTTGTTGGAACATCATTATTCAGAATATTCTGAAACGATTCAGAGGGTGAAAACTGCAAGATACAGCAGGGTCGTCAGCGTGAAAAGAGTGAGAAGTGTACGATTGCACTCTCGAATGAAGATCTAAATATAGACCGTTAAAACAACACACAAACCAGGAGGTTTGTAATTCAATGATGTTATTCGTCTTAGAGATATCGTGTATATGAATAAATCAAAAGCTGAACTCGATTATTTCTTACTACGATTAGTGTAGACTCATTAGACTATTGCTGGCCAATCAATATGCACAAGCTGGAAATAATTTTTATCGACGTTAGGTATCCCAAGTAAGAGTTAAACGAGTCTGTGATGATTTCTGGCTTGTGCTAACTTTTGAGGGCCGAAAAGCAACGAAATTTTTGGTCTTTTCTCAGTTTTTCGCTTATATCTCGACACACCCTAAAAGTTTCCACACCTCCAGTATGGAACAGCATAAAATTTCACGTAGAATGACCCACGTAAGAGCTAAAATCGGTTCAGCTTGTTTAGACACAATTGATCGTCAAAGATCGTCATCTTTTTTAACAATTTATAATAATGCACTGCATACCGACTGCTTTGCCAACAATACTTTATTACCAGAATGAGATTTTCACTCTGCAGCGGAGTGTGCACTGATATGAAACTTCCTGGCAGATTAAAACTGTGTGCCCGACCGAGACTCGAAGTCGGGACCTTTGCCTTTCGCGGGCAAGTGCTCTACCAACCGAGCTACCGCAGCACGACTCACGACCGGTACTCACAGCTTTACTTCTGCCAGTATCCGTCTCCTACCTTTCAAACTTTACAGAAGCTCTTCTGCGAAACATGCAGAACTAGCACTAGTAGAGCACTTGCCCGCGAAAGGCAAAGGTCCCGAGTTCGAGTCTCGGTCGGGCACACAGTTTTAATACTTTATTACTCGGTTCATGAAACTATCATTACTGGGGAGGAATATCTCAAGTTTGTGATCGTGGTCTTCTGGCATAAGTTGCTGCAATGATAATCAAATGTTCTGTGAGCCATGCGAGAGTAAGTTTATGGTGAAGTGACAGTGTATGGATGTATTCGTGTAAATCATCAGTGTCCAGCTATCCCTCCAAGCATTATGGTTTTATGAACCGAAACCGGCAGAGGAATAGAGTGGTGCTGGTACAGCCGATGGTCTGCAGTGCATTATTTCAACTATTTCACAGCTATAGACTGTAGCTTCAAAACAATTATTTTACCAGTTTAGTGGAAAAGTGAGTCACGCTCATGTTCCAACGCCTACAACTCAAAAATTGCTCCTTCAAATGAAAAGTGCCAAGTATGATGGTTATAGAGCATCAATTTCTGTATAGGAAGAGCTCTGAAATTTTAAAATTTACACATCCCTTTGCACAGATATGAACAAAAAGGTGAAAGAATTCGTAGCACATAAGAGGAAACAAACATGAAAATGTATTGTTATTTCCGACCTTCTTCTCTCAGTTAGGGAGATTAGTGATGAATTTAAATTATTCCTTCATCAACTCGTGTCTACATCGATGACCAGTATTATATTTTTTGAAATTTTAAATGAACGGTATTAAGTACAACCAAAAAATACCTCTTCTGTAAAATTCTGTAAATGACGTAAGTTGATTCTTAAAAAGTTCCTCAGCGTCCACTGTCAGTGAATGCAGATCTGTCTCATCCAGTTTACAAAGGGACGTGCATGCAAGGAACATTTGGTATAGGGTACCTGGCAGAAGGCCGATCCTCACAGCGTCACGTAAGGCTACAGGTGTTCAGAGAGTCAAATGACACTGGAACTGATAGGCTGATAGGCTGCTAGGATATGTAGAGCGTGGTGTTACGAGTCACCGTTTCTGCTTTCTTCAAATGATACAAGACTTCTAATCCACGTACGGTCCAGTGAAGCGTTTAACCTAGGCTGTGTGGATGGCTTAGTTTGGTCCAGATGTGATTTTATCGTGTTTCTGGGATGTTTTGCGTACAAGACTTGGGCCCTTTCATTCTCGTTACAGTAAACGGAAGTGAGATGCTATTGGTATAATATCGGGGACCAAGTGTTGCCCTACACCCTACGCCTTGTAACACTTATATCGATTAGTAGCAGATTTATATTAGGTAACTGTGTATCTACGATTATGAAGTGTATGTCCTTTGTTAGTTAAAGTCATTGACTTGTAACAGGAAGTTTAAAGTTTGTGATGTTTATATGGAAAAAGATAAATGATTGTTTAAAATAATGAAATATTATATTTGTATATTTATAAGAAAAACAATGTGTAATGGAAGCTGGTTCATGCATAGGGCTCTTGTACTGTAAAATGTAAAAGATGCAGTGAAGTCCCTCCACAACGGAAGTGGCATGGTGCCATGTAAAAAGTGGATTTGGCGGTCGAACTGGGCGGCTTCTTGGTATGAACGGTAAGCAGTGGCTGGCCGTTGCACGGTACACATCGACGGTGCCAAGGGAGGCAACTGGAAGCCACTTTACTAGGAATTTTGCCTCGGGTGTGGATTTGGCTGTTGCTTAGTACTCTCGTCAATAAGGAATGGCTCTAATACGCTAAAAATCCGTGGCCAAGAAGAAATTTCATACAGCATTGAAACATAAAGAGCCGTCAGTACAGTTAGCCGCCATGTCGCTTGCCACCACAACTCAGCCACTGCTCAACTAACTAAATCCATACAGATATGTATCAGAGCGTGGACCAGTTAATTTGTGTGAGTGATTTTAATAGTAATCCAAATGCTATAAATCTGTGTTTGGAACCATATCTTCTATCCTGATCACGAACCGACGCAGGATCCTCTCGTAAGTGTTTATAAAACCGAGTATCCTGTTTTAAATGAACTAGTGATTTATTTATATTTGTCAAATGTGCAAGTATTAGCAAAAGTTGAGGTAAAAACAACAAGAGCGAAGTTATAATTTTACTAAAGTACTCTCATTTAAGTGCAAACAATCGATTCTGTAAATGTTACTGTATAACATACCTTTTTCACAGGTGATGAAAAAGGCAAATAAGTTAAACTCATTTGAAACAAAATTTAGTTTTGATTACTACCATGAATGATTTTTTTGAAGTTAATTGAGTTCAGTGTCTATCAATTTGCCTCGAAATGTGTAAACATAAGCTATTCCAAGTGAAACTAAGAATTAACTTTGGTTGAATTATCTTTTGCTACTGAAATAATCATAGAGTTTGACTAGTGATACTATACCATTTTATTGGTCCTCACCATATTCTTCTCATATTAGGAAGATAATTTCAATATTATTGCTACTAAGGAAATCTGACATTTATTTAAATGGGAATATAAACAGTGTAATTGTGATATTATTTGTTTTTTTTTATTAGTGGTTGTTACAGGTCAGTTAAGTTAGAAGCCTGCCATGTTCAGCTTTAGTTCTGTACTTGCTGCAGTAACACCTCAGAACCGAGTCAAGTAATGATCTTGATTGTATGTGTTATTAGTATGAAATTGGTACCTTTTGCTTTCTATGATTACTGGTTTATACCAGCTACTAAGCACAGCTCGGAGTGCCCTGTGTCCGTTTGTATCCTGTGCACTATTCAAAGGGAATACTAATGAAAGTAACTTCAATAACTGCTATTCAATTTTGTTAAAGTTATATTTCGAAATTAATGTGCCTAATTAGGCTGGCGACCGTTCTTTTTTTCCATTCGCTTAAGATTTTACACATTTTACTACATTCATTAAACCACAAAGTTAAACCCTACTTATTTTCCCTTTTAATTGCAATATATTCAAGATTACAGTCCGATACTTTTATCCATTAGACACCCATGCACGGTCAAAATTATAAATCCTCTCAAAGAGTAACATTAGCTTGTGTAGTGGCAGGTTAGACTTATAACCTTTATGATAAGTATGTTATGGTCACTCCCACCTTCCATGACGACAACCGCCGTGTTCACAGGATTACACGCATATGTTCGTCGTTTGACTAACAGTCAGGCACCGTACCGCACTTTGACTGGTCCGGCAAATGACTCGATCTGAATCCGACAGAAAGTGTTCTGGAGTACTTGGAGCAGTAGGTGAAACGTTTCAGTCAACATCGTCGTCGTTTGGTAGCTCTCTGCGGTGTCTACTCATCAATGAGTGATTTCAGCTGCATAAGGCATATCTGCAAAAACTTGTGTAATCTCGTCCTAGTCGAACTGAGGCTGTTATAAATGCCTGAGTAGACGTTACACGGTATTAATTATATCATTCCACTGCATAACTACCGCAGTGGCACTGATACAGCAACCGTAATAGATCTTTAGAACAGAAGAAACAGTCTTGCATCCAAGACTGTTTTGTTCTGTTCTTCGGTATTAATGACGTTACATGCCGTAGCAAACCTAAGCCACAGTTCTACGGTTTTATGTTCTGGAGAAGATCGAGAATACAACATTTAAAAATCATTGGATCAGTTTCTACACAACACTGAAATAAAAAATACTTATATTTAGAAAACAGCCATGTCCATATGTCGGACGATAATACTTAATACCAATTCTCAGAACATGTTGTTGTTGCTGTTGTGGTCTTCAGTCAGAAGACTGGTTTGGTGCAGCTCTCCATGCAGCTCTCCTTGGAGACCTCTTCATCTCCAAATGACTGCAGCTTACATCCGTCTGAATCTGCTTACAGTGTTCACCTCTTGGTATCGCACTACAATTTTTACCCCCCCCCCCCCCCCCCACACACACACACACGCACTTCCCTCCTATACTAAATTGGTGATCCCTTGATGTCTCAGAATGCGTCCTATCAAGTCAACTGATCCCTAAGTTCTCAAGTTCTGCAACAAATTTCTTGCCTCTCCAATTCTATTCAGTGCCTCATTAGTTACGTGATCTACCTGTCGAACCTTGAACGTTCTTCTGTAGCACTACATTTCAAAAGTTTTTCTAATCTTCTTGTCTAAACTGTTTGTAATCCATCTTTCACGTTTATACATGGCTACACTCCAGACAAGTGCTTTCAGAAAATCTATATTTAATGATAATAAATTTCTCTTGCTCACAAATGCTATCTTGCCAGTGCTACTCTACATTTTATATCCTCTCTACCTCGTCCATCATCAGTTATTTTGCTGTCCAAAAAGCAAAACTCGTGTACTACTTCAAGTGTTTCGTTTCCTAATCTAGCTCCTCCAACATCACCTGATTTAATTCTATTACATCCCATTATTCTTGTTTTGCTTTTGTTGATGTTCATCTTATAACCTCTTTTCAAGACTCTGTTCATTCCTTTCAACTCCCGTTCCATTTCCTAAGAGAATTGCAATGTCATCGGAGAACCTCAATGTTCTTATTTTTTTCCATGTACTTTAATTCCTACTCCAAATTTTTCTTTGGTTTCCTTCACTGCTTGTTTAATGATAGACTGAATAACATCTGGGATAGGCTACAACGTTGTCTCTCTACCTTCTCAACCATTGCTTCCCTTTCATGCCCCTCGACTCTTATAATTAACGTCTTGTTTCTGTACAAGTTGTCAATAGCCTTTCGCTCCCTGTACTTTACCCCTGCTGCCGTCAGAATTGCAAAGAGAGTATTACAGTCAACATCGTCAAAAGCCTTCTCCAAGAACAGACCCAGTGACAAACTGTTTTTCACACTGAATAATAATTCTGCTCTTGTCGCAGCTGTTTATAGTTCGTGTTCTGAATATATCTGCCACAGAGAAATATTGACAACCTGACATGACAGTCAAATTTCACTTGTTACTTTCATCTCTGAACTTTGGTACACAATTCTGACTCACGACACTAGCTGGCTGTTGGTTCGAACTACGATGACGCAGCTATTCGAGTGGGCGAACGGCGCAGCTCTCTTACGTAAGTAGACTTCCATGCAGTGGTGGCATACGTTTCTTCTTGAGGGTGTGTCTTCATCGATGTCTCTCATTCGTTGCTGTGTCTGGCAGCGACCGTCATTGATTTTTGGTTCCATCATGAGTTACCATCTAGCAAGGGATCACACTCTTCGAACAACATGCCTTTTCCGGTCTTGTGGAGATATTTCATTAGCACCTTTCTCATCCCTTAACGAATACTTCTTTGTATCTAACCGAGAAGTGAAATACAAGTTTTCATATATTTAACGTTAAAGTTTTTTAAATTTAACCTAATTTTTTCTTAAAAACTGTCAGCCCCTATTGTACTTTCTTAGGGGCTGAATTTCCAGAAACACTGACACATGTTTTTTTTTTATTTCTAACCGAGAAGTCGAATATCAATTGTCACAGATGTACCCTAAAAGATCCTTTAGTAGTCTTTAGTAATTATTTATTTTTTAAAAAACTTTCACTCACTATTTTACCCCCTCAGTGGTTGCATTTCCAAAAATGCTGAAATGCCTGCTTTTTTATTTTCAGACTGAGAAACCAAGTGCCAGTTTTCGTAGTTCTAGATTCAAAATACCCTTTATAGTGACATACTTTCAAAAAGCATTTCATCCCTTATTTCATCCACTTGGGAATGTAATTTCGGACAATTTATTCTTAAACCTGCCTGTAACATAAGCTCCATACCGTCTCCAAACTCCATGTTTCTTTTCTTAGCGGTTTGCGCTGGGCGATGATGAGGCAGTGAATCAGTCTGACGCTATTTCACTGCATTAGGGACTGAATTTACAAAAAAACGTCTCTAACAGTGAAGCCAAACACTAATTTTCAAAGATTTAGCTTTAAAAATGCTTCCGCAATGAAATATTTTCACAAAACTTTTAACCTCTATTTCATCCCCTTAGTGATCGAATTTCCAAAACAGAGAAACACGTAATTTTTATTTCTAACTGAGAAGCAAGATTTTAATTTTCATAGATTTAGTTTTCAAAATATTTTCATAGTAAACAAACCCTCCTTCACCCCCTAATGGGTTCAATTTTCAAAAGCACTGAAACACGTATTTTTTTGTTTGTAACCGAGAAATCAAATACGGTGTTTGTAGATGTAGCCTGAAAAATAGTTTAGTAGTTTTTTAATAATGTTCAAAAAATTGTTTTCACCTAATATTTCAGCCCCATAGAGATAAATTTCCAAAAATAGGCAAAAACGTGTTTCTTTATTTCTGATCGAGAAACTAAATACCAATTTCCGCAGGTCCAGCTTCAAAATTGCCTTGATAGCGACATTTTGTTTAAAAAAAGTCTTCATCTCCTGTTTCACCACGTTAGGGTTGAAATTTCGATAGACCGCTTCTCAAATGACGCCTACAGTTTATATCCACTTCTCCAAATTTCAAGTTTCTATCCTTAGCGCTTTAGGCTGGGCAATGGTGAGTTAGCTATTTAGTCATGACATTGCCTTTTATATATAGCACTCCATCTACAGGCCACGAGTGGCATAATAGGACCATCCGACCGCCGTGTCATCCCCAGTGGAGGATGCGGATAGGCGGGGCGTGGTGTCAGCACACCGCTCTCCCGGTCGTTATGATGGTATTCTTGACCGAAGCCGCTACTCAGTTGACATCACGAGGCTGAGTGGACCCAGAAAAATGGCAACAGCGCATGGTGGCCTGGATGGTCACCCATCCAAGTGCCGACCACGCCCGACAGTGCTTAACTTCGGTGGTCTCACGGGAACCAGTGTATCCACTGTGGCAAGCCCGTTGCCTTTTATATATAGGGATTAGTCGAAAGTGCTTACGCGATACAATATGTACTTTTGTTTTTCTCAGAAGTTTGACTTTTTGAGAAGCTCCTTGGTATGAGTTTCTGGAAAAGGCTATGTGGTTCATGTAACCTAATCTGCTGCCGCGACGGGTAGAGGGTACTCCATCGTGCCTGCTGACAGGGCAGGTGGCGTGATGTGTTCCGTGCTGCCGCGGTATCTCGCGCCTCCCTGAGAGCCTCCTACACCAGTGGGGGACGCGGAACGGACTGCGTAAACATCTCGCCGTTACAGCCGACGTAGGAGCTCCGCTAAAGAACAAAGCGATAAGAAAGCGCTACAGTCCGGCTCTGCACCTCTTATCTTCCAAGCAGACACAAATGGCGACGATAACATTTTGACGGCGCTCGCAAGCAATTTCCGGTAAGCAATACTCGGAGGTGGAGTCGGATTGTAAAGTTCGGAAGAAAAAACCGAATATTCAGGCAAGCAAATAAATATGGATTCTGGGCATCAGTAGTCTCACATCAACACGTGGAAAGCGGAGAACGATTCGTTACTTCACTGGGTGGACTATCGGCTCCACAGGTGCTGCTAGTCACATCATATATATCATTACTCAAGTCAACGTCATTTTTTCTCAACAAATGCTAATCTTACAGTGATGAATAAGGTATCGTTAGAACGGTTGTTTAACCGGCTTTCGACAATGCATACCAATTTTGAGCTAAAACTTACTATTTTTGGAAACAACATAAAAGAGACTTTTAACCATCAACAGCCAAAAGGCAGCGTGAAAACCCAGCTTTATAGCTATATTTTCTGAAGCTAACTTATTAATCACAAGTAAGAGACTTCCTTTTCATATAAACTTATTAAAAACACCATTTAATTTGTTTTAATGTTGTGGTTAACTGGACATTAATATTACGTTCTTACATCATGTATCGTTTACACCGAGATACTGCAAACGTTCTGAAAAGAATTTTGTTGAAGTTATGTGCATTGAACTGTACATTCAACCATGTGTCATACATTCATGATTATCATTTCATGTCTTCAGTTCACTTTAAAAAAATATTTTCTCTTCATTCTGAGAGTTACCCTTATTCCACCGACTACACTTATTCCAAATACGGTCGTTATTTACAACTACAAAATTGTGAAAATTTCGCGCTGGTCCCCTAGTCACGTCCTTATTTTCCGTTCGGCAAGCTTTCTAGCAACTGACTAAAACCATTGCTGGATATAGGTTCCGCCTTATTTTCTCTTTTTTTTTACTCAAATATGTTTCGGCCGATCTGTGCCATCACCAATGGGTTTTGTTTATTGAAAACCGCGAAAAGTGAACATATTTTAGGTTGCAACAGATCTAACAAAGTGACAACCTAAAATATGTTAACTTTGTACGGTTTTCAACAAACAAAACCCACTGATGATGGCACAGAGGTGCCGAAAAATGTTTGGTTAACAACATAAAGTAGTGTGTTTGCATAATATATTAAATAATTCTAATTGCAAACACGGAAAAAATGCAAAAGCTGCAAATCCTGAACATGAATGAAGTCATTTCGTGTTACAGGCAAACACTTCTTTATATTGGAGCTAACTTCTTCACGCCGGGATTCTTGTACAACGTAATCTTGTCCTGTCAAGGTAGGGTAAGAAAGAGTGAAAATACTTCTCTAGCTTGCACATCTGAGAGACTGTCATTTATTTTCAATTAAACGGTGTTTCACAAACGACACGAGCACGCTTTCTGCCGTTTCGCGGCAACTAATACGACCGTAGTTAAGCTGCGATCATCGCAAGACTCTGGGGCCGTTTCTCAGTCACTCTGGCAGGTGGCGTATCGGCTTTAGCGCTCGAGTTACTGGCAACCTTAGAAAGAAGTCCGAAGAACTCGTTGTGCTAGTTAGTACATCAGACGGGTGTGTCACTAGCATCTGCTGACAGATCTGAGCGCAAGCTCATACTGGAAGGTTAGAGCACCAACAGGCCAATTCAAATACCGTTCCTCGAGGACAGTGCTGCACCTTACTGTTGTACTCTGTGAACGATTGAGAGATTAACCCTGAATTTTTTATTTTTTTTTTTAAATTTTTTTTCTGATGAAGCACAGCTGCATCTTCTGGGTGCGTCATTCGTGATATGAACTATTCCATCTGCGAAAATACGTCGTAATACTATCATCGACACATTGGCGCCGTGATCTCTTGCACTGTCGTGCACGAATAACAGTATATCTTCTCGTTAATTGATGTTCTCTGTAAAATGTTTGTAATATGTTGTTGTGCTCATAAAAAACGGGTCTACTAAGCATGGTATACAACTTTGAACAATGACGTCATAGGTTGCTCATAGATATTAATGTCTTTACTTTCCAGTCATAGATAATAAGTCGATTATCTGCTGCGGATAAGCGCCATCATAGTACATTAAAAAAAATGAATGTGGTTTTAAAAGACAGCGCAACACGTTCAGCCCCCCACCCCCCATCCCTTATCCCAGTCTGCAATTAACTAACAAATTTTGGACGATACATTTGCCCAACACGTTTAAGAAAACATTTAAACGGGCAATATGTATCGGGTACACTACGCCTCCATGAATATTTATGTAAGTGACTCTGTAGTGTCGAAATCCGTCGTTTCCTCCTCCTTACAAGAAGTATTATATCTGACAAATAACCTTCTATGCTATTTGTACAAGCCCCAGTGTATAAAGATCTGAATTCAGTATTGTGATTAACAACAAGATGCAATTCATTCGGTACTTAATTTCATTCTTAGTGAGTTTGAGATAATTTGGAATAATAGTTTTTTATTTTAGGACAATGCTTAGTTTTTCGTTTGTAGGTATGGATATATCTATTCCAATGATGCACAGCTGCATATTTTGGATGCGTAATTCGTGATATGAAATATTCTATCGTTGAAAACACGTCGTAGTACTGTCATCGACACATTAGGGGCGTGTTCTCTTGCACTGTCGTGTACGAATAAGCGTAGATCTTATCTTGTCGTTAATTGTTTTTCTCTATAAAATAGTTGTAATATGTTGTTCACATAAAAAAGATGTTCACATATTTATCAGAAGTTTTGGTTTTGGTTTGCTAGGAAAAAGTTCACACCAGTTATTCGTATTGCACAAAGTGAACTCCACGCTCCTGTGCTCCAGTTATCCAAACGCTATTGACCAAACTGACGAGGACGTTCAGAACTCCAAAGTCGATTGTTCTGCAAGCTCATGCATCCCGATAAAAACAGCTATCCTTCGTAAAACAAGGAAAATGAGTTTAGCATCAACCCCCACACCATGCAAAGACTATTTTAGCCAGTTGCTATCCTGACTTCGAGCAGGAATATGTGGGTTGGTTAGTCGACGCACTACTTACTGCTAAATGGCGCAACGACTTTCTCGCACTTCTTTCCAAGGCCGCTGCTAACTTGCTTAAGTTAGTCTCGGCTAAAACCTACACGCTGCCTGACTCAAGGCCAAGACAACGGTCCGAAACATTATGCAATCATCTGAGACTGTCTACCGATATATTTATCCCGCGTAAAGCGACGTTGTACTCAACGACGAACCTGGGTGTTACAGCATCTGCAGCGCGAATGATCAAGTTCACCGTAACTAACTCTAACTCCTCCAGAACGGGACGTGGAGGCCCAACGGCACCGACTGGCCGCCGTGTCATCCTCAGACCATAGACGCCACTGTTTGCGGATATGGAGGGGCATGTGATCAGTACACCGCTCTTCCGGCCGTATGTCAGTTTACAAGACCGGAGCCGCTACGTCTCAATCAAGTAGCTCCTCAGTTTGTCTCCCAAGGGCTGAGTGCACCTCGCTTGCCAACAGGGCTAGGCAGACCAGATGGTCACCCATCCATGTGCTAACCCAGCCCGACAGCGCTTAATTTCGGTGATCTGACGGGACCCGGTGTTACCACTGCGGCAAGGCCGTTTACAAGTTCACCGTACTACATGAATTAAGAAATCCATAGTGATTGAGGGACCTCCCAGACTCTACATCCTCATGATTGCTCTGCAGTTCACGCCTGCTTGACAGAGCATGTGCAGAACCACTCACAGACTGTTCGTCTACCGTTCCACTCTCGAAAACCATGTGGGAAAAATGTAATTCTATCCGTGCGAGCTCATGTCTCTCTTATTTTTTTACGATAATCATTTCTCCCTATGTAAATGGAAGTCAAAAAAATGTTCACATTTGACGGAGGAAGTTAGTGACAAACTTTTTCGCCACAACAAAAACCACCTCTGTTTTAACGATTGCTACTCGAACTCGTTTGTAACGTCTGTGACACTCTCTCCCCTATTTCTCGATAATACAAAACTAGGTACCCATCTTTGACGTTTTTCGATGTCCTCCGTCAATCATAACTGGTAAGAATCCAATACCGCCCGGAAATACTGCAGAAAACACCGGACACGCACAATGCAGGCAGTCCCTTTACTACGTTTGCTGCATCTTCTAAGTATTCTGCCAGCAAAATGCAGCCTTTGATTGACTTTACTCACGACATTTTTTATGTGATCCAATTTCAGTAACTGTCATCTCTAGGTAATTAGTAGATTGATTTGCTTGTCGTCTAACCGAAATTTATAAGACTCCTTTCGGTACTCCGTGAAGACCTCACTCCTTTAGAATCACCTGCCACTTTTTCCACCATATAGACATCCTGTCTAAATAATTTTGCAATTTTTTTATCTTCTGATGACTTTACTACACAATAAACAGTAGCATCATGTGCAAACAATCTAAGAGGGCTGCTCAGATTGTCTCATAAATCGTTATATATATTAGAAACAGCAGAGTGCCTCTAATACTCCCTTGGGGAACGCCGGACATCTCATCCGTTTTACACAACGATTTTCCGCCTATTATTACATTCTCTATGTTCGAACGATGCTGATTCCACAACTGTATGTTTAGTATTAAACTGCTGTTCCACTTGATAATAAAATCTTCATTGAGGTTTTGGCCGTTACATCACGCCATTTTGAAGTGAACCTAAAAACTATGATGTAGAGACTTGATCATTTGGCATTGCTCCTCTACACCACAATTTTCATGTCCACGGCCGGATGTAAAGGCATAATCAAGTTCTAATTACCATCTACGGACTGCGACTTTTTGGACAGGAAATCATGAATCATGTCGCTCAGGTACGGAATATTGTTAGACCCACTGGTGAAGAACAGTGTCAAAAGCCATCTGGAAATCTAGAAATATGGAATCAGTTTGACATCATCTGTCGATAACAATCATTATTTCCTGTGAATAAAGAGCTAGTTTTATTTCATAAGACCGATATTTTTTGAATCACTGCTAACTGTATGTCAATAGATCGTTTTCTTCGAGCTAGTTCATAATGTTCGAGCACAATACATGTTCCAAAATCCTACTGGAAATAGACGTCGGCGATATGGGTCTGTAATTCAGTGGATTTCTCCTATTTTCGTTTTTGAGTACTGGTATGACGTTCTCAAATTACCAGCCTTATGTACGGATATTTCGTCGAGCGAGCTATTGCATTCGATTGCCAAGTGTGGACTATAATAGCAGCATAATATGAAAGGAAACTAAATGGTATACAAACTCAGCCGAAAGACTTGCCTTTATAATGTGATTTGAGCTGCCTCGCTACACGGAGGAAATCTACTTCTCAGTTAGTGATGTTGGGTTGTTGGGGGAAGAGTCCAAACAGCGAGGTCGTCGGTCTCATCGGATTAGGGAAGGACGGGGAAGGAAGTCGGCCGTGCCCTTTCAGAGGAACCATCCCGGCATTTGCCTGGAGCGATTTAGAGAAATCACGGAAAACCCAAATCAGGATGGCCGGACGCGGGATTGAACCGTCGTCCTCCCGAATCCGAGTCCAGTGTGCTTTAGTGATGTTGGCAGCAGTTCTTGATTCGAGTTCTGTAATATTTACTGCGTCTTCTTTCGTGTAGGGGTTTCTGAAAACTGTATTTTGTAAATCGTAGTATTCCCCTTGACAATGTGCAGTGAAGGTATGGCATGGCTTTGGTATTGTTATTTCTGATATACATCTGGAGTAGGCACATCGTTTCTCCTTCCTTGAAAGTATTCTCACCGAACATTGCACTTCTAGAGATGATACGGGAAATAGATTCCGCATTATTAATTTAGCCTTGAAAAGTACCTGTTAGTTGGCTCTTCCATTTTCTCAAAATATGTTTTACTGTTTCTTGTGACCTGTATTATTTATTTTGCTGCTGTCTTTAAGACTTTGCACTAACCAGTTTCAGTGCATTGATCAGATACTTTTGCAAATTCTTCACTAAATCACCGCACTGGTAGAAAGTCTTTGGTGAATTGGTTTGCAATCAGACAATAGGTTTCGTTGGCAACTAAGACGTTTCTGGTTCGGGAGCTAAATTTGTCGATTACATGAAGTCAGCTTTGTCTGATGGAGAGCCCTATTATTCAACAGTCTTTACTGCATGCAAAATGCCTGATAATACGAAAGCAATTTATATTCTGTGTGAAGCACGATTTACCACGTGAGATTAGTCGGGTTTCTTTATTAGTATTGCTCCGTGCGATAGTATCATTCTGAGTGTTTATGTGCAGTGGAATAGGTTCGGAGAAGTTGTGAATTACGAAGTCCTTGGAGCCTACTTGCTGTATCATTTATATTTTCGTTAGATTCTTCAATATTAACTTTCATGGAGTTTAAAGTTTCTTTCGATCGGATCTTTCTGGATTATCCTTGTTACTGTTGTGTTTTGGTTGTGTTGGACTACCCTACGAAGCCGTAAGTGGTGTGGTTTGTTCTTCATATATGGAACCCATGTGTCGCGAACTTATTTACCAAAAACATTTATTTAATTGCTTTAAATGTGCTATAGTATCGAGCAGCCATCTTGTGTTGCGATGATATTCAAGTATGCCATTGTTATCCGGTTCCAACAATTAATATTCAAATGCAGAGTGGGCGCTTATTATTACTATTGTTGTTCAAGGCGAGGCCACATATGGACCTGTGTTGCTGGACGCTGATATACACTACTGGCCATTAAAATTGCTACACCACGAAGATGACATGCTACAGACGCGAAGTTTAGCCGAGAGGAATGAGATGCAAATGATTAGCTTTTCAGAGCATTCACACAAGGTTGGCGCCGGTGGTGACACCTACAACGTACTGACATGAGGAAAGTTTCCAACCGATTTCTCATACACAAACAGCAGTTGACCGGCGTTGCCTGATGGAACGTTGTTGTGATGCTTCGTGTAAGGAGGAGACTTTGATAATGGTCGGCTTGTAGCGTATCGCGATTGCGGTTTATCGTATAGCGATATTGCTGCTCGCGTTAGTCGAGACCCAATAACTGTTAGCACATTATGGAATCGGTGGGTTCAGGAGGGTATAACTAGAAGTCGAGATGACAAGCATCTTCTCCGCATGGCTGTAACGGATCGTGCAGCCACGTCTCGATCACTGAGTCAATAACCATCTGCAAAAACAATTAGATGACGTTTGCAGCAGCATGGACTACCGGCTCATAGACCATGGCTCCGGTTACCCTTGACGCTGCTTCACACACAGGAGCGCCTGCGACGGTGTACTCAACGACGAACCTGGGTGCACGAATGGCCAAACGTCATTTTTTCGGATGAATCCAGGTTCTGTTTACAGCATCATAATGGTCGCATCCGTGTTTGGCGACATCGCAGTGAACTCGCATTGGAAGCTTGTATTCGGCATCACCATACTGGCGTATCACACCGCGTGATGGTATGGGGTGTGATTGGTTGCACGTCTCTGTCACCTGTTGTTCGCATTAACGGCACTTTGAACAGTGGACGTGGCATGTCAGATGTGTTACGATCCGTGGCTCTACCCTTCATTCGATCCCTACGAAACCCTACATTTCAGCAGGATAATGCACGACCGCAAGTCGCAGGTCCTGTACGGGCCTTCCTGGATACAGAAAATGTTCGACTGCTGGCCAGCACATTCTCCAGATCTCTCATCAGTTGAAAACGTCTGGTCAATGGTAGCCGAGCAACTGGCTCGTCACAATACGCCAGTCACGACTCTTGATGAACTGTGGTATCGTGTTGAAGCTGCTTGAGCAGCTGTACCTGTACACGCCATCCAAGCTCTGTTTGACTCAATGCCCCGGCGTATCAATGTCGTTATTACGGCCAGAGGTGGTTGTTCTGGTTACTGATTTCTCAGGATCTATGCACCCAAATTGTGTGCAATATGTAATCACATGTGAGTTCTGGTATAATATATTTGTCCAATGAATACCCGTTTATCATCTGCATTTGTTCTTGGGGTAGCAATTTCAATGGCCAGGAGTGTAACAGATGATGTAGCACTGCCACTTCAATATTTGTCCAATGAATACGCGTTTATCATCTGCATTTGTTCTTGGTGTAGCAATTTTAATGGCCAGGAGTGTAATAGATGATGTATCACTGCCACTTCAACTGTTATCGTTATCCGGCCGACAGGCTTCTGTCAAATGGTCTTTCAGCTAGTTAATGATTTTCTGCGTATATAAGGGAAAGCCGCTCCGTTGCACAGTTGGACACTAGAAGCGAAAGGCTTACACATACTCAGGCAACCTCTTCTTTGCACGAAACTGTTCATTCATCCATTATGTACTGTTTTAAGATACGCAAGTCCTTTTTCTTTTTCTGTCACCCAGGATTTATGAAAGTGCGTGCTGTGTGATTACCTTACACATGTTTTTCGACTCAGCGTTAGAAACTTGACTTTTTCGTTGGGCATTACACATCTCACTCGGCTTATCGTTAATATATCAGGACTTGGTTGCAACGATATATTAGAGTTGTCTGAACTGTTTCTATACGCGCAAACACACACGCACACACACACACACACACACAAACACACACACACACACACACACACACACACACACAAGCACAAGCACACCTTTCAGCCTTCGAATGCCTATCCCACCAAATCATTCTCGATTACTCCATCGTGTCAGAATCAAACAACGTACAACACGTAAACATCTTATTCGAGGGTTGTCCAGAAAGTAAGTTCCGATGGGTCGTGAAATGTAAACCACAGTGAAAACCAGAAACGTTTTATTTGCAACAGTTAGGTACACCTTCCACCTACTTCTCTACATAGTCGCCGCTCCAATTTCGAGTTCTGTCGTAGTGCTGTATCAACATTCCAGTATCCTCGGTTTAGAAAGCAGGCACCTGTGCTTTCGGCCAGTTATCCGCACTGGTCTGCAGCTCGTTGTCTGTGGAAAAAAAATTGTCTTCATAGCCAGCGGTTCTTATGAGCAGAGATGAGACTCTGGGGGAGCCAATTACGGACTGTATTGTGGGTGATCAAACATTTCTCATCGGAAACGCTGCAGGGGCGTCTTCATTGCCCCTGCAGTATGCGGCCGAGAATATTGGCATGAAGAAGGAACTGCTCCACAGTTGTGTTATGTGGGCTGCATGACTCAGGCGAAATCTCTATAACCGGCCCTCATACTTGGCAGAAGACGCTATTGCCTACGCCTATTTACTCGCTCAGTGTTCACTGAAAACTGAAAAGAGCGACGCGACACGATCGACAGGCATTCTAGAGACACTGCCCAACACATCTGTGCAAAGCTTTACCGTATTTTCCCAGTGGTTTCTATTTCGCGACCGATCGGAAGTTACTTTCTGGACAACCCTCATATTATGGAAAAATATAGACCGCACATATTATAAACAACGACAGCCCAGAACTCGACAGCTTCATGTACAGTGGTACTAGCTTTCGCTAATCCCTCATCGTACAAAAGGTTGGGCATAAGCGACCCTGGAAGAAGTGGACTGTTCAGTGCCAGAACAGAACACTGGGTGGAAGTGCTACTTGGTGACGGCGAGTTTGGCACATGAGAGTATGCAGTGGCTGGTCGCAGTGAACCAGTCAGAACTCTGATTACATCCCCCTTCCTCTCTCCCTCCCCCATCTCCCCTCACCCTCACTCCCTCCCAAAGAAAAGAAATAATGAGAGGGTGCGAGGTCTTCAGAATTGTGTTGTCCAGACATTAACGTGCACAGCCAATGAAATGTACGATCACACATGAAGGCTGTAGGCGGGATACGGCGCGAGGTCGCGGCGGCCCCGGTACTGTGTCCTGTGTTCGTTCGCACAAAGCAGACTGAGAACTCACGCTGCTAGAGGCTGCACAGCTTATGCAGCAGAGTTACGACGGCTCGTAAAGCAGCGAAGGAGGGGAAGCGTCGGCTCGCAGCACACCTGCAGTACGTGTGCGGTGGCAGCACAAAGCGTTCTGCTCCGTCGCCTTCGCAGCTGCCTCGCGGAAGGCGCCGTACGATAAATGTGCGAATAGATTTCACATTCGGAGAGTCACTAATCAGCGATTACAATTTGAAGACGTGGCCACACCTGACTTGTTAGATCCAATGTAGCCAACAAGATTTATTTTTTGTGACGTGTGTCTAATATGAAATCCTCTAAGAACTTTTTCAGGGTAAAAAGACGAGAATTCAGTCATAAGACACATTCACATTCATTCATTACAAAAATGACTTTGAGAGAGGTGTTACATCCCATGTAAAGGAGATTATGATTAAAGGAGAATATCCTCTCCCTCTTGCACACAAGTTCAAAAATGGCTCGAAGCACTATGGGACTTAACATCTGAGGTGATCAGTCCCCTAGAACTTATAACTACTTAAACCTAACTAACCTAAGGACATCACACACATCCATGTCCGAGGCAGGATTCGAACCTACAACCGTAGTGGTCGCGCTGTCCCAGACTGAAGCATCTAGAACCGCTCGGCCACTCCGGCCGGCTTATCGCTGATAAACGAAATCTGTATATAGTTATTTGACATTTTATCGTATATATACAGCAATAATAATGGCATTATTACGCTTGAAATGTGTGGCTTGGTACATTGCTGTAACACTCTGTGTACACCTTGTGAGATTGTAGCATACTTTTTGTCGTCACCGAGAGTAACATGCAACATGCAGTGAGGAGACAAAAGGCATGGGATACCACCTAAATCGTGTCGAACCTCCATTTAGCTGACGCAGTGAAGCAACTCAACGTGACACGGACCCAACAAGTCGTTGGAAGCTCCTGCAGAAAACCTGAGCCATACTGCATCTATAGCCGTCCATAAATGCGAAAGTGTAGAGAGTGCAGGAGTTTGTTCACGAACAGATCTCTCTATTGTGTCCCGTAAATGTCCGATGGGATTCACGTCGGGCGATCTGGTTGGCCAAATCATTCGCTCCAATTGTTCAGAATGCTCTTCAAACCAGTCCCGAACAGCTGTGGCCCTGAGACATGACGCATTGTCCTCCACAAAAATTCCTCTGCCGTTTCGGAACGTGCAGTCCGTGCATGGCTGCACGTGGTCTCCAAGTAGCCGAACAAAACCATTTCCAGTCAAGGTTGTAGAACACGACGAGATGGGTCTAGTCGCATCGCCGGGAACATCTCCCGAGAAGATCGCCACATCATCTGAATGGCATTGCAGGGCAGATCTGCGTCCTCCTCGGCTCTGGTGCAACAGAGAGACAATGTAACACATAGCACACTATCGGGGGTGACAGTCAGGCGCCGTTTATTACGGCATGGGTTACTTGCGCGTCATTCAGTTCTTCGCCTACCTTTGACGAATGTACAGAAACATGCTAGAAGGCAATATTGTATGGAACGATGTCACTAAGGCAGGAATGGCATCAGACAGTGTTTTCGGACGAACCAAGGTTCTGTTTGTTTGGAAATGATGGCCGGATTTTGTTCGCCACAGACAGGAGGAGGGACATTACAGTGAATGCATTAGCACAAGACAAATAGCGCCAACTGAAGACCTTATAGTGTTCTGTGCTATTGGATACAACCGCAAATCACAGTTGGTGTTTGTCTATGGCACTGTGACCAGTGTGGCCTACGTGAATGAAACCCTGCGCCCCGTAGCCATACCCTTCTCGCACAACACCCCAACGCCATTTTTCAGCAAGACAATGCACGATCGAATGTTTCTGCACGGGCAAGTGCCTTCTTTGTGTCACAGGATATCAAACTTCTGCTCTGACCCGCAACATCACTAGACTTAACGCCAATCGAAAAAAATGTGGGATACGATGAAGTGACCGGTGCAGTGTTGAGACCCAACGCCGACCTCCAAAGATGAACTTTGGAAACAGGTGAATACAGTGTGGATGGGTATACCACAGGACGCCGCTCGCGTCGTATTTACTTCGTCGCCATCTCTTATGAACATGTTATCAGTAGCGACGGCGGACCCTGTAGCTACTAGGTAGCAGAACACATGTTGAACCGAGGTGACTGTAATGATAATCATTTCTGCAGAACACACTAATGTACAAGTCATGTGAAAATGAACGTCCTGTTGTTCTGGTGTTCTGTTTTTTTTCTAAACTTGACTTTATAATTAATGTAAAGTAATGAAATTTAGGAAATACATTCGTTTACATATTTAAGTGATCAAGATCACAACATCATAGGTTAAAGTAAACGGGAGATAAGCTCACAACATCGTAGGTTAAAGTAAACGGGAGATAAGCTATTAAAAGCGTGAAATTCTGGTACAGTAATAACCGGTGTAAACGCCAGAACGTTGAATGTAGGCATACACCGTGTTCTACAGGTACCGGAGATCAGCTTGTGGAATGGAGTACCATGTTTGTTGTACTTGCACGTCACGGTCAGTCTCGGTCACCTCTTGATCGCATTGACGGCACTTTGAACAGTGGCCGTTAGATTTCAGATGTGTTTCGACCCGTGGCTCTACCCTTCATTCGATCCCTTCGAAACCCTACATTTCAGCAGGATAACGCACCACCGGATGTTGTACGTCCTGTTCGAGCTTTTCTCGATACAGGAAATGTTCGACTGCTGCGCTGGCCAGCACATTCTCCAGATCTCTCACCAACTAAAAACGTCAACGGTGGCCGAGCAACCGGCTCGTCATAATACGCCACTCACTACTCTTGACGAACTGTGGTATCGTGTTGAAGCTGCACAGGCAGCTGTACCTGTACACGCCATCCAAGCTCTGTCTGACTCAATGCCCAGGCGTATGAAGGCCGTTATTACGGCCAAAGGTGGTTGTTCTGGGTACTGATTTCTCAGGATCTATGCACCCAAATTGCTTCAAAATGTAATCACATCTGAGTCCTAGTATAATATATTTGTCCAATGAATACCCGTTTATCATGTGCATTTCTTATTGGTGTAGCAGTTTTAATGGTCAGTAGTGTAGGTACTAGGATTCCTTTCCCGCCGTGTATTAATTGGTAAGAGCGCGAGATGATCGCCGCAAGCTGGACGTTTTAGGAATGCTCGCCGTTTGGCATGGAAAAGGTCGCAGTGCTTTAGGTGGGGTCGTGTTGTTGCTGAGTCACCCGCTAGTACAGGAAACGCACGGGTGGGCAATGCGCGCTGTCGGTGCCTAGTGGAGTGGAGTGGCGTGGCACTGCGTGCTGTGTGCTGAATACGGATTCCCGGAACGGCGCGCCTGCCTCCAGAATGTTCTGGGCGCCGCCAGGTCGGGGCGCTGGCGGCCACTCGTCGCGTCGGCGAAGCGCCGCAGCTCTCGTCTGCGTAGCCAGTCAGCGAAGCCGGTTTAGCGGTGCCTCTGCTAGCCGGCGAGGGCACGGGTGGGAGGAGGGAGGGAGGGAGGGAGGGAGGGAGGGAGAGAGAGAGAGAGAGAGGGCTTAATTAAGTGCAGCTCTGCTACACGGAGAGGCACAGCTTCGTGCATGCACACAGGACTGATACAAGCACATTTCTGTGCCCCTCAGAACAGCGTTTCCATAACTGTGTTAGGCAGAACTAGAAGTAAGTGCTTCACGAGAAACTATCAACAACATCGCGTTTTCTGACGGTACTAATTACACTACTGGCCATTAAAATTGCGACGCCAAGAAGTAATACAGATGATACACGGGTATTCATTGGACAAATATATTATACTAGAACTGACATGTGATTACATTTTGAAGCAATTTTTGTGCATAGATTTTGAGAAATATGTACCCGGAACAACCACCTCTGGCCGTAATAACGGCCTCGATACGCCTGGTCATTGAGCCTGTGAGTGACAAGTACAAAGCTGTGTAACTGAAAGCGTCGTTGGGAGAGGGCGCTAACCTCAATGTAGCAAAGATCGAGACGATCAAAGCATTTGTTGTTTTTTTTTTCAGGTGCACGACATGACGCTAACAAGTGGCTGCATTTGTTCCGCTAGGTAGAAGTGGCTAAGGTATGAACTATTTGGTGTTATTGTATTTACGATCTAGTCTGAATCTAACCAACACATATAGAGATACAATAACTTAAAACTACGCTCTCGTCCATTAGTACCTCCTACCACCGACGCCTTCAGTTGTATCTGCAATCTTTTGTTGAAGTGGCATGGTCCACATCATAATGTTTATCGTGAATATGATCCACGGTAAATAAAACTAACTATACTGAAGGAAAATATCGCAAAACCATTAAATAATGAGAGTAACGAAATTTAGAGAATACATTTCTCTAGGTAACGTTTTAAGTGGTTATCATTGCAAAATCACAGGTAAGCGAGAGGTACGCTATTGCACATACGAAACACCGGTACATCAATAACCAGTGTAACCGCCAGAATCTTGAATGCAAGCAAGAAAACGTGCGTGCATTGTCCTACACACGTTCTGGATGCCAGTTTGTGGGCTGGATTCCAGGCTTGCATTTGTTCGGGGAACATAGGCTCTCTGCTGTTCCTGATTTACATAAATGACCCAGGTGATAATCTGAGCAGCCCCTTACATTGTTTCCAGATGAAGCTTAATTTACCGTCTGGTAAAATCTTCAGACGATCAATTCCAATTACAAAATGATCTAGAGAGAAATTCTGTGTGGTGTGAAAAGTAGCAATTGGCACTAAAAAAGAAAAGTGCGAGGTCGTCCACCTGGGTACTAAAAGAAATGCGATAAATTTTGGGTATACGATAAATGCCACAAATCTAAGGGCTGTCAATTTGACTAAAATACGAGCAACTTAAATTGCAAAAACCACATAGATAATATTGTGGGGAAGGCGAAACAAAGACTGCCCTTTGTTGACAGAACACTTAGAAGATGCTACAAACCCACTAAAGAGAGAGCCTACATTACACTTGTCCGTCCTCTGCTGGATTTTGCTGCGCGGTATGGGATCCTTACCAGATAGGATTGACGGAGGACATCGAAAAAGTGCAAAGAACGGCAGCTCGTTTCGTGTTATTTCGCAATAGGGGTGAGAGTGTCACTGATATGATACGCGAGTTGGGGTGGCAGTCACTGAAACAAAGGCGGTTTTCTTTGCGGCGAGATCTATTTACGAAATTTCAATCACCAACTTTCTCTTCTGAAAGCGAAAATATTTTGTTGACACCCACCTACGTAAGGAGAAATGATTATCATAATAAAATAAGAGAAATCAGAGCTCGAAAGGAACAATTTAGGTGTTGCTTTTTCCCACGCGCCATTCGAGACTGGAATGGTAGAGAAGTAGTACGTAAATAGTTAGATGAACCCTCTGCCAGGCACTTAAATGTGAATTGCAGAGTAACCATGTAGATGTAGATGTAGATAGAGACGATTAATGGTGCTTGAGAATGACGCTAGAGTTTTCATCCGAAGACGTCCCAGTGGCAGCACAAAATGTCGAATCGCGAGACTGACGTACAAATTTGCAAACAAATTGCGTGGGATGACCTACTGGCATACAAAATTGCACCCCAAACCATAACTACCGCTATAGGATCAGTGCGTCTGGCATGTAGATAGGATGGTTGCATGCCTTCAACAGACCTCCTCCTATCAAACACACAGCCATCGCTGGTATCGAGGCAGAATCGGCGGTAATCAGAAATGATAACAAAACCTTCACCTTGTCCTCCAATGAGCTCTCACTTATCACCGCTGTCGGTTCGAGGTCAGTGGAGGCTCGGTAGAGTGCGTCTGGGACAGAGCTGTCCTTGAAGTAACCGATTTGTAACAGGTGTGTCACTATGGTGCTAACTGCTGCTCAAATTGCTGCTGCAGATGCAGTACGCTGCGCCAGAGCCATACACCTATCATTGATGGTCCCTCTCGGTAGTGCCACATAGCCTTCCAGTGCCCGGTCTTCTTGCATTGCCGGCCGCAGTGCGCGAGTCATACTCGCACCAGGGCATTTGTTTTGAATCTGTAGTGTTTTCGCCGGCCGCGGTGGTCTCGCGGTTCTAGGCGCGCAGTCCGGAACCGTGCGACTGCTACGGTCGGAGGTTCGAATCCTGCCTCGGGCATGGATGTGTGTGATGTCCTTAGGTTAGTTAGGTTTAAGTAGTTCTAAGTTCTAGGGGACTAATGACCACAGCAGTTGAGTCCCATAGTGCTCAGAGCCATTTGAACCATTTGAACTTCTTGCATTCGTACGTTCTCGTGACCGCCGCTGCCAGCAATAGTGTACAGTGGCTACATTCCTGCCAAGTCTTTCTGCAGTATCGCAGAAGGAATGTCCAGCTTCTTGTAGCCCACTGACCTCGTTCAAACTCACTGAGGTGTTGATAATGGCGTCTTTGTCGCCTTAGAGGCATTGTTGACTAACGGCAACACATCAGTCTCAAAGTAACCAACGCTCACGACCCTTACAGCGTGTATTTAAGGCAAACCTGATTCGCATCCTCATAGTGGCGCTACTTGCTCCAGGCTTATGCCACTGCCGCGAAATCTGAATAGACGCCCTCATTCAGATGTAGAAACAGCCTACCAATTTTTGGACAACTCCTTGGGGTTACGATTGTTGTTCCGTCACTGTAGCTAAACTAGTGCCCGGTGTAAATGGTCTCAAATGAATTTACCAATCTGTAAGGTGTCAATTAAATGGGCTCAATAACAAACGCCCATACCTGGTATATCAGTGTATTAAACACGTATGTAGAATGTACATAAGGAAATGTACCACCTATCAATTCAGCAGCGCTGTTGAAAATTAACTTAAATTGTTAAATTTCAATAAGGCTCCTAGGTCAATAAGACTCCTGCCACGGTATACAAAGAATTTACCAGCAAAGTTTCTCCACTGTTGATCAAAATTTACTGCAGACGCCATCTAAATGAACTTCGAACTGTTTCACAGAACTAGCGTCCTACAATACTAGAATATGTTGTGACTTACAATGACTTACGTGGAACAAAAGAACCTTCAGCATAGATATCAGTATGTTCTCTTAAAATGTAGATCACGTAGAATTAAAATTTACCAGATTTCTGAAACTTTTAGAAGAAAAATACTCTCCGGTGGGATACCTCAAAAGGTTTGAAACTCTTTCGTAAATTATCATATGTATATACATACAATAAATTAAAGTCGCCCCCCCCCCCCAAAGGATTGTTCTGCCTGTATCCTATTCTCGGGAACTGCCGAAGTGATTTTGATAAGGTTTCCACTAATAGACGTATTCACGATGAAGGTTTGCTTGCATAATTTGCTGTCGCTAAGGAAAACAGTCGTGCTATCCTCGCGAAGCCGGAGAGCACGGCTAGCAGAGGTATGAAAAGACCGTGCTGGGCAAGTTACAAGTAAGGTAAACGGCAAGCTACGATTAAGTGGAAAGATACTAGGAAAATGCAGTGTGGCTAAATGTGTTACATAGTAAACGAGTTTTACAGACCACACGTGAATACTGGTCACGTGTGTAAGACTCATGTCAGACGGGACTAACACAGGACACCGAGCGCATACAGTCTCAGGATCCTGTAGATAACAGCTGATGTCGTATTTCTCGACTTCTGACAGGCGTTCAGTACGGTTCCCCCCTGCCGCCTAATGCACAAAATAAGAACTGAATGGATTAAAAAGTTTCTAGCAAACATAACACAGCCTGTCAATCTCAACGCAGGGAAGTCTTCAGACGTAAAAGGAACGTCGGGCGTACTCAGGAGAGTGTTACAGAGTTGCTTTTCATAATATATGTGGTGTCGTCCCAAGAACGAGGTCCAAATGCGAGGTTAATATCTTGCGGCGGAACCACAAGCAAGCACAGTAGCTGCCAGACGCAGCGACGTGTAAGAGACAACTGGCGTAGACACGCCCTCCAGAGTTTCCATACGACACCGCTGGAGCGCGCTTGCTTACGGCAGAGCAGAGTGCCACTCAGCCTTCGCTGCCATCAGCGCTGGAGACCACAGCATCGTATCTCTGCAGCCAGCACTATGTTGTATTAGACAGATTATGGAGCAAAGTTTACAGGCAATTGTACAGTGGGTTAACTGTAAGTTGTCACATATTTATAAATGATAGAGCACAGCAAGCAGACGTCCTTTTTCGCATGTTTTATTTGGCAAATCCAGATTTCGGCTAGTGCCTAGCATTTATCAGTGCACTAGGCACTAGCCGAAATCTGGATTTGCCAAACAAAACAAGCGATAAAGGACGACTGATTGCTCAGCTCTATCATTTATAAATCAGCTCACAGTCGCTGAGTGCACCCACGTTCGTAATGGGAGGTAACCTGATGATAATTTGCAGATTTCAGAGGGGGGAGAAGCCGGGAGCGGAGGAAGGAATCCTGTCCCCCACAGCCAAAAGATTATGACCACCTAACTAAAAGCTGGCATGTCCACCTTTGGGAATGACAACAGCGACGACGCGTCGTGGCATGGGAGAAATGAGGTCTTGGTAGGTCGCTAGAGGGTGTTTCCTCCACAACTGCACACATTAAAGTCCCCTAATTCTCGTAATTTTTTGTGGTAAGTTCGTAAGGGACCAAACTGCTGAGGTTATCGGTCCCTACGCGTACACATTACTATATCTAACTTAAACGAACTTACGCTAAAGACAACACACACACACCCACTCCCTAGTGAGGACACGAACCGCCGACGGGGGAAGCCGCGCGAACCGTGGCAAGGCGCCCATAGACCGCTCGGCTACCCCGAGCTCCTTCTCGTAAATTATGGGGAGGGGGCAGATGAGTCCGGTACGGCACGTTCAATCACATCTCAAATTTGTTCGATCGGGTTCAGATCCGGCGAGGAGCCAGCACATCAGATGGAAATAACCACTGTGCTCCTTAAAGCACTGGCCTTGTCATATGGCGCATTATCATGTTGAAAAATGTTACTACTGTGAGGATACATGATCGTCATGAAGGGATGTACCTGGTCTGAAACCAGTGTACGATACTCCTTGGCTGTAATGATGCCTTGCACGATCTCGACACACAGATGCCCACTTGAAGCTTCCCCAGAACGTAATGGAGCCGCCGCCAGCTTGTCTTCGTCCCGGAGTACAGGCGTCGAGCATCTGTTTCCCTGGAAGACGACGGATTCGCCCCTACCAGCGGCATGACGTGGAAGGTGTCGAGATTCATCAGACTATGCAACGCTCTGCCCGTTGCGCCAACGTCCAATACGAATGGTCCCATACGCATTTCAGTCGTAGCTGCCGATGTCGTGGTATTTTTGGCACATGCATGGGTCGTCCGCTTTGCAGGCCCAATGTTACGACTGTTCGGGGCATTGTGTGTTCAGATACACTTGTACTCCGACCAGCATTAAAGTCTGATATAATTCCGCCACAGTCTGGCGTCTGTCCTGTTTTACCAGCCTGCCAAAGCTACGAAGTCTGATACCTGTAATGACGGCCGTTCGCCCAACCCCACGACGTCTGGACGTGGCTTCACCTTGGTTTCGCCATATGTTGAAGACACCACAGCACTCCTTGAACACCCAAGTCGTGCAGTTTCTGAAATTTTCGTGCTGAGCCACCGGGTCATCACAGTGTGCCCTCGGGCAGACTGAGATATCGTGCGCCTTCCCCATTCTACACACGAACAGCACTCTCCCTGGTATCATATGCACCGTGCGTGGTTCTGTCTAGCAGTCATTCCTCGCTAGGCGTCGCTGCTGTCGCCTGGACGGGCTAATATAGATAGTAGGGCAGTGGTCAGAATGTTCTGGACTATCAGTGTGTACATCCACGAGTGAGGAATTGGGCGGGGGGAGAGGGGGGGGGGGGGGAGAGGGAACACCTGGTCCAAAACAAATGGTTCAAATGGCTCTGAGCACTATGGCACTTCTGAGGTCATCAGTCCCATGGAACTTAGAACTACTTAAACCTAACCAACCTAAGAACATCACACACAACGATGCCCGAGGCAGGATTCGAACCTGCGACCGGAGCGGTCGCACGGTTCCGGACTGTAGCGCTTAGAACCGCTCGGCCACCCGTCCGGCACGCCTGGTCGCTGCGGTGTTGGGACCATAAACTGCACTTCATACTTCCGCGACAGCTGAAGTCACTCACGGAAGCAAAAAGGTAAAAAAAACCTCTCAAGGAAAGAAACAGTACTAAATACAGTAATGCGCAACAAAGCACTCAGCAGGCAACAATGGTACCTCACACAGTACTGTGAGCTACCTAATGTTGGCCACAGCGGAAACGAATCATTAGCGGCCGGACCCGTCGAACTTCTACCGTCTTCTACCTATTCAGAACTAGGAAGTGGTCTGCCAACTAAAAGTTAAGACACTGTGCATGACATTCCAGTGGCAATGGGTCGTTTCAATGTGATCTGTTTCGTCTTTTTCAGGTTATAATACAACGATTTAATATTTTGTATGTGTTATAGTACGAAATAACCCTCTTCCAGAAGTAAAACTAAGAATCGACCACTGTGTCGCCGGTTATTATTTCGTCCAGTACAAGAATACACATAAATGACGTAGTGGATAAGGTTGAAAGTTGTATGAGACTTTTCGCGGATGACACTCTTGTTTACAGAGAAGTATGACGCTGTTGTATACGGAGAAGTCGGAACGCCAGAAAATGGTAGCGAAGACCTGCACAGGATCGGCGTTTGATGCAGAAATTAGCAGCACAACGCCTCCTAAATAAAAGAAATGTGACACACTGCGGAAATTATTGTATGATTATACGATTACAGAAAAATCTCTGGAAGCAGTAACATCAATAAAGTATCTAGCAGTGTGCGTTGGTAGCGATTTAAAGTGGAAAGACAACACAAAACTAATCCCAGGTAAGGTAGGTGTCAGACTGAGATTCATTGGTAGAACCGTCACGATGTGTAGTCCACCCACAAAAGCAGCTTACGAAACCCTTGTTCGACCAATACTGAAACAGTTCGTTGTCTGGGATCCCCGACAGAATTGATAGAAGAAAGAGAGAAGGTCTAAAGAAGAGCAGTGCATTTCGTTACAGTTTCATTTAGTAAGCACGGAAGCCTCAAAGAGATGCTCAGCAACCTTCGGTGGCAGACGGTACAAGAAGGGGGGAGGGGGGATTCTGCATCACGAGTTTGTTCACTGTTGAAGATCAGAATGCGCACAGTCCATGAAAAATCCAGCGATATAATGGTTCCTCCTGCGCATATCTCGCTAGTAGACCATGAAGGTAAAATCAGAGCGATGCGAGTTCACACAGAGGCTCACCAAGAACCGTTCTTCCCGTAAACCAGGTGACAGCAGTGCGCGAGGTATCCCCGCAACACGCCGTAAGATGGCTTTCCGAGTACAGACGTAGATGTAGGAGGGCATTGTGCAGAGTCACAGGCTTATCTGGATGGCTACAGAGCGTAACAGATACGTTCAAGAAGTCCTAACTGGCAACCAGTCGAAGGAAGACGCTGTACATCTAGCGAGAATGCACTTAGAGAAGTTAGAGTGTCGTATTTCAGGGCAGAAACTAAGAATATTTTTTATCCGCCTACACATCTGTCAAATTTATCAGACACAAGGGTATCGTCAGGAGTGTCCACGGGCTCTATGTAATTGGCGACACAACCTCCTCGAGCCTCTCATCTGTTGATATAGGAAGTGAGATAGGACGGCTAATGTTTTCTACATACATAAACGATCGGGCAGAAAGGATGGGCAACAGTCTGCGATTTTTTGCTGGTGAGGTTGTGTATGGCAAGGTGTGGTCGTGGAGTGACTGAAGGTCATACAAGACGACATACAATATTTCTAGTTGGTGTGATCGATGGCAGCAAGCTCTATATGTAGAAACTTACAAGAAAACGCCACCAATCTCCTAATGTTCGAACACAGTATTAGTAACGTGCTGCCTGACACAGTCACGTCGATTAAATATCTAGGCGTAACGTTGAAAGTGACATGAAATGCGACGAACATGTAAACATTACAGCACAGAAGCCGAGTGGCCAACTACGATCTATTGGGAGAACTTTAGGACAGTATAGTTCATCTGTAAAGAAGACCGTATACAGAACTCTAGCGGCACCCGTTCTCGAGTACTGCTCAAGTATTTGGCATCGCCAGCACGTCAGCCTGAAGGAAGACATCGAAGCGATTCAGAGATGGGCTGCTACAATCAGTCAACATGTGAGTGTTACGGAGATGAACTCAGATGAGAATCTATGAAGGCAGAGTGACTTTCTTTCTGAGGAACAGTATTTAGAAAAGTTAGAACCGACATTTGAGGCTGATTGCGGAACAATTCTACTGCCATCTGGACATACAAAGATAAGGAAAGTGAATTCAGGGCTCGTACGGAAGCGTAAGTCCTTTTGCCGTCGCTCTGTTAGCGAGTCGAGCAGCAAAGGAAATGACTAATAGTGATACAACGTACCCTCCGCCATTCGCCATACTGTAGTTTACGGAATATGTATGTTGATACAGATGTGTAGATCGCGCAGATAAAATTATGCAAGTAACAGCTAGCATGGAGGCGTGTAAGCAGTCATTCCTCCCATGTCCCATCCATGGGTTGGTAGGAAACCGTTAGTGAATTGTGCAGTAAAATGTACGCATGTATCTCGAGTTGCACCATTGGCCTTCAAGGTCGGCTGATCTCAAGGTATGTGGTTTTTGAATACAGTGCGACGTCACACAGCAACGATAGTGAAAGCAGTAACTGCAGACGTACCCGAGAAAAAGTGGACGAGTTTGACAGTCGCCTGGATGTTTCTCGCGTGTTCGATGGTTGCCACGTTGAAGACTTGTGACAGGTAAACGATAACTTTGATCTAAACGTATCTGTATTTGTATGAATGTGTAAAAGATACTCTTCTAACGTCAGGCTTTCGTTTAAAAATAAAAGCTATATAATGCTTTGCGTAAAATGCACCCCAAAGTTTCTATATTCATTCATGAAGAAGATAGTTTTGTGAAATCGTACGAACCTTCTTGAAACTCCTCATACTTCCAATTTGCTTTCACATTTATCTGTAGTCATATTGTACAGCCTGGCTGTATATTACATAGACAACGGCAATATGATTGAAAACGAAAGAAGATCTCGCATTTCCTGGATTTCTCTACATTAGCCTGCCGGTATTCTGCTAAACACCTTCACCTACTGACGGCAATACGTTGCCAACAGTGCAAGGCAAGAAGAACAACTAGTGAAATGCACTTACTTTACAGACAACTAGTTCCATAAAATGTGTCAGTATCATACAGAAATGTCGCTGTAGTCGAAGAACCAAAACAATATAATTCCTAGTCTCCACAGCTGTGTTATCCTGGATAACAGAGCTTTACACCTATTTGAAAACTATCTTCAATTTGTTACCTTTTACTGTTGGTGTAGACCCGTGGACAGTTTGAGTGAGTTGCACAGTCGTATTTCCCCCTAAGAATTAACGTAAAATGGTGAAATTGGGGAAGTATACTTGCCAAATTAGATTTCAATTACAGGATGCAAGAAACACAGTTTTTTATGTCATACGCTATTCTTTTCAAATATATAATTACGAGCTGCAGTCATGGATCACTTCAGACGATAGATCTTAATGATGTGGAGCGCATCATTTAAAATTCATAACGCAAATTAATTTGTATATATGGTTACATTCCGAACACCCAGACTCGAAATCAGAGGAGAAATCAGTTCTTGTGATATTGAGCAATAGGAATTCATCCCTGCACAAGTTATTTTGTAATTTATATCAACATTTTCCAGTATGTGGTAATTTCAATGCAAAAGCGAGCGTTTTGAGATGATGTATGCAATAATTTCACAATTTTATGAGAATGTTCGGAATTTTAAAACGTTTCCGTATTACAAAAAATTTCCTCTAATCAAATATCAGCAGATTGTGTGCCTCGATAGTAATAAAATTCACTAAATTTCCCTTACTTATTCTTATTGTTTTTCGGATATTTATTATTATTATTATTATTATTATTGTAATTATTAGTCCCAGTCACACAATACTGCTTGCCTCGTGTATTGTTTCAGCAGTTGTGAAGATGGTTTTATTGTCAGTTTCATCGAAATAAAATAACAACGATAACAATAATCGTAATGAATCTTTAATGAGAGGTCTCTTTTCCTTTTATGGTTGATTAATTGAGGAAGTAATTATCTGATGTATTTTCTAGTGTAGAGGAAAACGGATCACTTGTTCTTTTTCAGAAATTTGTTGCCAAGATCCGCTATTTTTAACCTGAATGAACTATGAAATATGAGCACTGTTTAGCTGGATGTCAAGGCTGCCGTTAATTTTGCCTCTCGGGCAGCTTCTTCACACATAGCTGTATGAGCGCCCTGATCGTTGGGAACGTCATTCAGCAGCTAGACGAGCGAGGTATTTCGGCACTTGGCAAGTGACGACACGTAATGTTAAGTCTGATTAACAAACCGCTGTGACTCACCTGGTGTCGGCGTTGTTCTCGGCGTCCATGTCAGTGTGATGAGGGTCCGGTGAGAGTCCAGGAGCCACTGCGGCCGCCAGCGCCGCTCCACAGGTGCGCGCAGCTCGCCCCTGTCACGCCGACGTCACCTGCGTGACGTCACTACACCTGCGAACCCAGGTAGCGCGCTCAGCAGCTGGAGGGGACAAAGGCTCTGAGCGCGGCTGGCTTTATAAGCTAAAGGCACCACCGCAATCTAACAAATGCGGGCGCGACGCTGTCTGCTGCGAAACTTATTACCGTCTGGCTGTTGGAGCGACACTAGCGCCCCAAGCGGCGAGAAAGGCGTTAACGTCATAAGTGCCCTGAGAACAAGTTTTCACAGTACCGACTAAAGCAAAAAACTAAAAAAATTGTCACTTTGTTGCTATTTCACACGGAAAAAAAATCGTCAGCTATAATTCAACGGTGTGTCTGTCCGTCCATCTCTTATGACCCCTTTCTCTCAAGCTGAAATTTACGTCACATACTAAGATTTATGGTACCTTGGGGGTGTAAAAAACTGAATCTTCTAAGTCAATGCAGTTAAAAGGTATGGCCATTTATTTAACATATTCTGATACTCGCAGACTCACGAAACTGCAGAATATCTCCTGTAGACCTACAATCATACAGCTTGGCAAGGAGCAAAGGTTTCGCGGTACAAGAAAACGAAAAAAGACCTGAAAACCGTTTCTTGTGACATTTGTTATCCGACTTCAAACTCAACATTAAAACGTTGCCGGAAGTCTTGGAGTTCACGGGACCGATATCTCGCCTTTATCAATGTCGGTAACATGCAAAAATCATCGATATTCTCGATTCCTCGGGTGAGTGGAAAGTCTATATATAGAATTAGGCTACTGTAAGGGCGCGAGTCCATCTTGTACCTGGGCAATTTATTTTCTTTTTTTTTTTGTACTACCCTTTAGTTTATAGTTAGCGTTATTTTATAAGGAAAAAAAAACAAAGCGCTGTTTCGACCGTTTCTAGCAGAGGTACTCTTCAAATTCAAACTGACGCAAGTATTCGAAGCCTACGCACTGCAGATGTACTTTGCACCCGTCCCCCCCCTTCACATCTAAACTGACACAGGATGTGGAGGCCCACGCACTCTCCGCGTACTTTTCTGTGAATCACAGAACGTGTCCATTAGCTCAGCGGATACTGGCCCTGTGAGTAAGGAAGCTCATTCTGGTTTGCGCATAACAGCTGTGCTTAACGTCACAATCATCGTACCAGATCCGCGACTGACCTAGCAGTGACCTAAAAAATACTGTTTCAGATCTGTGTGCACGAGCTCAGCAGGGACGTTCTGCCATACAAGGCCAAACATGTGCTTATACATCCTTGTGAGGGAAAAATTATGGCCCGCAAGTGCAGCCTGTTATCCGTCGAATTAGCATGTTCCAGCCGTTTTCTGTGCCTTCTGAGGCAAGGTCGACGGGTGCACCGAAAGATTAACCTGTCCCACCGCTTTCGCCGCCGCTTGCAGACCCAAGGGCATTGACACCGCGATGAATCACAGTGGAGCCGTGACAGGCTCGTGCAAATGTAATCTACACATTACTGGTCAGCCAAAACATTACGACCACCTACTTAATAGCCAGTTTGTCCACCTTCGGCTCGGATAACAGCAGCGACGCGTCGTGGCATGAAAGCAGTGAGGCCTTTCGCTGGAGGGAGTTCCCAACACACCTGCACACACACGTTACCTAATTCCCGTAAATTCCTGGAAGGGGGAGATGAGCTCTGATGGCGCGTACACTCACATCTTAAATGTATTCGATCGGTTTCGGATCTGGCAAGGTGGGGGACCATCATATCAGACCACCAACTGGCATTCGACACAGTGTACGATTCTCCTTGTCCTAACACGCTCCGCTGGACCCATGGACGCCCACTTGAATGTTCCACAGAACATAACGGAGCCTTTGCCAGTTTGTCTCCGTCTGCGGTATAGGTGTCAAGGAGCTGTTCCCTGGAAGGCGACGGATTCGCGCCCTCCCACCGGCATGGTGAAAAAGGTGTCGAGATTCGTCGGACCATACAACGCTCTGCCACCGCGCCAACGTCCGGTGTCCAGAATGAAATTTTCACTCTGCAGCGGAGTGCGCGCTGATATGAAACTTCCTGGCAGATTAAAACTGTGTGCCGGACCGAGACACGAACTCGGGACCTTTGCCTTTTGCGGGCAAGTGCTCTACCAACTGAGCTACCCAAGCACAACTCACGTCTCGTCCTCACAGCTTTACTTCTGCCAGTACCTCGTCTCCTACCTTCCAAACTTTACAGAAGCTCTTCTGCGAACCTTGCAGAAATCGCACTCCTGAAAGAAAGGATACTGCAGGAGACATGGCTTAGCCACAGCCTACGGGATGTTTCCAGAATGAGATTTTCACTCTGCAGCAGAGTGTGCGCTGATATGAAACTTCCTGGCAGATTAAAACTGTGTGCCAGACCGAGACTCGAACCTTTGCCATTCGCGGGCAATTGCTCTACCAACGTCCGGTGCCGATGGTCACGTGCCAATTTCAGTCGTAGTTGAGGATGTCGTGGTGTTAACATTGGCACACGCATGAGTCTCGGCTGCGGAGGCTCATCGTTAGAAATGTTCCGTGCATTGTGTGTTCGGACACACTTGTACCCTGCCACGCATTAAAATCTGAAGTTCGTTCCGCAATAGCTTGCCTCCTGTCATTTTCTACCGGTTTGCCCAGCCTACGACTTCCGATATCTGTAATGAATGGCACAGAGCACTATGGGACTTAACTTCTGAGGTCATCAGTCCCCTAGAACTTAGAACTACTTAAACCTAACTAACCTAAGGACATCACACACATCCATGCCCGAGGCAGGATATCAACCTGCGACCGTAGCGGTCGCGTGGTTCCAGACTGTAGCGCCTAGAACCGCTCGACCACTCCGGCCGGCCGTATATCTGTAATGAGGGCAAGCTGCCCAACCCCACGACCTACGGACATGGTTTTACCTTGTTTTCGCAGCGTGTTGAAGGCACTCAACGCAGCACTCCTCGAACATCAGACACGTCATACAGTTTCCGGCCTTCAAAACCCGCCCTCGTTCAAACTGAGATGAATCAGCTTCCTTTACTTCACGTCTATAGTCACAACTCTTTATGCCATCAGACTACCGGCTCGGTCTATAATGACCATCTTCAGAACTATTTTATAAAAACAATTCCTAATATACTGGAGCCATAGTGGCATCGTCAAAAGTTAAACACAAAATCCCGCCAGCATCGTCAAATATGTGGTTTGATGCAGCTCTCCATGATACTCTATCCTGCGCAAGCTTCTTCATCTCCCAGTACGTACTGCAGCGTGCATCCTTCTGAATCTGCTTAATGTAGTCATCTCTTGGTCTCCCTCTACGATTTTTACCCTCCACGCTGCCCTTGCTGCTTCAAACATGTCCTACCAACCGATCCCTTCTTTTAGTCAAGTTGTGCAACAAACTCCTCTTCTCCCCAATCGTATTCAATACCTCCTCATTAGTTATGTGATCTACCCATCTAATCTTCAGCATTCTTCTGTAGCACCACATTTCGAAAGCTTCTATTCTCTTCTTGTCTAAATTATTTATCGTCGACGTTTCACTTCCACACATGGCTACACTCCATACAAATACCTTCAGAAACGACTTCCTGACACTTAAATCTATACTCGACGTTAACAAATTTCTCTTCTTCAGAAACGCTTTCCTTTCCATTGCCAGTATACATTTTATATCCTCTCTACTTCGACAATCATCAGTTATTTTGCTCCACAAATAGCAAAACTCCTTTACTACTTTAAGTGTCTCATTTCCTAAGCTAATACCCTCAGCATCACACGACTTAATTCGACTACATTCCATTTTCCTCGTTTTGCTTTTGTTGCAGTTCATCTTATATCCTCCTTTCAAGACACTGTCCATTCCATTCAGCTGCTCTTCCAGGTCCTTTGCTGTCCCTGACAGAATTACAATGTCATCGGTGAACCTCAAAGTTTTTATTTCTTCTCCGTGGATTTTAATACCAACTCCGAATTTTTCTTTTGTTTTCGTTACTGCTTGCTCTATATACAGATTGAATAACATTGGGGATAAGCCATGGCTTATTAATCTGATAGTTCGGTAATTTTCACATCTGTCAACACCTGTTTTCTTTGGGATTGGAATTATTATATTCTTCTTGAAGTCTTAGGGTATTTCGCCTGGCTCATTCATCTTGTTCACCAGATGGTAGAGTTTTGTCAGGCCGCCAAGGCTATCAGTAGTTCTAATGGAACGTTGTCTACTCCCGGGACCTCGTTTTGACTTAGGTCTTTCAGTGCTCTGTCAAACCCTCTACGCAGTATCGTATCTCCCATTTCATCTTCATCTACATCCATTTCCATAATATTGTCCACAAAAACATCGCCTTGTCAGCAGCACTACTGTTCGAAAAAGTTGCGTTTCTTTTAACAGTTGTGCAACTAATACGACAACTCTTTTCTTTATTATTATTTGTATATGTTTGACGATGCTGGCGTTTATTTTGTATTTAACATTTGACGATGTCACTGTGGGTCCAGTATATCACGACATGTTTTTATAAAACAGATATGAAGACGGTCATTATAGGTCGAAACCGGTAGTCCGATGACATAAAAATTTGTGACCATAGACATGAAGTCACTGTTCAATTCGCGACCATATCGCAGCTTGTAAAACTCAGATAGATCGCTCGCCTTCGGCATTCTACATACGGACAGCACGCTCGCTGTTACTTCGTGCACTGTGCGTGTGTCTGACCAGCAGTCACTTTTTGCCAGGTGACTCTGCTATCTCCCGCACAGGTTTATAACAGCTCGGTGGTCATAATGTTCTGGCTGATTAGTGTATTGTGTACTGCAGTTCCCCGCCACGCTTTTCTATTGTATGCGAAGGCCAAGCTCAGCAACTACTGTAGGGATGTTGATCTGGTTTCGACTAGTAAAGCCGGCCGGTGTGGCCGTGTGGTTCTAGGCGCTTCAGTCTGGAACCGCGTGACCGCTACTGTCGCATGTTATAATCCTGCCTCGGGCATGAATGTGTGTGATGTGCTTAGGTTAGTTAGGTGTAAGTAGTTCTAAGTTCTAGGGGACTGATGACCACAGATGTTAAGTCCCATAGTGCTCAGAGTCATTTGAACCACTTTTTGACTAGTAGATAGAGTGACTCACGAAGTAGGTTTATGTATGTAACTTATTACAGATGCGCCAGGAAAGTCGTCCTACTGTACATAATTAGTGCTACCCATGTGATTATTAATTAGAGTACCATTCAGTATGTTGTTAGTAACTTTTGGTTTCCTTCCGTTTCGCTTTGCCACCTGCGATTGTAATGTACTGCAAAGTTTCGCAGTATCATCAGCATTACACTGTATTAAATGCTGCAACGAACCACATGTTTTTTAAATGATTTTATTGTACCGTTACTAGTTTCGGGCCTGAGCCATTCGTCAGACGGTGGCGTTGACTTCTTTTCAAGTTTTACATCTGTGTCCTAACATGTAATAAGGTTTGTGTGATTGCAAAGTTTGAATAGGTTGTACATTTGCGTCCTAAAATGTAACAAAGCTTTTGTGATTACACAGTACATGTGCTCCATACATTGTAATCATTTAATGAACAGCTCTTCTTAAGATATTATCAGATAGAGGTTTGATTTTATTTAACGATCCGTGCTTATCAATGAACTGAACTAAGTAAAAGGAACATTTGTTTGCATCGGCTGCAGATCAAAGAAATTGATATGTGTACAGATATGGCATACTTCTGGAGTTATTGTAAAGATTCTTCTTCGTAGTACATATAATTTATAAGGTTATACATTTAATTGTTTAGGTTTGAAAGATGCTGGTAATGGCCAATGAAGAAATTCTTTCTCTGTCAGTTATCTTTTTAAATCATAGGTGTTGTACGAAATTTTGGAGGTACATTTGCTTTTCAGTTCTAGCTGATGACTCAAGATGCTATCAGGTTTACCGTGAATTTGGTTGTATATTTCTAATTCCTCTAATAAATACATCTGCACTCCTTTTTGGTAGAATGTAATATCTCTAACTTTTCTTCGATGCTTATCTCTATGTTTCTGTGTTGATATGTTGAACCTGAAACCATCATTGTGTCCAACGTATCATACACTGAAACTGCTACAAGTTTGGCCAGTGTAAACTTTGGGGCACACAGAAAAATTCAGTTTATAAATCCCAGACCTATGGTGTACTTCGTTTTTTAAATTTAAGTTCTGAAAAATTTTGGCTCTTATTTTATTACTTGTGGAAAAACAGATTTTGATATTTTTGGCATTGAATAAGTAAGCAGTCTAATATGACACTTTACCAGTGAATGGTATACAAACACATTTCACAGTGTTTTATGGAACTACTTCTGTTAAAGTGGTGTTTGATTTGGACTTATAGCTATCTCTGTTATACATTTCTTCAATTTCTTCGTCATATGCAGAGCTAGTTGGCATATGAACGTGTACTACTACAGCAGGCGTGAGCTTCGTGTCTATCTTGGACACAATCATGCGTTCACTATGCTGTTTGTAGTAGCTGACCCAAACTCCTATTTCTTTTATTCATTGTTAAACCGACTCCTGCATTAACCCTTTTTGACTTTGTATTTATAACCCTGTATTCGCCTGACCAAAAGTCTCGTTCCTCCTGCCAGCGAACTTGACTAATTCCTACTATATCTAACGTTAACCTATCCATTTCTCTTTTTAAATTTTCTAACCTACCTGTTCGATTAAGGGATCCGAATGGGGGACTATTTTACCTCCGGAATATTTTACCCAAGAGGACGGCATCATAATTTAACCATACAGTAAAGCTGCATGCCCTCGGGAAAAATTACGGCTTTAGATTCCCCTTGCTTTTAGCCGTTCGCAGTCCCAGCACAGCAAGGCCGTTTTGGCTAGTGTTTCAAGGCCAGATCAATTAATCATCCGGACTTTTTCCCCTGCAACTACTGAAAAGGCTGCTGCCCCTCTTCAGGAACCATACGTTTGTCTGGCATCTCTACGGATACCATTCCGTTGTGGTTGCACCTACGGTACGGCTATCTGTATCGCTGAGGCACGCAAGCCTCCCCACCAACGGCAAGGTCCATGGTTCTTGGGGGGCAGCGGGCTAAGAAATGAAAGAGGAAGCCGCCTTGTAGAATTTTGCACAGAGCACAGCTTAATCATAGCTAACACTTGGTTCAAGAATCATAAAAGCGTGGAAGAAGCCTGGAGATACTGACAGGTTTCAGATAGATTATAGAATGGTAAGACAGAGATTTAGGAACCAGGTTTTAAATTGAAAGACATTTCCAGGGGCAGATGTGGACTCTGACCACAATCTATTGGTTATGAACTCTAGATTAAAACTAAAGAAACTGCAAAAAGGTGGGAATTTAAGGAGATGGGACCTGGATAAACTGAAAAAACCAGAGGTTGTGCAGAGTTTCAGGGAGAGCATAAGGGAATAATTGACACGAATGGGAGAAAGAAATACAGTAGAAGAAGAATGGGTAGCTTTGAGAGATGAAGTAGTGAAGGCAGCAGAGGATCAAGTAGGTAAAAAGACAAGGGCTAGTAGAAATCCCTGGGCAACAGAAGAAATACTGAGTTTAATTGATGAAAGGAGAAAATATAAAATGCAGTCAATGAAGCAGGCAAAAAGGAATACAAATGTCTCAAAAATGTGATCGACTAGAAGTGCAAAATGGCTAAGCAAGGATGGATAGAGGACAAATGTAAGGATGTAGAAGCTCATCTCACTAAGGGTAAGATAGATACTGCCTACAGGAAAATCAAAGAGACCTTTGGAGAAAAGAAAGCCAATTGTATGAATATCAAGAGCTTTCATGGAAACCCAGTTCTAAGCAAAGAAGGGAAGGCAGAAAGGTGGAAGGAACACGTGAGGCAATTCTCACCCTACGACTTATCTTAGTAGCTAGATTAAGGAAAGGCAAACCTACGTTTCTGGCATTTGTAGGCTTAGAGAAAGCTTTTGACAATGCTGACTGGAATACTCTCTTCCAAATTCTGAAGGTGGGAAATACTGGGAGCGAAAGGCTGTTTACAATTTGTACAGAAACCAGATGGCATTTATAAGGGTCGAGGGACATGAAAGGGAAGCAGTGGTTGGGAAGGGAGTGAGACAGGGTTATAGCCTCTCCCCGATGTTATTCAATTTGTATATTGTGCAAGCATTGAAGGAAGCTAAAGAAAAATTCGGAGTAGGTACTAAAATCCATGGAGAAGAAATAAAAACTTTGAGGTTCGCCGATGATACTGTAATTCTGTCAGAGACAGCAAAGGACTCAGAAGAGCAGTTGAACGGAATGGATAGTGTCTTGAAAGGAGGATATAAGATGAACATTAACAAAAGCAAAACGAGGATAATGGAAAGTAGTCGAATTAAGGCGGGTGATGCTGAGGGTATCAGATTAGGAAATGAGACAAAGTAGAAAAGGAGTTTTGCTATTTGGGGAGCAAAAAAACTGATGGTGGTCGGAGAGGATATAAAATGTAGATTGGCAATGACAAGGAAAGCATTTCTCAGGAAGAGAAATTTGTTAACGTTGAATATAGATTTAAGTGTCAGGAAGTCGTTTCTGAAAGTATTTGTATGGAGTGTAGCCATGTATGGAAGTGAAACATGGATGATAACTAGTTTGGACAAGAAGAGAATAGAAGCTTTCGAAATGTGGTGCTACAGAACAATGCTGAAGATTAGATGGGTATATCATATAACTAATGAGGAGGTATTGAATAGGATTGGGGAGAAGAGAATTTTGTGGCACAACTTGACTAGAAGAAGGGATCGGTTACTAGGACATGTTATGAGGCATCAAGGGATCAGCAGTTTAGTATCGGAGGGCAGCGTGGAGGGTAAAAATCGTTGACGGAGGCCAAGAGATGAATACACTAAGCAGATTCAGAAGGATGTAGGTTGCAGTAGAAGAAGCTTGCACAGGATAGAGTAGCATGGAGAGCTGCATCAAATCAGTCTCAGGACTGAAGACCACAACAACAACAACAGCTATCTCTGTAACTTTATTTGTTTTTAATTCTATTACAAAATTTAGTGATGTGTCAGAACTGAACCAGTATTTTGCGCTATTAGTTTAATTGTTTTTAGTTCTTGTAGTTTTATCAGTGTTCAAAAATATTTTTTTTTCCATTCTGTTGGGCATTGCACTATGATATGCCATTTTGTGTTGCTTGGGGTTAAATGACGAGGTGTTGACTGTGACATCTATTGTAGTTGGTTTTATTTTAAATTTATGTTTGCTACTGTGTTTAGTAATTCTGAGATCTAAGAAATTTGTGCCGTTACCGTCTTCATGCTCAACAGAAAATTTTATGTTTTGGTGGAGTTTGTTACGCTGTACTGGTGTTTAATTTCATTCCATTATTCCATCAAATAAGATAGTGTAACATCAACATTTCGTTTGTAATATATAATTTTTCTCTGCATTGTCATTTTGGCATTGAAAAAGGGTGTTTCTAAATGATTCATGTATGCGCTGGCTAGTAGGCTAGGCAGCTGTCAACTGGAAGACGCTCTTCCTCTTTATCAGATTTGTTACTAAACCTGAAGTGGTTGTGTTGTAGCACAAAGGTTAGAAGTTCAACCCGCTCTTAAATTCCATGTAGACTGATCTTTTTATATTTAAGAAGGTTATTTCAATTTCTTTTCTTTTACTGGTATATTTGTATACAAGTTAACTATACCGAAAGATGCTGTGCCGGAGATGCGAATATCTCTGAAGCTTTCTGTATACTCATCACTATTGTTTACACAAAAATTATCTTAAATGTAAAAGCATTGGTGAGGACCTCAGTAAGTTATTAACTGATTTTGTAGAAATCAGGCGCAAAACTAGTTACAATAAAATCATTTCAACGAAAACTTGTGGCTGGTTGCACTATTTCGTACAGTGTAATTTACGGAAACACTTGCGATGCTCTCTAACCAAAATGGCTAAAATTAAACATTTAGAATGTCTGATGGGATATTCACTAACACAGAAAAGTTTCTACTTTTAATCCTCGCAAACACCAAGACGTCTCAGATTATATATTTCTCGTATAATCATTTGTTAGATTATATAAACGTTTGTGGGAATATCTGTAATGTTATCTGAACCTTCTATTCCCTCTTCGTCTAATAATAACAGATATTAGGCCTGTTATTTGTTTTACGTAATAGCCTAAATTAGCACCATCCGTAGACGAGTGCGAAAACATCTTACATCTGTAACGGAAAACAAAATAAATTTGACAACATGAAGAGTGAGCGGCTGCTGCAGTTTCTTTCTGAATAACCTTCTATTTAAAGCAGTGATATGCAACAAAAAATTAAATGAAATTTTCTGAGGGGTGTACACAAAACATTTTGATTACGGTTTAGTCACCATTCTTAAATATTTAAGAAAAATCTCTATTCTCACTGTTTAGTTTCTAATATGTTAATACATATATGTTAATACACGCATCATCATCAGCCACTAGAAATTCAGCTGTACCTCAGCGCTCATTTTCAGTACACTCTAGAGAGAATTTAGGACCAATTATATCAAAGCAAGAGTTTACCAAGAGAACTCAAGAATTTTCGCTCTGGTTTCATCTACCACTGTTGTCTTTGCCTCGCATGCAATAAAACAAACGAGGCCTAATAAAAAGAAATAAGGTGCAGTGGTCATAATGTTATATATAAAGTAAGTTGTTGCCATTGCAACTAGCGTCTTTTCTGGCTTAGTTTTTAGTTTTTGTTTTGACAGAAATCATGAACCTACTTAAGTACCTACTCTTCCGTTGCTGTCTCCTAAGTTTCCAGCGTTCGCTCACCATTTCTTCCTAATCTCTTTTTTTAAACCGGGTATACAGTTTAAACCGACTATACAGTTCTGAATAAGACGGACTCAGGATCTAATCCCAGAGAGTCTATGGATTGGATTAATTTTAGATGGAGCATCGTTTATATTTTAGATTTGACACTCGACAGTCCTAACATTTTATTAGAAAAGTTTTATGTTTCAGTACATGTTTGCTTTAGACACTTCTTACGGATAATAATTTCGAAGATTACTCTAAGATGTTTAAATAATTCACAGCATACCACGAAAAATGCCTGAGAAACAACTTAGGTGTTCCCCATTGTTGCAATAAAAAAGGTCACTCAGTTTTGTATAGCACAAGACATTCCAACGACAACTAATCTTCTATGATAAATTAAGGAGGTAAAAGGTTGTAAGCTACTTGATGTGTATTGATGAAACCTTTAACAGGAGAAATCATGTAATAATAGCCACATAAACATATTGTTTTAAGAAACGTGTGCAACTACGGTCAGTTAACAAGTTCCAAATCACAACTTGGAACTGAGTACGATCTATAGGACACGTAACTAGTTCACAAATTAAGTGTAAAGAACATCTGCATTAGTGTTTATTTTAGCACAGGTGTATTTATCTCACGGTTTCTACAAAACAGGGAGGTGAAATGACTGACATTTAAAATTTTTCTTGAATGTACAATATTAATTTCCTCTAACCAAATAATCATAAAAACTTATCCAAAAAGAAACTTCATCCTGGAACTTATAAGTGGCGAAACAGTGTGGTAGGTGGACATCAGTCTTGCTAGATGCCATGCAAAGAATTCGGGAATTATAATCCTGAACAGTGTAACTTCAAGCAGTAGCTCTAGTCATATAAACACTGGAAGGAACTGTAGTACGATACAAAAGAAAGCAGAAACCTGAAAATTTCCCTGAACTCATCATAAAATCTTGGGGCAGACATGTAAATAGAGCTTTACACTCATGATAACCTGGTATTGGCAAAGAAAGACGTCTAACAAAACACTGTAACTTTATTCCCATCCTGGAATGTGATGGGTGAGAAAATATTGATTCTCTCCTTGGGTATAAGTCAATGGATGGTTACCACAGCAGCTGCGTGTAGTTACAAATAAAAATTTTTCTTGAATGTACAATATTAATTTCCTCTAACCAACAAACTGAGATCTAGATTAATCTTGCTTTATTTAACATCAATATACCTGAAAATGTCTACTGATGCCATTCAGAAAAATATACCTCAACTGCGCCACTGAGGAACGACGAACAGTACTAAAAGTCATATGCTTGTGGTCTGTTCGTACCTTTCAAGATATAGACCAACACGAAGAACGGCAGCAGTTGCATTCATCGGTAACTTTCGGTTACAGCGTATGTAAAAGTGGGGAAGGGTCGATTGTCCCTAACTGAACTTTGCACAAGTAACGGACGTTCAATGTGCAGTTGCTATCGTAAAAAATGCTGTCGATATTTTACAGCAGAATGTAGCAGGAATAGTGAACATAACGCTCGGAAGACCTAATGTGAGAGATGCATGGATTTTCAGGAGCTTTGTTTTACATGGCAGTTAGGACACAGAAATGAATGCCTATGTTTTTAGTTTCTTTCTTCATTAAATAACATCATTAGAGGGGCTCAAACATGTGCTTGAATAGGTTGTAACATTCTGGTCGCTGAACAAAAGAAACTTGTCATTCCTAGAACAGAATGAGAGTGTGGGCAGTTGTTTGCTTACACCATCAACTGTTTACGTAGCTGGTGTCAGCACACGTGTCGCACCACATTGTTAAGTGCTGGAAGGTACTTAAGTGCAGGGATACTGAAACTAGCTCCGTATGGCTCTGCTATAAAAGGTCCATATAAAGGGCTCGTGAACTGCGCCATAAAACAGAGGAAGTCGAAAACGTGAATACTAAATTTCTTCACGCCGTCGAAGTAATATCCATCCATAGTTATACACATTTCACTACACACAGGCGGTATTTAACATAGCTATTAAGATAACACTCTTACTGAGTCGTACCTGTTAAGTAAATAAAACGTTTGACGCTAATCCGTATTAGATTTTTAATAGGTTGTGCTTTACTAAAAGAAAAGCAGGCTTTCACCTTTCACCTCATTGCAGCAGAGGTTGAAAATACCGCTTCAGATGTAAATTGTTTTATTTTCACACGACCGGTTTCGGACTCTTATAAGCCCATCCTCAGGTGTCGTAGCTGTGCTGTGATCCCCAGTGCCGCATGTACCAGGCGCTGTGTGCTGCCTGTGAGCTCTGCCCTCACAGCACAGCTACGACACCTGAGGATGGGCTTATAAGAGTCCGAAACCGGTCGTGTGAAAATAAAGTAATTTACATCTGAAGCGGTATTTTCAGCCTCTGCTATAATGCTCAGTTGGGGATGTTCTTCCAACAGGATTGTTTGCACCTCATTGTACTTTTAAGAGTTTCTGTGCGGTTCATTATGAGGGATTGATGCTGGCCACAAGGAACAGTCCTACACCCAGCATTTGTGCTGAGGCTTGTGAACTACCACTCAGTATCAGGCGGCAACTCTTCATGGTGTGAAAGATCGTTCATAACCCAATGACCTGAATACCATGATGTTACTCACTCAGCCATGGAAGAAATTTTTAATAATTATCCTAGTGCAGTATCGTAAGGAGACAAAATTACATTGCAGGAGATACAAGAGGAATTAGAGTAGATGAAGAACACAAAGGCACCAGGACCTGATAATATTAGTACAAAACTCATAAAATGTGGGGAATTAATGTTAGAACTGAGGCTACTGCGTTTGCTAAATGGATGTTGGAAATTGAAGATGATACCTGATTCCTGGAGAGTGGCAGAAGCAATATCACTCTACAAGAAAGGAATAGGAGATACCTCTGGAAGCTACAGAGGAATAAGTTCGTTGATCACTTGGTATAAATTATATACACAAATAATCACTAACAGATTGGAAAGAATAGCTCACACCCTGTTATTGGATGAACAAAATGGTTTTAGAAATGGACGATCATGTACTGAAAGTATTACAACAATGCGTCAGATAATTCGAAAGAGACGAGCACGTAATTTGGAAACTCATATTGCATTTGTAGATTAAGGAAAAGCCTTCGGTAGAGCCAATACGTACATGCTGTGAAATATAATGGAACGGCGAGGTTATCCGAAACATTTAATACAAGTGATGAAAGGTTTGCATTTAGGTAACGAAATTTCAATTAATACAGGCAAAGAGAGAAAAGGACCAATACCATTTAACAGAGGAGTACAGCTAGGGTGTAGTCTCGCATCCACTTTATTTAATACATGTAGTGAGGACTTTCTTAGCCAGTGGAAACAAAAAGTTAACCCAGGAATAAAATTAATTCCTAGAAACATAAATTTAAATAATGTACTCCTTGCTGTTGACCAAATAATTTTACAAAAGGCGGAGGATGATTTACAGTTTGCTCTATACCGTTTGGACTTAATAGATAAACTTGAAAATATCGGGAAATAAAAGCAAAGTTATGTCTTTTAGAGGAAAACACCGAGTACGTTCTTAGATACTTAATGGAAAATCAGTTGAACAGGTATCTCACTTCCAGCTATCACGATGTGTTATAAGTTAAGAACATGATAATGAAATTTCCAATAAGTTAAATAAATTTCAAATGGTACGTGGTCCTATACCTAGTACATTAGCCAATAAAGCAAAGAAAGATACGAAGAGAGAACTCTACAAAGTAATGGCAACTCCTTTGCTCACATACGGAGGTGAGAACTGGACAATAACTAAGAAAGACCAAAGAACGACACTGCCGGCTTAAATGAAGTTTTTAAGGAAAGTAAAAGGGTGTACTCTGAGAGAAAAAAATAAAGAATTCCTAAAAAAAAGAATTAAATATATTCTGCATGAATGAAAGAATAGAGAAGGAGATTAACATAATGGAAGATGCATACTGAAAGGGTAAGGAAAGAAAGAATAGTCAGACATATAATAGACTATGAACCTGTAGGAAAGAGAGATAGAGAAAGACTAAGGAAAAGGTAATTTTTGTGAAGACGTAATAGGTTATGAGCGTACTCCTTGAGGTGAAGAAGAAGATCCTAGAGCGAGAATGGCCTATGTGATTCGTGCAATGAGCATCGTTTTACAGACTGATGTGAAAAATAGTAATGTTTTACTTCAAATGGCTCTGAGCACTATGGGACTTAACTTCTGAGGTCATCAGTCCCCTAGAACTTAGAACTACTTAAACCTAACTAACTTAAGGACATCACACACATTCATGCTCGAGGCAGGATTCGAACCTGCGACATAGTGGTCGTGCGGTTCCAAACTGTAGTGCCTAGAACCGCTCGACCACCCCGGCCGGCTAATGTTTTACTCCCAGTGTTAACTTGAATGTGGCGAACTGAAAAAAAGGTAGTGTCGTTCCTAAATCCTTTCTCAGAATATTTGACTCAGGAAGCACAATATTATTCCTGTGTACACTGACAGGTCTCAGAAGGGGGATTGCCATGGGTGCTCAATCGTTTTCAGTTGCCTTGTCCTCAGGATACGCCCACCAAATGTTAAGGCCTACAGTGTACATGTGTATGCGATTATGAAGGCACTAGTGGGAATGAGTCACAAGAGAGGGAACAATTTTTCTTATCTGCTCCAATGCCCTCTGTGCCTTCTAAGCGATTTCACACATGTACCCCGCACAGAAATTGCTTCAGATGATTCAGAAATCCCTGATGAATCTCAGTAAGCAGGGAAAGGATGTAGCATTCTGCCATGTACTAGGACTCGTCTTCACCTTAAAAAGCGAGGAAGCTGACCTTGCAGGCACGGAAGCGTGTCAGGGACAAACTGCGTAAACATGTGCTGTCCCTTTATGAGATGTTTCCTCGCTGTTGAGGCAGAATGTCACAAGCTGTTGGGAGGCAGAGTTGCTGGAAGCACCACAAAATTAGCTGTCTTGCGTGAAGCTAACTGTGCTTCCGTGGCGACCCTAGTTCCGACCACAGAGACGGGATCAGGCGTCTCTGGACTGTCTCCGGGACGCTACTGCCCTCTGTCCCGCTACGTCTTGAGGACTCACCAATTTGTGGAGTATGTTTCTGAATACAACACGTTTTAAAAGGCAGAGTTACTTATTGTGACGAGAGAACAGCAATTGACTGAAACGATGACCTGCGCACTAGTGTAGCAAATGGTATAGCTCGTTAGGTCGCAGATTTCAGTACGTTGCAGAATGGAGTCTTTTAATACGTTTCTTTAGCTCTCTTTTTTCCTTTTGCGACAAGTTTTTAAGAAATGATACGTGGGAAACTTTTATTGTGTGTGTGTGTGTGTGTGTGTGTGTGTGTGTGTGTGTGTGTGTGTGTGTGCAATGTCTTAACATTATTACTCATTTTAAAAACATTCGTCTCACCAAACATTAGTATGCGACCAAACAATTCTATCGTCATTACACTTGTTACAGGTGCTGTAATCTTTGGATGGTTACCTTTTATTTATTGTTGAATATTTATTACAACAGTTTCAATTGAAATAGTCAATAGTAACTGTTGTAAGAATATTAAAATACTGTTAGAATAAATATTATAATGTTATAATAAATATTATAATGTTATAATAAAAATTAAAAACAAAAAATAGAACAGTTATGGAATCTCTCGTGGAAATATCTCATCCATTATTATTTTACTTTTTTAGCTTGTAGCAGCCCAGCTGCTATTGTTAACACGTTTACAAATTGCTTACTCATTCCTTATGTGTACCATGAAATTTCGAAAAATCTATTTCATTTTTATATTCTTATGAAGCAATAATGTGAGCATTTCACAGTTTCCTAATCGGTTTCGACTAGCCAGCGGCAAACTTTAATCTGAAGATGTTAATCTCCAAGAGGATAAGTTAATTTTCCAAACAGCTCCCAGTTTCCAAATTACATATCAGCACTTCAGATAACACACACATAAAACATTTCCTTATTCTTACAACTTTTCTTTCCTTTTTCTGTAATGTTACACTTTTATACCGATCATTTATAACTGTACCTCACTCGTAGTAAGTTTCATGGGGTTCATGAATGCATATGAATAAGTAATAGGGCAAGGGATTAACACTATATACAATTAACCAACTATAAAATATTGAAGCAGGAAATTTCTTCTTCTGGCATCAGTTGCCAGTGTGTTCCTATGCAGTGACTGAAGTATTGTGGCTGCTGTGTCTTGATGTATTCTCAGACTGGAATTTAGAAATGTTCATCACTTGGAAATATCTTTCGATGTCGACATACGTTTCTCAGTGTCGGACAAGATTCATGACATGGGTAGGGGCACTTTCAATATGGCGAGTGCCTTATACGTTGAGATGAGAAAATAATGGGATATCATCCAATGTCTTGTCGGATCTCCTTTTGCCCGACCTAGTGCAGCAACACTCTCCAGAAATATTGAGCCATGCTGCCTCTATAGTCGTCCATAATATTGCCGGAAGTGTCGCCGGTGCAGGATTTTGTGCACGAACTGAGTTCTCGATTATGTCCCATTTCGGGCGATCTTGGTGGGCAAATCATTCGCACGAATTGTCCAGAATGTTCATCAAACCAAACGCGAACGATTTTGGCCTAGTGACACGGCGCTTTGTCATTCATTAAAAAAATCCATCGTTGTTTGGGAACATAGAGTCCATGAATGCGTGCAGATGGCCTCCAAGTAAACGTTAACTTTTCCAATCAACGATCGGTTCGGTTGGACCAGAGGACCCAGTCAGTTTCATGGAAATCTTCATTGACAACTCGGGTCCATGGCTTCGTGGGGTTTACGCCACACTCGAACTCCTGCCATTAGCTCTCACCAACTGAAATCGGGATGCACCTGACCAGCCGACGGTTTTCCAGTCGTCTAGGGTACAACTGATATTGTCACGAGCCCACTGCACTGCACTGCAGCTGATGTCGTGCTGTTAACAAAGGCACTCGCATCGGTCGTCTGCTGCCATAGCCCATTAGCGCCATATTTGGCCGCACTGTCCTAATGGAAGCGTTCGTCGTGAGTCCCACAATGATATCCGCGCTTATTTCATGCAGTTTTGCTTGTCTCTCAGCACTTACAACTCAACACGAACGCCACTGCTCTCGGTTGTTAAGTGAACATTGTCAGCCACTGCGTTGTCCGTGTCGAGAGGTAATGTCCGACATTTGATATTCTCGGCGCTGTCGACGCTGTGGATCTTGTAATACTGAATTCCCTAACGATTACCGAAACGATAGGTCCCAAGCTTCTAGCTGCAACTAGCATTCCGCGTTCAAAGACGTTTAATTTCCTTCGTGCAGCCATTATCACTTCGGAAACCTTTTCACATCCACATCTACATTTACGTAATTACTGTGCTATTCACAATAAAGTGCCTGGCACAGGGTTCAATGCTGTCTCTCTACCGTTCCACTCTCAAACGCCACGGGGGAAAAACGAGCACTTAAATTTTTCTGTGCGAGCCCTGATTTCTCTTGTTTTATCGTGATGATCATTTCTCCCTATGTAGGTGGGTGCCAACAGAATGTTTCCGCAATCGGAGGAGAAAATTGGTGATTGAAATTTCTTGAGCAGATCCCGTCGCAACGAAACACGCCTTTGTTTTAATGATTGCCACTCCAATTGACGTCTCATGTCTGTGACACTATCTCCCCTTTTTCGCGATAATTCAAAACGAGCCTGCCCTTCTTTGTACTTTTTCAATGTCATCCGTCATTCTCACCTGATGCGGATCCCACACCGCACAGCAGTACTCCAGAATAGGGCGGACAAGCGTAGTGTAAGCAGTCTCTTTAAGGACCTGTTGCACCTTCTAAGTGTTCTGCCAATGAATCGCAGTCTTTGGTTTGCTCTGCCTAGAATATTATCTGTGTGACCGATCCAATTTAGGTTATTTGTAATTCACACAAATCACCTGAGTAAAACTGACAGCTCCGCCTATGCACTGCCCTTTTATACCTTGTGTCCAAATGGTACCGCGATCTGCATGCGCGCTCGCTGCTGTCCCGTGACTTTCTTCGCCTCAGTGTGCCGGCCGCGGTGCTCTCGAAGTTCTAGGCGCTCAGTCCGGAACCACGCGACTGCTACGGTCGTAGGTTCGAATCCTGCCTCGGGCACTGATGTGTGTGATGTTCTTAGGTTAGTTAGGTTTAAGTAGTTCTAAGTTATAGGGGACTGATGACCACAGATGTTGAGTCCCATAGTGCTCAGAGCCATTTGAACCATTTCACCTCAGTGTAGATGTTTGACTGTCGAATAATGTTTGTAACACGGGTAGAGGAACTTCCAATTTCACGATTGCCTTATAGGGTTTCATCTACTGCCTGCATTAGAGGTAAAAGCTGAGCAGTAGGTGATTTTCGAGTGGATATGCCGTTTATGAAGGATGAGTTTCGCAATATGGAGATTCTGTAGAGATGTAGGGCTACAGGCTAAAACCTGTGTCTATTTCGTTTTCGTATTATTGGCGGTGTATGCATCTGTGAAAGTTTTAACTCTGAACACCGTGTTCTTTTAGGAATGAATGATTGATCCCTTGCAAAGTTTAGTCTTCTCGTCATCTGAAAAGCTTCTCACAATGGAACCTCCCCATCGCAACCCCCTCAGATTTAGTTATAAGTGGATGGGCCTTGAAAAACTGAACACAGATCAATCGAGAAAACAGGAAGAAGTTGCGTGGAACTATGAAAAAAAAAGCAAAATAAACAAACTGATTAGTCCATGCTCAAGGTAGGCAACATCAGGGATAGTGTGTGGTGACGAGCGCCGTGGTCCCGTGATTAGCGTGAGCAGCTGCGAAACAAGAGGTCCTTGGTTCAAGTCTTCCCTCGAGTGAAATTGCCGGCACGGTAGCTCAGCGTGTTCGGTCAGAGAGCTGGTAGGCCTCTGTAATAAAAAACTGAGTGGAAGGATCAACAACGAACTTTCACGGATGTCATGTGACGTCCGCAACGACCAAACACATTCTTTATTTTCGCGAAGTTATGAACTGTCCGTTCGTTCATTGACGTGTCTGTACAATGTAGTAACTTTAGTGTCCGTGTTTTGCGACCGCACTGCAAACTTGCAGTTCGGAAAATATTCATCGACCTTGTTATTGAAGTCGCGAGCTATATTTGCTGGATTCATATTGCCCACGGAATGCACGATCGTCCAAAGTAGCGAACAGTCAACTGCCAGCCAGGGAGCCTCGTTAGCAGGAATACTCTTTCTTCCGTGGGCTGTGGTCGACTGACGTCGCGTGTTTCGATGTTTGTTTAGGTGTAGCGTCCCCATACTACGGAGCAGTTACCTCGCATCGGACGGGCGGACGGACGGACAGATAATAATTGTCTGAATATAAAAAATTAATCTTTTCACTGGAGGGAAGACTTGAACAAAGGACATCTCTTTCCTCAGCTGCTCACGCTAACCACGGGACCACGGCGCTCCTGAGCTCGCACTACCCTTGATGTTGCCTATCTTGGGCATGGACTACTCAGTTTGTATATTTTGCTTACTTTTCTCATAGTTCCACACAAGTTCTTCCTGTTTTCTCGATTGATCTGTGTTCAGTTTTTCAAGGCCTATCCACTGTGCCAACTTATAACTAAATCTGAGGGGGGTGCGATGGGGATGTTCCCTTGTCAGAATCGGCTACCGTAGTTGGACAGTGTGCATAAAGTAGACCGACAAAGTAAAGTTTGCCTTCGGTGATATTATTCTTCGGTAATTTGTCAACTTTTTTACGGCCTGTGATTCCTGAATGTCCTTTGACCCTGAGAATTTGCACATACCCTTATATTTTTCCACTCGGTGATTGATGGATTCCTATGCGACAAAGAGATAATAGCTGGTTTTCTGAAGCTTAGGGCACGAACTGTGCTGAGCAGCTCAGTGGAAGAACACGGCACGCTAGAGGCACGGCGAAAAGCGCCAACAGGCCATTAGGAATTAGCGGCGGGCGTGTTTGCGCGCCGTGACGCGAGCTGCTCATTTATCACGGCTCGGCCGAGTCTCGGTCAGACGTGAGACGGCGCCGGGCGGCAAAACCCCAGACAAGCCGTTCGCTTCCCTTCCATTTCCTCTAAATTACTTGTCAGCCACTGCTGCGGGTTTTACATGTGCCGTTCCTCCGTCTCTTGTCCTCACAATGACAAGAAAGATCAGATACTCTGATAAGCCAAAAGAAAATGACCGTAGCCCACCGCGGCGTTGGATGCCCCTTTGTGGTGTTGCTGGCATGTCAGCCCGTAACAAAAGTATGCAAGCAGAGAAGACACTGACGGGGGATCACCTTGGCGAAGATACGGGCTGCAAATAGGGAAATCAATTGAGATAAGCGACCTTGAAAAAGGGTAGATTATTATTGCGCAGAGTCTGTGAACGAGTATTTCGATAACGGCGAAACTGGTCGAATGTTTATGCGCTACTGTCGTGAGCATCTACGGGGAAAGAGGTAGGTGAAAAGTGTAACTATCGCTGGGCGCTAAATGATTGAACGTCCACGACTCTTTACAGAACGTGGGGCTCTGAGGCTTGTCTGCTCTGGAAAGTAGGATATATGGTGATCTGTGCCATGCTGGTGCACGCACAAGTGTTTCGAAGCACACATTTCATTGTACACAGTTGAACACGGAGCTACGCAGCGGACCGCCCGCACGTGTTCACATGTCGACCCAACGACATCGTCAATTACGTTTGCACTGGGCACGGGACTACATCTACATCTACATCCATACTCCGCAAGCTACCTGACGGTGTGTGGCGGAGGGATTCGACCGTCGATCAATGAAATCGTGTGAGCTCTTGGGGAGAATCACATTTTTGCTACACTAGGTCGATGGTCGTCACCACAAACGCTGTAATCGAGCAGAAAAGAGGCTCGAATAGTGCAAAACGCCACAGACACAGGCTGGTGGGAGCAGGATTATGCTGTGACAGACATTCTACTGCGCCCGCGTGGGACATGCAGTGGTAGTCGAAGACAGGCTGACAGGTGTGAACCACCTGCGTCCCTTCATGCTTGATGTTCAAATGGTTCTGAGCAGTATGGGACTTAACATCTGAGGTCATCAGTCCCCTAGACTTGGAACTACTTAAACCTGACTAACCTAAGGACATCACACACATCCATGCCCGAGGCAGGATTGGAACCTGCGACCGTAGCAGCATCGAGGTTCCGGACTGAAGCGCCTAGAACAGCTCGGTCACAGTGGTCGGCATGATTGATGCCTTGCCCGTTGACGATGGCATCTTTGAGCAATATAATTGTCAGTGTCTTGGAGCCAAAACCATGCTACAGTTGTTTGAGGGGCTTTATAGTGAACTCGCGTTGTTGCCTCGGTGACCAAATTCGCCTGATGTAAATCGTATGGATCTTATCTAGATCGGTATCGGGTACTATCACCACGTACACAAATCAGTGCCCCGTTATTTACGCGAATTACATGGCCTCTGCACAGACATCTAATGCCGCGTACCTCCTCATACCTACGAACAATCTGTCGGATCCCTGATACGCCGAATCGATGATGTATTTAGTTCCAAAGACGGACAAACAAGCAAGTGGTTATAATGTTTTGGCCCATCAGTGCATGTACCTAGTGGTAACACACCATAGAACTTCATGACATCCCAGCTATTTTATGAGGTAACTGTAATTTCGATGGTATATGTCGTACATCATTCCTTCCATGAGCTGTTAAACCCCAGCAGCAGCAACAGCTGTTGGCACCCTCTGCTCTGTTACTATACAGTTTCACTGTTTTCTCATGAAAGACATACAGTATTCAGCAGGTAAGTACTAAGGTCAAATTGTAGCATTGTGTAGCGCATTTACATTTTCTATCCGCTTCTATCCGGCTTCCTTTTGGACAAGGTTTGCTCTTCAGCCAAGGTGAAGCAAAGCAAGCGCTGTATCATGTATAAGATACAGAGGCGAGCGAGTGCACGGGACTTACCCTAGTTCACTGCTAGTAGCGTCACGTCATCGTAACGCGCCTACATATAGTATTGCACCACATTTAACATAAAAGTAAAAATTAAGATTTGTGTGTAAAACTTTGTTAAAGTATAGTTCTATGTAATAATGTTTCAGGTAACAAATCTTAATGTTATAAAATTAGTAGTTTACGTAAAATTAACGTTTTGAAAGAAAATCAGAGGCGCGAAATAATAGAGCTACAATATTGAAAATTGGTAGGATGCTTCAGTTCACCCTAATAATAATAATGGAAATACCACAATCAGTTACCTCTTCTAGTTTTTTAGTAATTTAGTAAAAACTACTTTTGTGAGTAAAATGTACATAAACATTATAGATTAAGTACTTTAAATTTTAATGATAAAACAAATTCTTTAAGACCAATGATCAGATAGGACAATTAACAAAGCTACACCAAGTTTTAGTCTTGTAGCATAATTAACAGCTGATACAAGTCTTGATAAAGCTATGGTTCAGAGGTAACAATCTACCGTTAGTTCCATTGTAAAAATTCTAGAGAGTAAAGTTTTAATTTTAGCGGGCTGAGATTTTCTACGTGCTTCTGTACTGCTCAGATGTATGTATACAAAAATTGAGAAGTTTGTAAAGCTATTATTAAATGTGATATTTAAGATTATGTGCCTGAGATAGCGATCATTTGGAGGCTGCAGGCATCTGCATAGGAACGGAAAGAACAGATGCTCTCTTGGCGGTACGCGCCGGAGCTATATAAAAAGAGCGGCAGAGGCAGTAGTAAGCTCACTCCGCATTAGACCAACGCATAGTCCACGCGAGCTTAACGTCCGATCGCGCCTCGCCTCGGGTGACGTCATAGCGGGCTGTGACATGCGCGTACTTAGCAATGTAAACGGACATTGAAAATCGCGAGGACTGTACACCGTCCTGGATCGTTTAGACTTCGGTAACAAACTGTTATTGTGCCGTCCGTGTGAAGTATAATTCCGCGTGGCAAGTAATGACTAACTCCACTTTTAAGGCGAGCATTAATCTTTTTTTTTTTTTAACATTATTGCGAACTATTAATAGAGCACCGTTAGTTAGAGTAATGAACTATTCGGGAGGAACTTGCTGTAGAAGTCGCCTCTGAACTATTAAACGATTGGCTGAATTAACAATATTTAATGTCTTTAGCATTTTCAGAAGTTTCGAGTAATTCGTGTGAGCCTTTAAGATAATAAAATCTTGTTTGGAACTTTAAATTTTATTGAAGCAGCCCTAATCCCGTGAAGAACTATGGATATTTTTCGTTTAGCTGGGCTGTACAGGAATGTGGCCGTGCAGACTGGGAACTAAGGTCAGTAAGTTTCCCTTCGCTTTCTGACTGGCCACCAAATTAGTTGCCAGGCTCGCGTGATTTAAGGTGGCAATGTTCAACTTTCATTCAACATTAAACAACGACTTCTTCGCCGCCCCACAAAGGTTCTTTGACTCGTGTCACGCGGTAAATATTTACAGTGGATATGGCATGATACAGCAGTAGAAGTCACCTACGAATGAAATAAATCGCAAAATCAGAGCATTGTAACACCTGCCTGATGACTCCCATATCACTCGCCGTTTCCGAAATATTTGACAGGTTTCATAATTCAAACAAAAAGTGAACTCTAACGTAATACACACACTCAGTTTCTCTTTGAGCTCTACGGTGTACTTTTACACATACATACATACACACACACACACACACACACACACACACACACACACACACATACATACATACATACACACACACACACACACACACACACACACACACACACACACACACAAACGCACGCACACGCACACACACACGCACACACACACCGACTGAGCTATCCAATAACGATTCAACACCCGCCCTCACAGCTTTGCTTCCACCGGTACATCGTCCCAAGCTTCACAGCACACAGTTTGAATATGCCGCGAGTTTTATATAAGCGTACACTTGTTTGCAGAGTAAACATTCATTTTGTAGAGGAAGAGTGAAGATCAGTGCGAGATGGTTTCAACAGTTTCCACATCGAAACTCTGTCTCAATATCTTGCGGATAACCCAAAGAGATTCCGGTCGTATGTAAAGTACAGCAGCGGCAGGGCGCAATCAATATCTTCACAGTTCGGAACGAATACCTTCACTCTAGTATAACAATGTTGATGTTACTGATGACAGTGCCACTAAAACACAGTTACTAAACACGGTGTTCCGAAATTCCGACAGCAAAGAGGATGAAGTAAATATTCAAGAACTCGAATCACTAATTTAGATCCAGATACCCTCAGCATAGCGAAGCATCTTATACTGCTTAAAAAAGTCAAGGCTTCCGGTCCATTATGTATACCAATCAGGTTCTTTTCACCGTGCACCGTTATAATGATTCCATACTTTGCAATCACGTACAACTGCTGGCTCGTCGAAAGATCCGTACCTAAAGACTGGAAAGTTGTATGAGTCATAACACCCCAGAAAGGAAAGAAATGTAACAGGCTGAATTACAGACCTATATCACTAACATCGATTCGCAGCTGCATTTTGGAGTACATACTGTGTTCAAAGATAATGAATTATCTCGAAGAAAATGATTTATCGACAAATAGCGAACACGGGTCTAGAAAATACCGTTCCTGTAGAACACAACCTCCCTTTATTCTCAACACGTAGTGACTGCCATCGTCAGGAGATGTCAAACTGATTCCATAGTTATAAATTTCCAGAACACTTTTAAGACCGTTCCTCACAAGCTACTTCTATTCAGATTGTATTCCTATCGAGCATCATCTCAGTTGTGCAACTAGATTGGTGATTTCGTGTCAGAACGGTCAACGTTCGTAGTAACTGACGAAAAGTCATCGAGTAAAACAGAAGATATATTTCCATTCCCAAGGAAGTGTTATAGGCCCTTTGCTGTTCCTGGTCTACATAAATGACTTACGAGTCAGTCTGAGTAACCCTCTAAGATTTTTTGCATTTCCTGTCTTGTAAAGTCATCAAATGATCAAAACCGATTTCAAAATGATTTAGACAATATATATCTTATTGCCACTTTTCGCAATATATCTAAATAATGAAAAGTGTGAAGTCATCCGCAAGAGTTCTAAAGGAAATCCGGTAAATTTTGTGTTGTTTACAGAGTTCCGTGTAGTCAGTGCGTACACAACTTTCCCACTAGAGCGCGCCCCGCTAAGCACAACAGCGCAGGCGCAGCGCTCGTCCGTCTCCGCACTACGAAATGGCGCTGTCTAAGAGACTGGCCTAATTCCGCATATTAATATGCAACGCAGCCAATGAGATTGCTGCTAACATAGAACCTTTTCTCCTCGCAGATCACACTCAAGCAGTGATACCTGAACGCTCGAGGTATTATAACGAGTGTACAGATCTCCAATCAGTCAGTCTGCATTAGTCTGCAGTCAAGTTTCAGTCTATTCCTGTACATAGCCATGAAGATAAATGTATAGACACTTTGTCAAGTATCAGAGATATGCGAGAATAAGATTAACGTACCAAGACTAAAGGAACTTCAGATTGTCAATTGTAAACAACATCCAGAATCAAGTTACGTAATATCTATGATTTTTATTATTTTAATAAATGTGTGTGAAAATTAATCAAGTTCTGTTTAAAGTTGGTCACCGTCAATCTGCTACTCTAAGCGTGCAAGTGGCATTTCTATTGTCTGACATAACGGCAGAAGATAAACACACCACGATAAGACCACGAGACATATTGCTGACACTCGCCTACTTCATTAGAGTGAGAAGTCAAATAATCTGATGGTGTGTGTACCAAAGGTCTTACAGTACGCACACCACATTTTGACTACACAATAAATCACATACCTCCATAGGCTGTGAATGCATTACAATTACTACCATCTTAAATTGGAACGCTCACATAGATGATGTTGTGGGGAAAGAAAAACGCCTAGAAAATGCAACAGGTCTGCTACAGAGAATGATTACACTATGCTCGTCCACCTTCTTCTGGAGTATTGTGTGGGATCCGCAGCACATAGGCTTGAGGGGGGACGTCGAAAACGTTCAAATAAGGGCAGATCATTTTGTACTATCACGGAATAGAGGGGATGTTGCCACGGGATATGACACGCGATTTGTGATGGCAAGAATTAAACAAAGGCCTTTCTTCGTGGCGGCATGATTTCCACATGAAATTCCAACTGCCAACATTCTCCTGAAATTGTGATTAGGGAGAAAAGACCATCAAAATAAAATAAGATAAATCAAGGCTCGCACGGAAAGATTTAAATGTACATTTTTCCCGTGCAGTGTTCAAGAGTAGAAAATTAAAGAAATGGCTTGAAGATCGTTCGATGAACCCTCTGCTACGCACTTAATTGTGAATTGAAGAATAATGATGTAAATGAAAAGGTACAGAGGAATAGGGGAACAAAAAATGAAAAGGTGAAAGGGTATTGGAGAAAGGGTAAAGTTACCTTAGTTGATTAAATGTGGTCTTTTAATTGGTCAGGAGTGAAGCTGGGTAAGGTGGGAAAGCTAGAAAGTCTGGAAAGGGAAGTGCAAAGGCTCAGCCTAGATATAGTAGGAGACAGTGAAGTGAATTCGAAAGAAAACAAGGATTTGTGACCAGATGACATATACATCTACATCTACATCTACACTGCAAATCACATTAAGTTCCTGTCAGAGGGTTCATCGAACCACATTCACAGTTCTCTATTATTCCAATCTCGTATAGCACGGAAAGAACAAAACCTATATTTTTCCGTTCGAGTTATGATTTCCCTTATTTTATCGTGGTCATTTCTCCCTATGTAGGTCGGCGTCAACAAAATATTTTCGCATTTGGAGGAGAAAATTGATGCTTGCAATTTCGTGAGAAGATTCCGTCGCAATAAAAAAACGCCTTTCTTTTAATGATGTCCAGCCCACAACCTGTATCATTTCAGTAATACTCTTTCCCATTATAACAGAACGTAAAATCATGTATGTCAGTAATTTCTTTACGTGTAATGTTTTATGTATATATAGCCTTTGACTGCGAGTTTAACAACTAGGAGATGGTTATCTTTGGTCATGCGGGAAGAAGGCCGATCTTTAGAAGAGGTGGTGGATGGGCTTTGGATCGGCAGCGTGGGTTGGAGGAGGCGGTGATACAGATGTGGTGTAAAACAATGTCTTATTTCATATTATTGTAGAAGTGTTAAATGTGAAAAAATGAATTAAATAGTGATGTGCAAAACTAATGTAACGTTTGCTCTCTAAAAACCGAAATACCACGTCGCCCTACAAACCAGTTAGTCTCATCCAAACACAAAGAAAACCGCGGGAACATCGCAGTGGAATCACCTCTAGACTTCACGAAGACAACAACGCAGCCATCGATATGAGTTAAGTACCAAACTGTTCGTACTTGTTAAAGACCTCGGCCTATAAGTTTGAACCTCCTGTAGTGCCTGAAGTCACCATGTGGACAAAGGAGTACGACAACTTATAGACTGTGGAAATCTTAGTAAGAGGTCTGTTAAACCATATTATGCAATAATATAAAATGCGCTGCCCTTCTTTGAACTTTTTCGATGTTCCACATTAGTCCTAACTGGTAAGGATCCCACACGGCGCATCAGCATTCTAAAAGAGGACGGACAAGCGCAGGTTAGGCAGTCTCCTTAGTAGATCTGTTACGTTATCTAAGTGTCCTGCCAATAAAGCGTAGTCTTTGGTTAGCCTTTCTCACAACATTTTCGAAGTGTTCCTTCCAATTTAAATTGTTCGTAATTGTAGTTCCTAGGTATTTAGTTTAATTTATGGCGTTTAGATTTGACTGATTTACCGTACAACCGAAGTTTAACGAATTCCTTTTAACACTCTTGTAGATGACCTCACACTTCTCGTTATTTAGAGTCAACTGGCAATTTTCGCACCATTCAGATATCTTTTCTAAATCGTTCTGCAATTTATTTTGATCTTCCGACGACTTTATTAGTCCATAAACGACGGCCTCATCTGCAAACAACCTAAGACGACTGCTCAGATTGTCTCCCAAATCGTTTATATAGATAAGGAACAGCAAAGGGCCTATAAAACTACCTTGGGGAACGCCAGAAATCACTTTTGTATTACTCGATGACTTTCCGTCAATTGTAACGAACTGTGACCTCTCTGACAGGAAATACAAATCCAGTCACATAAATGAGAAGATATTTCATAAGCACGCAATTTCACTACAAGCTGCTCGTGTGGTACAGTGTCAAAAACCTTTCAGAAATCCAGAAATACGGAATCAATCTCAAATCCCTTGTCAATGGCACTGAATAGTTCTGCGAATAAAGAGCTAGTTGTGTTTCACAGGAACAACGTTTCCTAAATCCATGTTGACTGTGTGTCAATTGACCGTTTTCTTCGACGTAATTAATATTGTTCGAACGCAATATATATTTTGATATCCTGCTGCATAATGACGTTAATGATATGGGCCTGTAATTTAGTGGATTGCTCCTACTACCTTCCTTGAATATTGGTGTGACCTGTGCAACTTTCCAGTCTTTCATCGAGCGAACGGTTGTATATGATTGTTAAGTATGGAGCTAATGCATCAGCATACTCTGAAAGGAACCTAACTGGTATACAGTCTGGACTAGAAGACTTGCTTTTATTAATGATACAGGGTACTTTTCCGGCTCAATATTATGTAAAAGTCGGCACCTATTTCTTTCAGGTACTGTTTATAATGTATATGCTTTACAGAGTTTTTGTTGATATCAAGTAATGCAGCATACATTTTAAACAAATTATAAGTATTTTGAATATTTGTGAATCTGCTTGTGGTTAGTAAAAATTACGTAGAAGTGGATGCATTTTTTTCCCAAAATGCTTCCTCCAACTGAGGTACCATTTAATCAAATGTTATACATTTGGAGGAGGCCAAATGTTTACCAGATGTGCATGACATGATGGCTGAGATACTAGACCTATTTAATTCCACCTATTACGTATGTTACAAGGATAAAAAATATCACATCTTACATTTTAATTTTTATAATTTTTTTCCTAATAAAAATGTTATCCTTTCTAAAATTTAGTTGATTCTGCAATAAAGCTTAGGTCTACTACATAAGTATGGATTATAGAAAGTTACGGAAAAAATTAGAGAGATGCTTTATAAACTTTAGGAAACATGTGTACCAGAATTCTGAAAGATGCAACTTGCGGGACATTGCGAATGAAGATATGGGTCCAATTGAACTGTGCCTCAGAACATTCTTGAAGCACAGTCTTCATCCTGCAGCATTTCTTCATCTTCAAGCTTCCTCTTGACATTTATTTTAGCACTTCTTGCTTCTTTGGTAAGTGAAGAGCGAATCTTTCAGCTTCATGCACCCGTTGTCTGTCACATGCAAGCAATTGATCTTCCATATTAGAGCCACATTTTATGCGTAAATTTCTCAGTACGTACAACCTTCCTATCACTCCATCACTGAAACATACCACTGCATCTAGTACACCAACTTTTAATGCATTTAGTCCTACAAAAACATTCTTGGGTGATATTTCCCACATGCAATGGTTGAAACTTTCATTTGTATCCTGAGAGCCCCCATGAAGACATTTACTACCCAAAACAGGGTCACTCAGGTCTTTAAAAACTGGTTTTATTTCGTTTATAAAAGGCTCAGGAAGAGGATGCCTTTGGTGGTATATTTGATCACTTTATTTTGCTTTTTGATAAGCACAACAAGAATCTGCTCCTTTAGGGCACAGTCCATGAACAGGTTGGTTATCTGTGGACAACTTATGAAAGTAGGTGGTCCATATAGATTTTCTCATTGCTGTAAACATCATTCAGAGGTTCAGTTCGTATAATGGCCAGCCCAAAATAACTCTGAAGAAGTCTATTTCAGTTTCTGTCAGTCTGCCCCTTCCAGACAGAGATTTTCCATCAGACAGCAATTTTTCTTTCATTTATCTTCGTAGCTTCCTCAATCTAGCACCCATTCTCTTTTACACATGTCTACAACACAACAGTTTTGTTACCAATTTATCACCATAAACATTGAACTCATTAATGTTATTGAAAGCTTTAGAGTCCCCATCGCTCACATACTTCGTATATATAACGTTATAAACGGGCACCGACCGCTGAAATATTTTTAGAGCTCGATCACACTCCAAACCTCCACTGTAACCATCATAATTCTTAGAACACTGTTGTTCAATAGGTCCTTCAGTGTTATAGTAGCACGTGCGGAAGTACTTAGATAAGCACTTAACATCAACAACTTTTCCATTCTCCAGAGAAGTAGCACTTACGATAGTATTCAAGGAACAATGTCCTCGACGTTGCCATGTCCAATCAAGTGCAACATCAATGTCCCTGGTTCACTAATATTAACTACTACTGCACGTTTCATAGATTCCTTAGACACAACCGTCAAGGCACCTAAAAGTATTTTTATGTACTTGCTGAACCTACTGGAAGGAGGAGGAAGGTCCATCAGACCACAAAACGTCTGAGCAGCCTTTTTTCCTTTTCCTATTGCAGGCACTGCATACACTAACTTCAAATTCACTTCATATGAATTAAGCCAAATGTTCGAAGTCATTTTCGAGGTAGATTTATTGCAGGATCTACACAGAACAACTAATTTTGACGCTAAACCCTTCCTGCTACTTTGTTGTTCAGTTATATCTAGACAGCGTATATCATCACATTGTTTACATTGTGTCACTTCCTTTATCAAAGAAGATAAGATGCCCACATCAACAACAACAAATCCACTACAAACAGCGTCACTGTTAACACAAAAATTTGAATCACCGGGAGGCGTGCCATGTGGGAGTTTCTTCCCCGAAGAACTGATACATAGGTTATTCTCAATAGTGTGGCTTGCTCTGTTTGTGAACGGGTTACCACAGAATTTCCTTTTATTGATTTTTTTGTCGCGTGGAATAGTTCGTATTTATTGCACACTAAAGGATATCTACTTCCACAAATATATGTAGCAGTTGGGCAACAAACATTCAGTAACAAGTGAACAAACTGCTTCAGCGATACAAAAGTAAATACTAGCAAAGATAATCATTTACAGACACTAGAAACCTGAACTGTTATCAACATATACAATGTGTCATACGTATAATCGCTGGAAACAGAAAGTTCACAGTCCTTTTGGAAGTAATACTGGTTTCTGCAACGGAAGTAAAGTGGACGTGGTGGCATACGTGACCGTAACTTTAAAACCTTGTAGGCATAGGTCATTTTTCATTTGAAATCCTATAATATATATATCAATGTAATCAGGAAAGACTATAGAATTTAATAAATTCATTAAAAAATTAGATTATTCCACCATTTATAAGTACCCTGTATCCTTAAGAGATTTACTACTCCGAGGATATTTACTTCTACGTTACTCAAGTTGGCCGCTGTTCTTGATTCGAGTTCTGGGATATTTAATTCGTCTTCTTTTGTGAAGGCATTTCGGTAGGCTGTGTTTAGATGAGTATAGGGTAATATCAACAGTAGCATAAAATGGTACAGTGGGAGTAGGATTCGTTATGAATAGGGCGGTAGGGCAAAGAGTGTGTTACTGTGAACAGTTCAGTGACAGTGTTGCTCTTATGAGAATAGACAGTAGACCAACAGGTATACATGCCGACGTCGCAAGCTAAAGATGAAGACATAGGGAAAGCATATAAGGATACTAAAAGGGTAACACAGTACATAAAGGGAGATCGAAATTTGATTCTCATGGGGGACTGGAATGGATTTGTAGTAGAAAGAGTAGAAGAAAAGGTTACAGGAGAATATGGGCTTGGGACAAGGAATGAGAGAGGAGAAAGACTAATTAAGTTCCGTAATATATTTCAGCTAATACTCTGTTCAAGACTCAGAGGAGGAGAACGTATACTTGCAAAAGGTCAGGTGATATGGGAAGATTTCAGTTAGATTACATCATGGTCACACAGTGTTTCCGAAACCAGATACTGAATTGTAAGGCATACCCAGGAGCAGATATAGACTCAGGTCACAATATACTTGTGCTGAAGAGTATTCTGAAACTGAAGAGATTAGTGAGGAAGAATCAATATGCAACGAAGTTGGATAAGGGAGCACTAAGCAATGAAGATATTTTAGGCTCAGACAGCAGTACAGCTGAAGAGGAATAGAAATTTCTGAAAAGAGCAATCACAGCAGTTGGAAGGGAAAACATAGGTACAAAGAAGGTAACTGCAAAGAAATCATGGATAGCAGAAGAAATACTGCAGTTGCTCTATGAAAGAAAGTAGTACAAAAATGTTTAGGGAAATTCAGGAATACCTAAATACAAGTCACTGAGGAATGAAATAAATAGGAAGCACAGGGAAGCTAAGAGGAAATGGTTGCAAGAAAAATGTGAAGAAATGATTGTCGGAAGGGCTGACTCAGTATATACGGAAGTCAAAACAACCTATGGTGAAATCAAAAGCAAGGGTGGTAACATTAAGAGAGCTGATAGACGGAAAGAATACATTAAAAGCCTCTATAGGGGGGGGGGGGGGGAAATTTGTCTGGTGTGATGGAAGAGGTCACAAGAGTCAATTTAGAAGAGATAGGGGATCCAATATTAGAATCATAATTTGGAGGACTTAATATCAAATAAGGCAGAGGGGCAGATGGCATTCCACCAGAATTTCGAAAACCATTGGGGGAAGTGACCCCTAAACGACAATTTACGTTGGCGTTTAGAATGTGTGAGTCTGACGACATACAATCGGACTTCCGGAAAATATCATTCGCACAAATCCGAAGACTGCAAGAGCTGACAAGTGTGAGAATTATCGCACAATTGGCTTAATTGCTCATGTACCCAAATTGCTGACAAGAATAATGTACAGAAGAATAGAAAAGAAAATTGACGATGTGTTGGATGACGATTAGTTTGGCTTCAGGAAAAGTAAACGCTCGAAAGAAGCAATTCTTACGTTGCGGTTGATAATGGAAGCAAGACTAAAGAAAACTCAAGACACGTTCATAGGATTGGTCGATATACAAAAAGCATTCGATAATGTATAATGCAGCAAGATGGTCGAAATTCTGTGAAAAATAAGGTAAGCTATAGGGAGAGACAGGTAATATGCAATATGTACAAGAGACAACAGGGAATAATAAGAGAGGACGACAAAGAACGAAGTGCTCGGATTAAAAAGGGTTAAGACAGGGATGTAATCTTTCACCCCTACAGTCCAACCTGTAGTTCAAAGAAGAAATGATAGAAATAAAAGGAAGGTTTAGGAGTGGAATTAAAATTCAAGGTTAAAAGATAGCAATTATATGATTTGCTGATGACATTGCTATCCTGAGTCAAAATGAAGAAGTATTGGAATGTACAGTCTAATGAGTACAGAATATGGGTGGAGAATAAATAGAAGAAAGACGAAAGTAATGAGAAGTAGCAGAAAGGAGAACAGCAAGAAACTTAACATCAGGACTGATAGTCACGCAGTAGGCAGCAAAAAAAAAGACGGTCGTAGCTCGTAGCAAGGAGCAAATCAATAGCAGACTAGCACTGACAAAAAGGGCATTCCTAGCCAAGAGAAGTGTGCTCGTATCAAACATAGGACAGAATTAGAGGAAGAAATTTCTGGGAATATACGTGTGGTGCACAGAATTGTATGTCACTGAAACATGGACTGTAGGATAACAGGGACAGAAGAGATTCGAAGGATTTCAGATGTGATGCTACAGACGAATGTCGAAAATTAGGTGGACTGATAAGGTAAGGAATGAGGAGGTTCTGCACAGAATCGGAAAGGAATATGTGGAAAACAGTGGCAAGGAATAGGGAAAGGAAGATAGGACATCTGTTACAACATCAGGGAATGACTTCCATGGTACTAGAGGGAGCTGTAGAGGGCAAAAGCTGTAGAGGAATATAGAGATTGGAATACAACCAGCAAATAATTGAGGACGTGTTTTGCTGGTACTACTTTGAGATGAAGAGGGTGGCATAGGAGAGGAATTCGTGGCGGGCTGCATCAAACCAGTAAGAAGACTGATGACTCAAAAAAAAAAAAAAAACCGTTGAGGAAGACACTAACTTACGTGCGTTGCCTCTGTTCGTTGGCTGATAAAATCGGCAGGTCGGTCTGTGCTCTTTATCAGCTTTTGGTTTCCGACTGCGTGGGCCGTTTTTTTTTTTTTTTTTTTTCCTTTATTGTGATTTTAATACCTGTGACAAACAGGTAGGCCGGCAGCGGACCAGGTATGCCGCTCTTCGGCCTCAGAGTATACACAGAGCAGAGATGAGTGAGATGTAAAAACAATCAAGACGGCGGGGTACAAACAGTAGACAAAACAGAGTTAAAACGGAGTCGGTCACGTGCGTAGCACAATGGATAAAAGCGGAGAAACACGGTGCACAAACGCAGATGGCAGATGGCCACACGTGAACCAGCGGAGCACAAACGACGAAACACAAACACACTGCAGGAGAGTCGAGGCACAAACACATGCGATGGTCTTCGGCGTAGGACGATGAAAGTAACAGATGGAAGACAGCAGAGTCGTGGCCTGCCAAGGGGAAAAGGTGTGGGGAAGAGGAGAGAGAGGGGGAGGGGAAGATGCCAGTGGAGGAGAGGGATGGAGGAGAAGGGGGAGGGTAGGGGGAGTGGAAGCCCAAGGAGAAAGGGGAGGGGAGGGAGGGAGAGAAGGGAGAGAGGGTGCCCACAGGAAAAGGAGAGGAGAGGGAAGGTAAGGCTCAAAGTTGGTAGGAGGGGTAGATGGAGGGGAGGAGGGCATCATCAGGGAGGGGGAGTTGACGGAAGCCACCGAGGGAGAGGGTGTGGAGGGTGTAAAGATGGAGAGCAGGTGGGATATAGGAATGCAGGCGCGGCAGCGGGTTGGGGTGGGAGAGGATGGGAGAGACAAGAGGGTGTGGAGGATCAAGCTTGCGGGAGGTGTAGAGGATCCGTAACCGTTCGAGGAAAAGGAGGAGGTGCGGGAAGGGAATCAGGTCATAGAGGATCCGCGTGGGGGAGGGGAGACGGATGCGATAGGCGAGGCGGAGCGCATGGCGTTCTAGGATCTGAATGGACTTGTAGAAGGTAGGAGGGGCAGAGATCCAGGCGGGATGAGCATAGCAAAGGATAGGACGGATGAGGGACTTGTAGGTGTAGAGGATGGTGGAAGGGTCCAGACCCCATGTACGGCCAGAAAGGAGCTTAAGGAGGCGGAGGCGGGAGCGTGCCTTGGCTTGGATCGTCCGGAGATGTGGGTTCCAGGAGAGGCGACGGTCGAGGGTGACACCAAGGTACTTGAGAGTAGGTGTGAGGGTGATGGGACGGCCATAAATAGTAAGATAGAAATCAAGGAGACGGAAGGAACGAGTGGTTTTGCCTACAATGATCGCCTGGGTCTTGGAAGGATTGACCTTGAGCAACCACTGGTTACACCAAGTGGTGAACCGGTCAAGATAGGATTGGAGAAGGTGCTGGGAGCGTTGCAGGGTGGGAGCGAGGGCAAGGAAGGCAGTGTCATCGGCGTACTGGAGAAGGTGTAGGGGAGGTGCAGGTGGAGGCATGTCTGCCGTGTAAAGGAGGTAGAGAAGAGGGGAAAGGACGGAACCTTGGGGCACACCGGCGGAGGGGTAGAAGGTGTAGGAATCAGTGTTGTGGATGGTGACATAGGAAGGACGGTGGGAAAGGAAGGAAGCGACCAGACGGACATAGTTGAGAGGAAGAGCAAAGGTTTGGAGCTTGAAAAGGAGACCGGAATGCCACACACGGTCATATGCGCGTTCGAGGTCGAGGGAAAGGAAGATGGCGGAACGACGGGAATTGAGTTGTTCGGAGAGGAGGTGAGTGAGGTGAAGGAGGAGGTCATCGGCTGAGAAGGACGGCCGAAAGCCACATTGGGTAGGGGGGAGGAGGCGGTGTTGGTGAAGGTGCTTGTGTAGGCGGTGGGTAAGAATGGATTCCAGGACCTTGCTGAAGACCGAGGTAAGGCTGATGGGACGGTAGGAGGAGACAGCGGAAGGCGGTTTGTCGGGCTTGAGGAACATCAGGATCCGGGAGGTTTTCCACAGGTCGGGGTAGTAGCCGGTGGACAGGACCACATTGTAGAGCCTGGCCAATGTGGAGAGGAAGGAGGCAGGAGCTTCACGGAGGTGACGGTAAGTAACACGATCGTGACCGGGAGCAGTGTTGCGTTTAGGGCGAAGTGTAGCAATGATATCTTGAGTGGTGATTGGGGTATTTAGTTCTGTGTGTGTGATGTTGTCCAAGTACTGGAAGCCAGGAGCAAGCGGGGGGACAGAGGTATCAGTTCGATCACGGACATCAGGAAAGAGGGAATAATCGAACTGGGGATCGTCAGGGATGGTAAGGATATCGGAGAGGTAGGAGGCGAAATGGTTGGCCTTACTAAGGGCATCAGGGAAGGGGTGGTCATCATGAAGGAGAGGGTAGTAGGGAGAGGGTTTAGATCCGGTAAGGCGGCGGAAGGCTGACCAGTACTTGGACGAGTTGATAGGTAAGGTGGCATTAAGACGGGTGCATGTCTGTCGCCAGTCCCGGCGTTTCTTTGCCGTGAGTAAGTTCCTGATGTGTCGCTGTAGTTGCCGGTGGCGTCGTAGTGTGTCCTGGTCACGTGTGTGAAGGAAGGCACGGTAGAGCCGGCGGGATTCACGCAGGAGAAGGACGGCCTGTGGGGGTAAGGTGGGGCGGTGCGGATGGATGGCAATGGTAGGGACGTGGGCCTCCACGGCCTCAGACAAGGTCTGCTGGAGAAAGGAGGCAGCACGGGTAACGTCATCAGGTTGGTGGTAGGTGAGGGGGTGGCTATCGACCTGGAGAGCAAGGGAGTCCCGGTAGGCATTCCAGTTGGCACGGGAGTAGTCATGGACATATTTCGGGGGAGGGTCATGGCGCGGGTCGGGACGGGGGCGACGACCGTCTGATACAGTGAGGAGGACAGGGAGATGGTCACTGCCAATGGGATCAAGGACGTCCACCGCTATGCGGCCAAGCAGGGTGGGGGAGGCTAGGACGACATCGGGAGTGGTATTGGATTCAGGGCGGGTGTGTTGGGGAATTGGAAGGACGTCGCCTTGGAGGGTGGCAAGGAACCGATGCCACCGCCGTAACTGGGCGGCAGAACGACTATGGATGTTAAGGTCGGCGGCGATCACGTAGGAGGAGAAGGTACGGTCGATGTGGGAAAGGAAGTCGAAAGGAATAGGTGCAGCGGGGCGGACATAGATGGTGGCACAGGTAAGGGTAAGGCCGGGGAAGAAGAGACTAAGGATCAAGTGTTCTGTGGGGTCAGGAAGGAGGGGTTGGAACCGGACAGGGATCTGGCGGTGGTGGCCAATGGCAACTCCGCCACGCGCTATCTGGAGTGGATTGTCAGACCGGTGAAGGAGGTAGGGCGAGGTGTGGACGGTGTGGTGGGGCTGAAGAACGTGGGCCGTTTGTCTTGACCCGGCTATATAGCGGCGCCCTCTGAGGCGAGAGGCGTAAACAGCTCGATTGGAGCGCAGGCGCCGCCTGGCCCCAATGAACGCTCGTTGACGCCTCCATTGAACCAGCCGCTCCCCCGCGTCCCGAGAGCGCTGTTATTCCCGTATTTATAGCGTCTTCGCACAGCGGAAGCCCGTAACAGTACGTGCGCGTCTGTACATCACTAACATCCAACATCGAGTCGAGAACCGAGCGGGGAAAAAGGTTCTCCAGAGCTACTAGGAACTCCACAATTCCACCGGTTCACAAGAAGTCCGCAACTTTTACGTTGTGTACATAGTTCCGCGTAGTCAGCGCGTACACAACTTTCCCACTAGAGTGCGCCCCGCTAAGCACAACAGCGAAGGCGCAGCGCTCGTCCGTCTCCGCACTACGAGATGGCGCTGTCTTAGAGATGGACCAAATTCTGCTTCCGCCGATCCGCGTATTAATATGTCACGCAGCCAATGAGATTGCTGCTAACGTAGAACCTTTTCTCCTCGCGGATCACACTCGCGCAGTGATACCTGAACGCTCGAGGTATTATAACGAGTGTACAGACCTCCGATTAGTCAGCCTACATTAGTCTGCATTTGTCTGCAGTCAAGTTTCAGTCTGCGCCTAATAAAATTATCATATTCCTGTACATAGCCATGAAGAGAAATGTGTAGACACTTTGTGAAGTATCAGAGATATGTGAGAATAAGATTAACGTAACAAGACCAAAGGAACTTCAGATTGTAAACAGCATCCAGAATCAAGTTACATAATATCTATGTTTTTATTATTTTAATAATTGTGTGTGAAAATTAATCAAATTCTGTTTAAAGTTGGTCACCGTCAATCTGCTACTCTAAGCGTGCAAGTGGCATTTCTATTGTCTGACATAACGGCAGAAGATAAACACGCCACGAAAAGACCACGAGACATATTGCTGACACTCGCCTAATTAGTTAGGGCGACCAGTCAAATAATTTGATGGTGTGTGTACCGAAGGTCTTACAGTACGCACACCACATTTTACCTACACAACATACGAACTCTGCAACTTGCCCAAAACTACTCTTACGTCAATATGCGAACTCAACAACTAGCAACGGGCTTCCGATTTTGTTTAGGCAACCCTCTTCTAGTCCTACTGTGGGAGTGTAGTACTGTTTACTACCTCTACTTCTTCATTATAAAATACGAAAACGTAAATTGTTTTCTAAAATATCCCAAATGACAGAATAATGAAGAAAGACTGCTTGAAACAAATGAATTATATAATTTCGAGCCTCAGTTGTAAGTACTTTCATTCAGCACATATTTTTGAAATAAGAATAACACTTAATATTTGTCTACGATTTCCCCGTGACCAAGAATGTGATATTTCCTAAGCTACTAACCTGGGTTGTCCTCAGTTCCTCATTTATAAACCACTGTTTCAGGATTCTGATGCAATTACAACAGTGTTTGCATGTTAGCGACATGACATTGCGTACGTTCACCTGTAATTTACCAACAGGAGCAAATTCTAGCATGACAACATGTTAAATGTAGGAGTTACTCAAAACTCACCGCTGATGAAGTTCCATAACTTGATATTTGTTGTCAACTAATAGATATTAAAACTGCAGTTTGTCACCAGCATCTGCCATTGTATTTGCTATAACTTGCCAGACGGCGTCAGCATGTGCATTCTCAATTACGCATAAGTGCCAAACAAAACTGTAAAAAACTGCTCCATACATCACTGCTTAGCAACAAAATTGTAACAAACTGCTATCTCTATCACAATAATACAAAGAAACAGCAGACATTTCCCCAGGTACAAAACGTTTGTCAACTTCTGCAGAGGATGCTAACTTATTTTATTGCACAGTTGAGACAACATAACACTTGATGTCCCATACATCGTTATGAATGAAAACTCTTTCTTTGAGTTTCTTGTCAGTTACTAGCACAGAACAAGAGCCAACATTATTTATCCCAGAAGCAGGGGTGAGATGATTCAATCAAAGAGTTAAAAACAGAATGAAAACTCTCACACACGTTCAACATTCTTCAAAGTGCAGAGGACATGTCTCTCAAAAACAAAGAGACAAAAATTCATTTGCCTCATCAATATAATTTGCTTTGAGACACATGGCGAACTGTGCGAGTATTGTATCTTAAGGCATAATGTTTATCAGTTCACACAACCCATGTGGGACTACTTCGTGTTTCACGTAAGTTCACCAGCAGCAGTAAGGAAACACATCCACTTTTCACACTCGGCTTCCTTTCTTTGTTATTGCATGTGATTTTTCACCCTTTTCCTGTCTATCTCTTGTTCTGAAGATGGATCACTAACGTGATCTCTTGCACGCCTAGACAAAACATCATCTTTTCCTACTGTCAGCGTTTGGTATTATAGTTTTCCTTGTTCGACGATCAGTATGTATGACTTTCTTTTAGTGTCAAAATGTAAAGCTTTCATAACGTAGAAGATTCATGCCCCTTTCAACATACATAAATTTTATATTAGTCTTCAACTTTACTGTCAGTATTCCACCTATGTAACAGCACATTTCTGTAATGAGTTTTCTCCGCACACATTCAACATTCAACACTGTTTTGCTCGTTTCCGACGCCAGCTACAAGCTGTCACGTCTTAACATCAAGTTGTCGAATTCGATTAGTTTGATTATTCGGTGTTTTCTGGGGCTTTTTTTGGGTTGTCTGCTCAATATTTCACTGTAACTGACCCTCAATCATAAACATGATCAGTAATAAACACGTGTTTGATCCATCATCATCACCAAATAGTGAGATACGGACACAAAAACGACTTTTACTGTTTTTACTTGTTGGCCGTTTTATTTTTTTATTTATTTACCTTTTTTTATTCTTTCGTCTTCTGACTGGTTTCATGCGGCCAGCTACGAATTCCTCTCCTATGTCGACCTCAGCATCTCACAGTAGCACTTGCAATCTACGTCCTCAAGTACACTGAAGCGCCAAAGTAACTGGTATAGGTATGCGTATTCAAATACAGAGATATGTAAACAGGCAGAATGCAGCGCTGCGGTCGACAACGCCTATATAAGACAAAAAGTGTCTGGCGCAGTTGCTAGATAGGTAACTGCTGCTGCAGTGACAGGTTAGCACGACTTAAAGTGAGTCTGAACGTGGTGTTATAGTCGGCACACGAGCGATGCGAAACAGCATCTCCGAGGTAGCGATGAAGTGAGGACTTTTCCGTACGACCATTTCACAAGTGTACCGTGAATATCATGAATTCGGTAAAACATTAAATCTCCTACATCGCTGCGGCCGAGAAAAGATCTTGTAAGAGCAGGACCAACGGTGACTGAAGAGAATCGTTCAACGTGACAGACGTGAAGTCCTTCCGCAAATTGTTGCAGATTTCAATGCTGGGCCATCAAAAAGTGTCAGTATGCGAACCATTAAACGAAACATCATCAAGCATCTCCATGGTAGCGATGAAGTGGGGATTTTCCCGTACGACCATTTCACGAGTGTACCGTGAATATCAGGAATTCGGTAAAACATCTAATCTCCTACATCGCTGCGGCCGAGAAAAGATCCTGTAAGAGCAAGACCAACGGTGACTGAAGAGAATCGTTCAACGTGACAGACGTGAAGTCCTTCCGCAAATTGTTGCAGATTTCAATGCTGGGCCATCAAAAAGTGTCAGTATGCGAACCATTAAACGAAACATCATCAAGCATCTCCATGGTAGCGATGAAGTGGGGATTTTCCCGTACGACCATTTCACGAGTGTACCGTGAATATCAGGAATTCGGTAAAACATCTAATCTCCTACATCGCTGCGGCCGAGAAAAGATCCTGTAAGAGCAAGACCAACGGTGACTGAAGAGAATCGTTCAACGTGACAGACGTGAAGTCCTTCCGCAAACTGTTGCAGATTTCAATTCTGGGCCACCAAAAAGTGTCAGTGTGCGAGCCATTAAACGAAACATCATCGATATGGGCTTTCGGAGCCGAAGGCCCGCTCGTGTACCCTTGATGACGGCACAACACAGAGTTTTACGCCTCGCCTGGGACGGACATTGGACTATTGGTGACTGGAAACATGTTGCCTAGTCGGACGTGTCTCGTTTCAGATTGTGTCGAGCGGACGGACGTGTACGGGTTTGGAGACAACACCATGAATCCATGGGCCCTTAATGTCAGCAGGGACAGTTAAAGCTAGAGGGAGCTCTATAATGGTGTAGGGCGTGTGCAGTTGGAGTGATATGGGATCCCTGATCGTCTAGATACGATTCTCACACGTGACACTTAGGTAAGCAACCTGTCTGAGCACCTGCATCCATTCATGTCCATTGTGCATTCGGACGGACTTGGGCAATTCCAGCAGGAAAATGCAATACCTCACACGTCCAGAACTGCTGCAGAGTGGCTCCAGGAACGCTCTTCAGAGTTTAAACACTTCCGCTGGCCACCAAACTCCCCAGACATGAACATTATTGAGCATATATGGGATGCCTTGCAACACGCAGTTCAGAAGAGATCTCCAGCCCTTCAAGTCCTGCGGTTTTATGGACAGCCCAGCAATATTCATGGTTTCAGTTCCCTCCAGCACTGTTTCAGACCTTAGTAGAGTCCATACTACGCCGTATTGCGGCACTTCTGCGTGCTCGGGGAGACCCTCCACGATATTGGGCAGGTGTGCCAGTGTCTTTGGCTCTTCGGTGTATTTGATGGGTGTATTCCAATCTTCGACTTCCTCTTCGGTTTTTACCCCCTACAGCTCCCACTATTACCGTGGAAGTTAATCCGTAATGTCTTAACATATGTCCTACCATCGTGTCCCTCGTTCTTGTCAGTGTTCACCGATTCTGCAGAAGGCCTCCTCGTTCCTTACAATATCAGTCCTCCTAATCTTCAATATTCGTCGGTAGCACCACATCTCAAACGATTCGCTTCTCTTCTTTTCAGGTTTCCCACGGTCCATGATTCACTACCTAACAATGCTGTGCTCCAAACGTACATTCTCATAAAATTTCTTCCTAAAATTAAGGCCTATGTTTAATACTAGTAGACTTGTCTGGACAGTAATACCCTTTTTACCCGCAATAGTTTTCTTTTTATCTCCACGTTGGTTCCTCCATCGTGTTTTCCATATATTCCTTTCCTTGTTTATTCTCCTGAGGATCTCCTCATTCTGTACCTCATCAGTCCATGCAATTTTCGACATTCTTCTAGAGCGCTACTTCTCAAATGCTTCGGGTCTCTTTCTTTCCGGTTTTCCCACAATCCATATTTCACTACCATAAAATACTGTGCTCAAAACGTACATTCTCGAAAATTTCTTCCTCAAATTAAGGCAGATGTTTGCCCTACACTTCATATTTATTTAATTCCTACGTGACTTGTATTACCATATTCCTGAATTTTTCTGAACATTTTTGTACTTACTTTTTTCGTTGATCGTCTGAAATATTTCTTCTGTTACCCATGGTTTCTTCACACTTACCTTCTTTGTACCTATGTGTTTATTGCCAACTTCTGTGATTGTCCTTTTTAGAGATGTAGAATCATCTTCAACTGAACTTCCTACTGAACAATTGCTTATCGCAGTATCAATCCCCTCATAGAACTTCAAGCGTATCTCTTCATTCCTAAGTACTTCCGTATCCCACTTCTTGTACACTGACTCTTCCTGACAAGTCTCTTAAACATTAGCCTACTCTACAACAGTACTAAGTTGTGATCTGAATATAAAACTGCTCCTGGGTGCGCCTTACAATACAGCATCAGATTTCAGAATCTCTGCCTGACTAAGACGTAATCTTACTGAAATCTTCTCGTATCTCCCGGCCCTCTCCAAGTACACCTCTTCCTCTTCTGGTTATTGAACAGAATATTCGCTGCTGCTAGCAGAAATTTATTGTATGACTCAATTAGCCTTTATCCTCTCTCATCCTTAGAACCAAGTCTCTTAACCCTTTCTTCCATTCCTACAACCGCATTCAAATCCCCCATAACTATTACATTTTCATCTCCCTTTACGTACTGAATTCCTTGTTCATCATCCTCATAGACTCTTTCTATTTTTTCATCCTCTGTCTGCGACATCGACATATACTTGAACTGTTGTTGACAGTGTCGGTTTGTTATCATTGCCCTATTACTGAACTGCTCACAGTAACTCATTCACTGCCCTCTCTTCCTACTCGTAACAAATGCTATTCCCGTTATCCACTTTCTGCTGCTGTAAATATTACCCCATTCCCATCTCACCAGAAAACCATACGTTATTTTCATTGCATTTCACGGAGCCCCACTATATGCAGATTGAACCTTTGCATTTCCGTTTTAGATTTTCTAGCTTCCCTACCACGTTCAAATTACCGACTTTCAACGCCCCGACTCGTAGAACGTTATCCGACTGGTGGCTAGTCCGGAGTCTTTTGCCAATGGAGAGATCATCCTGACACTTTTTCAATTACAGACTACATGGCCTGTGGATGGACATTACGTATCTTGAATGCAGTGGTTTTCATTGCCTTCCGGACCCTCATGCTCTTGATCATTGTTGATACCTCCACCTTTAGGGGCAGCCTAAGGGCAAAAGAGTGCTCTGAACTTCTGTCCGTTCCTCCGCCTTTTTGACAAGGGCGTTGGCTGCATGAGGGCGACTTCTCATGCCGGAAGTCTTACGATGCCAGTGCTGATGATTTTAATTCAAAATTTAGTAAGTGGTGGGCTTCGAACCCGAGACTGAGGTCGTTTTGATTATTAATTAAAGAATATTCCTCTAAACTACGGGTGCCGGTATGGGGGGGGGGGGGGGGGGGAGGGGGGGAGGGGTTTGGCGGTGTAAGGTGCTGAATATTTGTATTGCAGCAGCAAAGGCGATAGCTGCTTCGTTGTTCGCAACATATGTACGTCAAGTACACGAAGCGGATTACAATAAACTTGATCAATAACGGCTTATAACGCGGATAAACAAATCTCAATAACTGCGTCAACGAAGTATAATACCACAACACAACGTAATATGAACATAGTGTGCAGAGTAATTATAAAAAGAGATTGATAATTTAGGGCGAAATAATCGCACTAACATACAGAGCCAACCTGGTGCGCCAGCAGCAAGGAACACATGAATGGGTTATTTCAATAGTGGTACAAGTACATTACCTCCTCTTTTCTGTCTATAATGCTGCTGAAATTAATGGTCGAAAGAAACTGAAAGAAAGGTTCATCTCTACCAAGAAGCCATATGCTTGAATATTTCTGGTATCTCAACTGCAGATCTTTCAGCGCCCATTTAACTTAAGGACTCTGCATCTCAGAATGAACAAAAATGGATATGTACCACTATTGAAATAAGTCCTTCATATATAAAAGCATATGAAAAGATAAGGTAATACATAGTAAGTTTTTTGTAATTTCTTGCAGTTTACCTGCGCCGTTATAATTATTTTCATTTTCCTAAGCTTTGTAGTTTTCAGAACGTGACAGATTAATCTGTTGAAATCGGTTAAGTAAGATAAAATATTCCAGTAGTTCAGATGAAGACTGAATTTTATTCTGCGATGTGGCACAGCCGTTAACACACTGGACTCGCATTTGGGAGGACGATCGTTCCAACCTGCGTCCAGCCATCCCGATTTAAGTTCACCGTGATTTCCCTAAATCTCTCCAGGGAAACGCCGGGGTAGTTCCTTTGAAAGGGCACGGCCGATTTCCTTTCCCATCCTTGAACCAATGCGAGGTTCTGCTCTGACTCTGATATAGATGTCGACAGGAAGTTAGCCCCTAATCTCCCTTCCTTTTTCGCTGACTTTTATTTTGGGGAAAAGCTCTAATTATGTCAAAACATTTTATGTACTTCTTAATTTTTATAGTAATCACAGGCAGACGAATTAGGGAACATTGCAGCAGATGAAAGAAAACGAAGATTAAAACGTTTTATGGACGTGTTCAAAGGCCCCAACAATAAAGCTTACACACAAGATTGTCGCATTTATAGAAAAATTAAAGAATATACTATTAACCCAACAAGTTAAGAAGGACTCCGAGAAAGCCAGGGACGAAGCAGACAAAAGAAAAAGAGCCTGCAGAGACAGAAGGAGAGCCATGTGGTAGATCAGGAAACGGAATCTAAAAGCGCTGCCTGCTGCAGTAGGGTTCTTATTCAACTAATAACAATAATAATAATGATAATAACAGGCTTCTGCAGCGAGTTAAAACTAGGGGTTACGGAAAAAGGGGGAGATGCGATTTCCCCTCCCCCCACCTCCACCCCCACCTCCATAGAATGATCTTTGGATCAATTTTTTTCGACCTTTAGTGACTATTTTATTCGCATGTGGGCAATGGCCTGGCACGATGTGTTAAATATGTTGTTGAATTTCGTCTTCTCCTTAAATAATCATCTTCCCTCCATTGCCATCCTAACTTCCACCGTTGTCAAATTAACTCACAACACGTCCTACCCACCTAACTTTCTAGTCTTCCCAAACACACTACTTTTATTGTTTTAATGTTACCTTTTCTTTTAGTACTTGGTCTCTGAACTTCTCAAATGGCTGAGCAACCTCCACGTAGCAAGCAAAGTTTCGTGATAGGATATGTTCATTTTATTCAGAAACGTATTCCTTGCGCTGGTAGGTGGGGCTAAGGCGTAGTAGTGGTTGCCTGGGGAACGCGGTCACGTGACTGGATCCCGACCTGCCCCATCAGAGCAAGAGTGTGCTGTGGGACCGGGAAAAAAGGAAGAGTCAAACCTGTCGGCACCGCTGTGGCAGGCCACGTAACACTGCTGGTTGGGCTCTGAGCCATTACTACGTGCCGCGAAAAAGTTATAATGAGCTCCTGGAAACAGTGGAGCAGGGAAAGAAAGAAAAAGGTAGGGGACGAGAGCAGGGGACACTCTGCATGCACGGAACAACTCCCAGTGTCTGAGTGTTCTCACACAGCTACAGCTATGCTGTGTTGCCAATATGGTTGGGAAATCTGTAAAATACACTCCTGGAAATTGAAATAAGAACAGCGTGAATTCATTGTCCCAAGAAGGGGAAGCTTTATTGGCACATTCCTGGGGTCAGATATATCACATGATCACACTGACAGAACCACAGGCACATAGACACAGGCAACAGAGCATGCACAATGTCGGCACTAGTACAGTGTATATCCACCTTCCGCAGCAATGCAGGCTGCTATTCTCCCATGGAGACGATCGTAGAGATGCTGGATGTAGTCCTGTGGAACGGCTTGCCATGCCATTTCCACCTGGCGCCTCAGTTGGACCAGCGTTCGTGCTGGACGTGCAGACCGCGTGAGACGACGCTTCATCCAGTCCCAAACATGCTCAATGGGGGACAGATCCGGAGATCTTGCTGGCCAGGATAGTTGACTTACACCTTCTAGAGCACGTTGGGTGGCACGGGATACATGCGGACGTGCATTGTCCTGTTGGAACAGCAAGTTCCCTTGCCGGTCTAGGAATGGTAGAACGATGGGTTCGATGACGGTTTGGATGTACCGTGCACTATTCAGTGTCCGCTCGACGAACACCAGAGGTGTACGGCCAGTGTAGGAGATCGCTCCCCACACCATGATGCCGGGTGTTGGCCCTGTGTGCCTCAGTCGTATGCAGTCCTGATTGTGGCGCTCACCTGCACGGCGCCAAACACGCATACGACCATCATTGGCACCAAGGCAGAAGCGACTCTCATCGCTGAAGACGACACGTCTCCATTCGTCCCTCCATTCACGCCTGTAGCGACACCACTGGAGGCGGGCTGCACGATGTTGGGGCGTGAGCGGAAGACGGCCTAACGGTGTGCAGGACCGTAGCCCAGCTTCATGGAGACGGTTGCGAATGGTCCTCGGCGATACCCCAGGAGCAACAGTGTCTCTAATTTGCTGGGAAGTGGCGGTGCGGTCCCCTACGGCACTGCGTAGGATCCTACGGTCTTGGCGTGCATCCGTGCGTCGCTGCGGTCCGGTCCTAGGTCGACGGGCACGTGCACCTTCCGCCGACCACTGGCGACAACATCGATGTACTGTGGAGACCTCACGCCCCACGTGTTGAGCAATTCGGCGGTACGTCCACCCGGCCTGTCGCATGCCCACTATACGCCCTCGCTCAAAGTCCGACAACTGCACATACGGTTCACGTCCACGCTGTCGCGGCATGCTACCAGTGTTAAAGACTGCGATGGAGATTTGTATGCCACGGCAAACTGGTTAACACTGACGGGGGCGGTGCACAAATGCTGCGCAGCTAGCGCCATTCGACGGCCAACACCGCGGTTCCTGGAGTGTCCGCTGTGCCGTGCGTGTGATCATTGCTTGTACAGGCCTCTCGCAGTGTCCGGAGCAAGTATGGTGGGTCCGACACACCGGTGTCAATGTGTTCTTTTTTCCATTTCCGGGAGTGTATGATCGCGATCACACTGGCTGAAATTGCTAGTTTGCGTAAGCGCTGTGGGTGATGCAGAAAATGAAGTTGTACTCACACGGCAACTGAAGCAGGAAGAAGAAAGTGAGTTTAAAGTTTACTGCTGCTGTTGAATACCATAAATTTGGACAGAGCGAGTTAGGGATACCACGCAAGTTGCATCAAATGTTGCAGCCACTTATCCCGGAGTGGTCGGAGTCCTTTAACAAGCACACGATTCACGCTTTCTTAATCTTACTGCCCCTTCCTTTTAATCTTGATTAAGTGTTACAGTTAATCACATGGGACACAGATGACCTGAGCTATTTACATTTTATTTATTGTATTGCATTACACTGATCGGTCGGTACTGGCTGCAACGGAAGTCTGGCATCACCTTCCTGGAATGAGGCAGGGGGTCTGAATTCTATCTGTGCTGACTATCCGGAGGTCAGCATTTCCTTGAATTTTCTCATGTTGAGAAATTAGATGGAGCTGTCTACTTTACTAGGTAGAAACCTTCTGAAGCCAAGATTGCAGAAGTATTTCTTTCTTTAGACGCAACCAGTTTCGACAGTCTTTGCTGTCATCCTCAGGCCTTCAATGTTTTTGCTATAAAATGAGTTCTTTGAGCTGGACCTCACGCAAAGTTGTTACGCTGATACAATCTAACAAACAATATACAGGTTTGTCATAGGTAAAACATTTCAAATCAAGACATGGTTATGTGCACAAAGGGCTTCTTGATTTCAGATGTTTTATTTGTGACAAACCTTTATATTGTGCACTACATTTTATTTACGTCACAACTTGCCATTAGGTCCAACTCAAAATGAACACCTGAAAATATGAAGATGACAGCAAAGTCTGTCGAAATCGGTTGTGAGTAAATAAAGAAATTTTTATGCCATCTTGGCTTCAGAATTATTTCAGTCGCTCAGCAAGGGAGGAGAATCGAAGCTTATTCTATCTTTTGCACTGAATTATACCATTGCTCTTCGAATGTGAGCAAGAAATCGCACTAAAAGTGCCCATTTCTCTTCAAGTGCATGCTAGTATGCAAGCATAACAGACGAAAACATGAGAAAAGGTACTGCCACAGCTGTATCTTGAGAATATCTCTATTGTCTCACACGACTAGTTTCGGCGGCACATTACCTCCATTCTCCGGCACCACCACTGCCAGAAGAGTATTAGATTTCCTCGGCGCAATTATTGTAGAGTCCTTGTTGCTGGTACACATGGGCTAGTTTTCCTCAAGAGCCTCTATTGGAATGCGGTGTCGAGTAGAGATTCCTGAGGAAAACTACACCATCTCTACCAGTGACAAGGACTCTACAATAATTGCGCCTAGGAAATCTAATACTCTTCTGGCAGTGGTGGTGCCTGAGGATGGAGGTAACGTGGCACCAAAATTAGTCGTGTGAGACAATAGAGACATTCTCAAGATACTTTACCTCATAAATATCAACAGCTGAAGTTCCTCGTAATGCAACAGGATGGACATCCGTAAGTTGGAAGAAAACATGTTTTGTAGCCGTTTTTCCGTGATAACAAAAACCCACAGGGTCGAGTGCTGAATATGATTTTATCCAAGCTATGATCGGCTCAGAGAAGGGATGCAGTTGTCTGTGTGCCACTGTGCCTACTCTGATTTGACGACATTCCTGCCGGCACTAACTGTACTTACAATCCTCACAGCACCATGTCTGCAGAGGTAAGAACGAAAACAATACAAGGTCTAGAAATACCCCCACAATGCTGTTTGAGCTCTAACTAAACGAGCAATCAAAAGTGAGAACTGGAAGGCCGGTTGGAAAGCACTGTGTTTCATCTGAATGTAGTTTTTCAGTGCACTGGAGATTTATCACAAAAACGTCACCATTGGTACTCTGGGATCAGCAAGGACATTAGTATTCTTTCTTTCACGGTATGGAGATGGCTGAACTTTTATCCTGTAAAGATTTGAAGGGTAATTGCCATGACGTAGCTGGATGCGCTTTATGGTAGTGGTATGACGTCTGGATAGTCTTACCACTTTATATCCTTAACAAACACACAGTTAGAAGACGATGGGCTCATGAGCTTCACACGAGCACGTTGCTTGGAAGTTTACACCAACCTTCATAGTAATAGATTTGGGGTCTCCCTAATCTTTACTGGTTGCTTTATTTTCGTGGCACATTGCAAAGGCTGCCTGAAAACTTCCACACTTTTCCTACTAATATTGTTACATATTCAGGCAAAATATATTAAAACGAAAAACTGTTTCGCAATATACGGTCAAAGAAAAAGCCTACACTGTTTATAGATGAGAACGTAATGGGTTAAACAATTTTCATTAAAAATACTGTTTTTAATAGGGATACAGTTAGCTCTGCTGAAGGAGAAAATTTCTTTTTTGATGTTGTTTGACAATTAGAAAGAAGTACATATTGCTTGCGGTGTTTTTATATACATAATTTCTTGACCAAACAAATGTTGATGTTGTGATCTGTTTGGACGATGACTTTCCTTCATTTCGGTTCTCATCCGTGTCGAAAATTTGCCAAACGACTTTCGTCAAGAATATATATTATGTATTTTGCTTCGGCCTTTAATATTCTCTGCTATAACTATCAGTACCTTAATTCAAGTAGTATACTTCGACTTTTTGTTTCATGGATAGTGTTTCATAACCAGACTTTCACTTAATAGTTCAGTATTGTTGGCTTTCCCTGTATTGTGAGCACGCTTCAGTTTGACGATGATGTTCCCTTCCGTCCACGATGAATCGACTTTAAGCTTCCACCATGTTGATGCACAATCTTATTCCATCAGTAGTCATTTTGCATTTTAACCACAGCAAGCGTCATGCAGGCACGTGTGACAAAGCAGTTCGACACGTATTTACCGATGTGGATATGGTTTGAAACAGTCTCGTCAGCATTGTATTTGCGAGTTCACTGGAAAAGTAAATGGTACTCTTTTCTCTATTAAAAAACTGCGAAAGTTACCGGTAACCTCACTCGACTTTCTGACTAAATTGGATCAGTTAATTTACGTACACCAATCGGGAATAACATATAAAGCCTGGAAAGTCGATTTTAGATGGGGCTAACAAAAGCGGTGCAGGCTTTACATGTACACAAGACATCTAAAAATCTTACCGAAATCCGATATTCTTCTTCCGACGGTTATGCTGCGTGACAGACGGGTTGTGCCCGCCTAAAGAGCAGTCCACACACGGTGATCCGTCTGCGCAGATGTCTGTGCTAGCAACAAATCGTCGCAAACCTCGTGCGTCAACACGGCACAGTTTTAATCTGCTGCTGGCCCACCATCTGTCGGTCTACGAAGAAATTTCATCAGCTTCGCCCTCGAAAATGTATTTCAGTGCAGGGCACTAACTCGTAATAGAAAATTCTTCTGTTTCCTGCGTTCGCAAACTGTCTTGTAAACAAAATGTAGACAATGTGCCAGAGACAGGAAGTAAAATATAAATCAGTGGTTGTCAAACTGCTTTATACATACTAGATCTCATGTTTACTAGACAATTTCTTTCTTTTTTTGGTCCTCACTACCTATTCCCAAAATATGGAATGCAGAGAGATAGCGGTAAAAGAGATTTGTCTCACAGTATCGACGATGAAGTAGTGCTCATAGCTCTTAATGTTCGCATTTTAGAGCCAATGTTTACTGGATATTTTTGTTATGAGTGATTGTTTCTATCATGTTCCTGAACACTGTCTTGTCTTGGGACACATATATAGTGTCAACTCTATCAGGTCCATGGGTTTGGCAGCAATCTGAGGCAGACCATAGTCGAGACGAAGACCAGTGACCAAACATTGCGTGCTCGCTATGACTCGTTTGTTGGGGTATCGTAAGATATTAACTTATGACCGTTATCAGTTAATAATAGCATTGGTGGCACAAAATCCCAGTACTGGTTCTTGAGCAAAAATGTTTGGCTACCACTGGTAAAGACAATGGCGTCTTAAACGACGGCACTTTTCCTATATTAATTCGTTTTGCGTGTTACTGTGCGAACCAAATAACTGGCCAAATTATTTGCAAACGGAAACGTACAAATGTGTATTAATACTCTTGACTTCTCACATAATATTACAAAATACTTGTGTAAGACAAGTTATTTCATCACATGAGCGGCCGACAGTGACATAGGGATTACTGGGAACGGCAGCATGTTATAGACATTTAGAATTTTCAAATGCGGTGTACAAGCAAGCATTGATCGAAATTACACCTGAGATGTGCGAAGCTAAACACACTCTTCTATAGAAGAATATCACGAAGCTAAAAAAAAAGAAGAAAATTACAATACTTATGTAATATATCAACTCTGAACTCGTCCCCAACAGATAATATTTATAGTTACAGTCAATGACGTGTGCGGAACTCCGTATACTCTAATAAATTATAATAATGGGCAGTAAGGCATCTTTTACTCTGTTTATCTGGTGATTTTCAGTTTCCTTCCCGAAATTCTGACAGCAATCTGTTATATGCCCTTGCACCAGGATACACACTGAAGAGCCAACGGAACTGGTACACCTACCTAATATCGTGTAGGATCCCCGAGGGCACGCAGAAGGGCGGTAACGCGACGTGGCATGGACTCGACTATGTCTGAAGTAGTGCTGGAGGGAACTGACACCATGAATCCTGTACAGTTATCTATAAATCCGTAAGAGTACGAAGGGGTGGAGATCTATCCTCAACAAGAAGTTGCGAGACGTCCCAGATATGCTCAATAATGTAGATTTCTTGGGAGTTTGGTGGCCAACGGAAGTATTTAAACTCTGACGAGTGTTCCTGCAGTCACTCTGTAGCAATTCTGGACGTGGTGGGTGTCACATGTTCCTGCTTGAATTGCCCACATCCGTCGGTAAGCACAATGGACATGAATGTGCACATGTGATCAGACAGGATACTTACGTACGCGTCTCCTGTCAGTTCGTACCTAGACGTAACAAGTGTCCCATATCACTCCAACTGCACACAACCCACAACAATACAGAGCCTTCACCAGCTTGAATAGTCCCCTGCTAACATGGAGGGTCCATGGATTCACGAGGTTGTCTCCACACCCGTACACGTCCATCCTCTCGATACAATTTGAAACGAGGCTCGTCCGACCAGGTAACATGTTTCCAGCCACTCATCAACAGTCCAGTATCGATGATGACGGGCTCAGGCTAGGCGTGAAGCCTTGTGTCGCGCAGTCATCAAGGGTACACGAGTGTGCCTTTGGCTCCGAAAGCGCACTCGATGATGTTTTGTTGAATGGTTCGCACGGTAGCACTTGTTGATGGACCAGCATTGAAATCTGCAGCAATTTGCGGAACGGTTGAACGATTCGCTTCAGTCGCCGTTGGCGTCTTTCTTGCAGGAACTTTTTCCGGCCGCAGCGATGTCAGAGATTTCACGTTTTGCCGGATTCATGATATTCACTGTACATTCGTGAAATTTCTTTCGGGAAAATCTTCACCTCATCGCTATCTTGGAGATGCTGTGTCCCATCACTCGTGCGGCGACTATAACACAACATTCAAACTCACTTAAATCTTGATAACCTATCATTTTAGCAGCAGTAATCTACCTAACAAGTATTCCAGACACTTGTTGTCTTATATATGCGTTGGAGGCCGCAGCGCCGTATTCTGCCTGTTTACATATCACTGTATTTGAATACGCATTCCTATACCAGTTTCCTTGGCGCTTCAGTGTAGAATTATAGTGTGAACTCTAGATACAGATGGTACGATATTAAAGAACCACTAACTCGGTTTGTAGAGGGTGTTAAAAATGGTTCAAATGGCTTTGAGCACTATGGGACTCAACTGCTGTGGTCATCAGTCCCCTGGAACTTAGGACTACTTAAACCTTACTAACCCAAAGACATCACACACATCCATGCCCGAGGCAGTATTCGAACCTGCGACCGTAGCAGTCGCAGGGTTCCGGACTGCGCGCCTAGAACCGCGGCCGGCCCTGTACAGGGTGTCCCAGAAGGATTGGTCAATATTCGGGGATATGACGGGAACGATCATTTAGGGCGAAAAGGTTCATATGGACATATGCCTTATTACGAATGGTTTCCAGGTCAGACGACATGTCATATTGGAGTCAGCGCACTTCCCTGTGGAAGGCCATTCATTCACCTGCAATCTCCATCGCTCTTTTTACCATTCACAGTGACAAAAAATCTTATGTTCTGCAGCAGACACTGAAAAAACTGCGCCAGTCGGTAGTCCTGATACTCTAAGATCATCAGTCCAACTTGTCGGAAATCGCTGACGATATCCCTAGACAGCAGCAGGAGCACTACAGTCGCAGAAGCCGTAAACATACGGGCTAATTCAACGGCAGAAAAACATCCCGGGCAAAAAGGTTGAAAGAAACGAGTTATGTTGGGCTAGAATATAATGTCAAAGGGTTTGGGTGGGTAAGACACATACTAGCGTGCCACTAGCGGAAAAGCAAATGTAGGTACCTTTAATGTGTTCTATCTCGGAAAAAATTCGGAATAGGACCGACGGACATATGAGTTTTTTTGCTTCGAATGAGTGTTCCTATCATATCCCAGAATATCGATCATTTCTACTGGGACACCCTGTATATCCCATTGTTCCCGGCGCCAGAACGAATACATGTCGTTATTTCGCGCAAGTCTTGCAGTAAAGGTCGCAATGATCCGCAAGTAACATGCTGTGAGAACTTCCCACACTTTCCATAAATTTATTAATTTTGCTATCATTTACCTGTTTGCCGCAGAGTCAGCTGCTCTTATTTTCTATACTAGATGTGCCCCGCTGTCTTACCAACGGTTAAAAAGTTCTTTATAAAGAAATGTTAATGCCGAAACTCACTGTGTATGCGCCATCACGAAAGCTACCTCCCTTGGGATGTACTGAGGAGCGAGAGCCTCTTGCGGCTCGGCAAACCGCTCGACGTCGGAAAAAAAAACACAAAATTGTGAGACGATGAGAGAATCTGAAGGATACGTGTCGTTTGCTTAAGGAAAAAACTTATCTCCAAGCTAAGTGCAAGGCATTCATTTGACAGTAAACTTTCATGGATGACTTTTTAGTCACTTTGACCTTCCCACGGGAACAGCGATTTTTTTTTCTCGCAATGAAACATACCTTATCAGTGAATTCAGGTTATAGGCTATCACCATTCCAAAATTCGTCCAACCCGTCCAGTTATTTCAGCGTCATGGAGCAGCAAACATACTAACTTGTCGAAGAGAGAAAATAAGCAATTTCTAATTACGTGCAGCGAAAATTTTATATTTGTACGTGCGACAACGTCATCTGTCCTCACGTGTATGCCTGTTACCAACAGATACGTTCGTATACCACAATCAAATCCTGCCTCACTAAAAGCCTCCCACGTTCTACATGTAAATGCACGACATTTCTCTGTCTTTCAGAATTTAAATGACACCATCGTTGTGAGTTTTCAAGCGTCTCAGGTGCAAGAAGATATCCGTGACGCACAGCGGCTAAACAGGAATGGGCTTGAAGTATGGATGAAAGACTTTGAGGATTGGATAAGCATTGTACTCGTGTTATGTAGGGTATGTGAAACAATAAAAGCAGTTTCACAAATTATGGGTTGAGTTTTATGTAGGCGAACAGCAACCAGCCACTTTTTACAATGGGTATCTTCACGCAGCTAGTTCACGTTAAGATACATTTTACATTAGCTTTTGCATTTGTTTTCCCCAACTGATGAAATTTCCTTCAGGTGGTGGTGCGATGAAAAATCCGCTGCATTACGTTCTATTGCAGACTGCTTGATGACGATGATGATGTTTGGTTTGTGGGGCACTCAATTGCGCGGTCATCAGCGCACGTAGAAAGTCCCAGTTTTTACACTGCCCAATTTTTTTACACAGTCAAACCTAGCCACCGTCACGAATGATGATGATGATAATACAAACACCCAGTCCCAAGACAGAGAAAATTCCCAACCCGGCCGGAAATCGAACCTAGGACCCATAGGCAGCAAAGCTGGCGACTAGACCACGAGCTGCGGACACAGAATGCTTGTGATGCCGCAGTAGTGAAAACTGTATGATGCAATTTTTTTATGTGTTTATATGAACAGAATCTAAAGCACCATTCACACACTAAGAAGTTTCACTACGTGGAGGTATGTATACAAAGATATACGTTTTCGCTACTGCGAGATGACAAGCAGTCTCTAATGAAACGAAATGCCGGGGATTTTTCGTCAACACCACCATCCCAAGGAAATTTCATCAGTTGGGGAAACAAAAGGCGAAAGCAAATACAGAATGTATCTTAACGTGAACTAGCCGCGGGAAGATGAACCTGTTAGTTCCAAACTGGTAATTCACACACTAAGAAGTTTCACTACGTGGAGGTATGTATACAAAGATATACGTTTTCGCTACTGTGAGATGACAAGCAGTCTCTAATGGAACGAAATGCCGGGGATTTTTCGTCAACACCACCATCCCAAGGAAATTTCATCAGTAACAAAAGGCGAAAGCAAGTACAGAATGTATCTTAACGTGAACTAGCCGCGGGAAGATGAACCTGTTAGTTCCAAACTGGTAATGGCGCCATTTACATAAATAAATAGCATTGTAAAAAGTGTCAGTTTGCTGTTATCTTCTGTGTAAGAGTCCACCCATATTTTGTACACAGCCACGGGCTCGTAATGTCAGTTTTCGACAAAATAGAATTTTCACAAATACGGTATAGTTCAAAAGTCAAAAAGTGAGTAGCTTTTTCTAAGAGCATTAATTGTTCCACGTTTCGCGTTGTATTCTTGAAATCGATATCTTGTCTTGCTCGCTTTTAAAAGTAGCCTATGTGTTAATTCAGGGCATAAGCTAATTCCATTCGATATTCCTTCCAAATCTGTCCAGCCGTACCAGTGTACAGGAATAACAAACATATACACAAATTTCCGCGTTTACACTCTATACGCGATCCCAAATCCTTACTTTGAAATTGACCAGCATTCTAAATTCAGAAAAAGTTCTCCAGTTTAAATACCTTGGATCACGTTTCAACAGTAAAAATATAACAATGGATATAAATGGAAGAATAGCCTCAAGGTCAAGGTGTCTGTACTCACTAAGCAACCCACTCAAAAGTAGAGCTTTGTCAATCACCACAAAGATGAAGATATACAACACTATCATCTGCCCCATAGTACTGTACGGTTCAGAAAACTGGACGCTTACAAAGAATGAAAGAGAAAAACTGAATGTTTTCGAAAGAAAAGTAACGAGAAAAATCTGGGCACCTGTGTTGGAGAATTCGAAAGAACAATGAAATTTATCAGTTAATGAAGAAACCGACTATCATCGAGAAATTAAAAAGTAGGAGACTGCAGTGGGCTGGTCATGTGGCTAGAATGGAAAACAACAGAATCAGCAAGAAAGCACCTGAAATAACTCTCCAGGAAACAAGTCCATTAGGCCGACCCCGTACAAGTTGGAAAGATGACATAGAGAAGGACATGGCAGCATTAGGAATTTCCTCATGGTGGAGAGAGGCTGCGAGAGATAGAAGGCGGTGGAAGCACATCCTTGATGCAGTGCGTGGTGTACAGGGCCTGTGATCGCTGAGGGGAGGGAGAGAGAGAGAGAGACCATATACGGGATTAGACTTACAACCAGCTGCCTTCTTACGCTGACAGTAGTATTCCTTTTAACTCTCCACAAGTATGTTTGACTTCTAGCTACGTATTTCACTTATTTCAGCAACGATCTCTCTAGACTAGAGCACTGACGCTTATCAGACAGTTTCGAATCAAGTATGCACGCAAAGAAGAGAACGACGATACTGAACAAACAGTGAACTGAAACACGTTTCGCGTACCAGATTTGCAGCGATTTCCAGTCCAAATGCTACGATTTTTCTTCCCAGATGCATGTAGTCATTTCAGTGTGCGATTTATGCTTTTACCAGTAGGGGGGATGTCTTATTATATGTTGGACCGTGGCGTTACCCATGGTTAAACAGTATTATTTATAAATATATGTTAATGGCGAAACTCACTATTCACCCATATGCACTATCAGAAAAGCCATCCTTTGTTATATCTTTAAAAGTACATTATAGGTAAAGCTTATTTACAAAATTATCTACATACCGGTGTAAGAGGGGAATTCAAAAAGTAAAGGCACATTTGTGAAAAGCTGTACTTATTCTGATGATAGAAAACTGAAACATGCGTTATCTTTCAACGTAACCTCCCTGGACTTCAATGGAGTTTTCCCGACGTTTTACGAGTTTCTTTTTTTATTTAATCAGAAAATACGTTTTTCGGTTGCATCTGTAACCAATTTTGCACCGCAGCAATGACGTCTTCATCACTTTCAAATCTTCTTCCCTGTAGTGCTTCCGTTAAGGGTCCAAACATGTGAAAATTGCTTGGAGCCAGGTCTGCACTGTATGGTGGATGTTCCAGCACCTCGAATCTCAACTCCTTTTTTGCGTCGGCTGTCCGTTTGGCAGAATGTGGGCGAGCATTATCTTACTGCAGGATGACACTTCTTCACAGTTCTCCACGACGTTTCAATCTGATTGCAGGTTTTAGGTTCGTACACAACACATCGCATCCATCACACAATACAGACCAGGCTCTGAAGCCTCTTCTACGCTCAGGCGACGTCTTGTAACATTGTGGCATGCTACGGAAATGTGGCGTGCGTCGTCTTGTAGCATGCTACAACAGGCAACATCTTATGGCGTATGTTGTGTCAGGGCCTGGGGTGGGAAGTTCAGCCCCCAGCTCACCCAACTCTGTGGTATGACTGCTGCGGTATAACTGCCACACTACGTCCCTCGCAAGTAAACGAATGACGCACCTTAGACGAAATTAACAATGACAACATGACTGCTGCGGTATAACTGCCACACTACGTCCCTCGCAAGTAAACGAATGACGCACCTTAGACGAAATTAACAATGACAACATGAGAATGATGATTTAGTTCTAAATGTTTTGAAATACTTAACTACTACATAACACTTTTTCAAAATTAATAAGCGAACATGTTAATAGTATGAAAAGTAAGACTGTACTAAAAACTTTCAGTGATCGGCTCCACAAATTTAAATTATATGTGAAGTTCTACTCCAGTGCGTGGGAAATAAACATCCCAGGTTGCGATCCATAAACTAAAACCAGAGGAGTGGATGGTTTGATGCAGAGGAGGGGAAATCCCCACCATCCCCCCCCCCCCCCCCCCCCCCCTGAAAATCGCACACAGTCATTTGCAGAGACGTATCGCTTCATGTGGACCGGCCTCAACGTGATCGTTGTGGAGGCAGCGCAGAACCTTCTGGAAGAGGCGCCGGCCTGCACAGTCGGCGGGGAGGGGGGAACTGGTTTGCGCCGCCCTCGGATCGAGCCGGACCGCTCAGCTGTTGCGGCCCGTCCTGAGGGTCTGACCTCGGCCGCCCAGCTGTGCCGCGTGGGAAGCCAGCCAGCTGCGCCGCCCTCGGGCAGCCCTCTCTGGTCCTGCGACGCGTAAATCCTTCCAGGAATGCAGGCTCTTTGTCTGCCGGAGACAGCTACAGATGACGCTGCCGGGGCCCATCGTTGGCTGCGCTTCAACGTAACACGCCTCTTAAAAGCGTGAGGGCTTCTGACGAAATATCGATATCCTTCCATAAAAAAACCGATATAGATCATCGACGCTTTTTCCACAATGTCGATATCGAAATGGCAATATCGAGTGCCGATATTCGTCGTTTGGGTCGTCTAAGAAGTACGCACCAATTTCAATGCTCCCTTCTTTGTTGTTCTTTCTTTTTCCTCCAGTATTCTTTTGTCTTTTCACTATGTACTCTGTTTCTCTGCTCGGTTCCATTTTGACACTGTCTTCTTCTCCATCTTGCCTTGAAAACCTTCCATTTTTAACACTTTCCTTTTGAAACTTTCTGTTGCATCTTTTTCACTTCTTTTATCTACATCAGCATCTACATTTACACTCCGCAAGCCACCGAACGGTGTGTGGCGGAGGGCACTTTACGTGCCACTCTCATTACCTCCCTTTCCTGTTCCAGTCGCGTATGGTTCGCGGGAAGAACGACTGCCGGAAAACCTCTGTGCGCGCTCGAATCTCTCTAATTTTACATTCGTGATCTCCTCGGGATGCAGAGCGCCTATCTTGCAGAGTCTGCCACTTGAGTTTGCTAAACATCTCCGTAGCGCTATCACGCTTACCAAATAATCCTGTGACGAAACGCGCCGCTCTTCTTTGGATCTTCTCTATCTCCTCCGTCAACCCGACGTACAGATCCCACACTGATGAGCAATACTCAAGTATAGGTCGAACGAGTGTTTTGTAAGCTACCTCCTTTGTTGATGGACCACATTTTCTAAGGACTCTCCTAATGAATCTCAACCTGGAACCCGCCTTACCAACAATTAATTTTATACGATCATTCCACCTCGAATCGTTCCGTACGCATACTCCCAGATATTTTACAGAAGTAACTGCTACCAGTGTTTACTCCGCTATCATATAATCATACAATAAGGGATCCTTCTTTCTATGCACTCGCAATACACTACATTAGTCTATGTTAAGGGTCAGTTGCCACTCCCTGCACCAAGTGCCTATCCACTGCAGATCTTCCTGCATTTCGCAACAATTTTTTAATGCTGCAACTTCTCTGTATATTACAGCATCATCCGCGAAAAGCCGCATGTAACTTCCGACACTATTTACCAGGTCATTTATATATATTGTGAAAAGCAATGGTCCCATAACACTCTCCTGTGGCACGCCAGAGGTTACTTTAACGTCTGTAGACGTCTCTCCACTGAGAACAATATGCTGTGTTCTGTTTGCTATAAACTCTTCAGTCCAGTCACACAGCTGGTCTGATATTCCGTAGGCTCTTACTTTGTTTATCAGGCAACAGTGCGGAACTGTATCGAACGCCTTCCGGAAGTCAAGGAAAATGGCATCTACCTGGGAGCCTGTATCTACTATTTTCTGGGTCTCATGAACAAATAAAGCGAGTTGGGTCTCACACGATCGCTGTTTCCGGAATCCATGTTGATTCCTACAGAGTAGATTCTGGGTTTCCAGAAACGACATGATATGCGAACAAAAAACATGTTCTAAGATTCTACAACAGATTGACATCAGAGATATAGGTCTATAGTTTTGCGCATCTGCTCGACTACCCTTCTTGAAGACTAGGACTACCTGTGCTCTTTTCGAATCATTTGCAACCTTCCGTTCCTCTAGAGACTTACGGTAGAAGGCTGTTAGAAGGGGGGCAAGGCTATTGTTGATTTCTTGTCTCAAAGATGTTTAAAAATCACTTTGGTTACCCTGTTACCGTTCATTCTGTATAAGTGCCCAAAAAATAGCAGTCGCCTCTTTCGCAGTGTTTCAATAATGTTTTCTGTGTTCCGATAAACTACTTCATTGCTTCTTAATTTCCATACCGATGTTTTTTTTGTGGCCCAAATATTTTTCGAATGATTTTTCGTTCTAGGACTTCAAGTTTGTGTAATTTGTAATTCAGTACTAAACATTCACTTGCATAAAGACATTCTGATTTTACTACTGTATCGTAGTGCTGTATATTCACATTTTTAGACAGACACCTTTTGGTGTAGACATTCCTAGTTATTCCATAAGCTCTCTCCATTTTATGTATTCTTTCTTCCATAGCGAATTTTTCTAAGCCATTTTCTTGGATAATTTCTTCCAAATATTTAAATTAATTACCCTCTTTACCTGTCCAATATCTGTTGCTAGGGATTCCAGAGCATTTTTATATTTGTCACAAATTTTGTTTTTTCTACAGATATTCTTAAAACTGCTTTGTTGGCTATTTCTTGTAAGAGATTAGTTTGTATTCCAGCATTTGTTAGGTTTTCAGAAGGAATGGAAAAATCATCCGCAAGTGCTAAACAGTGAATTTCAATACCTTTTTTTTTAGTTCCCCATCTGATTGGTGATAGCTTTTCTTCTTTTAGTTTTTGTTTCCATTCTCTTACTATTTCTTCTAGTACGCAGTTAAAGAGGATTGGAGACAGGCCATCTCCATACCTTACACCTGCTTTTATGTTCAATGCCTTCGAAACTTCACTCTGAAGCTTTACTTTTGATTTGGTGTCCGTGAGCGTTTCAGGAATAAGGTTTGCTAATTTAGATTTGATGCCAAATTCTCCGCTCACTTTATCTGGTCTTTCCATATGAACTGAGTCAAATGCCTTTTTAAAATCTATAAATGTTACAACTATATCTTTGCAGTTTGTAAGTCTGTGACGAATTATGGACTTTAGGTTGAAAATCTGTTCTAAACATGATCTGCCCTTCCTAATGCCACTCTGATATTCTCCCACTTAGCTATCAAGTGTTGCTTCTACCTTGTTTAGTAGTATTGTTGAAAATATTTTACAACTCACTGGCAACAAAGATACACCTCTGTGGTTATTTACATTTTGCTTATCACTGATATTTTTATTTTATATTATATTTTTTTCGCAGTTTTCGATAAAAATTTGAAGTTTTCTGTTGAAACTGAAGTAGAACATAATGTCACTGTCACTGTGTGAAGGAGCCTTACTACTTTTTGAGTTTTCATCACTTACTGTCTTTCTACGTGAAGCAAGAGTAGATGACACAAATTAGAGGTCTGATTGCACTTGGGAGGGGGGGAGGGGGGGGGGGGGGAAGTGGGTGGCGGTTTGAATGGAATAACAAGATATCCGATGTGAAGAAACAGCACACTAGCTGCGTTAAAAAAACAACTTTAACGCAACTAGTGTGCTAATTCGTCACATTGGTATTATTCAAAACAGTATCTGAAATTGATGAAAAAAAATCTAAACGACAAGGTTGGTCTTTGCGGTGGGAAGGAGTCATGCGAGGGAAAATGTTGATGTAATCGGCGCTCAGCTCTGCCAACAGAAACTGCAACGTGTAAATTCACCACGTAATTTTGACTCTACAACTGCTAGGTCGCTGGCGTTTGCAGAAATGAAAAAAAAAGAAAAAAATCAGGAAAGTCCACATGAAGTGTTCCAGAAAAATCCGGAACCATCGGACATCTTTTATTGTGTCTCTTATCTGAAGTTGCCATCGTTAGCCAAGTGGTTATGGCCAACCGTGAACGTGCATAGTTTTTCTTTCAATTCCTGCTCTGAAGGGAATACTGCTAGCTTTTCGATATACAGAATATTTAATAATAAATCAATAGTTAATGAAACTGGCAACGTGCAGCCAATATTTTTTTTGGCTGGTACGTCGATACTTGTTCCGTATACATATCGACATATCGATTACTTTGTTCGATCTTCCTTGGTCTGATAATATTTTTTTAAAATATCGATATATCGCATTCTCGATGTTTTAAATATCAAAAATCCTAATAAGTGTGCTAAGGAATTGCAGTATAGTGGACACTGTATAAAACTTTCCCAGTATTATTGCCTCATTAAAATAGAACAAAAATTTGAGCTTTCTTCAATAGCCACAATTGCCATTTAAATTTATCCATGTTATATGGATGTTGTTTGAGGTCTGCGACTGAATTATAAGATTATGTGGAATAATTTATACTGCTGCAGTCATTTTTACTAATATTTTACTAGCACTCTGAGAGTGATGTTTAGTTGTTTACATTACTTGTTGAACTCTAAGTTAACTGTAGTTTTGAGAAGATAAATTTTCATGTTTTTGTAACTGTATATTAACCTCTTTGCCTCGCTTGGCACGTCAAATTTAAATCTATCCATGTTATATGGATGTTGTTTGAGATCTGCGACTGCACTGTAAGATTATATGGAATATTCGTAAAAAGTGACTGCAGCAGTACAAATTATTCCACATAACCATTGCCATTGTCAGAAAAAAACTGCCTGCCCATATGTTGTCGGAGGTCGTGTCGATTATGCAATGCAAGGGGCGCCTTTGAAATCTAAATACACCACTGGTCATTAAAATAATTGTAACACCAGGAAGGACAGGAAATAACGAAATTTTACTTAGAACTCGCATGCAGTATGGTAGAGAAACAAAATCTGAAGGTACTTCGAGGTGTGCAGGGCACGAAATTTACTAAAGTACGATTAAAATTACTCAATCAGTGACCCTTTACGCGTTGGAGCTGGTTTCGTCCGATCAGAGCGCTCAACGCCACGTTAGAACCCTCCGCCGCTCCAAACTGCCACAACAACTGACCAGTTCTCTTCCAGTTCCTTGCCTGGCTTTGTTTCCTGATGTATTTGGATCCTGCCACAACAATTGATCAGTTCACTACCAATTCCTTGTCCGTTTTTATTTCTTGATGTGTTTCGATCCCGAATCATGGGGGTAGCACTTTTAATTTTTATCTCATCATACGTTATAATTACGTCGAAAACAACTCATACAAACAACGATGCTAACGAAATACACACGTTTCGTACAAAGTACTAACCAAACGTTGCAGGATACTTCCACACAACAAGCAGTTCGATGTCAAAGAGGTCGTCTTATGGGGAGCTTCGCACGACATTGCGTGAAACCGATTTTTTGAAGGCTGCAATTACAATCATAAACAGGATAAGGTGGGGTAAATCCGATCTACTAATTTCTTGTGGCTATAAAACGCTTATCCGAGGTCAGATCTTAACATTATGGTACGTTAAATTATAGGTAACAGAAAGGAGCAACTGTGTGCAAAATACTGTTGTTATACCGTCAATAGTTTTTGAGATATCCGTATTTTAAGAAACGTCCATTTTTGACATTTTCAAAAATGGCGGGGTAAATCCGACCCCCTATTTGTTTGCCTGATTTTGCACAGAAATAGTTTTTTGGGAAATAATTATAAGCAATTATGTTTTTTACATAAACGAACAAAATCTATTAAAAAAATAACGATGTTTAGAGTACTAAATGTACTGAAAGTTAAATGAATGTAAATTTTAACTGCAAGAAGATGATTTCATTGCATGCCGGTGCAAAAGCAATGTCGACCTCGAAATGTTAAAATCGCTTGCGACAGCTCGTAAAGATATTCCCATTTGCATTGCAGCAACTGCTCGGCGAATATCGTTTAGATTGCATTTTGTCTTTTTCGTTTGTAATTTAGTACCATGTTCCTAAAAATAAACAATAATTCGCTTTGTTTCCATAAATAAGTAATTCCATACACCTAAACGATAAAAATATGCGGTCGGATTTACCCCACCATTTAGCGGTCAGATTTACCCCACCTTGCCATTTTTTCGTTTAACGCACATAGAAACAATTTACACGAAATTTCCAACAGAAACGATACATACACTGAATAGCTCACTAAATGCACTACAAAAATCACCGTTTGTTTTCCGATCGTTTTATTTAATTAGGTAATTGTAGTGATTTTGCTATGATTGTTGCCAGCATCATATTTTTTAAACATAAGAACATTCACCGGTATACTTGGGAAGGCAGGGGAACCAGATCTGTCATTGACTATATAATAACAGATCAGGAATTTAGGAAGGCTGTGAGGGACACACGTGTATTCAGGGGATTCTTTGATGACACTGATCATTATTTAATCTGCAGTGAAATTGGGATTGTGAGACCGAAAGTGCAGGAGGACAGGTCCCTATGTATGAGGATAAGAGTGGACAAACTTCAGGATAAGGAAATCAGGCACAAGTACATAAGAGCGCTCTCAGAAAGGTACCAGTTAGTTGAATGTAGTCAATTACAGTCATTGGAAAAGGAATGGACAAGGTACAGGGACACAGTACTAGAAGTGGCTAAAGAATGTCTTGGAACAGTATTGTGTAAAAGTAGGATGAAGCAAAGACCTTGGTGGAATGACACAGTCAAGGCAGCCTGTAAAAGGAAAAAGAAGGCGTATCAAAAATGGCCACATTCTAGAACTCAGGTAGCCAGAGAAAGTTATGTTGAAGAAAGAAACAAAGCCAAACAGATAATTGCAGCATCCAAGAAGAAATCTTGGGAAGATTTTGGAAACAGGTTGGAGACTATGGGTCAAACTGCTGGAAAATCATTCTGGAGTGTAATTAGCAGTCTTCGAAAGGGAGGTAAGAAGGAAATGACAAGTATTTTGGACAGGTCAGAAAAACTGCTGGTGAATCCTGTGGATGCCTTGGGCAGATGGAGGGAATATTTTGAAGAGTAGGTGAAAATACGATCAGCAATGTTTCAGATTTCCACGTAGAATGGGATAGGAATGATGATGGAAATAGGATCACATTTGAGGAAGTGAAGAAAATGGTCAATAGGTTGCAGTGCAATAAAGCAGCTGGGGTGGATGAAATTAAGTCGGAACTCATCAAATACAGTGGAACGTCAGGTCTTAAATGGCTACACAGGATAACTGAAATGGGCTGGGAGTCGGGACAGGTTCCATCAGACTGGACAAAAGCAGTGATCGCACCAATCTTTAAACATGGAAACAGAAAAGATTGTAACAACTACAGAGGTATCTCTTTAATCAGCGTTGTGGGTAAAATCTTCTCAGGTATTGTTGAAAGGAAAGAGCGAGTATTAGTTGAGGACCAATTGGATGAAAATCAGTGTGGATTTAGGCCTCTTAGAGGTTGTAGGGACCAGATCTTTCGCTTAAGGCAAATAATGGAGAAGTGTTATGAGTGGAACAGGAAATTGTATCTATGCTTTATAGATCTATAAAAGGCATATGACCGGGTTCCTAGGAGGAAGTTATTGTCTGTTCTACGAGATTATGGAATAGGAGGCAAACTTTTGCAAGCAATTAAAGGTCTTTACATGGATAGTCAGGCAGCAGTTAGAGTTGACGGTAAATTGAGTTCATGGTTCAGAGTAGTTTCAGGGGTAAGACAAGGCTGCAACCTGTCTCCACTGTTGTTCATATTATTTATGGATCATATGTTGAAAACAATAGACTAGCTGGGTGAGATCAAGATATGTGAACACAAAATAAGCAGTCTTGCATATGCGGATGACTTAGTTGTGATGGCAGATTCGATTGAAAATTTGCAAAGTATTATTTCAGAGCTAGATCGGAAATGTAAGGACAATGGTATGAAGATTAGCATCTCCAAAACGAAAGTAATGTCAGTGGGAAAGAAATATAAAAGGATTGAGTGCCAAATAGGAGGAACAAAGTTAGAACAGGTGTACAGTTTCAAGTACTTAGGATGCATATTCTCACAGGATGGCAACATAGTGAAAGAACTGGAAGCGAGGTGTAGCAAAGCTAATGCAGTGAGCGCTCAGCTACGATCTACTCTCTTCTGCAAGGGAAATAAGTACCAAGACTAAGTTATCTGTGCACTGTTCAATCTTTCGATCAACTTTGTTGTATGGGAGCGAAAGCTGTGTGGATTCAGGTTACCTTATCAACAAGGTTGAGGTTACGGATATGAAAGTAGCTAGGATGATTGCAGGTACTAGTAGATGGGAATAATGGCAGGAGGGTGTGCACAATGAGGAAATCAAAGAAAAACTGGGAATGAACTCTATAGATGTAGCAGTCATGATGAACAGGCTTAGATGGTGGGGTCATGTTACACGCATGGTAGAAGCAAGGTTACCCAAGACACTCATGGGTTCAGCAGTAGAGGGTAGGAGGAGTTGGGGCAGACCAAGGAGAAGGTACCTGGATTCGGTTAAGAAAGATTTTGAAGTAAATGCCTTAACATCAGAAGAGGCACCAATGTTAGCACTGAATAGGGGATCATGGAGGAATTTTATAAGGGGGCTATGCTCCAGACTGAACGCTGAAAGGCATAATCAGTCTTAAATGATGATGATGATGATGATTCTAGTGATGCAATTGTCACAAAAATTAAATTGAAACAATCGAAAACATACTTCTTGTCTTTTGAGTGTCTAAATGTCAAAATGCGACAAAGCTGTCAAGGTGACATTTTCGTTATTTGAATGCTCTATGTGGTAACACTAATGCGAAACCGCTCCGCTTTGCGTTTCTCACAAGTAGAGGGTGGTCGGGTTTACACACCCGGTCGGTTTTACCCCACCTTATCCTATACGACGAAGAGTAGCGGTGTAGTTCAATCTTAACTTTTTTAATGTAGTTAGTTTAAGTGTAACTCTTTTTTATTTCTAATTTTTATCGTCGTGTTGTCATTATTTGCTCTTATTTTTATTCCTATCATTCTTGTTTCGTCTGGTATCTGCTTTTATTGCCTCTAACGTGTAACCAAGTGCCAACGTGGACTACTCATCGGTTGGTAACGCAGCAGCTCGTGTAGCCAGTGTGAGGGTAGTTCCAGGTGACCAACGACAGCGAGGAACTAGGGCTGTAACGAATTTTTTGCGTCTTGACTTGGTTCTTATAGTTAGCTTCAATCACTGTTAACAAAGCGGTTGAGATTTTTATCTGCCGCATATCGCTGACCGCCGTTTTTCCGGATACATTGCACATCACAAAGTTGTGGTTAGCTTAGGGCATGAGTTTAGATTCATGGTTACAAAACGCGTCGTCATCCGCAGCTCTGTGATTTGCACTTAAAACCATTTGTAGAAGGAGCATATCTCACTTCCGACACACCTCACGGCGGCCACTTCCAACATTGTTCAGCATCACACATTGACAGCGTTTCTGAAGTGACCCACCGTGTTTGTGTGTCACTTATAACCGAGCGGTAGCCAGCAGCGGTTGTGACAACACTGTGGCGGCAAGTGACAAGACGTCAACTTACAAGCAATTTTAATCGCACTATATACACATGTCACCTCTAGCAACAACAGCTGCTCTAGCTCGACTCAGATCTCGAAATGAGACTGGGTGACAGATACGTAATTCTGTGCTGCTTAACGCCAGAGTCCATCAGTCGTAACAGATGACTAATGGAGACGTGACAGTCTCTGTGAACGCATTATCACATATTTTCCGCGAGTGAGAGACGGGGCAAACGCGTTGGCCAGAGTAACTACTGAACAGCCTCCATACGGAGGTAGGTCGGGACAGTATGGGTAACATGCGGTCTTGCGTTATCTTGTCGAAAGATCTCGTCAGGGATGCCTACAAAGATAGGGTACAAGCACCGGCCTTAACACGGCAGAAATTTGAAGGCTCCTGTCCACATTACCAGCTATGCGAACAAGGGTGATTGCCTTGTGTACCAAGTACCAGGTGGTGTGTTGTATGACGAATTACATCTACGTCTACGTAGGTACTCCGCAAGCCACCGTAGGGTGCATGGCTAAGGGCACCCCGTACCGCTACTAGTAATTTCCGTTCCTGTTCCACTCGCAAACAGAGCGAGGGAAAAACTGTTGTATCAACTTTCGATACCACGCCTGTTAGGGGTTGCAACTATCGACCGCGGTCCGTATTAGTATCGCTGGACCCGCCAGTCGAGACTAGCGCCTCTCCGCGGCTTGCAACAAGTCTCTAGCGGGCGCTCGGCCACTCTTGCTCGGGACGTCAAGTAGGAAACTAGTATAGCCTTCAGCTGATAGGAAGCAACCTCCAACAAGGCGCTTCGTTAAAGTATGGCCTTTGTGATGCCTTTATAGCTCTCTGTTTGTAATTATATTCCTCCTGACTATGAAGACTCCTGTACCACCAGTTAAGTACAATATATTATTTTTTACCAACGGCTTCTAATTATCTCAGTCGTAGTAGACCCAGACCACGCAGCCAACTCCTTATTGACTTCACTGAAAAACCTGCTGTATATACAAAGCAGAGATTTGTATGTTTCTATTTAGCATTGGCCACCAGTCATTCACATGGTGACGATTCGTTCGTCGTCATCATAACAAAAACGACTACCTATATGATTCAGGACAAGCCCTAATTCCTCGTATCTTACCTTCCTGATCAATATGCGCAATGTATGGTAGCAGCAGTAGAATCATTTGGCAGTCCGCTTCATATGCTGTTTCTCTACATTTTCGCAACAGTGTTTCTCGAAAACGTCACCTTCCCTCCACGGATTCCCAGTTGATTTCCCGAAGCATCTCCGTAGCACTTACCGGTAACAAGTATAACAGCTCGCACCTGAATTTCTTCGATGTCTTCCTTCAATCCGACCTGATAGGGATCCAAAACACTCGAGCAGTGCTGAAGAATAGGTCGAACCAACGTCCTACATGCGGTCTCCTTTACAGGTCAACCACTCTTTCCTAGGAGTCTCCCAATAAACCGAAGTCAACCATTAGGCTTTCCTACCACAGTTCTCACTTGCTCTTTCCATTTCATATCGACGAATTAAATCTGCCAGCGCTCGTTCTCCTCGGAGCTTCAACACACGGCTACGTCCACCGCGATATGTTCGCAGAATCGAGAGTCATCTGAATTAACAATGTCGTGCCATTATAGTGTCCAGCATTGTCGCTGGGCGCGCCACGACTCTCGCGGCGCCTCTCTGCTGCCGCAACACAGGTCTCTTTGTCGACAGTAGCGGTGCTCCAATATGTCATCGCTCTGTCCATGTGGATACATATCTTACTGCAAAAAAAAGCCTATTTCCTGATTCAAGGTATATGACTTGGCTGTAAAATGCAGCACGCCAGACGAACAGCGTGTCTGTCGTTCAGGGTGCTAGTCGCGTGACGCCGATGTCACTTTGCGCGGCGTTTGGTGGTGCCCTTCTGAACCCATACATTCAAAGTCATGGAATCTCAACCAACGAGGTCAGAACTCTCATGGAACGATAATCTGGCGTGTCAATGGGTGAAGATGCTGCCGCTGTCAAATTCCGATATGTGCTGGTGGACGTTCCAAATTCTTACAAGAGGCATACGACGATCTTCTCGGAAACAACCAACAATGAAACACAATGAGAAACCCACTGCGTAATCTTTACATATACACAGAATGTAGAGGCAGCTGCCAGAATTAAAATCCGTGGAGAAGAAATAAAAACTTTGAAGTCAGCCGGTGACATTGAAATTCTGTCAGAGACAGCAAAGGACCTGGAAGAGCAGCTGAACGGAATGGAGAGTGTCTTGAAACGAGGATATAAGATGAACATTAACAGAAGCAAAACGAGGATAATGGAATGCAGGCGAATTAAATCGGGTGATGCTGTGAGAATTAGATTAAGAAATGAGACACTTAAAGTAATAAATGAATTTTTCTATTTGGGAAGCAAAATAACTGATGATGGTCGAAGTAGAGAGGATATAAAACGGAGGCTGGCAATGGCAAGGAAAGCGTTTCTGAAGAAGAGAAATTTGTTAACATCGAGTATACACTCCTGGAAATGGAAAAAAGAACACATTGACACCGATGTGTCAGACCCACCATACTTGCTCCGGACACTGCGAGAGGCCTGTACAAGCAATGATCACACGTACGGCACAGCGGACACACCAGGAACCGCGGTGTTGGCCGTCGAATGGCGCTAGCTGCGCAGCATTTGTGCACCGCCGCCGTCAGTGTCAGCCAGTTTGCCGTGGCATACGGAGCTCAATCGCAGTCTTTAACACTGGTAGCATGCCGCGACAGCGTGGACGTGAACCGTATGTGCAGTTGACGGACTTTGAGCGAGGGCGTATAGTGGGCATGCGGGAGGCCGGGTGGACGTACTGCCGAATTGCTCAACACGTGGGGCGTGAGGTCTCCACAGTACATCGATGTTGTCGCCAGTGGTCGGCGGAAGGTGCACGTGCCCGTCGACCTGGGACCGGACCGAAGCGACGCACGGATGCACGCCAAGACCGTAGGATCCTACGCAGTGCCGTAGGGGACCGCACCGCCACTTCCCAGCAAATTAGGGACACTGTTGCTCCTGGGGTATCGCCGAGGACCATTCGCAACCGTCTCCATGAAGCTGGGCTACGGTCCCGCACACCGTTAGGCCGTCTTCCGCTCACGCCCCAACATCGTGCAGCCCGCCTCCAGTGGTGTCGCTACAGGCGTGAATGGAGGGACGAATGGAGACGTGTCGTCTTCAGCGATGAGAGTCGCTTCTGCCTTGGTGCCAATGATGGTCGTATGCGTGTTTGGCGCCGTGCAGGTGAGCGCCACAATCAGGACTGCATACGACCGAGGCACACAGGGCCAACACCCGGAATCATGGTGTGGGGAGCGATCTCCTACACTGGCCATACACCTCTGGTGATCGTCGAGGGGACACTGAATAGTGCACGGTACATCCAAACCGTCATCGAACCCATCGTTCTAGCATTCCTAGACCGGCAAGGGAACTTGCTGTTCCAACAGGACAATGCACGTCCGCATGTATCCCGTGCCACTCAACGTGCTCCAGAAGGTGTAAGTCAACTACCCTGGCCAGCAAGATCTCCGGATCTGTCCCCCATTGAGCATGTTTGGGACTGGATGAAGCGTCGTCTCACGAGGCCTGCACGTCCAGCACGAACGCTGGTCAAACTGAGGCGCCAAGTGGAAATGGCATGGCAAGCCGTTCCACAGGACTACATCCAGCATCTCTACGTTCGTCTCCATGGGAGAATAGCAGCCTGTATTGCTGCGAAAGGTGGATATACACTGTACTAGTGCCGACATTGTGCATGCTCTGTTGCCTGTGTCTATGTGCCTGTGGTTCTGTCAGTGTGATCATGTGATGTATCTGACCCCAGGAATGTGTCAATAAAGTTTCCCCTTCCTGGGACAATGAATTCACGGTGTTCTTATTTCAATTTCCAGGAGTGTAGATTTAAGTGTCAGGAAGGCGTTTCTGAAAGTATTTGTATGAAGTTTAGCCATGTACGGAAGTGAAACGTGGACGATAAATAGTGTGGACAAGAAGGAAATAGAAGCTTTCTAAATGTGGTGCTACATAAGAATGCTGAAGATTAGATGGGTATATCACATAACTATTGAGGAGGTATTGAATCGAATTGGAGAGAAGAGGAATTTGTAGCACAACTTGACTAGAAGAAGGGATCGGTTGGTAGGGCATATTTCGAGGCATCAAGGGATCAACAATTTAGTATTGGAGGGCAGCGTGGAGGGACAAATCGTGGAGGGAGACCAGAGATGAATACACTAAACAGATTCAGAAGGATAAAGGTTGCAGTAGGTACTGGGAGATGAAGAAGCTTGCACAGGATAGAGTAGCATGGAGAACTGCATCAAACCAGTCTCTAGACTGAAGACCACAACAACAACAACGCTAAAATTCTAAATATTTATGTGTACAACCGTGCATGAGAGCCAGTCAAATGAAAACGAGATAGAGAGAGAAAAAGTAAATAAACTGTTTATTATTCCAAAAGTAATGCCCGTAACTCTTAATATCTTTATGCCACTGTGAGACAAGAAAGTTAACGCCTTCATTGAAAAATATTTGCGGTTGTTTACGGAACCATGATAGCATCGAGTGTGCGCCTCTTTCTCCGAAGAAAAACGACCGCCTCGAAAGTCTTTCTTTGGGGCCTCCAAAAACATGGAAACAGCATGAGGAGAGGTCTGGCGCGCATGGAGCATATGTAAGGTTTTCCAGCGAAACTTCTGCCGCATAGTCGAAACAGTCTTGACAACGTGTTATTGGGCAACGACCTGCAACAGAAGAATGTCGTCCGTCAACATTGCTGTGCGTCTGCGCTCAAATGAACACTTCAATTTTTGACAAGCGTCCACATAACGCTGTGTGTTAATTGTGGCGCTATGTTGTAAAAAGTCAATGAGCAGTGGGGCTTGAAGTCAAACAGAAAGGTCATCATGGTTTTCCCGGAGCTGGCATGCCTTTTGTTTTCAGTACGGTGCAAAAGTTTCGCTGGGAAACCTTTACACATCCTCTAATCAGTCTCGATCCCTCCCCATGCTATTTCCATATTTTTGGGACGCTGAAACAGGCTATTCGCGGCCACCAATTTGCTTCAGACGACATAACCCTTTTTCTCGAGAATGGATTGACGTATTAAGATGAAGTTTACGCCATATATTAAAGTCTACGAACTCTTGGCGCTGTAAAAAAGTGAAGCTTCCTAGTCAATGCAATCAAAAGATAGGCGGTTTAGTCACATATTTTGACACGCAAACTCATGGCATCAAAACCTACAGGATACTTCTCATTAGTCTAGAATCATGAAATCTGCCAAGAAGCAAGATTTCACACTAACTTATAATCAAAGAAAAAATCTGAAAATCGTTAATTTTTGATTACATGACACCAAAAAAAGATGTCATTTATTATCAGACTGTCCGTCCATCTGTTGAACCCATTTTCGCAGGTGCTGTTACGAGTAACAAGTTGAAAGTTGCGTCGCATACTGAGCTCTATGTTCCCTAGCGGTATAGTAAACGTTAACTTCTAAGTCGGTTCAATCGAAAGATACGGCCATTTATGTCTTATATTTTGATACTCACAAATTCACTTATCAAAAATTCCCGTTAGTCTAGAATGATGGAATTTGTCGAGAAGCAAAGTTTCACTGTACAAGTAAAGGAAAGAAACCTAAGATTGTCAATATGTAACCAAATCCCGCGAAAAAAAGTTATTTGTTATCCAACTATCTGTCTGTCCGTATGGATAGACATATCAAGTTGAAATTTGTATCACATACTAAGTTATATACACACATCAAAAAAAGTTTTGCATCACCAGGGTTCCGAGAAATCCGCAACCTTTACAGAAAATTGGATTAGAGATCAACATAACATCATTTCCGCCATTTTTATTGCTCATGAAAACCACACGTTGCATGTTGTACCACCATACAGCGAGACCATACAGAGGTGGTGCTCCAGATTGCTGTGCATACCGGTACCTCTAATACCCAGTATCACGCCCTGTTGCACTGATGCATGCCTGTATTCGTCGTGGCATATTGTCCACAAGTTCATCAAGGTACTGTTGGTCCAGATTGTCCCGGTCCTCAACAGCGATTCGGCGTAGATCCCTCAGACTGGTTGTTGGGTACCGTTGTCCATAAAATGCCCTTTTCAATATATCCCAGGCATATTCGGTAGGGTTTATGTATAGAGAACAAGGTGGCCACCCTAGCCGAGCGACGTCGTTTTCCTGAAGGGAGTCATTCACAAGATTTCCATGATGTGGGCGCGAATTGTCGTTAATGAAGAGGAATACGCCGCCAATATGCTGCCGATATGGTAGCACTATCGGTCGGAGGACGGCACTCACGTATCGTACCGCCGTTACGCCGCCTACCATGACACCAGCGGCGTACCGTCGGCCCCACATAATGCCACCCCAAAACAGCAGGGAACTTCACACTTGCTGCACTCGCTGGACAGTGTGTCTAAGGCGTTCAGCCTGACCAGGTTGCCTCCAAACACGTTTCCGACAATTGTCTGGATGAAGGCATATGCGACACTCATCGGTGAAGAGAACTTGATGCCAATCCTGAGCGATCCACTCGGCATGTTGTTGGGTCCATCTGTACCGCGCTGCATGATGTCGTGGTTGCACAGATGGACACCGCCATGGACGTCGGGCGTGAAGTTGCGCATCATGCAGACTATTCCACACAGTTTGAGTCGTAACACGATCTCCTGAGGCTACACGAAAAGCATTACTTAACATGGTGGGGTTTCTGTCAGTGTTCCTCCGAGTCATAACCAGTAGTAGCCCTTGGACAGCCTGAGCGAGGCATGTCATCGATCCTGTCTCTTTCTACTTCCTCCATGTCTGAACAACATCGGTTTGATTCACTCCGAGATTCCTGGACACTTCCATTCTTGAGAGCCCTTCCTGGCACAAAGTAACAATGTGTACGTGATCGAACCGCGGTATTGACCATATAGGCATTCTTGAACTACAGACAACACAAGCTGTGTACCTCCTTCCTGGTTGAATGACTGGAACTCATCTGCTGTTGGACCCCCTCCCTCTAATAGGCTGCTCATGCATGGGTTTCCATCTTTGGGCGGGTTTAGTGACATTCTGAACAGTCAAAGGAACTGTGTCTGTGGTAGAACGTCCGCCGTCAACGTCTATCTTCAGCATTTCTGGGAACCGGGGTGATGCAAAACTTTTTTTGATGTGTGTAGTTACTTCTAAGTCAATGCAAACAAAAGATGCGGCCATTTGTATCAAATATTTTTATACTCGCAAACTCACTTATCAAAACCTGTACAGTACATCCCGTTGTCCTAAAATGTCGAATTTTGTCGAGAAGGAAGGTTTCGCCATACAACTGAAGAAAAAAATTGTTAATTTCTAATTACATCACACGAAATATATTTATTTTTTTATTTTTTATCCGACTGTAGAGTTAAAATTAAAACATTTTCGAAAGTCTTGTAACCACTGGGACCGTTATCTTGCCTGTACCAATGTCGACAACAGACAAAAATCGTCGAGATTCTCAGTTCGCGGAGTGGATGAACTGTCTGTATACCCATAATTAAGTTTGCACGGAACCCGCAGTGCGCGAGTCATACTCGCACCAGGGCATTTGTTTTGAATCTGTCGTGTTTTCGCCGGCCTCGGTGGTCTCGCGGTTCTAGGCGCGCAGTCCGGAACCGTGCGACTGCTACGGTCGCAGTTTCGAATCCTGCCTCGGGCATGGATGTGTGTGATGTCCTTAGGTTAGTTAGGTTAAGTAGTTCTAAGTTCTAGGGGACTTATGACCACAGCTGTTGAGTCCCACAGCGGTCAGAGCCATTTTTTTGTCGTGTTTTCATTTGTCTTCGCGTTATAGCACAATTCATGCCATTTTGACGTTAGGTCCATACCACCTTCATGGTGTCACAAATTTTGTCTGCAGCAGTCTAAATGAAGTCAGTTGCAGTAGGAAAGATACGTTACTGTACACATCTTCCACCAAAGGGAGCATGAAAATCATTACATTGAAGAAAATGTCACCAGCAAAACTCCGATAACAACTTGGCCGGGCGTATAGTTCTACCTACAACAAGTTGTTTAGACGTTCGGGAAAGGTCTTTTCGGCTGCAGGGCATTCCTCTTTACGTAGTACGCTACACGGTGTAGTCGCATTAACGTGACCAGCTGTCAAAAGCCTGAATAGCCACCTTTTGCAGCGTGAACGTGCAGGAAGAGACTGAGGTTCTGGAGAGTGCCGGCAGTGATGTGGAACCACGCCGACTACAGTGTAATGGACAGTTGCGGCAGGTTTCACGGTTGAGAACCCATGGCGCGAACAGCCCGATCGAGGTGATCACAAGGATTGTCTATTGGATTTAAACCGGAGGGGTTTGGTGGCATGCGGAGTACGGTGAACTGAACCTGGTGCTCTCAGAGACCACGCACTCAAACTACGCGCTGAGCGTTGAATTGTTCTGCTGGTAGATGCCATCTTGCGTGCGGATATGGTCCGCAAGGGTAGATGCATTCTTGTGTTGATCCATTATGCCTTTCGCAATAGCGAAATCACCTATGGAATGCCACGAAAGTTTTCCGCAGATCGAAATGCTCCCAACACCGACCTCGACCATTCCGACGATTGTTGCAGGGCAGCACATACCAAAGGCCATGTGTCCAATGGAGCATGAAACGTGATTCATCTGAAAATGGCACCTGTCGCCATTCAATGGTCGTCCAGTTTCGGTACTGGCATGCAAACCAGCATTCTTCGCCGACGAATAGCAGTCAGAATAGGTGCATCAACCAGACGTCTACAGCGGAGACCCATACGGTGAACGGTCATTGCGAAGATACTGTTGACAGCCTTGGTTCGTCTGGGCGATAAGTTGCTGACAGTTGGATGTCTATTCGCCCCCACACACTTCTGCATTCATCGTTCACCACTGTCATCTATGGCCCGTGATTCTACCCAGTTGCCTCTGCGCCGGTTGTAGACACCACCATTTTGCCATGCTCGGTATACTTTAGCAGAATTCCTTAACTTCATTGACTTCGTGACCATCAATCCTGATGTTAAGTTTCTCGCTGTTCTCATTTCTACTACTTCTCATTACCTTCATCTTTCTCCGATTTACTCTCAAACCATACTGTGCACTCATTAGACTGTTCATTCCGTTCAGCAGATCATTTAATTCTTCTTCACTTTCACTCAGGATAGTAATGTCATCAGCGAATCGTATCATTGATATCCTTTCACCTTGTATTTTAATTCCACTCCTGAACCTTTCTTTTATTTCCATCATTGCTTCCTCGATGTACAGATTGATGAGTTGGGGCGAAAGGCTACAGCCTTGTCTTACTCCCTTCTTAATACGAGCACTTCGTTCTTGATCGTCCACTCTTATTATTCCCTCTTGGTTGTTGAACATATTGTATATGACCCGTCTCTCCCTATAGCTTACCTCTACTTTTTTCATTATCTCGAACAGCTTGCACCATTTTATATTGTCGAACGCTTTTTCCAGGTCGACAAATCCTATGAACGTGTCTTGATTTTTCATTAGCCTTGCTTCCATTATTAGCCGTAACGTCAGAATTGCCTCTCTCGTGCCTTTACTTTTCCTGAAGCCAAACTGATCGTCACTTAGCGCATTCTCAATTTTCTTTTCCATTCTTCTGTAAATTATTCTTGTAAGCAGCTTCGATGCATGAGCTGTTAAGCTGATTGTGCGATAATTCTCGCATTTGTCAGCTCTTGCCGTCTTCGGAATTGTGTGGATGATGCTTTTCCGAAAGTCAGATGGTATGTCGCCAGACTCATATATTCTACACCAACGTGAATAGTCGTTTTGTTGCCACTTCCCCTAATGATTTTAGAAATTCTGATGGAATGTTATCTATCCCTTCTGCCTTATTTGACCGTTAAGTCCTCCAAAGCTCTTCTAAATTCCGATTCTAATACTGGATCCCCTATCTCTTCTAAGTCTACTCGTGTTTCTTCTTCTATCACATCAGACAAATCTTCACCCTCATAGAGGATTTCAATGTATTCTTTCCACCTATCTGCTCTCTCCTCTGCATTTAACAGTGGAATTCCCGTTGCACTCTTAATGTTACCACCGTTGCTTTTAATGTCACCAAAGGTTATTTTGACTTTCCTGTATGCTGAGTCTGTCCTTCCGACAATCATATCTTTTTCGATGTCTTCACATTTTTCGTGCAGTCATTTCGTCTTAGCTTCCCTGCACCTCCTATTTATTTCATTGCTCAGCGACTTGTATTTCTGTATTCCTGATATTCCCGGAACATGTTTGTACTTCCTCCTTTCATCAATCAACTGAAGTATTTCTTCTGTTACCCATGGTTTCTTCCAGGCTACCTTCTTTGTACCTATGTTTTCCTTCCCAACTTCTGTGATGGCCCTTTTTAGAGATGTCCATTCCTCTTCAACTGTGCTGCCTACTGCGCTATTCCTTATTGCTGTATCTATAGCGTTAGAGCACTTCAAACGTATCTCGTCATTCCTTAGAACTTCCGTATCCCACTTCTTTGCGTATTGATTTTTCCTGACTAATGTCTTGAACTTCAGCCTACCCTTCATCACTACTATATTGTGATCTGAGTCTATACCTGCTCCTGGGTACGCCTTACAATCCAGTATCTGATTTCGGAATCTCTGTCTGACCATGATGTAATCTAATTGAAATCTTCCCGCATATCCCGGCCTTTTCCAAGTATACCTCCTCCTCTTGTGATTCTTGAACAGGGTATTCGTTATTGCTAGCTGAAACTTGTTACAGAACTCAATTACTCTTTCTCCTCTTTCATTCCTTGTCCCAAGCCCATATTCTCCTGTAACCTTTTCTTCTACTCCTTCCCCTACAACTGCATTTCAGTCGCCCATGACTATTAGATTTTCGTCTCCCTTTACACACTGCATTACCCTTTCTATATCCTCATACACTTTCTCTATCTGTTCATATTCAGCTTGCGACGTCGGCATGTATACCTGAACTATCGTTGTCGGTGTTGGTCAGCTGTCGATTCTGATTAGAACAACCCGGTCATTGAGCTGTTCAGAGTAACACACCCTCTGCCCTAACTTCCTATTCATAACGAATCCTACACCTGTTATACCATTTTCTGCTGCTGTTGATATTACCCGATACTCATCTGACCAGAAATCCTTGTCTTCCTTCCACTTCACTTCACTGACCGCTACTATACCTAGATTGAGCCTTTGCATTTCCCTTTTCAGATTTTCTAGTTTCCCTCCCACGTTCAAGCTTCTGACATTCCACGCCCCGACTCGTAGAACATTATCCTTTCGTTGATTATTCAATCTTTTTCTCATGGAACCTCCCCCTTGGCAGTCCCCTCCCGGAGATCCAAATGGGGGACTATTCCAGAATCTTTTGACAATGGACAGATCATCATGACACTTCTTCAACTACAGGCCACATGTTCTGTGGACACACGTTACGTATATAATTTAGGTAACATCTAATTGAGCAACAATATAAATTATCGGCAAATGCAAGCGTCCAAGACCGAAGTCACTGAAACATTAGTGCTGTTAAGAGACGACGGTTTTTAGTTAAAACAGAGCAAATGCTCTTCCGTTATTTTACGTAAATATTGACGTATCCAGGTTGAAATATCTAAATTAAGTCTAATGAAACTAGACATATCTTACTCATATTTTGTAACAATTCATGATTGATCACTAACTGTAATAGTTTAATTAAATCGAAAACCAAACTGACTACGAATTAAAACACATTTTACAGCAAATAAAAAGTACTATAGTTGGCTTTAGTAGGCTGTACCTACGTAAATACTCCGCAGACCACCATACGGTGCAAGGCCGAGGGTACCTTGTGTCACTGCTAGTTATTCCCTGTTCCACGCGCCAGAGAAACGAGGGAAGAACGACTATATGCTTCCGTGTGAGACCTGACTCCTCTTATCTCGTCCCTGCGGTGCTTACAAGAGCTGTTTGTCGGTGGCAGTAGAACCCTTCTTCAGTCTGCCGCAAATGCCGGTTCTACAAGCTTTCAGAGTAATGTTTCCTGAAGAGCAACTCCTCTTCTTTCGGGGATTACCATTGTACTTCAAGGTGCAAGGCGTGCTTCGACGTACGCTTGCAGTGCTCAAGAGTGTGGGTCGGGAAGTCTTCTGCTTGTTATGGATGACCTACAAGTTCCCAGAATTCTCTAAATTAATGGAAGACAAGTTCCAATTAACGTCGCTTTGCATCATTACGCCCCGATATTTAATCGACATGACCGTGGCAAGCACCATCCTACTAATACTGTATTCGAACATTACAGGAGCATTTCCTAATCATCTGCTTTCTTTTTCAGGTTTTGAGCAAGCACCCATTCATCACGGGTTTCAGTGTAGAGGTGTAAAAAGTAGTCTAGAATTTTACGTAACGTCTAATAGGAAGCCGATGTTGGAATGATATAAAAAGGAATCTAAACGTTAATTACTGAGAAGCGATGCGGCGGAAGGTAGTATCTGCTCTCATTGTATTCTTCGCAGCTCTTTAATACTTCATAGAAGTTCTTTGTGCCAAAATCATGATACTTGTATATTCTGACACAATCCTGATTACAACAATAGCTCTACTAGGGAAAAAAAGGGTCTACGAAGCGATTCAGTTAGCCATTCGTCTCTTCAGTGAAACGCTACTGTAACGGCGAAGAGCATATTTGTGCTTTGAATCCTGACCGTGTTTAACTAGTTTCCAGAACAAACATTGCCTTCACTGAGGGACGTTAACTGCTTTCCTTCGCATCATGGAACACAGTTTAATTGCATCAGTTTAATTGCTTCTCAGAACGATATTGACACAAGACCGAAATGGAGCATACAGACACGTGGCTTCAGGGCCGACAAAGAATGGTACGTTTAATCACGAACGTAATGTTCTGCAAAATGTGCCTCCCGCTAAACTGCCTGCTACCAAAAAGAAAGGCAAAAGAAATCCTCCACAGTGAGCAAGACGAGCAGTATAGGAGGAGCGGAGACACTAACTGGCTTCTGAAATGCTTTATGTAAATGCTATGTGATCTAAAGAGTGATTTTTATTAACGTTTATAAACCTCAAGGTGACTTACAGGACTCTGACACTATTCATTTAATACCTCGCCGTACGTGCAGCGGTTGAGACTGTTGCTCTGTCGCACCTGATCATCGTAACCCAAGTCTAGTATTCCACTCGGAGTGGCCCTGGATCCACGTGCGCGACTTTAGCGCGTTCGGTTAATGGTTGGATTCTTGCGTTTGGCAGGCTCTATTTCTTTCATTGAGACACACAATGATGTGCTCACCTTGAGGTAGGATTTATTAGCCTATTTAACGGTCTCGCAGTCCCCGTTACTGTATTGCAAAGTGCAGTACAACAAAAACCTAACGTATCGCATAACGAGTAAATGATCGTTACCAGTAAATATTTACGTTTTCTTTACTGAGTAATGTCTGAATACAAAAAAAAGGACTAAAGGAAAGAAATACAAAATAAGAACAACTCTTATTTGGTTACAGCGAGGATGTATTTTTGTAACTTACGTGTTTACAAAAGAACACATTTACGAAACGTGTTCGGAATTTGCTCCGTTTGCTCTAATGCGTGTACTGCGTCGCTCAATCATCCCTTCACGCCCAAGCCCAACCGCTGCAGGTGCAGCGAGTTACGTCACAAGTTCAATATTACTCATCCATTTTTGAGGCATTTCCCGACATTTGCGAGCACGTGTGTCTTATATTAAATTACTCGTCTCACTTCATCTACGTCGCTTTAGGTATTGTCAACGTTATCACCCTGGAATCAGAAAACAGGAAGAAAAGAGGATGTCTCACGATGCATCGACGAAGGGGTTGTTAGAAATGGAGCATGTGTGGGCTCTGATTCTTGACGGTATCAATTGCGTCCCGAAATTTACGTTTAGCGATAGAGAGCACTGGGTGCACCCTACTGCAAATTGTTGCTCATGTCGGCACCAATGACTCCTGCCGTCTGGGTTCAGAGGTCATCCTCAGTTCGTACAGGCAGTTGGCGGAATTGATGAAGGCGGAAAGCCTCGCTCGCGGGGTAGTATCTGAGCTAACTATTTGTAGTATCGTTCCCAGAACCGATCACGGTCCTCTGGTTTGGAGCCGAGTAGAAGGCTTAAACCAGAGGCTCAGACGATTCTGCGGAGATCTGGGGTGCAAATTTCTCGACCTCCGCTATCGGGTGGAGAAATGTAGGGTCCCCCTGAATAGGTCAGGCGTGCACTACATGCCGGAAGCGGCTACAAGGGTAGCGGAGTACGTGTGGAGTGCACATGGGGTTTTTTTAGGTTAGAGAATTCCCACCCTAGGCCCGACAAGACGCCTCCTGAGACGCGGCAAGGTAGGAGTATGCAAAATGCAACAGGGAATAACAATATTAATGTGCTAATAGTAAACTGTAGGAGCGTCTACAGAAAGGTCCCAGAACTGCTCTCATTAATAAATGGTCACAATGCCCACATAGTACTAGGGACAGAATGTTGGCTGAAACCAGACGTAAACAGTAATGAAATCCTAAACTCAGATTGGAATGTATACTTCAGAGACAGGCTGGACAGTAAAGGGGGAGGCGTGTTTATAGCGATAAGAAGTGCAATAGTATCGAAGAAAATTGACGGAGATCCGAAATGTGAAATGATTTGGGTGAAGGTCACGGTTAAAGCAGGCTCAGACATGGTAACTGGATGTCTCTATAGGCCCCCTGGCTCAGCAGCTGTTGTGGCTGACCACCTAAAGGATAATTTGGAATATATTTCGAGTAGATTTCCCCACCATGTTATAGTTCTGGGTGGAGATTTTAATTTGCCGGTTATAGACTGGGAGACTCAATCGTTCGTAACGGGTAGCACGGACAAAGAATCCAGTGAATTTTTTTAAATTGCTTTATCTGAAAACTACCTTGAGCAGTTAGAGAACCGACTCGTGGCGATAACATATTATACCCGAACTATTTTAAACAGTTAACACAGAACAGGGAATCAGCGATCATAAAGCGGTTACTGCATCGATGATTTCAGCCGTAAATAGAAATATTAAAAAAGGTAGTAAAATTTTTCTGTTTAGCAAAAATGACAAAAAACAGATTTCGGAGTACCTGACGGCTCAACACCAAAGTTTTGTTTTAAGTACAGATAGTGTTGAGGATCAGTGGACAAAGTTCAAAACCATCGTACAATATGCGTTAGATGAGTATGTGCCAAGCAAGATCGTAAGAGATGGAAAAGAGCCACCGTGGTACAACAACCGAGTTAGAAAACTGCTGCGGAAGCAAAAGGAACTTCACAGCAAACATAAACATAGCCAAAGCCTTGCAGACAAACAAAAACTACGCGTAGCGAAATGTAATGTGAGGAGGGCCACCCGAGAGGCGTTCAATGAATTCGAAAGTAAAGTTTTAAGCACTGACTTGGCAAAAAATACTAAGAAATTTTGGTCTTATGTCAAAGCGGTAGGTGGATCAAAACAAAATGTCCAGACACTCTGTGACCAAAATGGTACTGAAACAGAGTATGACAGACTAAAGGCCGAAATACTAAATGTCTTTTTCCAAAGCTGTTTCACAGAGGAAGACTGCACTGTAGTTCCTTCTCTAGATTGTCGCACAGATGACAAAATGGTAGATATCGAAATAGACGACAGAGAAACAATTAAAACCGCTCAAAAGAGGAAAGGCCGCTGGACCTGATGGCATACCAGTTCGATTTTACACAGAGTACACGAAGGAACTTGCCCCCCTTCTTGCAGCGGTGTACCGTAGGTCTCTAGAAGAGCGTAGCGTTCCAAAGGATTGGAAAAGAGCATAGGTCATCCCCGTTTTCAAGAAGGGACGTCGAACAGATGTGCAGAACTATAGACCTATATCTCTAACGTCGATCAGTTGTAGAATTTTGGAACACGTATTATGTTCGAGTATAATGACTTTTCTGGAAACTAGAAATCTACTCTGTAGGAATCAGCATGGGTTTCGAAAAAGACGACTGTGTGAAACGCAGCTCGCACTATTCGTCCACGAGGCTGAGAGGGCCATAGATACGGGTTCCCAGGTAGATGCCACGTTTCTTTACTTCCGCAAGGCGTTCGATACAGTTCCCCACAGTCGTTTAATGAACAATGTAAGAGCATATGGACTATCAGACCAATTGTGTGGTTGGATTGAAGAGTTCCTAGATAACAGAACTCAACATGCCATTCTCAATGGAGAGGAGTCTTCCGAAGTAAGAGTGATTTCAGGTGTGCCGCAGGGGAGTGTCATAGGACCGTTGCTATTCACAATATACATAAATGACCTTGTGGATGACATCGGAAGTTCACTGAGGCTTATTGCGGCTGATGCTGTAGTATATCGAGAGCTTGTAACAATGGAAAATTGTACTGAAATGCAGGAGGATCTGCAGTGAATTGACGCATGGTGCACGGAATGGCAATTCAGTCTCAATGTAGACAAGTGTAATGTGCTGCGAATACATACAAAGAAAGATCCCAAATCATTTAGCTACAATATAGCAGGTCAGCAACTGGAAGCAGTTAATTCCATAAATTATCTGGGAGTAGGCATTAGGAGTGATTTAAAATGGAATGATTATATAAAGTTGATCGTCGATAAAGCAGATGCCAGACTGAGATTCATTGGAAGAATCCTAAGGAAATGCAATGCGAAAACAAAGGAAGTTGGTTACAGTACGCTTGTTCGCCCACTGCTTGAATACTGCTCAGCAGTGTGGGATTCGTACCAGATAGGGTTGACAGAAGAGATAGAAAAGATCCAACGGAGAGCAGCGCGCTTCGTTACAGGATCATTTAGTAATCGCGAAAGCGTTACGGAGATGATAGATAAACTCCAGTGGAAGACTCTGCAGGAGAGACGCTCAGTAGCTCGGTACGGGCTTTTGTTGAAGTTTCGAGAACATACCTTCACCGAGGAGTCAAGTAGTATATTGCTCCCTCCTAAGTATATCTCTCGAAAAGACCATGAGGATAAAATCAGAGAGATTAGAGTCCACACAGAGGCATACCGACAATCCTTCTTTCCACGAACAATACGAGACTGGAATAGAAAGGAGAACCGATAGAGGTACTCAAGGTACCCTCCGCCACACACCGTCAGGTGGCTTGCGGAGTATGGATGTAGATGTAGATGTAGCGACTTTGGAGGATAGCAGGAGTGTACTTGAATCACCGTCCATTAGAATACGATTCTAGCGATTTAACAGCGAGACACCTCACCCATTTCCGGAACTTCTGTCATGCTACTTTTAATATGGTACAGATAGCTCATAGCGAGCAGTTATCGATCATGAAAGCGACAACGCCACACAAAACAGTGTTCTGCTGGACAGGTATACCATTGGAATTCAATTGCTGCAAAAGAATAAATGTCTATGGCTACGTTATTTCTAAACACCACAAGAGACGAATAAATTACAAAGTGATAAACTACCCCAGTTTGATTTTATCATCATTCCGAACACCTGAGTACTTATAAACAAGTGTATCGTAATAAAATGAACACCTACAGCCGTCCTTATGATGTTATTTATTATATGGTGCTTCAGTGCACCATGTTCAGGTCTTAGCTGACGCTGAGGGAGTTAACTCCATCCGTATACACGATTCATCAGTGGCCAACATCTATGAACTGGTTTTCGAAGACTACCTGAAACAACAATGTTGTGTCTCCAACTATCAGCCAGTCTGGTATTTTTGAACGTGTACGGCTAACGGGCTGTAGCCTGCCTCAATATTAACATTGGTCATGTGGAGCACTTTTCAATCACTGTATACATCTATGGAGAAATGTTTGAGCATTGAAAGTACGTCAAAAACGGTTTTCAAATAAGCAGTGAAATAGTGTAATGTTGAATAATAGCTCCGTGAGTGCGCCAGTGATGAAGCTGATGCTTTCGGACGTCAGAATCTCTGTGATATTAACCACAACAACGAGTCACAGCTGCACACAGGCAGAAGACGATCCAGGACATTGATTTCTGACCACTCACTGCCATCCTCCTCCTCCCCCCCCCCAAACACCCCATTACCCACTCCAGCAGCAGAACAAGTGAACGAAAATGTTATAGATCGATTTAGACGAAGAGTTTTCAACTTCATGTAACATCTGAATCCATGAACCCCTGATGATGAGCAAAACATGCTCGAAAACCGGAGCAATGTTTTAAATGAAACACAAAATAAATGTGACTGGTAGCAGAAAAATATAAATAGTTAATTCTTTGAAGACTTGGAGAGCATACCAAAACCGAACAAAGTAGCTGGAGCGGTCAGCCCTTGTTTTTACAATATTATGATGTGTGATATATATCGATGTGACAAAAGTCATGGGATAGCTCCTAATATCGTGTCGGACACTCTTTGACCGGCACAGTGCAGCAACTCGACGTCGCACGGACTCAACGAGTCGTTGGAAGTCCACAGCAGCAATACAGAGCCATGCTGCCTCTACAGTAATCTATAATTGATAAAGTGTTGACAGTGCAGAATTTTGTCCACGAACTGACCTCTCGATTATGTCTCATAAATGATCAGCAAGATGACCTGGGTGGCCAAATCATTCACTCCAATTGTCCAGAATGTTCTTTAAACCAATCGCGAACATCTGCCATCCATAAAAATTCCATCATTTTTTGGGAACATGAAATCCATGAATGGCACTTAATGACTAGTTTAGTCGGAACAGATCCAGTCCATTCCATGTAAACACAGCCCATGTCTTTATGGAGCCACCACCAGCTTGCACAATGCCTTGTTCAGAACTTGGATCCATGGCTTTGTGGGGTCTGTGCCACAATCGGAACCTATCATCAGCTCTTACCAGCTGAAATCCGGAACGCATCTGACCAGACCACGGTTTCGCAGTCCTCTAGGGTCCAACAGATACAGGACAGGAGCTGCAGCAGACGCACGTGCTGTTAGGAAAGCCACTCGTTTCGGTCGTCTGATGACATAGCCTATTAATGCCAAATTTCACCGCAATGTCCTAACGGATACTTTCATCGTACAACCTACATTGATTTTCAAGCTTATTTCAAGCATTGCTGCTTGTCTGTTAGCACTAACAACTCTACGGTAAAGTCGCTGCTTTCGGTCGTTAAGAGAACTCCGGCGGCCACTGCGTTGTCCGTGGTGAGAAGTAATGCAGGAAATTTGCTATTCTCATCACACTCTTGACACTAAGGATGGGAACATTGAATTCTCTTACGATTTTAAAAAATGGAATGTCCCATGGATCTAGCTCCAGCTACAATTCCGTTTTCGAAGTCTGTTGATTCCCGCTGTGCGGCAGTAACCACGTCGGAAATCTTTTCATATGAATCACGTGAGTACAAATGTCAGTCCTGCCAATGCACTGTCCTTTTATACCTTGCACACGCGATAATAACTCCATGTGCATATGCGCATATCGCTATCCCACGACTTTTATAGTCTCAGTGTAAAGTGCACTTGCTTCACTCCTCTGGTACAGGGCTGCTGGTGAGAACGTTATGGGTTATGACATCAGGGTCACGGAACAGCGCGAGGCCGTAGTTCAAGTTCATGGCTCTATTGTAGTCGGACAAAAAGTGTAAAGGGTAACGAGCTCTTAATGGCTCGTGGCGGGCCGAGTCATTGGCTGTGCTTCAGAGCACTTAGCGTCGGCGGGCCTTTTACAGCAAGCCACTGCCTAACACTTCTTCTGTGGAGTAATGCCCCACGTCTGACAAAGTGCAGCTCTGTCTCGTCCACTTGAACAACAGTACGACATGTTTTATGATTCTAGTCTTTGATCATATTGCACATGCGGTTTCCATTTTAGAACACGACCTACTATTCTCCTCCTTTCTTTTCCATCAATAACAAAGAACAGTTTGTTAAATGATTCTTCCGTCACTGTTTGATTTTCTGTTGTAAAAGAATTGGGCCGGAATATTTAGTTACAGCTATTATATTCCCTTTGAACTTTGATAAACTGAAGTAACCATAGGATGCTGCGTGAAGCGTTGCTTTATGGTACGACTGACTGAAACAGGGGTAAAGAACACGACAGAAGCCGAATGGGTAGCCTTAAGGGAACAAATAACAAAGACAGCAGACTATGAAATAGGCAAAAGGACAAGGCTCATTGAAAATCCCTGGATAACGCATGAGTTACAGTGTGTAACTGATGAAAGGAGAAAACACAAAAAAGCATCAAATGAAGCAGGAAAAAGAGAAGATAGACATCTAAGAAATGAGAGTGACTGGATGAACAAACCGACAAAGAGGGAACGCAGGTGGAGGAATGAAAGGCTGTAAAAGAGAGCCTAACTAGGGGAAAGTAGATGCAACGTATACGGAAATAAAAGAAAACTTTGGAGAAAGAAGCATCTGTATCAATATTAATACGTGAGATAGGAAGCTCGTATTAAACAATATCGTCTGAATTATGGAATGAAAATATAAAGGATGTCTAAAAGGGAGACAAACTTGAAGATAGTACACAAATCACAAAAAGTTTTGCATCACCTCTTTTCCAAGCTTTCTGGAACCTGTGCAGAAAATTGGAATACAGATCAATATCAACATCAAAATGTTTCGAATGGCTCTAAACACGACGGCCGGGGTGGCCGAGCGGTTCTAGGCGCTACAGTCTGCAACCGCGTGACCGCTACGGTCGCAGGTTTCGATCCTGCCTCGGGCATGGATGTGTGAGATGTCCTTAGGTTAGTTAGGTTTAAGTAGTTCTATGCAAAAAATAATGGATCTGAGCACTATGGGACCTAACTTCTGACTTCATCAGTCCCCTAGAACTTAGAACTACTTAAAACTAACTAACGTAAGGACATCACAGACATCCATGCCCGAGGCAGGTTTCGAGCTTGCGACCGTAGTAGCAACGCGGTTCCGTACATAAGCGCTTAGAACCGCTCGGCCACAGCGGGCGGCTTATGAACATCATTTCCACCATTTTAATGCTCATGAAAACCACACATGCATGTTATACCACAATACAGCGAGACCTTCAGAGGTGGTGGTCCAGATTGCTGTACACACCGGTACCTCTAACACCCAGTGGCACGCCTTCTTGCAATGATGCATGCCTGTATTCGTCGTGGCATACCATCCACTAGTTCATCATGGCACTGTTGTCCCACAGAGGCATGTTCGATAGGGTTCATGTCTGGAGAATATGCTGGCCACTCTAGTCGAGTATGTCGTTATCCTGAAGGGAGTCATCCACAATACGTGCACGATGGGGGCGCCATTTGTAGTCCATGATGACGAATATCTCGCCAATATGCTGCCAATATGGTTGCACTGTCGGTCTGAGAATAGCGTTCACGTATCGCACAGCCGAAATGGCGCCTTCCATGACCACCAGCTGGATACTGGCCCACATAATGCAACCAAAAACAGCACAGTACCTTACCCTTGCTGCACCTGCTGGACTGTGTGTCTAAGACCTTCAGCCTGACCAGGTTGCCTCCAAACACGTCTCTGACGATCGTCTGATTGAAGGCGTATGCAACTCTCATCGGTGAAGAGAACGTGAGACCAGTCCTGAGCGGTCCATTCGGCATGTTGTGGAGCCCATCTGTACCGGTTTCTTGGTTGTAAAGATGGACCTCGCCATGGGAATCGGGAGTGAAGTTGCGCATCATGCAGCCTATTGCGCACAGTTTGAGTCGTAACACGACGTTCTATGGATGCACGAAAAGCATTATTAAACATGGTAGCGTTGCTGGCAGGGTTCCTCCGAGCCATAATCCGTAAGTAGCGGTCATTAACTGCAGTAGTAGCCCTTGGGCGGCCTGAGCGAAGCATGTCATCGACTCTGTCTCTCTGTATCTCCTCCATGTCAGAACAAGATCGCTTCACTCCGAGACGACTGGTCACTTCCCTTTTTAAGAGCCCTACCTGGCACAAAGTAACAATGCGGACTCGATCGAACCGCGGTATTGACCATCTAGGCATGGTTGAACTACAGACAATACAAGCCGTGTACCTCCTTCCTAGTGGAATGACTGGAATTCATCGACTGTCGGACGCCCTCCGTCTAATAGGCACTGCTCATGCATGGTTGTTTACATCTTTGAGCGGTTTAGTGATATCTCTGAACAGTCATAGGGACTGTGTCTGTGATACAACAGTCAACCTCTGTCTTCAGGAGTTCTGGGAACCAGGGTGATGCAAAACTTATTTTCATGTGTGTATTATAAAAAGAAAGTACATAAAGATTAGATGAGAGATAGGGTTGTGTGAGAAGCACTTAGCACTGATGGCTTGAATCGAAAGAGACTCCATAACGTAGAGGACATTCCCTGAGCATCATTGAGAACTTCCCGGAGGTTTGACCATGCGGAAATTATTGGACGTTGTGTGCAAGATGTATGAGATAAGGGAAATAATCTGAGACTCCAAGAAGAACGTAGTAATGCCCATTCCAATGAAGGCAGATGCTGACAGGTGTGAATATTACCGAAGCATTAGTTTAATACGTCAGCCGGGGAAGATTAGTTGGGTGTCCGGAGAAATGCAGGAACACGCGAGGCAATACCGACCCTGCGACTTATTTTAGAGGAGAGACTGAAAAAAAGAAAATCTACGTTTATAATATTTGTAGATTTATAGAGTGCATTTGAGAATGCCGACTGGACTGCGCTATTTGAAGTTGCGAAGGGGCTGTTCTAAAATACAGGAAGCGAAAAGTTGTCTACAACTTGCAAAGAAAAAAGACTGCTGCTGTAAGAGTCGATAAGACTGAAAGTGAAGTAGTAGGTGAGCAGGAACGAGACAGGGTTGTAGGCGTCTCCCGATGTTATTAAATCTGTATATTGAGCGAAGTGTAAACGCAATCAGTGAGAAATTTAGAAAGGCAATTACAGTTGATGGAGAAGAAATGAAGACATTGCGGTTTTCCGACGATATTGTAATTCTGTGAGAGACGGCAAAGAATCTGGGAGACTGGGAGAGTCGGTGAACGGAGTTAACAGCGTCTTGAAAGGAGGTTATATGATAAATATCAACAAAAGCCAAACAAGGTAATGCGATGTAGTCGACTCAAATCAGGAGGTGCTAATAAAATCACATTTGAAAATGAGACATAAAAGTAGTCGATGGATTTTGTAATTTAGGCAGCAAAGTAAATGATAATGGCCCACGTGGAGAGGATATAAAACTCATGTTAGCAATTGCAAGTAAAGCATTTCTGAAACAGAAAAAATTGTTAATATCGAATACAAATTCAGGATTTTGGGAAAGACGACTTTCCTTTGGCAAAGACGGTGACAAGGCAATGGCCGACTGCCGTCGCTTAACGACCGAGAGTAATGCCGTATGCGTGGAGTGGCCATTGCTAAAATAACGAGCAACACTGCTTGAAGTGATCGCAGAAATCAATGTGGGACGTACGATGAAAGTATTCGTTAGAAGAGTGTGGCGAAATTTGGCGTTTATCCTATGGCAGCAAATGACCGACGCTATTCTTGGCTAATAGGACGACATCGCCTGCTGCGTCTCTCCTAGGCTGGTGACCAAGCCGTTTGGACCCTAGGCGACTGGAAAACAGTGGCCTGGTTCGGATGAGTCCCGATTTCAGTCGGTAAGAGCTGACGGTAAGTTTCGAGTGCGTCGCAGGCCTCACAAAGCTATGGACTCAAGTTGTCAACAAAGCACTGTGCAAGCTGGTGGTGCCTCCAGAATGGTGTGGACAGAGTTTACAGAAAATGACTGGGTCCTCCGAAAGTTCGGCTACTTGGACACCATCTTCAGCCTTTCATGGACTTCACGTTCCCAAACTATGATGGACTTTTTACGGATGACAATGCACCACGTTATCGGGGCACAATTATTTTCAGTTGGTTTGAAGGACGTTCTGAAAATGAGAACGAAAGGTTTGGCCCCCAGATCGCCCGACGTGGATCCCATTGAACATTTGTTGAGGTAATCGAGAGACCAGTTCGTGCACAAAACACTTTCGAAATAATGAAAGGCTATAGAGGCAGCAGGACTCAATATTTCTGCACGGAACATCCATCGACTTGTTGATTCCATGCCATGTCGAGCTGCTGCGCTACACTGAGCAAAAGAAGGTCCGACACGATAAGAGGAAGTATGTATCTCATGACTTTTGTCGCCTCAGTATAATTTCAAACGTCTTTTTTATTGCTGAAATCTATATTTATTTAATTTCCAGACGTGTTATGCTTTTATGTTAAGGCGTCTTCAATGGATTTAATCTGGAATTCCAATTACTCAGCCTGCCGCTGTGGTCCAGAGGTCCTAGGCGATTCCGTCCGGAACAGCGCTGCTGCTACGGTTGCAGGTTCGAATCCTGGCTCGGGCATGGATGTGTGTGTTGTCCTTAGGTTAGTTAGGTTTAAGTAGTCTAGGAGACTGATGACCTCAGATGTTAAGTCCCATGTTGCTCAGAGCTATTTGAACCATTTTGAACAATTCGTTGTTTTTCCGGCAGGAATTTGCGTTCGCTCTCATCCGGTAATGGATGAGAGGAAACGCAGATTTCGGTCGGGAAGACGAATAACTGTAAGCAATCCCAAATTAAATCCACTGAATCCAACTTGCTCTAAAAGACAAAATGCGTTTGAAAAATAGATGAATTTAAACTGCACCCAGAAAAAGTCATTTCAATTCATGAAACAAATATTTACATACTGGCTGCGCCTAACGGCCACGCAGTCGCACTTGTTTCGTTACTTTTGTTGCTGTTCTGTAAATTAAAACCTTGTGTATATATGGGTTAAGATTCTAGGACGGTACTGGGACCTTTTCCCGCCCCTTACGCCTTCTTTCACCTCTGTCAGTTCCAAAACCGGAAGAAAGCTGGGATATACTATCTCCAATAATGCCTATTAAAGCCCCGCCGTGTTCTAACCAGTCTTCAGAATGAATATAGATTTACGTCAAAATGAAATTCTGATGTATACTAGTTTTTGAAAGAGTGGAGAACGAAAATCAATTTTTTTTTCTCTGCGGCAGTTACTAGTATCTTTGACTCAACGGCCATTTGCCAATAAAATTTTCCCTTTTGATGTAAATGACCCTAACTTATAATATTTAATGCATTGGAAAATACGCATTTCATTGTTGTTAGTTATCTTTCCTGTTTTCCAAATCGAAACATACAATATTTTTATTACTTCAAAATCAATCACTATCTTCAAACTTTTCCATACTGCTCTTGGAAAACAAAATGGCTTATGTCCTAAAAAACACAAAGCCAGTTTTGTGGATTCACAATCGTAAGAGATAGCAGTATATTTTAGTTATAAAATACTCTTCTTCTCTGGATTTATAATCCCCCTGAAGCACACACAAACACATTAGTTTTTACAGAAATTTCGATGCACATATATCAGAAACTTATAACAACAACAGAAGCAGTCAGCTCGATGAACCCGTAAGAAATTTACGTGCTTCCTAAAGAACCAGAGAGGCTGGAGATTCCGACTGAGTTGGTGCGAAATCCTCGCGTCTAGAAAAGCCGTCCCGTCAACAGTCCTAATGAAAGAGGGTCGTAAAAGTGGGAAAAGAGTTTATAATGCGGGTATATGCAGGAAAGACCAAAGTGGGTGAAGAACCAACAAGCACGGGGACTTCATCACAATATTATTGGAAGGATTATTGGAAGGATCGGGCTTGGAACAAGTAATATCGTTTAGGAACTTAAGGAGATTGATGGCAGAAATTAAAGATGAACGGAGTAAATCAGAAGCAAAATTTCTACTGGGAAAAAAACTTCTGAAAATACGAAGAGTTTTGTGACACAAAGGGAGTTACGATAGAAGTGATAAAAATACCAGCAAAATCTTTTGTCTCGATGTGGAAATTGAGTGGCTGTGAAATATGGACGGGAAAAAGAGAAAAATAGTAAAATATTTTGATGTTTGAGAGTTGAGGTTGCCGAGAAAAAATGCTAAAAGTGACCGGTAGGACAGAAGGAGAAATAAAGAAGTGCTACTCAAAATAAAAGAGGAAATTAATGAAAACGATAAGAGTGGAGAGAAAACATCTTAGCCGTGGCGTATCTTCGGATGAAACTGCCTGTGGTGTGCCACTATTGAAGGGAAGATTGTAGGGAATACAAGGAGAGAAAGAAGACGAACGACGTGGATAACGAACGAAGTAGAGATAGGATAAAAAAGCGAAGAGCGTCCAATCGATAGCTCTTTTTGTAGGGCAGACGTAACAAAAGAGAAGAAGAGGAAGAAGAAGAAGACCATTATGATCAGTTCTCAGCTATTAAGTTCTCTAATGTCCTTGCACAATATTTTTAGTCCTCAGATTATAACGGAACTGGTCAGTGATAAACTTTTATTCCTAGTGTAGAATACGATACATACAATAAATTCACTACCGGATCCTGTAACATCTTTCGCGCATAATTATTTCATGACGTTGAATTGCATCCACACACGTATTAAGGTATTGTGTTATTGTGTGCGAATGTAAAAATATATTGTACAACAATTATTTTGAATGAAATATGCTAAAACAAAAAAGTGTAAAAATTGTTTTGAATTTATGATAAAACGTTAACATTAATTCTGCTTTCGCTGCCAGTTCCTTGCTGTAGTTGTGACTGTGGTTGTGTCTTGCACAATCGTCTCCGCTCTACATCACCGTGGCACTTTCTACGTTCCAGGTGAGTATGTGTGTCATATGGATGGTGTGTCCACGTTATTATGGATGAATAAATTATAAAGACACATACTGTTACGAAATTGAAGTTAAAATGAGACACTACATTGCAGAAATATTCTATTTTGTTAATGAATATCCGATATTTGTCCGCACAGCTTTCGGCTTTTATATTGAAGTCATTGTGCCGTGGCGAAGCGATGTCAAATTATGCATAAAAGCACACTAATAACTGGAACGGGTATTCACTAACTCGGTACACAGTTGGGGAGCGGCAGCTCTTCATAATATGGAGTAGCTAACAATATTTTATTTTGACACGCATGTTGTGGCGAGGACTTCCGATAGACATATTTCGGTACATCGTCCCTAATGCCCCCGTTGTCGATGGGACTTTAAACCGTAATCTTCTTTCTTCTTATTTCGTTACAGTTCTCTGTAATTATTTTACGATTTTTTTACGCTAACTATGCAGTTCGTCGCGAATAGCCCAACTATGCCTTAGACTTTATTTTTTGTCAGTGACATAATTGATACCGAGAAATAATTCTAGTCTTCTTATTGTAAGCTAAGACCTTGCTCTTTTCTCTTCTTTTCCTCCCTGGGTACCAACTCTGTGTGGTTCGGCTGTAAAGAACCAACCAGCCCTCTTTGCTCGTTAGGAAAGAACAAAAATTCGAAAGAATACTGTAACTGGCTATAAAACAATTAAAAATTATTGTAGTACCTATACCAGCCTCTGATTCCAAGAACTTTTCATTTTATTTGATAACAGTATAATGATAATCTTCATATCGGTCTATGTCAATAGAACTGTATAGAAAAATCATAAGATTTCTGCTAAGATAGACAGCGTTAGAGAATGATTAAAAAGAGTTAATACAAACTGATATGAAGGTGACAGAATATTGCAATCTTTGAAAGCAAGAACTTTTTATTTTGCTTAAGAAGAAGTTTCAATTGTTAGTTGTCATCTTCAGATGTGTCTGTGTTAATAGAATTATATAAAAAAGATACCAAAATTTCTGGCAAATTTGATAGCGTTAGAGAATAAAATATTCTGTTACTACAGAGTGATCTGAATTATCCTTTAGAGACAGAAATTGCTTGTAATATAACATTAAAAACAGTTCTATGATATCCGTCTTGTATAAAGAGTACAATTTCAAGTGTCTTGATCGCTGTTTTCTCATGGTGCTGAAATCACATTTCACTAAAGAAACAGTACAGTATAATACATAGTGCGAGGAAGGCAATATACAGTGTCAGAAGCCCTCACTGTATGAGACCCTACAGACAGCTTTGGAATCTAACCCAGGACATCAACGTGAGGCCTGCTGATGAGAAACCTTACGACGCCACCTGCCCCTCCCCTGATAAATACTGGCGATGCAAATTTCTTTCGTCATCAGGTTTTGAACGCTATTACGAAGTGTTGCGTTAGAGACCAGAACTTTTGAGGCAGAAATGGTTCAAATGAGCACTATGGGAGCTAACATCTGAGGTCATCAGTTTCCTAGAACTTAGAACTACTTAAACCTAACTAACCTAAGGACATCACACACATCGACGCCCGAGGCAGGATTCGAACCTGCTACGCTAGCGGTCGCGCGGTTCCAGACTGAAGCGCCTAGAACCGCTCGGTCACAATGGCTGGGCTTTGAGGCAGAAATTGCTGCGACTGGACACTGTGCTCCAAAATCAGACCCGTCGAAACAGATACGAACTTAGTCGTTTGTTAAGGTATAGATACGGTGCCGCTCACTGGAGAAAGAGAAGGCAAAAGCATTACTAAACGGCTAATTTGCTACAAAGACTCTGTTACACATTGCCTATCCAACGGCTTTCAGAGGCTCCAAAAATTTGGTTTTCAATATTTATTACTATTATTGACCGAATTTAAATATTTAAAGTGTTGCCATCTACTCAATAACAGCTATAACCATACTTAAGATTTAACAGAATAAGCCAAGTACTACAGTCAGAAACTGTATATACGTAAGTCTGCACGCATATCACCCACACTGTAGTCATCCAGTAATTGAGGTAGAGCAATCAGCGTCTTCCAGCGAACTGTACACAGAGTTTCAGACCTTTTCTAAGTTTTTCCTCACTTAGATACTTAACACATTAATTCACTTGCAAAGTAATCAGACGTCTGAAGCTGTTTTACACATGAGAGTTCAATTCTTTAAGGGGATGTTTACTATCTTTGGCCCGAAAAAAGCATGTCTTTTGAGAATTTTTTTCTCGTGTTTTGTTATAAATATCAATTTCAAATTTGGTCTAAATGTTTATTGATATTTCCTCTGCAAACTGGAATTTTTTCGACGGGAAATGTAGAAGAGCAAAGGCGAAGTGCCGTCGGAACGAAACAAAATTTCGATGTAGACCTCCACGCGCGGTATTTCACAGGTCAGCCGGCTAGTCTGAAACCAAAATTGATTTGACGTTAGGGAATTATATAAGATGCTTTAGGAGTTGTACTTCGCTTAAGTTATTTGGACCGTAGGAAACAAAATGGCGGCCATTTGAAAAAATAGGGTTTTTTCATCGATTTTTCGTCTTTGTCGGCCAAGTAAAAATATTTATAGTTGATGTATCGGAATAAAAGTGGTACAGCTCTCAGAAAATTTAGTTAGCTTCGTCGGAAACTAAGAGTCATGCTTATCGGTTCAGTAGATTTGAAGTTATCATATCGCGCGAAAAAAAAACGTCATTTCGAGAAAACGCGTTTGAAGTTTCGACTACATATAAATGCAATATTCCGGGTCCATAAACTAGTCCTTCCTCTTCCTCATAGAGATATGGTCCATCCTGAGCTGCTCCAGAGCCGCTCGTACGGCCGGTGACAAGCGATTTTCGGCCGTTTGAATCCGGTGGTCGTCCGAATGCTTGGCGAAGTGCGTCGAATAGATGGTGACGAAGATCGTTGTCATGGTCTTCAGAATTGCTGAATACCCTTTGTTGAAGCTGCTCACTGCCAGGGAAGTCGCAGTCTCCTCAGTCTTCGCACCAGAATGCAAATGCTTGGGGGCTAACTTACGAACACACGCGTTCAAACTTTCTTTTGAATTTTGTTTGTTTCCCCCCAATCACTGGTACAAAACTCTTCCTCCGAAAGAAAAACACTGGTGCGTGTAAAAGGCCGATTTCAGGAAGGTTTTTTGTTCAACCGCAAATAACTAACATTTCCGTTCCGTATTCGGAAAAACCGTTTCAGGAGTGGATTCTTAACACTTTTATGGACCCGAAAATGCAATTTTAAAAATAGTGATTTTTTTGAACCAAAGATAGTAAACCTCCCTTTAAGGAACTGGGGTGCACGTTTTGTTGGTGACAGTAGAAACAATGAGACGCTGCACTCGAGTAGCCGTGCATTCCGCTTGCTGTAGAATACATACCTCAGAGGGACTGCGACGCCAGCGCAGAGTCAATAATTAGTGCGAGCGCTGTGAACGGTAATGAACGCTATTCTGGCGGCTCGTACCCTGGAGACAGGGCCTGAAGTAAACACAAGCAGCGATTCGCGGCTACTGGCAGCTGTGGGACCTCGTGCTCGCAATACTGGTGTGACGTCAGGGACGACGCAGAGTTGGGAGCCAAGAACGGAAGTGGGTCAGTGCCGCCTGTGGGTAGCTGCCTCTGCGCTGGATCAGCTGTTTGGCTGCGGGCCGCGGATTCCTGGAGGCGGGCGAGCAGCCGCACTTATCTCACCTTCCCGTCCCGTCGTCGTTATCGCGCCCTTCCACTCTCTCCGCTCCAGGCTTTTCCCGGAACGCTGACCTGAGACTCGCTGCCGACGGAGTGTGGCAAGCAGCAGATGCGCCCACACTCGACCCTCTCCCATGGACGTTGCAGCAACGCGGCGCAAACCACTCGTGAGAAAAACAGCTCACTCTCTTCACACGTCGTGTTTTGCAAGTAGCAGGCGCAGGCGAGTAGGTTGATTCTCGAAAGGAGCTCAAAACTACGCCGTACTATCGATTAAATCGTTGATTGGCACTGATAAATCTACAGCGACAGCACGAAATATGGAAACAACGCTAGAAATGCATACGTGAACCTAAAAACAGATGCTAGTCAAGCCTGAGGGTGACACTGTTGTATTTGAGCACGAACGGTGCCTGGCCAGTGCCCTCATTTGACCAGTGCCGTCAATACGTTGCAAGTGTCAGTCGTGGCCACAACTCTTTCTCTGTAGTTGCGAGAGCATTATGCGGGAGCTAAATGAATTCGGAGTAGGTATTAAAATCCATGGAGAAGAAATAAAAACTTTAAGGTTCACCGATGACATTGTAATTCTGTCAGAGACAGCAGAGTACTTGGAAGAGCAGTTGAACGGAATGGACAGTGTCTTGAAAGGAGGATATAATAAAAAAAGTCAACAAAAGCAAAACGAGGATAATGTAATGTAGTCAAATTAAATCAGGTGATGCTGAGGGAATTAGATTAGGAAATGAGACACTTACAGTAGTAAAGGAATTTTGCTAATTGAGGAGCAAAATAATTGTTGATGGTCGAAGTAGATAGGATATAAAATCCAGACTCGCAATGGCAAGGTAAACGTTTCTGAAGAAGAGAAATTTGTTAACATCGAGTATAGATTTAAGTGTCAGGGAGTCGTTTCTGAAAGTATTTGTATGAAGTGTAGCCATTTATGGAAGTCAAACATGGACGATAAATAGTTTGGACAAGAAGAGAATAGAAGATTTCGAAATGTGGTGCTACATAAGAATGCTGAAGATTAGATGGGTAGATCACATAACTAATGAGGAGGTATTAAATAGAATTGGGGAGAAGAGGAGCTTCTGGTACAACTTGACTAGAAGAAGGGATCGGTTACAAGGACATGTTCTGAAGCATCAAGGAATCACGAATTTAGTACTGGAGGGCAGCGTGGAGGTTCAAAATCGTAGAGGGACACCACGAAATGAATACACTAAGCAGATTCTGAAGGATGTAGGCTGCAGTACGTACTGGGAGATGAAGCAGCTTGCACAGGATAGAGTAGCATGGAGAGCTGCATCAAACCAGTCTCATGGCTGGGTGTTGTGTGATGTCCTTAGGTTAGTTAGGTTTAAGCAGTTCTAAGTTCTAGGGGACTGATGACCATAGATGTTAAGTCCCATAGTGCTCAGAGCTATTTGAACCAATCAAACCAGTCTCAGGACTGAGGACCACAACAACAACAAATGAATTCGAACGCAGGCAAATTGTGGGTGCTTATACGGTGGATGCTTCTGTATGATGTTCCTTGAGGGATTAGTACTCAGGGCTGCAATGAGGTAGCATTTGTCACCTGTGGATTTACTTATCCTTTATCGCCTGACATAAACGGTGATAAATTCTTATTTATGGTTTCTTCCGTCGCTTCTTGGTACAACAATTCCATAGTGTGTGTTGAATAAGGCGGTTTTTTGTTCTGCTGATTTTTTATTTGTTTGAACTAGTTTTCGGCTTATTAGGCCATCTTCAGATAACTACTGGCTATTGTTTACAAGGAGCTTGAGTTCTTACGAACCAGGCACTCTGACAGAGCTACTATACAGATCAGGTGTCAAACCTAGTACAAGAGGAAGACATAAAGCTTGCCACGTAAATTTGTCTGAAACAAAATTATTTCCAATTTGAAGGAACTCTTTACAAATAACTAGAAGGATTAGCAATGGTGTCCCCTCTCAGTCCCCTCTTAGCTGATGGACAATTTCTAAAAACAGTTCCTCAGTAATAATATTTGGTACAGATATGTAGATGATGTTCTGTGTATGTGGGCAGGTACCAACAGACAACTGAACACATGCCTAGAACATCTAAATCCACAACACAAAAAAACATACAATTCACCTTGGAGCTAGGTGAAAAACCCATTAACTTTTAGACCTCAACATAGATATCACCACAAATACGCATACTTTCAAAATTTACAGAAAACCGACAACAGACACAGTAATACCTTCACGTTCACAACACCCAATAACACACAGACATGCAGCCTTCCATTCCATGGTACATCGCCTCACATTCATAACAATGTCAAAACATAATTTCCAAACAGAAGTAGACACCATTAAATATATTGCATATAACAATGGCTACAACCCCGAATTAGTTTACAAAATCCTGCACAAGAAACAAAGAAGGAAAATATTGCCCTATGTTTGTGCCCCCTCTGCAATAAAAATCACACCAAAATGCAATTGCTGTACTATTCCATATCTAGGTAAGCTATCAGACAAACTAGCCAAAACACTGAAATCCCAAAACTATACAAATTCTTTTTATGTAAGAGGCACTACAGCTAATCTGCCGGCCGCGGTGGTCTCGCCGTTCTAGGCGCGCAGTCCGGAACCGTGCGACTGCTACGGTCACAGGTTCGAATCCTGCCTCGGGCATGGATGTGTGTGACGTCCTTAGGTTGGTTAGGTTTAAGTGGTTCTAAGTTCTAGGGGACTGATGACCACAGCAGTTGATTCCCATAGTGCTCAGAGCCATTTGAACCATTTTTGAACAGCTAATCTTCTATTCAACAGCAAGGACAAAACAGAGAAACTAAGCAACAGTGGGGTCTATGAAATAACCAGCACTGACTGCTCATATGGCTCTGAGCACTATGGGACTCAATTGCTGTGGTCATCAGTCCCCTAGAACGTAGAACTACTTAAACATAACTAACCTAAGGACATCACACACATCCATGCCCGAGGCAGGATTTGAACCTGCGACCGTAGCAGTCGCACGGTTCCGGACTGCGCGCCTAGAACCGCAAGACCACCGCGGCCGGCCGCACTGACTGCAATGAACTGTACATTGGTCAAACGGGCCTGGCCATAGCAACAAGGCTGACTGAACATGAACGCAGTTGGAGATTAAATAAATCAGGCGCCACGATTGCTGAACATGTGCTCAAAGAACAACACAAATATCTGACGCACATAGAAGCTCTACATATCGCTAACAAAGCCAAAATACTCAGCCTACTAGAAGCACTTGAAATTAACAAACACTTAGCCATAAATCCCCAGCTGGTTCTAAACGAGCAATTGCAACTGAGCCCTTCACCATTCTTAAACTTCACACAATACAATAAACCTGCTACTAACCACGAAGTGTCCTAATAGTAAACAAATTGACACCCCGATATTATGTAATATCCCTTATGTGTTTACATTCCTAACTCTAACACAACTGTTACAATGTAATACTTGGTATTTATTAATACAATAACGTAAAAAAAATTTAATAACAAAATGTAACCCCCAAAGAAAACATCGCTGTTGTCCAACCAACAATTAGTGTCCAGTGCAACTGTTCACGACAAACACAAAAAAATGTGATTTTGTGATAATGTATGTGGTGTCACCGCCAGAAACCACACTTGCTAGGTGGTAGCCTTAAAATCGGCCGCGGTCCGGTAGTATACGTCGGACCCGCGTGTCGCCACTATCAGTGATTGCAGACCGAGCGCCGCCACACGGCAGGTCTAGAGAGACTTCCTAGCACTCGCCCCAGTTGTACAGCCGACTTTGCTAGCGATGGTTCACTGACTTCCACGCTCTCATTTGCCGAGACGATAGTTAGTATAGTCTTCAGCTACGTTATTTGCTACGACCTAGCAAGGCGCCAGTATCCGTACTATTGATACTGTGAATCATGTACCATAAAGAGCGACGTTCTCCATTAATGGATTAAAGTTAAGTATTCCACCAGCTACGTCCGTTTTTCTCAATTCTCATTCCCTTGTCATATTCCAGACCTCACGCCAGCCTGCGTGAGCTAGAACGCGTGCATTTCGGCCTCCTTTAACCATACGGTTGGCTCTCCTGCCAACCACAACAATGTATATTCTAACTAATTCTAATTATTGTCATGCATGGTAAGGACAAGCCATAAAATGTGATTTATCATGTTAGAGAACAGTTGTACAGAACAAAAAGTCAAACGACCCGTTTGACAATTCCAGAGACAATAACACAACTAAAGATCATATGCAAGTGTATTGTATCTTAGTCAAGAATGTTTGGTTCGTAAGAACTCAAGCTCATTATAAACAATAGCCAGTAGTTATTTGAAGATGGCATAATAAGCCAAAAACTAGTTCATAAAAATAAAAAATCAGCACAACAAAAACCCGCCTAAATGTTATTCAACCTACTTAATGATAAATTTGATTCGCACCTAATATTTCCAACATTACGAAGTGTAAAATCAATATGGGAGTCGTTAGTAAGAAAATTTCCTGCTAGTGAGCTAATACATGGTCACAAACGTAGTTCCTTGTTACGCCCAGTTTAACTGATAATAAGCCGCAGAGTGCTTCTTCAAAAGAAGAATGAACATTGCAGATAATATAAATATAAAATATGTTAATTATTTCTGTTGATAGTGCAAGTGTGAATAGGTTACGCGACGTGACGAAAATGGAATGCAATAGATATATTATTTACTCATTTTTGTTCGCTAGATCATACACACGTTCGAGAACTCTTCCTTTAGAAAGAAACCACAACCTTCGTACCGGCCTTGAAGGCGCAACGGTGCCGACCGGCTTCCGTGTCATCTTCTGCCCTTAGGCGTCACCGGATCCCGATACGGAGGGGCATTTCGTCAGCACACCACTCTCCCAACAGTTGTCAGTTTTCGTGACCTGTGTCGCCACTTCTTAATCAAGTAGCACCTCAGTTGGCTGAGACGTACTATAATGACTTCATGGAGATGGCACGGATCCAAGGCAGATCAAGTTCTGGCTGAACGTGTAATGAATTTCTTGGAAGAGATTACAGAAGAGCACGAAGAAGATTCGCAATTTGAGACTGTGCTGCGGATGATGTAGCTACTGTTTCTACAGTTTCAGAAAATACTGCAGTACCTGATAGCAAAGCGGGCAACACTGTGGCAAGTGGACCAGTGGGTGAAAAGACTGGTACAGAAGCAGCAGGGAAGGTACACTGTTTACCTGTGCTTGAAGCAGTATTTCATGAAAGTCGTGAAACTGACTCTGATACTTTACAAATATGCATTTATATACATCGTCTAAAGTTGGAACTTCATGGCAGATTAAAACTGTGTGCCAGACCGAAATTCGAACTCGGTACCTTTGCCAAAGGTCCGGAGTTCGAGTCTCGGTCCGCCACACAGTTTTAATCTTCCAGGAAGTTACATATCAGCACACACTCCGCTGCAGAGTGAGAATCTCAATATCGTCTAAAGTTGTTTGTGAGTCCCTGGCCTTTCGGAGATAGGAGAGGAAGTCAAAAATTAAAGGAACTTTTGCAGTTTCCTGCCTTACGGCTTGGTAATAATGCTAGTGTCCAGTGCTGTAATATTGTCGTCTGCAACAATTCTATACAACGTCTCACTCTTATTCCCGCGTTATTCGTTGTATTGCAGCAGACCGTAAAAACTTGACAGTTCCGTTGTCGGTCCACACCAAGGAGAAAATATGGACAGTGATTCGCTTTCTATTTACCGATGGTGTTAAGCCTGCAGAAATTATTTATCAAATGTAAGCGCAGACTGGTGACAGCTGTTTATCGCGAAGCAAGAAGTACGAATGGATAAAGCGCTTCAAACAGTAAATAACTTCTCTATGTGGCGAGGGAAGATCGGACAGGCCATCGGCGTCAGCAACTGAGTAAAATTTGGAAGTCGCTGAGGGATGGCGATGAAAAGCAGAGAAATCGCTGTGAATGAAATCGTGAGTACTTCACATTGGTTCATCCTCTTCCACCTTGTGCGGCAGGCTGAATTTTCGGAAAGTGTGTGCAAGGTGGGTACCGAAAGAATTGTCAGCGAAACGTAGCGTGCAAAGGGTGGACACCTCTCGTAAACATTTGGCACATCGCGAAGGAGATGGACTCTTACAGCAAATCGTTACTTTAGACGAAACATGCCTGCATCTTGACGAACCGGAAAGTAAGTCTGCGAGAATGATTTGGAAACACCAATCATAACCCCAAGTTAAGAAATGATAACGTCAGCCATCAGCTGGTAATATTATGCGAACGCTATTCTGGGACATGGAAGGTGTTCATTTCACCCCAAGAGGTGAAACTGTGAACAGTGAGAACTATTGTGATGTAATGCGAATCAAACTGAAACTTGGGATTAGATCCAAACGTCGCGGAAAATTGAGAAAAGGTGTCATCCGGCAGGAAGATAAAGCTCGGCCACATTGTGCCAAAAGGACGGCCGATACAGTAAAGGAGTTGGGATTCGAATTGCTGGAGCACCCGCCATACAGTCCAAACCTGGCTCCTGGCGTTTTCCATATGTTTGGACCATCGAAGGACGCGCTCACGGAAAGATTTGCAACCGATGCAGAAGTCACTCATGCGGCGCAAAATTGGTTACAGGTAAACCAAAAAACTTTTTCCCTTACGGAATCTAGAAACATGTGAAGTGCTAAGCAAAGTGCGTTGAAGTGCAGGGAAGTTATGGAGAAAAATGGTGTGTGTTTCAGTTTTCTATCATTATAATAAATGTTCCTTTTCTCAAAAGTCCATTTTTTTTACTTCCCCTCGTATGTTCCTCCTGAGGCCATATGTTTTCCTACAGAATTTGATATTGTTGATTTCCTACCGATTTTTTCAAGCTTTCTGCTCCTGATTGATTGACATGAATCATTACCACTCAGTAAATCATGGTGGATCTATAAATCCGTAACAGATAACGCAGTTTTATTGATTACAAAATCCGAAGCGCACTATTGGCATGTATTTCATTGCCGTGCTAGTTAAAACACTTTGTCACTTAAAGTGTTAACTATCGAGAGGCAGTCATAGACGCGATATACTCGTATATACTGACGCAAGCCTGCTAAAAACTGTGTGACAGGACTTCATTCCCGACTGCATTTTGATAGATGATGTAACTGTCCCAGTGACTGCACAGTACTGGCTAAGTTCTATCCACGTGCGACAGCGCACATTGATGAGTAGTTTCGTTACCATATGAATTAGTTACAGACTGTTTATGCCTGAATAGATACCATACAGGAACGGCATGTGAGTAAGTGTGAATTTATTTGGGTGATCATAGCAGAAGACTTTATTTGGTGGTCTGTTAGTGTTCTGTGCTCTTAAAGTAATAAAAAATGCACTTTTGTTGACTGGTAACAAACGTGTTACGGTGCTTCTCGCTACAACCATCGCCAAAGGCGTTCCTAAATGTGCAGCTTCACTATTCGGACTTTGACAAGACCGTCAGACGATAAAACCTAGTGGCTATCCTCTTGTTTAACAGTTTCCTTATATTACATTTCGTAACTATCCTTTGTCTTTCAACAGGATCTTATTTACTCATTTCCATGCACAATCTGTGGCACGACGTGGAAATGAAAAGGAGGTGCTAAGGTAATAAAGGAGTCCACACTGTGAAGGAGAATCCCTGTCACAGCCAACCAAGAAAACCGAGAAGTCTCACAGCGGGCGTGGTAGTAATTTTCATTTTACTGATTGTGATCGTGAAATCCGGTTGGATAAAATTAGAGAACCTGTACTCGGGGAAGAGTATAAAACACTTCTGCGGCCAGCACCGTGAATGGCGCGTAGGGATCAGGAAAATATGACAAGATAGATTAGGGCATGTACTGAAGGGGTGTGAAATTGTTCCTTCCATCAGTAAGAAGGTGAAATAGGCAGAAAATCACCAGCTCCGTTCCTCGGTCACTGTAAACCGATGTGACAAAAGTCATGGGACATCGTGTCGGACTTCCTTTTGCCCATCGTAGAGCACCAACTAGACTCGCAATGATCACCACGAGTCGTTAGAAGTCCCCTGGAGAAATATTGAGCCATGCTGACTACACAGACGTCAATAATTGAGAAAGTGTTGCCGTTGCAGGATTTTGTCACGAACTGACATCTCTATTATATCCCTTAAATGTCGGGCGACCTGTTTGATCTCTGCTTGAATTGTCCAGAATGTTTTTCAAACAACTCGCGAAGAATCGTGACCCACTGAGATGGCGCATTGTGATCCATAAAACTGCCATCGTTGATCGGGAACAAGAAGTTCATGAATGGCTGAAAACGGGCTCCACGTAGCCGAAAATAACCATTTAAAGTCAACTGTAGTTTCAATTGGACCAGGGGACCCAGTCTATTACATGTAGACACAGCCCACACCACTATGGAGTCACTACCAGCTTGCTCGGTGTCCTGATGACAGTTTGGGTCCAGGGCTTCGTGGGGTCTGTGCCACACTCGAAACCTGCCGTCATCCCTTACAAACTGAAATCGGGACTCATCTGACCAGGACACGGTTTTCCATTTGTGAAGGGTCCAACTAATATGGTCACAAGCCCAGAATATGTCGTACTGTTAGTAGAGGTTGTCACGCCAGTGGTCTTCAGCTAAGACCATTAACCCCAAATTTCGTTCGTCGTACGTCTCACATTGATTTCTGCGGTTATTTCACGAAGTGTCACTTGTCTGTTACCACTGAAAACTCTACCCAAACGCCGCCGGCCACTACGCTGTTCATGGCGAGAGGTAATGTTTGAAATTCGGTTTTCTCGGCACGCTCTAGACACGGGACATATCAGAATATTGACCTGCCTAACGATTTCCGAAATGGAATGCCCCTTGCGTCTAGCTCGAGCTACCATTCCGCTTTCAGAGTCTGTTAATTCCCATCGTGAGGCCACAATCAGGACGGAAATCTTTTCACACAAATCACTTGCGAACAAATGACAGCTCCACCAATGCACTGCCCTTTTATACTTGTGTACGCGATAGTACCGCCATCTGTACAAGTGCATATCGATAGCCCATGGCTTTTGTTACCTCTGTGCATAATGGTTCTGTAGTATGCAAGTAGATATAGTGACGTTAAATTTAATTTGTGATGTTCGAGCTGAGCCGTGGCTGGCTGGAGTCATGCTTGTCTTGGGTTAAACCTCGTTTGCAGTCCTGTGGTTCTATTTCTCCTGCGGTTATCGCGATAATGCTGCTATCCTTTCTGTGAGTGGCAGCATCAGCGTGCAGCGTGTGGCGGATATAGTTTCCGGCTGGGCGGTGTGTGACCAATCGGTCGGCTGTCGTGGAGAAGCAAGGAAGTCTCCGTCGAGGGTACTATGGCCGGGGCCGCTGGCGGTGTGCACGCGCGGTTGGAGTGTGAGGTGCTGCTTCCGGGTGCTCCGAAGTTCGTCGTCCACAGATCTTGGGCATCGATCCTCAGCTGTTTACATTTCTTCGTTTGATCCTTGTTGGTTTCCGGACATTCCCGCGAGCAACAACGTGTGTGTTTTCAAGTCGGCCAAGATTCCAGCCGTCTTCGGTGGAGTTTAACTTAATTTTTCCCTGTTATTGAAGCTGACCAGGCGTATTTTCTGCCTTGTGGCCGTTGACTTTCCGGTTCCCTGCACTGGTCGTTGGTGTAATTTTCAGCAGTGTATTTTCCCTCGTCGTGTTGCTGTTGTCCAGTGCGGCGTGTAGTTCGACAGCTGAGGTATTGTTCGTCGTTGTGGGCACCGATATTCTATGTCGTTGTACTGAAATCTTGTGGTCGTTTTGCTGGTTGTGTGGAGCGGAACTGATCTTGTTGATTGGTCGGACGACTGTCTGTCGTTTGGGTTGCCTTCAGATTAAGAAGTCGTTGGGCAGACTGCCACTCTCCCCTACATGGGAGTTAGTGTTACAATCCCAGGCTGACCCTTGCAAACTTTTGAGCGCCGTTCCTTGTGTGTTACATAGTAATTTGTTAGTTTGGGTTTTAGTTATGTGGTTGATGTGTGGCCTTCAGTCGAGTATCAATATCTCTTAAATTAATGTTCTTGTCTTGCCCTTAAGGTATGAGATTGTTATTCTTTTATATGGGGCCTTAAGCCGAATTTTACATGAAATGTTTTAAGATATGTCCTTCTATCTTATAAAAGTGAAACTCTTCTTTCTGGGGTTTAAGCCGTTAAATTATTTGCCGATGTGCGGCCTTCAGCCGAGATTTAATATCTCTTAAATTGATGTTCTTGTCTTGCCCTTAAGGAATAAGACTGTTATGCTTTTGTATGGGGTCTTCAAGGTCTTCAACCGAATTTTGCATGAAATGTTTTATGATAAGACGTTCCGCCTTTTGATTGAAATTTTTCTTATTGCTTAGTATGCGGCCTCCAGCCAAGTCCGATTAAAATTAAACTGCTAAGGCCTTCAGCCTGTTTGGATTGCATATTTAGAAAATATTTTTGGGTGAAACCTCCAGAAGAACCTTGCTTAGGCCTTGTGTCTTGGATTTTGAGTGTGGCATGCAGCCAGTCTAATCAGAGGAGGTCAATTAAAGTTTTGAGTGTATTGGATTCTTATTGTAATATTCTGTGTTGGTTATTAAAGTTCGTATGTTGAGTGAAACTGACAGAAACTTATTTAGGCCCCTTTCCACAACCTAATCCGCTCTGTCCTGCTAGCCCAGGCATTTCACTCGCGTTTCCACTCCTCACATTTTTGTTTGTAACTGCAGTGTTGAATTCGTGTGCACAGTTTACTTAAGTCACTAACTAAAAATGGCACTTGCGTGTACCCGCGTTATCGGTGAGCACAGCACGACACAGCTGATACCGGTGAGACTGCTGTACAACCGTTAGGGGAACAACTGCACACAGACGGTCTGGAAGTGACGGCGAGGGTCGCCTTGGAAACCCGGACATCTTCAGCAGAAAGCTGTCAGCCGGCGGCTAGCGGTGACCGTACAGATTAGCGAACAACCTCTAAAGCCGCGCGGTTAGCGTCTTTCATGCACGCCTTGTCCCAGCCAACGCGATTATTGCTCATCAGTGCTACAGCGCGGACGAGTCCGGTTCTTGCTGCCACGTCGACCACAGACCACGCTCATTAGCATGACTGTTCCAAGTCTCTACACCCATATATTTCTGTATGTGGTGCGTGTTTACAAGAACAGTGCCCCATACTTTTACCGTGGGTTGAAAAGGTCAATATAAACATGTATCCGGAAACATATACTTACTGGTACTAATTGCCTAAACACCGACACCGTGAAATACACATTGCTCTACTCGTGCACGACAGCCAGAAGGCAGTGGGCATTGACTCTCCGTTTGGTACAGTGTTCGCCAAATACGAGTGAACGGAATGTCAGATGAGCCTTGTAATTGGGGTTAATCAGTGTGCGATTTGTGCTTTTACCAATGGAAGAGATGTTCTAATGTTGGCAAAGAAAAAAAAATCGCCATGACGGAGCGGTTCTAGGCGCTTCAGTCCGGAACCGCGCTGCTGCTTGCTGCTACGGTCGCAGGTTCGAATCCTGCCTCGAGCATGGATGTGTATGATGTCCTTAGGTTAGTTACGTTTAAGTAATTCTAAGGCTAGGGAACTGATGACCTCCGATGTTAAGTCTCATAGTGCTTACAGCCACTTGAACAATTTGTTGGAAAATTAGTGCTACCGCTCGCTCGACGAGAGATCAGTACCCAACGAGACAAGTCCGCTTCCTTAACTGGAATGTGAACGGCTTTCGCATTAAAAAAGCGGAACTAAACGACTTTATATAACCTGACACCGCACTGACGTTGCGATGGCGACGGAAAACTAGCTTACGGCTTCAGTAGCCTCCGACACCGTAATATGCATATTTACGGGACGGATAGGATGGTCCGGAGCGGAGGTGGCACACCGATTTTCACACGAAATTCGATACTACACCACATGGACACATTATCACCGCTGCGGACGCTGGAAGCTACAGCGGTAACGATCCACACAGTAGTTGGGAATATAGCATTGGTGGCAGGATACACCAGTCCAAACCGCCTGCTCATTCGAGAAGATCTACTCACAGTCGTCTACAGCTGCCCAAAAGTTCTTGTAGCCAGCTATTTAAACGCCAAACACTCCACTTGAAACTCCGGAAAGAAAAACCCGAAGGGTCTTACATTTTCCTAGCTTCAAAAGGATCTCAACTGCGTCGTGCATGGAGCACTAGATCCTACCAGAATGAGTCACTTTCACTAACAAACAAATGATGGGATTGATCCAAACGTACAGGTAAGCTCCATAAATGACCTCTCATCAAATCATCTGACAGCAGTCGTAGGAGTCATCAGCCGCGGAGGATAAGTGGTCCTATCCATCAACCAAACGGAAGTCAGCTGGGACTAACACAACAGGTACCTCTCTAATAACGCCAGGCCTACTGTATCTCTACTACGACAGCTGACATCGATACGGCAGTAGAAATTTTAACTATGAAGAATTAGCAGGCACATTGTGGGTCTGCAAACGTCACATGTGTTATTGGCTAGGATGTCCAACTGTTTACGGGACCACATAATAGTCCGGCCTGAGCAGTATGGCTTCCAGTAGAAGATGTCGGCAGAATTACAATTGGTACGACTCACTTACGCCAGTCCACGATCGGCATGTTTTCTGACATCGAAAAGGCGTAAAAACCTCATAGTGAAACTCTATTGTCAGACACCCTTATCGGACTGGTACGTGAAACTGGTAGATAGTTTTCTACAAGGAAGAAGCTTCTACGTGGACGGCAAATTTTCATCAGGCAAAACACCAGAAGCAGGTGACTTCTGAAATTTTCCCGGCGTATTTGTTCTTCTAATTTCCGGGTATGCAGCCGGATCCCGTCGTCATTCGGCCACGATATTTCGGCCCAGAGACGTCTGGCCATCATCAGGTGAGTACACAACTACTGAAGAGCCCAGGTGCAGTCGCGGTATTTATACCGATTCTCGCGCACGTGTTGACATGCGCGGCATAGCCGAGTTGTACGTGCTGCCCTCGGTGGTGAAAGTAAAAGATCATCTAGTCATTGAGTATCGAATGACGCTGTCTATTCCGCTGTGAATGTATAATTTTAATAACAGGATTCCAAGTTTTATCCAGTTGAAAGCCGTTGTCACGATTTATAAGATTATCGGCAAGACGTATTTCCACTGATTCCTTGATTACGGAATCCCAAAATCCGGAAACCGGAGCTAAAATTTTTGTTCCATTGTATTCCATTGAATGTCCCAATGACATACAGTTCTCTGCTACTGCCGATTTTGACGGTTGCCGCAGACGGGTGTATCTTTCATGTTCTGTACATCGTTCATGGACAGTTCTTGTCGTCTGGTCAATATATGCAAAAATTTTAGCTCCGGTTTCCGGATTTTGGGATTCCGTAATCAAGGAATCAGTGGAAATACGTCTTGCCGATAATCTTATAAATCGTGACAACGGCTTTCAACTGGATAAAACTTGGAATCCTGTTATTAAAATTATACATTCACAGCGGAATAGACAGCGTCATTCGATACTCAATGACTAGATGATCTTTTACTTTCACCACCGAGGGCAGCACGTACAACTCGGCTATGCCGCGCATGTCAACACGTGCGCGAGAATCGGTATAAATACCGCGACTGCACCTGGGCTCTTCAGTAGTTGTGTACTCACCTGATGATGGCCAGACGTCTCTGGGCCGAAATATCGTGGCAGAATGACGACGGGATCCGGCTGCATACCCGGAAATTATTAGAAGACCAGAAGCAGGTATCCAGCAGGGACCTGGTATCTCACCATTGCTGTTCAGTGTATGTATAAATGACCTGCCAGAGATTCCTCTGGTGACTGCTGTTTATTTGCCGACGATACTGCCTTTGTCACATCGGGCCCCAACTTGGACCAGCTAATAAATAGGGTTCAACGCCAAATAGATCTCATGGCAGAGTGGGCGGAGTTCAACAAAATAATAATCAACGCCACGAAGAGTGCTGCAGTGCTCTTTACTAAGAAGAAGCTACCGGCACTACGTTACTCACTAAGGATGCTAGGTCCCACTCGATGAAGTGTCTGGGGGTCATTCTGGATAAGTCCCTTCACAATATACACACAACAGCGCAAAAAGGACGCCATGGAGGTGGCGCACGCACTAATACCATTCTTCACCTTCACCCATCTCAACACTAATACCAAGAACCAAGTCTATAGATCAACAGTCTGGTCAAAACTCCTCTACGGATGTGGGGAGTCTCGTGTGATACTAATAAACGTGCACTCCAACCAGTACAGGACAGATGCCTAAGGTGGACGCTAGGGACTCCCCGGTGGACGAGAACCAGAGAGCTAAACGAAGCCCTAAGGGAGAAATATCTGCACGAAAAAATAACCGACTATGCCACGAAGCTCTTTACCAAAGTGGATCACTTAAGGTGCAAAATACCCCAGCTCTGACTAATAGGCACCATTCAACACCAGCGCTGGCGTAGTACAAAGTGCCACGGGTCTTGGTCCGCTGGTATCCGCCGTAAGTTTGTGCACCAGTCATCGAAAAGCTGCGAGGACCACAGCTCTTGGAACGAATTAAAGAAAGGTCTCTAAAATACCCAATACCCATATCGTCAGAAAAATATAACCTAACCCCATGAGCGCCCAGTTACCTCAAAAAGTGCAAAATAAATTGTTGAATAGACAGACATAAAATATGTGTATTTTTCACCCACCAAGAATAAACTCCCAACAAAAAGAAATGTGAGAGATGCGTACATAAGGAATGGAAAATTACACAGGCCGTCGATTTTCACTAGGATTTTGGAACTATTCTGCGTTCGAATATTGTGAATTACCTCGAAGAAAACAATCTATTGATACAGACAGAGTAATATCTGGAGTTCCACAGGGAAGTGCTATAGGCTCTCTGCTGTCACAAATTTAGAGAAATGATTTTCGAGACAGTCTGAACAGCCGTATTACCTTGTTTGCAGATGATGCTGTCATTTACGGTCTACTAATTAGAATATTAAAACCAGCACAATATCTGCATAGTAAGAAAAGTGGTAACTGACCTTAAATGTTGAAATGTGTGAGGTCATTCACACACTAAAAGTGAACCGTTAGACATCTGTGACACAATAGATCGCACAAATCTAAAGTCTGTCAGTTCAACTAAACATCTAGGAATTACAATTAGGAACGAAGTAAATTGGGACGATAGTATATATAATGTTGTCCAACAGGCAAACCAAAGACTGTTTTATACTGGCAAAACATTTAGAAGATCCAACATGTGTGCTAAACCCACAGCATATCCTACGCTTGTCCGCCCTTTGCTAGAGTATTGCTGTGGGGTATGAGATTCTCATCAGTTAGGATTGAATAAAGACATCGAAAAAGTTGAAAGGAGGTCAGCTCGTGGGAGAGAGTGTCACGGTTGTAGTACGTTAGTTGGAGTGGCAGTCATTAAAACGAAAGCATTTTTCGCTGCGAGGAAGTCTTTCCACGAAATTAAAATCTCCAACGTTTACAATCGAATGCGAAAATATTCCTTTGCACGCACCAACACAGGGAGAAACGACCATTGTAGCAAAATAAGAGAGATCAGAGTTTGCACGGTAATATTTAAGTGTTCGTTTTTCCAGGGCGCTGTTCGAGAATGGAACGGTAGAGAAATAAAGTGAACGTGGTTCAATGAACGCTCTGTCAGGCACTTCAATGTGAACTGCAGAGTACTCATGTGTATACAGATGTGAAACACGTAAGAAAATATGAACAACAAGAATACGCAATAAATATTTTGAAAGTATAAAAAAGATATGCAATTGTACGTCCATAGATTCGATGTGAAATGATCGTCTTGGATGTGTAACAATTCAAAAATCTGAAACATATTTTCATTTAAATGGTAGTAACAAACTTGTCACGAAACAAGTGAATATTCAATCACTGGGGTGCGTATGATAATTGTTAGGCTACTGTAACTTCGCATCATGAAATAGAAAAATTGTTTTATAGAACTTATTTACATTGATCGCATTAGTGCAATGATTTGTACAGAAGTCATACTGCTCATTGATACTCTCATTATCTGGCATTATTGATAACATATACTCCGAGTCGGTTCTGTTAATAAATTCGTCAATGGAACAGAAGCTGCCCACCAATAAATCGTTTAGGCCCCTCCTAAAGTGGAATTTATTAATAAAGAAACTTTACAGAATGAGATTTCCACTCTTCAGCGGAGTGTGCGCTGATATGAAACTTCCTGGCAGATTAAAACTGTGTGCCCGACCGAGACTCGATCTCGGGACGTTTGCCTTTGGCGGGTAAGTGCTCTACCATCTTTTTTTTGTAATCTCATTTTGTTCGTTATTGTTCGTTTCAACTGTTCGTGGCGGACGTCACCTGACGCCCATTGAAGTTCGTTACTGATCCATTCACTCAGTTTTTTCTTATTACAGAGGGCAGCTAACCCTCTGACCGAACACGCTGAGCTACCGTGCCGGCGACCATCTGAGCTACCGAAGCACGACTCACGCCAGGAAGTTTCATATCAGCGCACATTCCGCGCAGTGTGAAAATCTCATTCTGGAAACATCCCCCAGGCTGTGGCTAAGCCATGTCTCCGCTAGATCCTTTCTTTCAGCAGTGCTAGTTCTGCAAGGTTCGCAGGAGAGCTTCTGTAAAGTTTGGAAGGTATGAGACGAGATACTGGCAGAAGTAAAGCTGTGAGTACCGGGCGTGACTCGTGCTTCGGTAGCTCAGATGGTAGAGCACTTGCCCGCGAAAGGTCCCGAGTTCGAGTCTCGGTTGAGCACAGAGTTTTAATCTGCCAGGAAGTTTCAAATAAACTTTTCTTGCTGCTGGCACGTTATTAAAAATGTTTGTTCTTGAATAGTGGACACGATTCTGCGCCAAAGTAAGTGACCTTAAGCCCTTGTGAAGATAATAATAATAATAATAATAATTATTATTATTATTATTATTACTATTATTATTATTATTTCTAGTAATGATTCCACGAACTGTGCAGTTGGTTTGAAAAACAGATATATTTTGACGAGAAATTTCATTAAGCAGTAATCATCATCAAACTGTGGTAAAGTGAAACTCATATTCATAAAATCTCTGCAGAGATATTTTCAGAAAACTGATTTAAGATAACAGACAAGATAGATGAAATATTTAAAACTAATTTTATGTTTTTAACCTAGAATTGTTACCTCTTTTCCGAAGAGGGTTCTGTCAGTTGATGAAGTTCCATTAGTTGGAATATTGTATTAGTGTCTTTAATGCGTTTTCATGTATTCTTTATATTTTTATGTGATTGTAAATGTGCAAACATTATGACAGAAAATTAATCGTTGGTGACAGACTGTGGATTATCATAGTTTGTCTGACAACCACTGACCATTGATGATGCTAGATTGTGTTGGCATGGAAATGTGACTGTTGAAAGCAGGGAAGAGCTGCAAATGAATTCTATTTCAAAACAATGACACGAGGTGGAAAACTATCACAAATGTGATAGGTCGATATCGTGTTAATGTATAGTTTTAAGACAACTAACACCAAAAAATACTTATCAGTAAACCTCCTTTTCACTCATGCTATACACTACTAGTGCTAGAGGTAGTTCTGGCACGCTATACTGAACCCTGTAGAGTGTACTTGCAGGTCTCAAAACATGACTTCCCCTCCATCTTCAAATCACACACATTTAGTTCTCAATGCTACAACTGGTAATGATTCGTCAGACAAGTTGCATGTTATTGCAATAATGAGAATCTCAACTTGTTACTTTTTTGCATTTGCAAAGGAACGACGTTACGGGTTCACATTAAAAATTACGCTTATTACACGTTACTTGGCTTGATGAGTTACACCATAATTGATCCTGGATGAAATTGAACAAATAATGCTACCCTTTTTAATTTTTATGTCACATACGTCTGAAAACATCTGTATTCCAAACACTTCAGTAGTTCTGTGGTATGCTCCTCCTAACTGAATTTATTGTAGTACTGCAATCTGAAGAATTTAAGATTGCCAAATTCTTCTGTCTGACTGTCGTATTCTTTTAGACATATACTGAAGTAAAATCTCTTCTAAACTGCAGCGTCTGTCTGTCAATCTGTAAGAAATGTTTTCCTCTGGAACAGATTGGAGCATTAAGTTCAAATTGATGTCACCTACTAAGATCTATTGCTCCTTGGAAGTGTAGAAATTATAAACTTGTAAGTCAATGCAGTCAAAAGATAAGGTCCTTTATGGCACATATTTTGATACTCGAAAACTCACTCATCAAAACCTACAGGATGCGTCCCATTGACCTAGAATCATGAAATTCGGCTAGAAGCGGGATTTCACAGTACATGAAAAGTGGGAAATATGCAACTTGTTAAATTGTAATTGCATTACGTGAAAAAAAATTCTTCTGTTTGAACATTCAATGTATTTATCATCCGTCAAAAGCATAACAGAGATAAAATGTATGTTCTCCCATAATCCATGTTTCACTACCACATAATGGTGTGCTGTAGCCATGTTTTAGTAGGTAAATAAAATACTTTATTAAACGTTCCCTTTCTACATATATAAACTGAAGTCCCCTGCTCGCTTCTTTTTGTATGTTCGGTCTCGTCTGAGGATCTACTATTGAGATTTTAGTACAGTCTTGGAATTTCCGAGACCAATACCTTGAGGTTATCGATATCGGCACCAGGCAACTATCGTTGAGATTCTCGATTCCCAGGTTAGATGAACTGCATGTATATATAAAATAAAATTTGTAAGAAACCCTCAGTTTGCGAATCTTACTCGCATTTGGCAAATTTCTCACAGATTCGTGACAAAGAATTGGCTAGGAACGATTCGTTGATGGTTTGTAGCGGTGCGATCAGCGTACATTGTCGCGTAGGGATGTATTAGATGGCGACTAGTTTGGCTATGTAAAGGTAAGGCACCAGAGAGGCACTTCTGACGTTACGATTGATATTGCAACAAGGTTGAAGAAATTTCAAGACACATTCATCAGATTTGTCGACCTGAAAAAGCACTCGACAATGTAAAACTGTGGAAGATGTTTCAAATTCTAGGAAACGTAGGGGTAATCTATTGGGAAGATGAGAAATATGCAATATGTACAAGAATCAAAAGCGAACAACAAGACTGGAAGACCGAGAACGAGATTCTTGGTTTAAAAAGGGTGTAAGACACGGATGTTGTCTTTCGCCATTGCTGTTCAATGTATACATCGAAGAGTCAAAGACGGAAACAAAAAAGAGATTCCAGTGCGTGACTAAATTCAAGATGGAAGGATATCAACGATAAGAGTCGTTGATGACACTACCATTCTCAATGAAAGTGAATAAGAATTACAGGACCTGTTCAACCAAATGAACACTCTTATGGGTGCAGAGCACAGGTTGAGAGTAAATCGAAGAAAGACGAAAGTGATAAGAATAAGCAGAAATGAGAAAAGCGAGAAACTTTACATCATAATTAAGTTATCACGAAGTAGACGAAGCCAAGGAATTCTGCTACCTAGACAGCAAAATAAGCCACGGTGGACGGAGCGAGGAGGACATAACAGTTACATTAGCCCTAGCAAAGACGGCATTTCTGGCCAAGAGAAGTCATCTAGTGTCAAAGGTCTTAATTTGAAGAAGAAATGTGCGTTGGGAGCATGGCGTTGCATGGTACTGAAACATGGATTATGAGAGAAGGAGAAAAGAGCCGCGCAGGATTAGCCGAGCGGTCTAGGGCGCTGCAGTCATGGACTGTGCGGCTGGTCCCGGCGGAGGTTCGAGTCCTCCCTGTGGCATGAATATGTGCGTTTGTCCTTAGGATAATTTAGGTTAAGTAGTGTGTAAGCATAGCGACTGATGACCTTAGCAATTCCCATAAGATTTCACACACATTTGAACATTTTTGAAGGAGAACAGAAGAAAATCGAAACACTTGAGATGTGATTCTACATGATAATTTTGAAAGTTAGATGGACAGATGAGGTAAGGAATGAGAAGGTTCTGCCCAGAATCGGAGCGGAAAGGAGTAGATGGAAAACACTGACAAGAAGAAGGTTCAAATAGCTCTGAGCACTATGAGACTTAACTGCTGAGGTCATCAGTCCGCTAGAACTTAGAACTACTTAAACCTAACTAACCTAAGGACTCACACACATCCATACCCGAGGCAGGATTCGAACCTGCGACCGTAGCCACCCCAGCTGGCCAAGAAGAAGGCATAGGACGGTAGGGCATTTGTTCAGACATCACGTACTTACTTCCACGGCACTAGAGGGATGTGTACACAGTAAAAACTATAAAGGAAAACATAGATTGGAGAACATCGCGCAAATAATTGAGGACGGATGTTGCAAGTTACTCTGAGATGAAAATGTTGGCACAGGAGAAGAATTCTAGCCGGGTCGCAAAACAAATCTTGAGAGTTTTGTGCCCGTATGTAGGCATGTACAGGTGCACTGTCATTTCATTTCAGTCTGGCACAATACGCTAATGGAATACGATAGAAAATCTGTAATGTTGTTACAAGGTATTCTCGACTACGAATTATCCTCCGCTTCCGGAGCTTACACTCCACTGGTGTAAGGCCCTGGTGCCGCAAGTCGCTAATTGGGTCGTCAAGCTGAGAGGGGGGCCGGGGATGGCGCTCAAGTGCAATATTTGCATACAGTGCGTACCGCAAGTAGCGACGAAACGTAGCACCGGTGAAAGAGCGCGAGAAAAAGGAGGGGGAGGGGTCGCCAAATGAAAAGGCGCTTGTGTGAAAAAGTGTTCTAGAACCGGTCATGAGTATACAGGGTGGTCTGTTGATCATGACCGGGCCAAATATCTCACGGAATAAGCGTCAAACGAAAAAACCATTAACAACGACACCTGTCTAGCTTCAAGGGGCTATGGTTGGCCGACTAGATGGCGCTTCCATAGGTCAAACGGATATCAACTGCGTTTCATTAAATAGCAACTCCCACTTTTTATTACATATCCGAGTAGTACGTAAAGAAATATGAATGTTTTAGTTGGACCAATCTTTTAGCTTTGTGATAGAAGGTACTCTAATAGTCACAAACGTATAAGTACGTGGTATCACGTAACATTCCACCAGTGCGGACGGTATTTGCTTCGTGATACATTTCCCGTGTTAAAATTGACCGTTTACCAACTACGGAAAAGGTCGATATCGTGTTGATGTATGGCTATTATGGCCAAAATGCCCGACGGATGTGTGCTATGTGTGCTGCTCGGTATCCTGGACGACATCATCCAAGTGTCCGGACCGTTCGCCGGATAGTTATGTTATTTAAGGAAACAGGAAGCGTTCAGCCACATGTCAAACGTCAACCACGACCTGCAACAAATGATGATGCCCAAGTAGGTGTGTTATCTGCTGTCGCGTCTAATCCGCACATCAGTAGCAGACTGAGAATCGGGAATCTCAAAAACGTCTGTGTTGAGAATGCTACATCAACATCGATTGCACCCGTACCATAGTTCTATGAACCAGGAATAGCATGCAGACGACTTTCAACGTCGTGTACATTTCTGCCACAGGGCACAAGATAAATTGCGGGACGATGACAGATCTTTTGCACGCGTTCTATTTAGCGACGAAGCGTCATTCACCAACAGCGGTAACGTAAACCGGTTTATTATGCACTATTGGACAACGGAAATTCCACGATGGCTGTGTGTTGCGACATTACGGGAGGATGGATATGGCTGGCTCTGAGCACTATGGGACTTTCAACTGCTGTGGTCGCAGGTTCGAATCCTGCCTGGGGCATGGATGTGTGTGATGTCCTTAGGTTAATTAGGTTTAAGTAGTTCTAAGTTCTAGGGGACTGATGACCTTAGATGTTAAGTCCCACAGTGCTCAGAGCCATTTGAACCATTTTTGAACCTATGGCAGCGCCAAGTAGCGGACCAACCACAGGCGCGAACTGGTTTCCCCCTTCTAGCTAGACAAGTAGACAAGTTTCGTACTTTGTAGTATTTTCGTTTGACGCTTATTTTGTGAGATATATGGCTCGGTCACTATCAATGGTCCACCCTGTACACGTAGATGTAAAGCTGGTAACAGAGCGGTAACAAGCTGTATACAGAATACTGTTGCATCAGGGAAATTTTCCTTCATATGGCTGACGCACAGTAGTTGGAGGGAGGTCATACTTACGGAGCGACAGCTGCACAGCTTCTATACAGCGGGGTGCGCTGTAGGAGGCTAGGCGAACAGTAGCAGCGCGCTGTGCGGCGACAGCAGCAGTACTGGGAGCGTGCAGTGTGTGGGGAGGTGGCGGCGGCCGGCGTCACGACACCGGGGGCCACGGACGCCGCCGCGTTCAATTGTCCTGCCAGGCGCGCAGCTGGCGGCCGCTCCTCTCGCCTCTTCCAGCGTATCCCCACTTCTCCGGCACGTCACAGACGCGCGTTAGCACTCACACGATGGGTGTCCGGCACATTTTTCACTGACGGCTAGAAACGAGTTGCAGAGGCAATTCTCAAGTTGTTGGATTGGACGCGGAGGAGATGTGTCGTGACGGGCTCGTTCGCCTCTGCTTTTTTTCTTGCCGGGATTCGTTAAAGACATTGTTTATAAAGGCGTTCCAACGACACTTGTAGATATGCGCTAGAGAACTGCTAGACCATGTCCTTCGATAAGGGCCGAAGTCATAACGAATACCACTCAACCCATGATAACAAGATTGCAGCACTTCATTGATACCATTGGTCATCACTTCGAACACCTTCTGTAAATGGACGTTTATGCCACGTTTTTGACCGTTGACCTTGAAAGACCTTACTGTTACACATCATTGGATTCGTCTCGATAGCCGCTATCAGAAAATAACTACCAAACTACAGTATCCCATTAAATAAAACAAATTTGACCTTCATAAATCTGACGCGACCCCAACTAGTAGCAAAAAACCAACGTCATATTATGGCTCTCGTTGTCCCATGCAACTTTTGTCCCACAAACTTTTCAGCTGCCGTTAAGAACGACGCGTTGAGCTCTATCTGCAGGGAAGTCGCAAATCTGCTCCGATACCCGATAACTTCGTATTTTATTTAACTAAACAGCATTGCGGGACTGTGTCCTATGCCTCTTCCTTTGCGGATCATGTACATTTCCTTAACATTCTTCCTGTGACTTTCAGTTTGGCTTCAACTTTTCCTGCTGTTTGTTATATCTGGTTCTTCCAATTAAGGAAGTTCTGAATAGTTACTCCTAGATACTTTACGGTAGGTATAGTTTCCAACACGTTCTCATCAACAATGTGATCATATAGAAGTGACTTTCTCTTCTTATGAATGCGCGATAGTTGCATTTACACATATCAAAATTTTGCTTCACCTCGGTTCCGTCAGTTCCGGAACCTGTTCAGAACATTGGAATAAAGATCAATATAAACATCATTTGCGTCCTTTTTGTTGCTCATGAAAACCACACATCGCATGTTGTACCACCATACAGCGAGACCTTCAGAGGTGGTGGTCCAGATTGCTGTACGCACCGGTACCTCTAATACCCAGTAACACGTTCTCTTGCATTATTGCATACCTGTATTCGTCGTGACATACTATTTACAACATCGTCAAGGCACTGTTCGTCCGGATTGTCTCACTCAAAGGCGATTCGCTGTAGATCCATCAGTGTGGTTACTGGGGCACGTTGTCCATAAACAGCCCTTTTCAATCTATCCCAGGCCTGTTCGATAGGGTTCAGGTCTGGAAAACATACTGGCCACTCTAGTCGAGCGATGTCGTTATCCTGAAGGAAATCATTCACAAGATGTGCACGAAGGGAGCGCGAATTGTCGTCCATGAAGACGAATGCCTCGCCAATATGCTGCCGATATGGTTCAACTTTCGGTCGGAGGATGGCATTCCCGTATCGTACAGCCGTTACGTTCAGCAGTGGCGTACTTCGGCCCCACATAATGATAGCCCAAAACATCAGGAAACCTCCACCTCGCTGCACAGTGTGTCTAAGGAGTTGAGCCTGACTGGGTTGCCGCCAAAGACGTCTCCTCCGATTGTCTGGTTGAAGGTGTATGCAGAAGAGAACGAGATGATAATCCTAAGCGGTCTATTAGGAATGTTGTTGGGCCCATCTGTACCGCACTGCATGGTGTCGTGGTTGCAAAGATTGACCTCGCCATAGACGTCGGGAGTGAATTTGCGCATAATCCTGCCTATTGCGGACTGTTTGAGTCGTAACAGGACGTCCTGTTGTTCCACGAAAAGCATTATTCAACATGGTGGCGTTGCTGTCAGGGTTCCTCCTAGCCATATTCCGTGGGTAGCGGTCATCCACTGCAGTAGTAGCCCTTCGGCAGCATGAGCGAGGCATGTCATCGACAGTTCGTGTCTCTCTATATTTCCTCCATGTCCGAACAACATTAGTTTGGTACACTCCGACACGTCTGGACACTTCTATTGTTAAGAGCCCTTCCTGGGACAATGCGGACGCGATCGAACAGCGGTATTGACCGTCTATGTATGGTTGAACTACAGACAACGCATGCCGTGTACCTCGTTCCTGGTGGAATGACTGGAACTGATTGGATGGTGGACCCCCTTCTCAAATAGGCGCTGCTAATGCATGGGTTTCCATCTTTGACATCTCTGAACCGTTAAAGGGACCTGGTCTGTGATACAATATCCACAGTCAACGTCTATCTTCAAGAGTTCTGTGAACCAAGGTGATGCAAAACTTGTTTTGATGTATGTATTTACGACATCTGCTTATTTCGGTCGCTCCCTGCCTGCTGTAACAACCACGAGATAAATTTTAGATATAGTGCCACGAGAGGAAATTATGCCTCTAACAGTTACAATCATTGTCCATCCGACATATGAAAAAACAGTGAAATAAAACGATGATAAATGTTAATTATTTATATAATATTTTAGTATGTAATTGGACATATCGATATGTATCATACAAAGAAAATGATGATTGTCAATTTCTTTTATGATCTGCGTTTGTCTTCCTTTGTTTTTACCTTTTGTTGCTTGGCTTTTGTAGGTTGCAAACGCAAGATGCATATCAGACTGAGGTCTGTTAAGAAATTGTAATTATTTGCTAATTATTACTTGAGAATAGAGTTCATTATTATAAATATGAGTGAATAATTATTTATAAATTTAATACCTTTCTGAATAAGCGTTATCTGTGTTAATTATTTCTTTCCGCTGCAAGGAGCGCAGCCATTGATGATAGAGATTTGTATCGCATTTTTATCTGTCTTTCTTACGAAAGTATCGAAGGTTTGCTTGATGAAAAATTAGTCTAAATAGTGCACCATATAAAAGTAAAGTTTAACAAGCATTAATTCAAATACTTATGCTATTAAAAGCAAATTTGCTCTAACAATAGAAAGTCTCTGTCAATTGTCTGCGACCATCTTAACAATTTACTCAGCGGTAAATTCAAATTACGCAACTCTGGAGGCATAAATGACGAAAGTAATAAAAATGTGTAAAAATAAATGTCCACCGAACTCATTTTAATGAAAATAATTCGAATAAGATTGGTTCTTTAAAAACAGTGCTCATAGCACGATCCATATAACAAACTTTTTCTTGCTCATGTATGGAGCCTAAACTAATTACGCACGAGTTGTGAAGAATATAGTTTCAGGTAACACACGTCAGTGTTGTGTGCGACTGATATTCAGTGGTTTTAATGATCATTTTGCTGAAGATAACTGTTTCCATCATGATAAATAGTTGTATAGAACCTGTTGTATGAACTGTGATTTAGTGACACTTACACAACTTACAGACAACGCTTTAAGACAACGTTAACTTGGAGTTCTTTAGTAACTTGACCAAATATTTAGCCGGGAGAAAAAATTATTTTGTAATTACTCACTGTAATAAAATAACATTATAATTTTCAATTACAAATTAGTTAAATACCAAACCGCTGAATAACACAGCGAACGCCACACTGCCATTCCCTGTTTGATATATAGTTTAGGACCACCCTGTACATTGTAGACCTCTACATCTGTCTATTTTGTTCCATTAATTTCGACGTGTTGAGTTATATCTGCAAGGAAGAACTGAATGCAGTCAAAAATTTGTTCCGGTACTCTATAACCTCGTATTTTTTTCACTAAAAGGTAATGCTTGAAGCTTTCAATTGCCTCCCTGAAGTCAAGAACAAGATGTCAATCTAAGCTCCGTTGTCTACAGCGCTCTGTGTCTCATGGACGAACAGAGAGAGCTGGATTTCGCAAGATCTGTGTTCGCAGAATCCATGTTGATTTTTGTACAGGAGACTTTCGTTCTCCAGAAACGTCATAATTCATGAACATAAGCATGTTCCCTTGCATCTGTCCTTCAGCCTTTCTTGGAAACGGGAATGACTTGCGCTGTTTCCCAGCCTCTAAGTACCCATCGTTGCTCCAGCGATCTGCGAATAACTGCTGCATCCGCATAAACTTTGCAGAATCATATAAGTATGTCATCTGGTCCTGATACCTTTCCACTACAAAGCAACTGCAGTTGTTCTCCTATTCCGCAATCGCTTATCTCAATACATGACACTTCGACGCTCGTTTGGTGATTGAAAGGAGGGACAGTGTTACGACCTTCGACGTTGAAACTGTTTCGCAAGACCGAATTCAAAATTTCAGCCTTTTCTCTGTTAACATCCGTTTCGGTGTCAGTATGGTCTCTGAGTGAATGAATATATGATTTCTAACCGCTTATTGATTTTACATGGAACCGAAACCTCTAGGGGTTCTTACTCAGATCGATTGACAAATTTTAATCTCAAAATCATTGAACGCTGCTCTTATTGCTTTCCCTAACCTCGTTTTTGCTTAGTTCAGCTTTTGTTTGTCAACTAGGTTTCGACTTTTCTTTAATCTGAAACGAAGTTCTCTTCGTTTACGGAGCAGTTTTCTAAAAGGGCTATTAAGCCACGGTGGGTCTTTTCCATCCCTTAAGGCCTTGCTCGGAACATTCTTGTCCTCATCACTAAAATTTTGATGCAGATAGTCTGCAATTTGTATCTTGCCACTCTGTATCAAAGATGGCTCTTAGCACTAGCATCTGAGGTCATCAGTCCCCTAGACTCAGAACTACTTAAACCTAACTAACCTAAGGACATCACACACATCCATGCCCGAGGCAGGATTCGAACCTGCAACCGCAGCGATCGTGCGATTCCAGACTGAAACGCCTAGAACCGCTCGGCCACACCGAGCGGCTTGCCACTTTGGCTAAGCAAAAATATCTTCCTACATTCCTCAATCTTCTTCGTAAAATTCGTAGCAATAACAGCTTTATGATCACTGATAGCTTTCTCTACGTTAAATGATTTGATGTTCGGCTCTCTGTGTTACTAGAAGGTCTAATATATTATCTTCAAAAGTATGTTCTCTAATTATCTGCCTAAAGTAATATTCGGACAAGATATTAATACAGGATTCCTGTCTTTGGCGCCAGTTATGATGTCATGACTTTCCCAGTCTATACCTGATCGTGACCATATCGGTTGGACGTAGATGACTGGAAAATTACGGCCTGATCAGATGCGTCCCGATTTCAGTTGGTAAGAGCAGATGATAGGGTCCGAGAGTGGCGTAGTCCCCACGAGGCTATGGATCTAAGTTGTCAACAACGCACTGTGGTGGCGCGATAACGGTGTCGTCTCTGTTTACACGGCTAAATTGTGTCCTCTGGTCCAGCTGAGCCGATCATTGATTAGAAATGGCTACTTTTGGCTACTTGGAGACCTTTTGCAGCCTTTCAAGGACGTCATGTTCCCAGACGTCCACGGACTTTTTGTGGATTACAGTGTGGCATGTCACCGGCTCAAAACCGTCCGTGATTGGTTTGAAGACCATTCTGGACAGTTCGGGCGAATGATTTACCCATCCAGATCGCCCGTCATTAACCCACTGAACATTTATGGGACATAATAGAAAGTTCATTTCGTGCACAGATTCCTACACAGGCAACACTTTCGGAACTATGGATGGCTATAGATGCAGCATGGCACAATACTTATGCAAGGGTCTTTCAGCGACTTGTTGAGATCCATGCGACATCGAGTGACTGTATTACGTTGAGATGAAAATGTCCGACACGCAATTTGACTGTAACCTCAGTGTCGCATTTGTGCGTCTATCTTGCGGTAGACTTTAACTGATGCAATGTATGAATGCAGAGTCTCGCGGCGAAGCATTGAATAAAATGTCCTCGGGTTCCAACCGCGTCAATTGCTTAAAACTACACGAGCTTTCAGCCAATCACTCCTTGGCCATTGTCAAGTGGTATGACTGCCAGTGGGCTGTTGGTGCGCCCTTATATACGCTAGCTGCCGGCTGTGACGTCACTGGTGCCCGTAAAATTGCCATATAGGGGCATGTTTCGAGTCGGCGTTCGATGTGCCCTTGACAGTTGGCAATACTCTCTTAGTTGTCTACAGCGCGGATACACAATCTCTGGAATCTAAGATATTGTTGTCGCGCTTCGCAGCGCACAGATTAACTAGTGGCAGTGTTTGAAGTTTGAAACCAGTGTAGGAGCTCGCCTGCTGTGTGTTGGGCGAGAGGTCGTCGCCGAGCTTCCGTACTGCTGTGTCCGCCAACAGCGACACAGGATTTGGTAGTGAGTTGATACTTTTTTATAATTTGCAGCGCGCTTATTAATTTAAAGAAAAGGGTTTGTGTATGTGCGTAGCAGCAGACGGTAATTTTGACAATGATAAGAGTTGGATTCTAAAGGGAAGCCATTGCTAGGCTAATAGATTAAATATTGATTTTTATCACTGATTTCTTTTGTAATTGTCACTACGCATTTAACTGAGACGTATTTCAGTCTGTCTCAAGAGTTTGATTAATTTGTAATATTGCTTTAATGCCACTGGAGGCAGAATTACAAACGAAGCTATTGTTCAAAGAGCTTCTAGCGCGTTGTTAACTGAATGAGAAAGAATCGCTTTCAGAATACAGTTTTTTTTTAAAACAAGGGAATTAGATTTGACAAAACCTTTTCTCTTGAATTATATGTAGTTGTAATAAGCAGCAGCAGCCGCAGCAACAACAGGAGCCGCCATACAGAACATGCATTGCACTCAGCACGAATAATAGGTTTTTTTTGTTTTCGTTAAATAATGGAATGCAGCAGATCAAGTAGTGGCAGCAGAAAGACCAAGTAAGTTATTTGTTGCGCACAGGACCAATTAAAAAAAATAAGGTTCAGGCGATCTCAGTAATAGTAAAGGTAACAAGCACGAGATTTTAAGTAGAAAACACGAGATAAGAAGATAGAGAGCTCGCGGCTTTCACCCTCTACAACCGCGCGATCGCTGGATCCCACGCAGCGCTGAGCTGCAAGCCACCGTCTCTATTCGGGGTGTTTGTGGTAATTTTTATTTCAATAGCTTCCTTTATTAAATTGTCCGAGAAGCCGTTAGTGCGAGACACGACAGAGGTATCATCAAATTTTATGTGGTGACCGTTTTCTAACGCATGCTCAGCTAACGCAGATTTCTCCGGGTAGCGTAGGCGATAATACCTCTCATGTTCTTTCCTGCTTTGTTTCACAGTGCACACTGTTTGTCCGATGTACTTCTGACCACACGCACAAGGTATTTCGTAGACTCCAGGTGTTCTGAGACCTATTGCGTCTTTAAGTAGTCTCAGTAATTGACGGATTTTCGTTGGAGGCCTGAAGATTGATTTGATCTTGTGTCTTTTCAACAGGCGGCTTGTCTTTCCCGACACAGAGCCACGGAATGGCAGCAAAGCAAGTTTCTTTTCCTGCTTTTTTACTTGATGGGCGCTGTAGCCGTTATTCCCGAAAACCTTGCGTAGATGGCTCAGTTCGTGGGGCAGATTATCGTCGTCTGATATTACTCTCGCACGATGCACCAATGTTTGTAATACTGTGCACCTCTGTGCTGGATGATGATGGCTGGTGGCGAGCAGGTACAGGTCTGTGTGGGTGGATTTTCTGTAGACGCTGTGGCCGAGGCACCCGTTTCGTTTAAGGTGGACAAGGACGTCGAGGGAGTGCAATGCATTATCTTTTTCCATCTCCATGGTGAATTGGATTTTACTGTTGATGCCATTCAGGTGTTCCAAAAAATCGTCTAGTTTCTCGCGTCCTTGTGGCCAAATGACGAACTTGTCGTCAACGTATCGGAAGAAACACTTCGGCTTCAATGGCGCAGAATCTATGGAAATATCCACAAAATTCTCCATGAAGAGGTTTGCAACAGCTGGAGCCAAATGGCTGCCCATTGCTACGCCGTCTGTCTGATCGTAATACTGGCCATTGTGCACCAAATAGGAGGCCGTAAGAGTGTGCCTAAATAGCTCTACCGCATCACTTATAAAGTACTGGGAATTTAGGTCCAAAGCGTCTTTGATACGCACATTCGTAAACAGCGCCACTACATCAGAACTGACCATAATATCATCCTCACTAAGGCGTAATCGGTTGATTGTGCTGATAGATTCTGCTGAGTTTTTTATATGATGTTCGCAGCATCCCACATGTGGAGCGAGGAGCTTGGCCAAGTACTTCGCCAGTTGTATGTTGGAGAACCTATTGTGGACACAATAAGGCGAAATGGCGTCCCGTCCTTGTGTAACTTCGGTAAACCATAAGCAGTAGGTGGTCTAGGCGCCTGTGGGAGAAGATTCTTAACCACACTGTCTTAAGAAGTTCTGATGTTTTTCTTACTATCGTTGATGTCGGGTCGCGTGAGAGCTTCCGATAAGTATCAGTAGCGCAGAGATCTTCGTATCACAGTCTTCGAACTCCATAATTACGGCGGCATCGCCCTTGTCGGCAGGAAGTACCACAATGCTTTCATCATTACGTAGTGCTCGAAGGCCGTTGCGCTGAGCCCTGGTCATGTTGGATGCTGGTGATTTCACCTTTGTCAGTATACGGCTGGTTTCTCGCTGCATTTCGTCCGCTGTTTCATGTGGGAGCTTGTGGACTACCTGTTCAACACCGTTTATTATTTCACAGACAGGAATGTCCCGCGGTGAAGGTGCGAAATTAAGTCCTTTGTTAAGTGCCGACATTGCACCCGCGTCTATATGTCTCGCCGTCAAGTTGATGACGGTGTGTTTTGAAGATCTGTGGTCGGCACAATGCTGTTGCTGCGGAAGACAGCCGAACTTTCTTTCTGCTTCGCTGTAGTTATGTTCTGTGCCGACGTCTGTTGAGAAACCGTAGCAGCGTCGACCCATTCCCAGTCCAAAGCTCTGAGTGTTCTTGATAACTGCAGGTGCAAGGCCATAAGAGCACGTCCATTTGCATCCAGCTATTGCCTTGTGTTGTGAATCCTTTCTCGTAATAATGCAAAGCTGGCACGACGAAATATCCTCCTGATGACAGCGGTGTTGATATGATGGGATACCATATCAAATCGTGGAATCGTCTTCTAGCCGCGGCAGCGCAGTAGGAAGGCTATCGAACTTCACAAATTTGCCTTCTTGACACGCAGCTTTCCGAGACGTTTTACGCTGCGCCAAGTTACCTCCCCGTAGAGGTACCTAATGTATGAATGCAGAGTCTCGCAGCGATAACATTGAATAAAATTGTCTCTGGTTTCCAAACGCGTCAATTGCTTAAAACTACACGAGCACTTTGTAACACCCCACCCATCACTTATCTGGTTTTGGCATGTGTTCACCCCAGCTAATTGACTAACAGATCAACAGAGAGTGCAAAACTGCTTCAATATCGGATAATGCAAAGAAAGTCATAAGGCCCTGTGATTTCTGATTGAGCTGCGGTGGCAGTGTCGACATTAATTCATTCAGAATTGATCAATTTTAATTAAAAAGGGATGCACATTAATGTTATATTCAGCTATTGAACACCAGATGCAAATGTTGAACATAAAATTAATTGAGAAAATGAGTTGGCATTTCAACAACTTGATTGAAAACAGATGCAATCGATTAGCACAATTTATTTTAACTCCCGACCTTCCATCATCACATTACATGACTCTCCTATCATGCAGTGGTAATAAATTGCGTTTACGTGGAGTAAAGCGCGATAAATCAAAATTAATCCCTATCGAATGACCCAGGCATAATGCGAAGTGCGAGAAGAATTCCCCAATACACGGCCCATGAAATACTCGTGGAAACTTTGCCGGCGGGATCCAACAAATTAATGTGGCCTAATTCAAGCCGGAGCGGATGCAATATCACCGAAGTCAGCGTGGCGGGGAGACGTCGTTGTGAGGACGTCGGCCGGCCTCATGGACCTGCAAGGCTGCGCTCGTCTATTCACTCCTAGCTATCTTGCTCAGTACATATCTGAACCAAAACTTAATATCTCCAAGCTCAATCGTTGCATTTGCTAAGTCCTAAACTGCAGATATGCTCACTCTCTCTCAGGCAAACTGAGTAAATAACGCCACGTCGGAAACTGAAGACCACCACGGAGACTTCTGCCAGTCCGCTCTGCACCTCGGTTTCCCCTCCAGCAAAATCACTTACGCCAATTGCAGCACATGTCGCGTTAATTATGCATCGCTTCCCAGCGCCGACGAATGCCTGCTCTGGGAAGTGAACAAATTCCCACAAAATTTCCCTTCCTCTCAGCTTCTGCTATTTAGCTCCTCCCAGGCCACCCATCAAGGTTAGCGTCTGCACAAACACCAATTTTTCCAGAATACTGACTCCCAGGAGAGTACTTCAAATTCCTCGATCCTACATATCCATCGGAGGCCGGCGTATTTCATTCTGTCGCTCTTCACCTGATTTACTTCAGACTCTGCGGACCGTGAATTCAGTGTGAAGTTGCTATAGTCACGAACACGCATATTTTGACCTCTGTTGACCGCTCCACTGTAGCTTTGCGCGGCTTTCTCGCACGTTTCATCGAAAACGGGACGACGGACATCTATCAACAGGTGTACAAGTTCTCCGTCTGCTTCCCAGTACACCAGCATGGGGTCAACCACCCACTTACCGTCACTCATCTTAAGGCAGCTGGAGGCCGCGCCCCATTACCGCTTTCTCAGAGCTTGAGCCGCCCTAAGATGCCTATTGTCGCTTCCCTTCGCTGCTGCCCCGCCAGCCACGGTCAATTCTAAATACTTCCGTGGGATAGACTAGCCTCCAGTAAATCGACGCGTTTCCACAAAGTTTTCGTGTCGTGTAAATTTAAAACCATCTCCCGACCTTAATTATTCCAGTATGTCCATAGTATACCCTCTATAAGATGCATTGTGCCTTGTCAGTCGTTTTTGTTCAGCCCTACTGTTCGCTCAATGTGAGTTAGGTGATCTTTAATGACTTCATGTAAGGGGCATAGATCGTGCCATCTAACAACTTCTTGGCCATTGTCAAGTGGGATGACTGCCAGGGCGCACCAACAGCCCACTGGCAGTCACACCACTTGACAATGGCCAAGAAGTGCTTGGTGGAAAACTCGTGTAGTTTTAAGTAATTGACGCGGTTGGAAACCGGATGTACATCGCGAACGATTATGGTGCCAAGGCGCTGCAGTGAGGAACATTTTTGTTAATTTATGTCGGATCTGGTAACGCCAAACGCGAGGCCGCTGAGGGCTACTCACGCGTCGTCGGCGTCGTCGTCGGCGGGGCGCCTCCCGTGCAGCTGGTGCAGCTGGTGGTCGCGGTGGAGCTGGTGCCGGCGGCGCTGGCTGGCGGCGCGCTGCAGCTGGCGGGCCCGCTGCCGCTGCTGGTGCAGGCTGGGGCTGAGCGCGTCGCGCAGCTTCGCCCAGGCCGCCGCCTCGTCCGCCTCTGCCGCGGGCCGCGCCGGCCACTCCAGATAGGTGCGCGTCTCCATGAAGTCGCGCAGGTGGCGCGGCAGCCGCCGCCGCTCCAGCCGCTCCAGCTCCAGCAGCAGCAGAAAGTCGCTGCCGTCCTCCCACACCTGGTGCTTCGCCATGTCCAGCTCCCACTGGCACCACTGCAACGTACCGCCACTGCGTCGCGTACAACGAGTTTTGTCGCTGTCCCTAAATACGTAATTGCCTATCGCAAACTGTACTTGTCTAAAGATGTCATTTCCGGTATTAAGTTAACAGCCAAAGGCGATAAATGATAGGACACTGTATAGTCATTTTTTCCCTTGGGTTAACAGTCAAAGGAGAGGGAACTGTGTGTTTACTCATTTTTACCCTTACATTGGCAAAATGAGTGGTTTCAGGCCTTCTCTCAAATCAAGCAGGGCAGATTACTTTTCACGACGTACAAAAAAATGGTTCAAATGGCACTGAGCACTATGGGACTTAACATCTGAGGTCATCAGTCCCCTAGAACTTAGAACAACTTAAACCTAACTAACCTAAGGACATCACACAGATCCATGCCCGAGGCAGGATTCGAACCTGCGACCGTAGCGGTCACGCGGTTCCAGACTGTAGCGCCTAGAACCGCTCGGCCACCTGGGCCGGCTCACGACGTACACATGACAATCAGTGAAATCACTGCAGAGTGACTAACTCCAGAGTGCAGCCCCTATTCAGGTTCCTAGTCTGCTGCGCGTAGAGAATTAGTGCTCTACCTAGACTGCGCAACAATATTAGACTGCCTCCGTCGCATATCTTGTGTAATGGTGATGAAAGTAATATGGGACCCCAACAAGTACAGGTTGTTGTTGTTGTGGTCTTCAGTCCTGAGACTTGTTTGATGCAGCTCTCCATGCTACCCTATCTGGTGCAAGCTTCTTATCTCCCATTACTTACTGCAACCCACATCTTTCTGAATCTGCTTAGTGTATTCATCTCTTGGCCTCCCTCTACGATTTTTACCCTCCACGCTGCCCTCCAATGCTAAATTTGTGATCCCTTGTTGCATCAGAACATGTCCTACCAACTGGTCCCTTCTTCTTGTCAAGTTGTGCCACATACTCCTCTTCTCCCCAATTCTATTCAATACCTCCTCATTAGTTACTTGATCTACCCACCTAATCTTCAACATTCTTCTGTAGCACCACATTTCGAAAGCTTCTGTTCTCTTCTTGTCCAAACTACTTATCGTCCATGTTTCACTCCCATATTTGGCTACACTCCATACAAATACTTTCAGAAACGACTTCCTGACACTTAAATCTATACTCGATGTTAACAAATTTCTCTTCTTCAGAAACGCTTTCCTTGCTATTGCCAGTGCACATTTTATATCCTCTCTACTTCGACCATCATCAGTTATTTTGCTCCCCAAATAACAAAACTCCTTTACTACTTTAAGTGCCTCATTTCCTAGTCTAATTCCCTCAGCATCACCCGACTTAATTCGACTACATTCCATTATAATCGTTTTGCCTTTGTTGATGTCCATCTTATATGCTCCTTTCAAGACACTGTCCATTCCGTTCAACTGCTCTACCAAGTCCTTTGCTGTCTCTGATAGAATTACAATGTCATTGGCGAACCTCAAAGTTTTTATTTCTTCTCCATGGATTTTAATACCTCCTCCGAATTTTTCTTTTGTTTCCTTTACTGCACTGTGTTACTTGCAGTTGCTTCCAAATAAAGTGTATGTGACTATTTAAGAAAAAAGGAAAATTGAGCAACCAACGGAAACTGAGTAAGGCACCATCCACACCGAAGGCTGCCTTTCCCTAAGTCCCGTGTCTCACATATTTAGTTTGTGTGTATGTGTGCGTGTGAAAATAAATGACGAAGGAATTTGTGGTGCATCGCAAGTGGTATCCACGACTCCATATCAGAAAAGAAAGCTAAGTATACACAGCGAGGCTACACTTGGTGCAAAGCATACTTCCCGTGCATTACTCCTCCCCACTGCAGCATCTGCTTGACCTGTACACTGCAACCCCATTTAAAACCAAAGAATTTCACACGTGTGCGATATACTTACTCTATGTAAATCACTTCATTGCTGCCCTCCTTAAGTCTGAACTGGAGGCAATGGGGCGACTTCACGTTGTTAACCCTTTGCGTCTAACTGTTATAATAATAATAACCATAATAATAATACCAAAGCTGTGTACATCCCTATAGTAGCCCTTATGAAATTAGTGCTGCGTCATGCTGTCAATGAATTCATTTATGTCTTTTGAAGGGAGTAATGAAGCAAGTTCTGAAGTACTGCAGGTGCTCCGCACCGTCTAAGGCGCTGCTTCCCGATCGCCACGAATCCTCCCGGCAAATTAGTGTCTCGGTCCGGTGTGCCTGCCAATCTGTGGATGGTTTTTAAGGTGATTTTCCATCTGCCTCGGTGAATGCGGGCTGGTTGCCCTTATTCCACCTCAGTTACACTATGTCGGCGATTGCTGCGCAAACACTGTCTTTACGTACGCGTACACCATAATTACACTAATTACTCTACACGTAAACATTGGGGTTATACTCGTCTGATATGCGACGTTCCTGGGGGGGAGGGGGGGGGGTTCCCGAAACCGCACAATAACCCTGAGTTTAGTGCGGGGCGGCGGTGTAGTGGGTGGCCTGTTGTGGGGTTGTGAGCCACTGAGGGCTACGGCGCAACGCCGCCTCTCCGTTGTTTCTAGGTCCCCGTTTCAATACACATGATACACACGCACTCCAGGTACTACCTACAACTTGGAGAACATACTTTCTTGAGATATTTAGCATTTGTTACGTATATGTCTCACTTTTATCGTCAGCGATGTACGGGACAAAACACATGTGCGTAGTGAGTGTCTAAACATTCATGGTGGTGTCGGTTTGTTCTATATCGTGTCTCCCTACCACTTTCGGGCTATGACGCTCTGAGCGTGTTTTTTAGGGAATTGACTAGTTTGAACCTGGGACCTGTTGCTGGTAAGGAGACGCCAGACCACACACGACATGTAGAATTCAGATGAGTTCAGTGAGACTAGCGATGATATAACCAAATACTAAATGATCTCAGCGTCAGCTCCACTGCACCCCCTGTAAAAGAATCTTAATACTAACTAAATTTAGTGGAAGGGGTTCAAGGCTTTTCTATTTTTAGTTAGCTGGTAAAACAACGTCGAAAAAGCAGTTAAGTTTACCATTGGAAATTTTATTCTACTCACGAAACATTGTTTATAAATTGCGCTATTGATAAAAGGAAGTGTTTTAATACAGGATGGTAAAAACCAACGGCGTTCAACAAAAATGTGAACGAATATTCCCTGAATGGGTTTCCAAGGTCTACAATGGATCGAAGGATGACCTATTCCATATCACATCTAGAATCTAGGTTTAAATTAAGTTTCACAAAAGAGAAAACTATCAAAATGGTCTACCGTGACCCTCAATTATCTTTAATAACTTATCTAACTTGTCGTAAATTACAGTGGCTGATGTGGCTTCTCAATAATTATATCACAGAGAAATCATCGCGTTTCAGATTTTTACTTCAAGTGGCAATTGTGAACACCATGAGCTTTAATTTACGATCGACACTAGTATTACGCAAAAAAGGAGGTGTAACAGATGAGACTTCTGCAGTTCTGAGTGAAGCCTTATGCGCTCAAAAATGCGGCATCGCGTGCGTTCATTACCTTGTCGGTGTTTATGCAGCGTCAGGGCGACAGCGGGCAGCACAGCTCCGCTCACTTCGCCATCTCGGAAGTAACTCCCCTCCTAACCTCTCCTTACTACAATTTACCGAAGTTGGTTTAAAAAAGCTATCTGGCTGTGTTTTCGTCTGACCAATCAGGGTCTCAATGTTAACCTTAAGCTCCGCCTACAAAAATTCTGTCCATCCAATGAGAAACGTTATACTTTTCGTAGTGGGCAATGTTTCTAAAGTTTCCAGCGTAACAGAGACGCGAAAGAGTCTCATGCTAAAACCTGCAGCTGGTGTGGTCCTTTTAACGTTATCGTAAGATCTATACAGTTCTTCTGGAGGGCTCTATCTTTTAACATCGGCTGGGGGGTGGTCCTTGACGTAACAGAGACGCGAAAAAGTCTCACGCTAAAACGTGTGGGTGGTAGTCTTAGAGGTAGGCTGGCGACGTGGGTGTCCAGTCCGTCCCTTATCGTAGGGCCTTCTAGCTTAACACGGTTCTGCTCTAGGCTTCTGTTCTCGTTTCTCCCCTCGGAACTGTGTCGGTCTCATGGTGGGAAGGTACGACATGCATTTAGGCATTCTTGTGTTAGTCTGTGGTATTCCTTTTGCTCACTCGTTACTCGTATTACTTTGGTTAATTTAATGTCACGATTTGTTCGGAGCTATATGACATACTAGTGGATTTGCTTATCATGTCAGGGTTTTCATGGAAGGTGTTGGATTTGCCTGACACCTTAGAAGTGGACTATGTGATGAACCTGTAAGCTCCACCGCATTAACACTACTAATTGATAAAAAGTAATTATTGATAGCTCGTATAATCAGTATTAGATTCCTACAAAATTGTGATAATAATAATTATCTTTTGAAAATAACTTAGTTTAGTAACTGAAACAGAACCGAATCGTTTAGTTTTTTTCCCCTCAGAAAATTTCATTTTATCCCTCAGGGCTTAACCACCCCCAGGTTGGGAACCACTGCTCTAAGCTGAAGCAGAAATATTCGATGCTGCACTCTGATGTATTGAATGTGAAATTTTATGTCATAGAACAATCTATATTTATTCTATAAATCCGAATGTAACTCTCTCTGTTACCTTTACATGACTAAACCGCTGAACCAGTTCTGATAAAGTCTTGACGAAGAGCACATGGTACTTTATAAAATAAAATAAAATAAAAAAGAATGAAAAATCACGCCTGATAAGAAGTATATTAGTGGGATGCCGATGACGGTTGCATGGAGCTCGGCAGTTCTTGGTGTTTATTACGTGACAGTGCGAATCCAGAGTTTAATCATAGAAGCAGGTTTTGAAATTTTAAAAAGAACCGCGAAACCATCTGGCGAAGGTGGACAGTTTTTATGGCGCATTGTTGTGGAAATACGTAATAATATCAGACGGCAAGGGCGAGAACCGTATTTGAAATTGTTAGAACCTGCTGCGCAAAGATTTGTCTAGTTTAGATCATATTTCTGAGAGGGGTGGAGCTGCGAAAGTCACTCGAACAACAAATCTCGGAGCAATCTTACATCTGGCAGACCTTAGATCTAGAACGTCAGGCGGCCTCAAGAGCTAAAGAAACATAGAACAGTCACAAGCCCTTCGGATTTTAGACTCTGAGCATGACACGTCTTTTTTACTTTCTCAGACAGTAGAAGATTCACAACGGCTGTGCCGTTTAAAAGGTTTTACTACAAGCAGAGAGACGTCGTGCCTGTACACGTATAGCGTTGGAGTCTTTCATTGAGGCTGTATTCCATTATGGTCCATTAATTGGCTTTGATAATCATCGATTAGTCAGGAAGAATGGATCAGAAATGTAGGACATGTAACTCGTTGAAATGAGATAGAAAAACGTTTACTAGACGAGCCAGAGGAACTGCTGAGAACTCTTCTCCGATATCAATGTAATGAATCAAGACATTTTTAAAAATATAATTGGTAAATGTAATGCATGCATTCAGAAACAACATACAGCAAAATAACAGAAAGACACTCATTATGTGCATATATACATTTACATAAACAAACATACATATCTACACCATTACATACAAGCCGGAAAGGGTGGCCGAGCGGTTCTAGGCGCTACAGTCTGGAACCGCGCCACCGCTACGGTCGCAGGTTCGAATCCTGCATGGGGCATGGATGTATGTGATGTCCTTAGGTTAGTTAGCTTTAAGTAGTTCTATGTTCTAGGGGACTGATGACCTCAGATGTTAAGCCTCATAGTGCTCACAGCCATTTGAACCATTACATACATACATATTCGGTTTCGATTCCCGGCCGGGTTGGGGATTTTCTCTGCCCGCGGGCTGGGTTTTTGTGTTTTCCTCTTCATTTCATCATCATCCTCATCTTTCGTGACAGTGGCTAGATCGGAATGTGAAAAAAAAATTGGACTGTGAAAAAATTGGCGCTTTGTACGGTCGCTGATGACAGCGCAGTTGGGCGCCTCACAAACCAAACATAATCATCATACAAACATATTCATAAATTATTAGCTTGCTTACTTTACATCATTTATCATAACAAAATTACTGATTTGCGAGCCTAGACACGGGTAACGGTTCGTCAGTTCGTGTAAAATCAAAGGTACAAAAAAAAAAAAAAAAAAAAAAAAAAAACAAAAAAAAAAAAGAAAAAGGTTCTAAGCACTATGGGACTTAACATCTGAGGTCATCAGTCCCTTAGAATTACTTAAACCTGACTAACCTAAGGACATCACACAATCCATGCCCGACGTATGATTCGAACCTGCGGCCGTAGCAGCCGCGTGCTTCCGGACTGAAGCACCTACAACCGCTCGGCCACAACGGCCGGCTGCCTTACTACACACAGTTCTATTAGAGACGGTATGCCGTTCCATTGCTCCTGTCTTTGAACTCACTAAACACTGATTCTAACTTGACGGAACGGAATGGAACTGAACGTCAAAACATTCCATAGTCCATTACAAATGGCAGCATTGACACTGGCTAACAACGTAACGGAACGGGACGGAACTGAAAGTCAGACATTCTACAGGGCACCCAGAATGGCGGCATTCACACTGGCCACAAGGGAACGGAAAGGGCAGAACTGAACTACAAAATATTCCACAGTGCACTTCAAATGGAAGCACTGGCCGAAAACGGAATGGAATAGGACGGGATTCTACGTGAAACTGTTCCACATTGCATTCCAAATGCAATTATTCACAGTGGCCGACAATGGAACGGAATGGGACAGAACTGAACGTGAAAACACTCCATAGTGCATTCCAAATAGTAGCATTCACGCTGGCCGAACTGAACGTCAAAAAATTCCGCATTAAAAGTGGCAGCATTCATGCTGGCCGAAAACGGAACGGAACGGGAGGGGATGGAATGGGACGTCAAAGTATTACACAGTGCATTTCAAATGGAAGCATTCACATTGGCCGATAACAGAAATGGACGGGACGCAATGGACTAAATGTCAAAACGTTGCACAGTGCATTCCAAATGGCAGAACTCACACTAGCCGATAACGGAAGGGAACGGGACGGAATTGCACGTTACATTACCTGTTGTCCCACACGATAGGTCAGATATTTGAAAGCAAAAAAAAGGGTTTAAGTTTTAGAATAAATAACCATAGTAAGTGCTTGCACATTGGGCAGATTCGAAATAGAGCACTGTGACCACCGGTTCAGTGAACACAGGTTGGTTGATTGGCCCTCCCACCCCCACACGTATCGCTATCACTTCTGTGTGGGTCTGCTCAGTTCGATTAGTACCTGCACACCGTCAGCTTGACACGACAGTTCTGTTTAACAACATGAACATCCGAATATGATAAGGATCGATCTCATCAAAACGGATAACCGTAAGTTCTAAATACCGTAATGTCTCCGAAACTATTGATCTGAGTCTGTTGGAGGAAACACCATTGACGTTCCTCTTTTAGATCTACGATACTACCAGCAGTAATTATTACTGTTCGAACCGAACTATCGAAGGTGTAAGCCACGCAACGAGACTAGACGTCACTTAGCGAGGTCATTATCACAAAATATCTGGTGAAAAAAAAAAAGAATTACAATACCTTAAACGGTTCAGGAAATATCTGAGGGGAACAGCTTAGCTGCGTAGTCCAGACAAACTTTAAAATGTTGTTGACGGATACCTTCTGAATATTTTGGTATGAGGAACCCACGGTCTCCGACACCCCGTTACAGTTTGTTACAGAAGTAAATACTGTTTCTGCGAAAACCCTTTCACAATACTGAAGAAGCCTGTAACATGCAGTAAGCCAAATGTGCAACGTTCAACACGGAGTAACACAACATAACCCTCACACGAGCTTGTGTACTTTTTCCACAGTGTGCTCAGTCCGTTCTGTCAGTGTACAGCGCTTAACAAACGCAGAACAATTCCTTTACATGTTTTTTTCTGTTTTTTACTTCATAAGTCTCCTGAGTGTTTTGATATGGGCAACCACCAATTCCTCTCCTCTGCCAACCTCTTCATCTCAGTGTAGCACTTGCAACCTACGTCTTCCGTTATCTGCTGGATGTATTCCAGTCTGTCTTTACCTGCAGCCTTTGCGCCCTACAGCTCCTTTAGTACCATGGAAGTCATTCCCTGATGTCTTCACATATGTCCTATTATCCTATTCCACATATTCCGTTCCTCTCGCATTCTGCGGAAACGTCCTCAACATTCGCCTGTAGCACCACGTCTCAATTGCTTCGATTCTCTTGTGTTCCGGTTTTCCCACAGTCCATGTTTCACTACCATACAATGCTGTGCTCCAAAAATACATTCTCAGAAATTTCTTCCTCACATTAAGACCTATGTTTGATATTAGGAGACTTATCGTGGGCAGGAATGCCCTTTTTCCAGTGCTAGTCTGCTTTTTCTGATCTCCTTACTCCTTCCACTGTCGGTTATTTTGCTGTCTAGCTAGCAGAATTTCTTAACTTCATCTACTTCGTGACCATCAATCTTTATGTTAAGTTTCTCGTTGTTCTCATTTCTGCTACTTTTCATTACTTTCGAGTTTTTTCGTTTTACTCTCAGTCCATTTCTGTGCTCACTAGACTATTCATCCCCCTCAGAAGATCATGTAATTCTTCTTCACGCTCACTTAGGATAGCAATGTCATCAGCGAATCGTATCGTTGATATCCTTTCAGCTTGAATTTTAATCCCACTCCTGAACCTTTCTTTTATTTCAGTCATTGCTTCGTCGATGCACAGATTGAACAGGAGGGGTGAAAGAATAATTCTCTGTCTTACGTCCTTTTAAATCTGAGCACTTATTTCTTGGTCGCCCCCTTTTATTATTACCTCTTGGTTCTTGTAGATATTGTATATTACACGTCTGACTAGCTCACCCCTATTTGTCTCAGAATTTCACGTTGCCGAACGCTTTTTTCTTCAAGTCGACGTATCCTATGAACGTGTCTTGATTTTTCTTTAGTCTCGTTTCTGTTATTTATCGCAACATCAGAATTGCTGCTCTAGTGCCTTTGGTGCCTTTATCTTTCCTAAAGCAAAACTGATCGTCATCTAACAGACTATCAATTTTCTTTTCCATTGTTCTGTATATTATTCTTGTCAGCAACTTGGATGCACTAGCTCTTAAGGTGACTGTGCGATAGTTCTCGCACTTGGCAGCTCTTGCAGTATTTGAAACTCTGTGGAAAGTGAGAGTGGATGTCTCCAGTATCATACATTCTACACACCAACGGGAATAGTCACTTTGTTGCAATTCCTGCAATGATTTCAGAAATTCTGATGGAATGTTTTCTATCCATTCTGCTGTATTTGCTTTTCGGTCCTCCAAAGCTCTCTTAAATTCTTATTCTAATACTGTATGATTTCAAAATTTCGATAACCATGATCACGGCAGGGTGTACAGCGACGCACCATCGACTGTCTTAAACGCTCAAGAATTCTAGGAGTTTGGCATACTACTAGCGCGGCTGCGGTAATCCTGGCAACTAGGTCCGTGCTAGTACCGACCGAGGTCTTGTAAACTACGCTCCATACATGTCCCAGAAGAAGAGGTACATTAGACTCATGTCTGGTGACCGAGCTGGCCATGAACTGCGGCGACCAATCCACTGTCGTCCAAACTGTACTCCAATGTCCTTCCTAACATCTAGTTCGAAGTGTACCGGCGCCCATGGTGCTGATACCGCGTAATGTGACGAGTCCTCAACGGTACATCTACTGTTGCGCACTGTTTTCAGTGCAATACACATGCAAAGCCAACTGATGTAGGAAACCAAACATAATACGATGACTCTGTAACGAGCCGCCGGGGACCGTAAGTTCCTTCTACTAAAATGTGCAGAAAGTGGCGAGTTGTGCTTCACCCTATAGCTCTTGTAGATCTCTTGTTCAGAAAGCCACGAAAATTATTCCCCTGTTTTCATAAACAGATACTTAGACTTGGAGTATGTCAGCGTATTCTTTATCCGAGAAGTATTTCTAAAGATGTTAATGTAAGGTAGTTCTAATCCTCTGGCTTCTATTAGAGGTTTTGAAAAACTCGTTTCTGAGGAAAGTGGCTGAACTGCAAATCCTCTCCTGAAAATTCCCGATAGGAACCCCGCATGCCCCCAATACCAGCTTGCCCTCTATTTCGCTGAAAAGAACTGGACCCTTCTATGTGCCGTTCCTGCTCTATGCTCTAAAAAGATTGAAGCACCTTCCCCAGACCTGGCAAAAGTTTTCACAATGCTTCGCCTAACTTCAAGGCAATTACTGGAACTGATAATTGACTCAGAAATATTTTCAGTTGGGAGCCTCACTCGCAGCTCACTCGGCTTTGTTTGAAAGGAACCAAGCCCCACCAGAGCTGGATGCGGACTTACCCGGCTTTGTCTTTGCGCTTTGTTAATTGTAAATCTGTAGGCTAATTTGATTGGAAACTGTAGTCTTTTAAATTGGAATGGGAACTCAGTAGAAATCAGTGGTATCCTTTGTGCTTTCCGGTCATAAATTCGGCTTCGATGGTGTTACTCGACAGCTTGTTCCGTTACACAGTTTTTGTGCGTTGAGATTTCTGAATAGTATGGTCGTAGATCCAATTTTAAGTCGAAAGCAGTGTAATGGCATTCCTGGTACTTGCAAAGAGTTTAGAAATTGTGTAGGGAAGTTCAAACTTTCTTCAACGTTTACTATCGTGTCGATCAATTTGCATATTCTCTCTTAACGGGTAATTTTCTTTTGAGTATTAAAGTCGATATCGTCGACAATATTATTTCTGATTGCCAAAATTGCAGTTTCAAGCAGCGTTTCTGTACTGACCAACAATGTTCAGGTGAAATGGTCGATGAGTTCATTTTCAGCAGTGGATATGTTCTAGAAATCACTGTCGAGCTTAATATTATAAGACTGTGTCGCAATACTTGATTCTTCAGTCCGTTCATTACTTTTTTCTTCGGTTTCTCTGCTTCTCTTGTTCCTCATTCTCGTTCGTTGGAAACTTAAACGTGCTTCGCGCTCTTCGTCTGTTTCGTTTTTGGCCGTTCTTTTTGCTTTTGCATTTTTCCTTCAGAACCGGCATGATTTCCTCCTCTTTACGTTTGGGCATTGTCTAAAATATACATCAAATCAACCTTAATTAACAAATATACTAAGTGCACTTTACGCACTTTTCACACTTTATTTTCGATTTGTATTCAAGTCACTGTAGCACTTTCACTACTCACCCTTCACTGTTTGTTTATATTCACTCATTGCACTACTTTTATGGTTTCTCCCTTCGTCACTGAAAAGAAACTGACGTTCAAACCCACGACGGGTCCTACTTTATATACGTACTCCTACCAATGTGTAAACCTATCAGTGGAGAATTGCAGAACACACCAAAAAGGCTTAGAATGGTCCAAAAAGTTCCAGAACATTCCACAACATTCGAGAGTGTTATAAAATGTTCCACAATGATATGGTATGTTCTGGGATGTTCCCGAACATTCTGGAATAATCACGAATGTTACAGACTATTTTTGAACATTCTAGAAAATCCCGTATGATTGTGGAACATTCTGCAACATTCTGGAATGCTCTAGAATACTCTCGAATGTCCTGGAATGTTCTAGACATTTCTGGAGGGCGAAACTTCCCAGCACTTATGTCTTCAGAAGCACACACTTCAGGTAAAAATGGTAATCTTCTTCATGGATGGAGAACATAGGTCTTCCATACTGTATAACTCCTTTGATCGTACGAGAATTGTTTCTGAGTTTTAGCGGCACGCACTGTGTACACTTACTTTTATAATATAATTGTTTATTGGAAGCCCGTACCAGTGGAGTTCCACAAGGAAAAAGGAACGCCCTGTGATGTCGTAGTATTAGTCAGTGTCGAGAGATAGGAAGATGTGTAGTGGTAAAGAGCTTGATTAGGTGTAGGATCTGATAGTCTATAGAGAATTTTGGACGAGAGCCTCGCTGTGTGACGGCCACAGGCTCGAGTCGCTAAAGAACGCCACCCCCTTACTCCTCTGACACACGTAAGGGATTTCAATAAAAATATGGAAATATTAAGAGAAATGCATGCTTAAACATAAACGTAGATGCTGCCAGAAGACTGCAGGTTGCGCTGTTGTATTTCAATAGAACGGCACCTGTGCAGTGTCCTCAATACGTCAGGTGTTTCAGAACGCATGAGAGGGCCTTATGTCGGTGCTAAGAGAATTCGAACGTGGGCGAATTGTTGATGATAATATGGCGGATGATTCCTTAAGGGGGGTAGGATGCCAACGTGCACCACAGGACATTTTAATTTCCCCTGTCTATACTTTTACAAGTAAATTCATAAAACTTGGTCAGCAGGATTCAGTCATAGCATTGGAAGTTCAAAAACATAACAAAATAAAAGAGAGACTGTTCGATGAATTTTATGCAGGATACCGACCATTCTTACAGGTGTCTGAAAGTCTAGAATCTATTTATGAAAAAATGAATGAGCTGTTAAGTTTTAAACTTAATGTTTAGAAAAAAGTAAAATTTTGTGGTTAATTATCTCAATTTTTACGACAGTTTTTAATAGATTTGAAAAATTCAGAGTTTCATACATCTGTAAGTATGGTTTGCATGCTGTGCAAAATTCATCAAAGAATCTCTCTTTCTTGTGAAGAAAAATGAACTTATAGCAACAAATGCACCAACAGTAACTGAAAAAATGATGAAATTTCATATCTAACAAAAATATTTTCTTATGTTTTTGAACTTCCACTGGTATGAGTGTGAATCTTGAATCATTCCTGGTCGTGCTGACAAAGCTTTATGAATTTATTTGTGAAAGTATAGTCACTGGGAATTAAAATGTCCTGTGGAGCCTCTCCTGCTCCAAGTCGGCCCGTTTGACGTCCTACCCCCTTAACCAACCTAGCCGAAGTGTTTGGTGTTTCAAGAGGTACCGACCGAATATCTATACCGCATACTGGGAAAGCGAAAAAACATCATCCGCTAAGTTAAAAAGTGGGCGAAAGTGTGTGTAAGTGATCATGACAGACGGTAATGTTGTAATGAGGTCGAGAGACGAGAAAGTCACTGCAGAACTGAATGTCGCATTCGCGAATCCCATCAGCACCAAAGCAGCGCGAAGAGAGCTCCATAAAAAGAGAAGTGCAGGACGAGCTCCCATTCCGAAACCAGTCATCAGTGGTGCAAGTTCCCGAAACAGGAAAACATTGTTCTGAAACAATAAAACCTGGATTATGGTGCAATTGAAGAAAGTAACTTGGTCTGATGTGTGTTTACATGCCAAGAATGAAACATGGCGGGAGTTCTATAGCGATTTGGGCGGCCTTATCGTGGTATTCTATGCGCCCCATGATTACTCTGTAAGATCGCATTACTGTCATGGATTATGTGACCATTGTGGATGGTGAGGTCCATCCTGTGGTAAAATGTTTGTTTCCCAATGGGGATACTGTGTTCCAAGACGACAGGGCTCCTAGTCGCATAGCTCGCTTTGTTCAGAGCTTGTTTTGTGAGCACGACAACGAAATGTCGCGTCGCCCCTGGGACCACAGTCACCAGATCTCAATATTATTGAGCCTTTGTGGTGTACTTAGAAGAGAGGGGGCGTGAACGCTATCCACCTCATCGTTACCAGAACTTGCCATCATTTTGCAGGATGAAAGGTATAATATTAAGCTGAAAATCATACTGACGTGTATTTATCCCATCCAAAATGGCTCTGAGCACTATGGGACTTAGCATCTCAGGTCATCAGTCCCATAGAACTTAGAACTACTTAAATCTAACTAACCTAAGGACATCACACACATCCATGTCCGAGGCAGGATTGGAACCTGCGACCGTAGCGGTCGCGCGGTACCTGACTGGAGCGCCTAGAACGGTATCCTATCCAAGCCGATCGGATCTTGAGTGCCAACCGATTTCGTACACTGTATTAGGGATGGTAATCTGCTGCATGTTTTCGTGTTTATGCAAACCTCCTGTTGTAGTGTTAGTTGTTCTCTTTAGAATGGTATATCATCGTGTATAGTTCTAGGCGCGCAGTCCGGAACCGCGCGACTGCTACGGTCGCAGGTTCGAATCCTGCCTCGGGAATGGATGTGTGTGATGTACTCAGGTTAGTTAGGTTTAAGTAGTTCTAAGTTCTAGGCGACTGATGACCTGAGAAATTAAGTCGCATAGTGCTCAGAGACATTTGAACCATTTTTTTTCATAGTGTATAATAGGTAGAACCAAATCTGTCAACCACTACGATGTGTCCAACATGTTCTTATGTTTACTGGCAGGACTTGTGAGCTGGAAGTACTGATGGCAGACAAGTCTTATGATTGTGTTTCACCATTCAGAAAACTGCTGCTGTCGCGGTACAGAGCTGAGAAGCAAAGTTTTCCTCAGAGGGATGAAATTTTCACAATTATTGTGTCATCGTGTGTAGGAAACTAACAGCTGGGACTGGTGACATCATTGTTCGTCTATGTTGATCCTCCATGTTCTGTTGGCGAGCGGTGGTCTGCTGGGGCCGGGACGCCGGTGGCACGTTGCGAGCAACGCCACAGGGGATTTCGCCCGTGGCCTGGAGCAATGAGGTCGCCCCAGCACAGCGCAGGGCAGGGGGCAGGCGAGTCAACTGGACGCTGATGGCCGTTACGCAACCCCCAGCCGCTGCTCGCCTCCGGGGCTGAAAGTCCAGCTGTGCGGTGCGCGGCTTCAGTTTTCCTTATACTGAGTGTGCTTTAGTCAGAAACCGTCCAAAAAAAATTACACCCCTTTACCGAAAAGTTGCTACTGCCACACCCAGTGCAGCTCCAGAAAACGAAGGTCGTGCGTAAGCGCAATCTTTACTATTCAGCACATATTCGAAATAAATAGCAGTATGGCAGGTAAGTAGAAGAATTTAACCGGTTCTCGCTCACTTTTCCCAAGAAAGCTCACTCAGGCCCGCCGGAGTGGCCGTGCAACCGCCGCGCAACGGCGCTACAGTCTGGAGCCGAGCGATCGCTACGGTCGCAGGTTCGAATCCTGCCTCGGGCATGGATGTGTGTGATGTCCTTAGGTTAGTTAGGTTTGATTAGTTCTAAGTTCTAGGTGACCGATGACCTCAGAAGTTAAGTCGCATAGTGCTCAGACCCATTTGAACCAAAGCTCACTCACTCGTAACACTGAATTTTTAATATTGAACGTTGAATATAAACGTTGAACGTAAACGTTGAACATAAACGTTCAACGCTTACGTTGACCATTTATGTTAAATTTTTACGTTCGAAGTTCGATATTAAATGTTCAACGTTACGAGTGAGTCAGTTTTCTTCGGCAAAGCGAGCCACAACGGGCTAAATTCTTCTACTCAGATAGTGCGAGAATTATCGCATAATGAAGTTAACGCCTCGTTCGTTCAAATTACTGAGAAGAATAATATAAAGATAATAGCACAAGACAATAGAGGATTTTTAGATGAAGACTAGTTTGGCTTTAGGAAAAGTAGAGGCACTACAGGGGCAGTTGTGAAATCACGATTGGTAATGGAAGAGAGACAAGGAAAATCAAAGTTCAAGAGCGGGGTTAAAATTCAGGGTATAAGGATGTCAATGATTGGATTCGCGGTGTCACTGCTAACCTCACTGAGAGTGCAGAGGAATTGTTTGACGCCTGTACTGTATGAACAATCGAATCAGTTCACAATCTGGACGAGAGTAAATCAAAGAAAGAGGAATGTTACAAGAAGAAGCAAGACTGAGATGAACGATAAACTTGACTTCAAAAATTGTAGACTACGAAGTACACGACGTTAACGAATCTTCTACCTTCGAAGTAAAATAATATGTGACAGACGAAGTAAGGAGGCCGTAAAATTCTACTAACTCAGGAAAAAAAGATGACATTCCTGGCCGAGGGAATGTTGGTAGCATTAATTTGAAAAAGACAACGGCCTTGCCGCAGTGGATACACTGATTACCGTCAGGTCACGGAAGTTAAGCGCTGTCGCGTGTGCCCGGCACTTGGATGGGTGACCACCGGGTCGCCATGCGCTGTTGCCACTTTTCTGGGTGCATTCAGCCTCGTGATGTCAATTGAGGAGCTACCCGACCGAATAGTAGCGGCTCCGGTCAAAGAAAATAATCATAGCGACCGGGAGAGCGGTGTGCTGACCACACGACCCTCCTATCCGCATCCTCAGCTGAGGATGACACGGCGGTCGGATGGTCCCGATGGTCCGCTTGTGGTCTGAAGGCGGAGTGCTTAATTTGAGAAAGAAGTTTCTGAGAATGTGCCTTTGGAGCAAAACATTGTGTGATACGAATCACTAACTGAAGGGAAAACAAAAAAGAAGAGAATAGTAACATTTGAGGAATGGGGCTTCAAAGAATGCTGAAAGTCTTTGGACCGATTAGGTAAGAAATGAGGATGTTCTCCGCAGAATCGGCTTGGGAAGGAACATACGGAAAACACCGATAAGAAGAAGTGAGAGGACGACAGGACACGTTTTAAAACATTAGGGAAAATTACTAGATATAGCAATTTATAGGGTAAAAACTCTAAGCAAAGACAGAGATTGGAATACATCAAACAAATAACTGAGGACGTCGGGTGCAAGCGCTACTCTGAGATGAACAGGTTCACACAGGAGAGGAATGTGTGGCGTCCCGCATTTAATCACTCAGAAGGCTAAAGAAAAGTAGTATTGTTGACTGGGAGGCACCGAGTACTACGTTCAGCCGCCTAACCAGAAAAAGGTTTTCTTCTCTTGCACAAATTGCTCCCTTTTCTTATAATGGGTCACAGTTGGATATTTACTGCAGGTGGTTGTAATGTGTATTTGTATAATGAGTTGTCGAGTTGTAAGACAATGACAGAAGGGAAAGGGTGAAAGCTGGTGCCGGCGCACAAGATCCTTCTCTGAAATAGCACCAAAGAGTCCACAGAGTTTAATGTGGCCAATCTAAGCACGGATGATCATCTACAGTGCCATATGCCGTCACTCGATGAAACACCGAGGAAATGACACTGGCGCAAGGTGTGCGAATGGTAGAGAAAATTTCTGCTGCCAGGAGGATTCGAACCGTCTACCTCTGAGTCGTTGCCCAGAAGACAGGCGTGCGTTGGTGACCTGGGCTACGGAGGTGGATGCGCAGTAAGTCTACTTAGACTTAAGGTATGGTTCTGTCCGACATCTTAGGAAATCATGCACTATATGAAAAATTCCAGGTTGGTCACGGATAAGCAGGCAGACTTGATGACGCGCTTCTGCAATGTATGTACATAATCAAAAAGGCTTGCATGCACCAGATACTTCAAGTGTCTCCACAACCAAAAATCCCCGAGATTAAGATCGGAAGAACGAGCTGGCTAACGTACTGGACGTCCCCGACCAATTAATCGCCCCTTAAGTGTATGTGTGATGTGATCTCTGACATTTCAAAGAAATTTGGCTGATGTTCCATCATCCATGAATCACACCTCCAGCTGTTGTTGGAGTGGCACCTCCTCTAGCAGGACAGACTAGTAGTTTGATAGGAACTGACTATACCTTGCACCAGTCACTTTGTTTGGTGGTGCCCTATTAGTCTAACGTAAATAGTTCCTCGCTTACCTGATAACCGACGCTGATGCCTTGTATGTTCACCTGCAAATGGATTTTCATCAATCCACATTTATTCGTTATGAAAATTTACAGTCCCACTTTGGGTGATAGCAGCCTTGTCTGTAAAAAATGCCTTTGTTGTGAAAAGTGGATCTGCACCACATCTTTGCAAAACTGCATTCCGGCAGGCTGATCTGGTGGAAAAAGGGCGTGTACACTTTGCACGTGAAATGGGTATAGCAACTGTTCTTGCAAGGTCGCCCAGACTGGAGGATGACTAACCCCGGTAAATGCTGAAATTCTACGTACATTAGTTCAAGTGTTTTCTTCCACCAGCTCCAACGCTCTCCCTACGGAGCCAGAGTCTGCGAGTCGCTGGAAAAGGCTGCTGAATAACTGTGAAGATCATATCCTGCGATGGATACGTTCTCAACATACAGGATGCACTCTCGACTGTTGCTTCCATTTGCCAGACAAGAGCCGAACGATCTTGCCTGCGATTCCCACTGTGAAATAATAGACTTCCCATATGTCGGGAAAGGAAGGAATGACAGACGTGATTTACGACGTTGCGCAAAGCAGTGTTTTAGCCCCTCTGCTGTTTCTTATCTATATAAACGATTTAGTAGACAATCTGAGCAGGCGTCTTACGTTGTTTGCACATGATGCTTGCGTTTATCCTCTAGTAAAGTCATCAGAAGATCAAAAACAATTGCAAAACAATTTAAATAAGACATCTGTACGGTGCGAAAACTTGAAATTGACCTTAAATAATGAAAAGTGTGTGGTCATTCACATGAGTGCTAAAAGGACTCCATTACACTTCGGTCACTCGATAAATCCTAAGGGCCATAAATTCAATTAAATGGCCAGGAATTACAAACAACTTAAATTGGAAACAACACACAGAAAATGTTGTAGGTAAGGGAAACCAAAGACGGTTTTTTTTGGCAGAACAATACTACACTGTACTTGTCTGTCCTCTGTTGGAGTACTGCTGTGCAGTCTGGGATCCTCTCAAAGTCTGGGCGATGGGCGGCTGGTTGAGTCAGTGTTGACATTGGGCACTGAACTCTGTCTTCCTGGAGGTGTGGCACCGACTGCCCTTTCCATTGGCGCGTGGGGAGCGCCTTCATCATGACGTTTCGCAGATTTGTGCTTTAGGACTGCACATCCTCCATCACCATCCAATGTGAGGAGAAATATGAAAAGTACGGTGTGGCAACCTACAGACCAAATTCCAATCGCTGTATCCAAGGAAATATGGTTACTCCCTTGAAGCCATTGCTATGGAAACCAATACCATACAAATTTCTCCCAAAGTTAAATATAATTTCACAATTCCTATTACAGGCTCCTATGAGTTGTAGACAGAATTTAGTAGATAGTGATCTTTCCTTCGTTTTGGACCATAGTTGTGTAGAACTTTTTGAAACAAATTTCCGTCATTTCAAGTGACGAATGCAGATTACAGGAATGCAATTCAAATCGTACTCCCGGAAGCTCCCATAACTATAACTCGCACACACCCATTACTCCACCGCTCATACCCATCCATTTCTAATTGCTCATTGTTAGTCACTCATTCGGCGCAGCTCATAGCCGTTATCTCTTTGTGTATCTCTGACTGTCACTGTTGCGTCTCTCACAGCCATAGTCCCATTCGTTCTGCCCTACTATTCCTGTCTCCTCTTACTGTCACCCTTTTGCTCTCACTTACTGCTGCTATCACTTTCCTTCCCGCTGTTGTTGCCTGTTTTCACTGTCACTATCTCTCTCTTCCTCGTGGTCAGTTATTGACCCTATCTATCATTATTACTGGCTCTCACCCACTTCCACATCCTACTTCTATTTATTCCTCTCCCACAGGTACTGTCTCCTAAGCTCTTTTCCTAGCTCTGTTCCGTCACTGTCAACTATATTCCACAGCCACTGCATCCCTCTGTTTCTACCACACTGCCATTGCCTCCTTCGCTCTTTCTATACCTGAACCACTGTTTACTATCTACCAGCATTCATTACTTTCAAGTCTACTTCCCACTACCATTATCTCCTTCTCTCTCAGTATTAAAAAGTAGGAATATGTTCGCATGCCACAATTTTTGTGAAAATTTTAAAGCTGCTGAAGAAGGTAGAACGAGGCAATTGGTACCCCACGTTCTGGTCACTCTTTTGAACAGGAACATACTCGCCTTTTTTGTGCTCCGACGGGAGTATTTTTCCGCTAGTTCCCTTCTTTTCCCTGCCACAGAAAGCCGTACCATTCATGCTAAAAGAAATTTATGGATCAGTGAAATTTTGATAACTTAAGTTCAGTCAACACTCGAGATTGCAATAACATTTATTTATTATGACCGGTTTCGGCTTATCCTCATATATTGTGGACCCCCTATGGCTGGTGCTGGCGGACCGAGGAGCTGCGAACACCAGCCATAGGGGGTCCACAACATATGAGGACGGCTTTGACATAAGCCGAAACCGGTCATAATAAATAAGTGCTGATTTAACTTAATTATAGCACCAGATCGCTGCGCTCCACGGACACTGTTGTCTAAATTTATGAAAACTTTGATAGTTTACTTACGTGAAAGTGAAACAGCGCAGAACTAATACTACATCACAGACGGGATTTTATGTGGAAAAATTTTGCATTTACTTGAGTACTACAGCATGGGATCCCAAGAACCCTTCTGATTGTAACGGAGACAGTTTACAGCGTATTTCCCCGTGATGCGTCACTTTATAAACTACATTTTCGCCTCTCACCGGATATTACGTCCGAATCTTACGTGTAAAGATAAAGATATCCAGAAAATTTTTTCAATATTGTTCGACATCGGGATCTTAGGAATACATCGCAAAAATTTCAGCCATTTGCTGCGGGTAGCCACCTTGGAATCCGTGGCTCGGTTTTGGTACGAAAAAATGTAGAAACACTTTTAGGGGTTCTTCTAAAGAGACGCCTATGAACTAAGGCCTCCATAAAGCCCTTAATGCCCACCGTAGACAAAATCAAACGCAAAAGGGAGCGAACGATTTGCTCCACGTGCCTAAGCAACAGGAAGTGTGTAATATTCAACCTTTGACCTGTACTGCAGGACAGTGACGATCTTTACATTAGGTGTACAATGGGCCCTCGGCCGAAGGCAACCCAAAAGACAAGACATTTACTTTTTATCAACAACAGAACCCGAGGTATAAGCATCGGAAAATCCCACTTTTGAGCGCGGCGTTTTGGAACATATTGTTCAGCATGCTGTCGGATAAACACTGATTAGTAGTACATTTAGATAATATGTCTGACATGTCAGTCAAATATGGAAGATGGTGAATGTGGCACGAATTATGAGAATTTACACCCGTTGTTCCCAACGTGGGGGTAATTACCCCCTTACCCTGAGGGGTAAAACAAAATCCTCTGAGGAGCAAAAACAAAACGATTCGATTCTGTTTCAGTCACAAAACTAAAATGTTTTCAAAATATTATTATTATCAGAATTTTATAACACTGGACACAATGAACCATGGACCTTGCCGCTGGTGGGGGAGGCTTGCGTGCCCGTATTCGGCAGGATGACGGTTTAATCCAGCGTCCGGCAATCCTGATTTAGATGTTCGGTGTTTTCCCTAAATTGCTTCAGGCAAATGCCTACATGATTCCTGTAAAAGGGCACGGCCGACTTCCTTCCCCATCCCTCCCTAAGCCAATGAGACCGATGACCTTGCAGCCTGGTCTCCTCCCAAAATCAACCCAATCCAACCCGCTTGCGTGCCTCGGCGATACAGATAGCCGTACCGCTGGTGCAACCACAACGGAGGGCTATCTGTTGAGAGGCCAGACAAACGTGTGGTTCCTGAAGAGGGGCAGAAGCCTTTTCAGAAGTTGCAAGGGCAACAATCTGGATGATTGACTGAACTGTCCTTGCAACATTAACCAAAACGTTACTGCGAACGGCTGAAAGCAAGGGGAAACTACAGCCATAATCTTTCCTGAATGCATGCAGATTTACTGTATGGTGAAATGATGATGGCGTCCTCTTGGGTAAAATATTCCGGAGGTAAAATAGTCACCCATTCGGATCTCCGGGCGGGGGCTACTCAGGAGGAAGTCGTTATCAGGAGAAAGAAAACTGGCGTTCTGCGGATCGGAGCTTGGAATGTCAGATCCTTTAATCGGGCAGGTAGGTTAGAAAATTTAAAAAGGGAAATGGATAGGTTAAAGTCAGATATAGAGGGTGAGTACAGGGTTATAAATATAAAATCAAACAGGAGTAATGCAGGAGTAGGTTTAATAATGAATAAAAAATAGGAATGTGGGGTAAGCTGCTAAGAACAGCACAGTGAACGCATTACTGTAGCCAAGACAGACACGAAGCCCACGCCTACCACAGTAGTACAAGTTCATATGCCAACTAGCTCCGTAGATGACGAAGAAATTGATGAAATGTACGATGAGAGATAAAATAAATTATCAGATAGCGAAGGGAGACGAACATTAAATAGTCAAGGGGGACTGGAATTTGATAATACGAAAAGGAAGAGAAGGAAAAGTAGTAGGTGAATATGGAATGGGTGTGAGGAATGAAAGTGGAAGACACCTGGTAGAATTTTGCACACAGCATAGCTTAATCACAGCAAACACTTTGCTTAAGAATAATGAAAGAAGGTTATATACGTGGAAGAGGCCAGGGGACATTGAAAGGTTTCAGATAGATTAGGTATAATCTCAAGACAGATATATGGGACCCAGGTTTTAAAATGTAAGACATTTCCAGGGGCAGATGTGGACTCTGACCACAATCTAATGGTTGTGAATTGTACATTACAACTGAAGATCTGCAAAAATTTGGGAATTTAAGGAGGTGGGACAATAAACTGAAAGAACCAGAGGTTGTAGAGATTTTTCAGAGAGAGCATTAGGGAACAATTGACAAATACGGGGGAAAGAAATACAGTAGAAGAAGAATGAGTAGCTCCGAGACACTAGACAGTTAAGGCAGCAGAGGATCAAGTAGGTAAAAATACGAGAGCTATTAGAAATCCGTGTGTAACACAAGACATCTGATTTTAATTGATGAAAGGAGAAAATATAAAAATCCAGTAAATGAAACAGGCAAAAAGGAACACAAACGTTTCAAAAATGAGATCGACAGGAAGGGCAAAACTGCTAAGCATGGGTGGCTAGAAGATGAAAGTAAGGATGTAGAGGCATATATCACTAGGGGTAAGACAGATACTGCCTACAGGAAAAATAAAGAGACCTTTTGAGAAAAGAGAACTACTTGTATAAATATCAAGAGCTCAGAGGGAAAACCACTTCTGAGCTAAAAGTGGAAAGCAGAAAGATCGGAGGAGTATATAGAGGGTTTATACAAGGGTGATGAGGACAATATTATGGAAATGGAAGAAGCCGTAGATGAAGATGAAATGCTAGATATCATACTGCGTGAAGAGTTTTACAGAGAAATGAAAGACCTGAGTTGAAACAGGGCCCTGGAAGTAGACAACAGTCCATTAGAGCTACTGATAGCCTTGGGAGAGCCAGCCATGACGAAACTTCCATCTGGCCAGTAAGAAGTATGAGACAGGCAAAATACCTTCAGACGTCAAGGAGAATATAATAATTCGTATCGCAAAGAAAGCAGATGTTGACAGGTGTGAAAATTTCCGAGCTATTAGTATAGTCACAGCTGCAAAATACACATATTCTTTACAGACGAATGGAAAAGCAGGTAGAAGCCAACTTCGGGGAAGATCAGTTTGGATGCCGTAGGAATGTTGGAACTCTTGAGGCAATACTGACCCTAAGACTTATCTTAGAAGGTAGGTTAAGGAAAGGAAAACCTATATTTCTATCAGGGTAAGCTTATGACAAGGTTGACTGGAATGCTCTCTTTCAAATTCTGAACGTGTCTGAGGTGAAATACAGGGAGTGAAATGCTATTTGCAATTTGTACAGAAACCAGATAGCAGTTATAAGACTCTGGGGTCACAGAAGAGAAGCAGTGGTTGGGAAGGGAGTGAGACAGCGTTGTAGCCTCTCCTCGATGTTATTCAATCTGTATATTGAGCATGCAGTACAGGAAGAAAATAATAATTCGGAGCAGGAGTTAAAATCCATTGAGAAGAAATGAGGTTTGCCGATGCCAAAAAAATTCTGTCAGAGACAGCAAAGGATCTGGAATAAAATCAGGTGACGCTGTGGAAATTAGATTAGGAAATGAGACACTTAAAGTAGTAGATGAGTTTTGCTACACTCCTGGAAATGGAAAAAAGAACACATTGACACCGGTGTGTCAGACCCACCATACTTGCTCCGGACACTGCGAGGGGGTTCTACAACCAATGATCACACGCACGGCACAGCGGACACACCAGGAACCGCGGTGTTGGCCGTCGAATGGCGCTAGCTGCGCAGCATTTGTGCACCGCCGCCGCCAGTGTCAGCCAGTTTGCCGTGGTATACGGAGCTCCATCGCAGTCTGTAACACTGGTAGCATTTTGCGACAGCGTGGACGTGAACCGTATGTGCACTTGACGGACTTTGAGCGAGGGCGTATAGTGGGCATGCGGGAGGCCGGGTGGACGTACCGCCGAATTGCTCAACACGTGGGGCGTGAGGTCTCCACAGTACATCGATGTTGTCGCCAGTGGTCGGCGGAAGGTGCACGTGCCCGTCTACCTGGGACCGGACCGCAGCGACGCACGGATGCACGCCAAGACCGTAGGATCCTACGCAGTGCCGTAGGGGACCGCACCGCCACTTCCCAGCAAATTAGGGACACTGTTGCTCCTGGGGTATCGGCGAGGACCATTCGCAACCGTCTCCATGAAGCTGGGCAACGGTCCCGCTCACCGTTAGGCCGTCTTCCGCTCACGCCCCAACATCGTGCAGCACGCCTCCAGTGGTGTCGCGACAGGCGTGAATGGAGGGACGAATGGAGACGTGTCGTCTTCAGCGATGAGAATCGCTTCTGCCTTGGTGCCAATGATGGTCGTATGCGTGTTTGGCGCCGTGCAGGTGAGCGCCACAATCAGGACTGCATACGACCGAGGCACACAGGGCCAACACCCGGCATCATGGTGTGGGGAGCGATCTCCTACACTGGCCGTACACCTCTGGTGATCGTCGAGGGGACACTGAATAGTGCACGGTACATCCAAACCGTCATCGAACCCATCGTTCTACCATTCCTAGACGGGCAAGGGAACTTGCTGTTCCAACAGGGCAATGCACGTCCGCATGTATCCCGTGCCACCCAACGTGCTCTAGAAGGAGTAAGTCAACTACCCTGGCCAGCAAGATCTCCGGATCTGTCCCCCGTTGAGCATGTTTGGGACTGGATGAAGCGTCGTCTCACGCGGTCTGCACGTCCAGCACGAACGCTGGTCCAACTGAGGCGCCAGGTGGAAATGGCATGGCAAGCCGTTCCACAGGACTACATCCAGCATCTCTACGATCGTCTCCATGGGAGAATAGCAGCCTGCATTGATGCGAAAGGTGGATATACACTGTACTAGTGCCGACATTGTGCATGCTCTGTTGCCTGTGTCTATGTGCCTGTGGTTCTGTCAGTGTGATCATGTGATGTATCTGACCCCAGGAATGTGTCAATAAAGTTTCCCCTTCCTGGGACAACGAATTCATGGTGTTCTTATTTCAATTTCCAGGAGTGTATTTGGGGAGCAAAATAAATGATGGTGGACGAAGCAGAGAGGATATAAAATGTAGACTGGTAATGGCAAGGAAAGCGATTCTGAAGAAGAGAGATTTTTTGGCATCGAGTATAGATGTAACTGTCAGGAAGTATTTTCTGAAAGTATTTGTATGGAGTGTAGCCATGTAAGGAAGTGAAAAATGGACAATAAGTAGTCTAGACAAGAAGAGAATAGAAGCTTTCGAAACGTGGTGCTACAGAAGAAGTCTGAAGAGTAGATGGGTAGGTCACGTAAATAATGACGAGGTACTGAATAGAATTGGGGAGAAGAGGAGTTTGTGACACAACTTGACTATTAGAAGGGATTGGTTGCTAGGAGATGTTCTGAGGGATCTACGGGATTGGATAAGCAGATTCTTAAGGATGTAAGTTGCAGTAGGTACTGGGAGATGAAGGTGCTTGCACAGGATAGAGTAGCATGGAGAGCTGCATCAAACCAGTGTGTTGACTGAAGACCACAACAACAACAACAACAATACTGATTATATAAGTTATCAATAATTACTTTTTCTCAATTAGTACCATTGTTGCGGTGTAGGTTAGGGGTTCTTCACAAAGTCCACCCACTACACACATGTGTTGCACTTTGTCCCGTACATTGCTGATGATTAAAGTGAGACATACACGTTACAAATGCTAAATATCTCAAGAAAATGTCGTCTCCAAGTTGTAGATAGTAGCTGCATAAGTCCAGAAATTGCTTCATTACTCGCTTTGAAACAGACGAATGAATTAACTGACAGCACGACACAGTAATTACTCCATAAGGACTACTATACTGCTGTACACAGTTATTATTATTATTATTATTATTATTATTATTATTATTGTTACTATGAGTGGTTAGACATAAAGCGTTCACACACACACACACACACACACACACACACACACACACACACACATACACAAACTTATTATATTCATCTTTCATCATTTTAAAAATAAAAGTGTTCCAAGAAAAGCCTTTTATTCCACAATTTAGTATGAACTGGGGGTGGGGAGGGGGCTGCAACAGAAGCCGGGGGTGAGGGGGCTTGTGGTGGTTCTGGCTAATGTCTGATTGCAATCAGGAGTAAATGTCTAAGAAAGACTGGGAGCGACTGCTTTAGCCAGGACTGGATATAGAGAGGAGGAGCGACTAACCTGGCTGGAGACGAAGGCCTCGCTGAGGACGACGATCATGCGGCGCGAGGCCTGCATGGAGGAGACGATGTTGATGGTGATGAAGGTGCCGGGCGCGAAGTCTCGCTCGTGCAGGCACAGCCGGAAGCGCTCCGGGGCTCGCTCCAGGCCGGGCAGCAGCCGGTACAGCACCCACTCGCGGTCCGAAGCGCTAAACAACACACCACAGGCTCCTGTTTACTTGCTCTCCCACTCCTATAGCTCCAGAACGTTAACGGCACACCCTCTAAAATAGCAATAATTTGCTAATGTACGAGGTATGGTAAAAAAGTAACGCAACAATTTTTAAATTTCGCTGGATTTATACATTCGATTTTCTATTTTTTTATCTTGTTGGTACGCATCTTTCTGATATATCTTTTTGCATTTACAGCTATTTTGAACATCTACAAGGACAGGTCCGCAGCGGTGCGATCAACTTTTTGAAACTATCTACATTGTCATGGAGGTTAAGATCGTATTGTTATGTAGGTTAAGATCGCAAGTATCACACACTGCAGCCGTTCGCCCTTGTTGACTAGTAATTGAGGAAAAACAATCGGAACTTCATGTGAGTCAGTAGTGTTAAAAAAGGAGGACTAACCAGTCTGGTTGCGCGATAGAGTGGATAGGATAACTGCTTTGCCTGTAGGAGATTCTGAGTTCGAATCCAGTCAGACGTACGAAGACTTTTTTTTAAATTTTTAAGTCTTTATTGAAATGACTTTTATCATCATCTTTATTCGTTTAATTGATTTAAATGTAATTTTTAGATTATATTCCTTAGTCACATAATTTTAATCATAATATCAACACCTTCATTTGCTCTCATTTCTCTTCTTATCATTCCTTGTTTTTTGTCCCCATTATTGCGGTCATTGTACCTATTTCTCATTTTTCTTAAATTCTGTTGCATTAATAAAACCGTCTTTCATTCACATTTTCGTCTACGTTATTTTGTCCGTACTGCATTAGGTATTTGAGTCACGTTTTAAATATTTATATGAATATTACTGTGCAAAAAAACTGCACGTCTCGTAACTAAAATACATTTTTCATTCTACCGCACAAATATAAATAGATTATTTCGTCTTTTATTTTTAAAACTCATACATGGGAATTTTCGAATAACTGAATATTATAATAGGTAAATGTAATCAAATCCGTACACAAAAATTCCGATTAAAATAAGAATGGTAGGAAGAAAAAAAAAAGAGAGTAAGTGAAGAAGTTGATATTATGATTAAAAATATGTGACAGAGGACTGGAATCTAAAAACTACATTTAAATCAGTTAAGTGATAAAATTGATGATCATAGTAATTTCGATAAAGATTGAAAAATAAAAAAGACATACTGCACTTGACTTGATTCGAATCCACAATTTCCTGCACGAAAAGCCTTTGTCCTCTCCATAACTCCACATAAATAGATTGTGTAATGCAACTTTTCTAACCCTGTTGAGGATCACACAAAATTCCGAATGTTTTTTCGTCAGTTACTCGTAAACGAGGGCCCACCAGGTAAACGGCTGCTATGTGTGGGGGGTCTTAACCTACACCACAGTATAGATAGTTTTAAAAAGTCGATCGAACCATGGCACCTGTCCTTGTTAGCTTATGGTCGATACTCGACGAGGTTACATTTGTTTTCGAGAGCTGGATGAATCTTTAATATCGAAAAAGATGGGTCAAAGAATTTGCATTAAATTTTGCTTGAAAACCGAAATAAACTGCAACAGTGTAGTCGAAATGTTGAATGTGGCTTTTGGTTCAAATGGTTCAAATGGCTCTTAGCACTATGGGACTTAACATCTGTGGTCATCAGTCCCCTAGAACTTAGAACTACTTAAACCTAACTAACCTAAGGACATCACACACATCCATGCCCGAGGCAGGATTCGAACCTGCGACCGTAGCAGTCGCGCGGTTCCGGACTGAGCGCCTGGAACCGCGAGACCACCGCGGCCGGCTGTGGCTTTTGGGGAATCTACTATGAGTAAGGCACGAATCTATGAGTGGTATAAACGTTTCAAGGAGGGTCACCCTAGCAAATCGATAACTGACGACAATGTGGAAGAAGTGTGGAAAGTTGTTCTGGATAATCACCAAATCACCATTAGTCAGGTTGCTGATGATGTGGCAATATCCTTCGGCTCATGCCAAACAATTTTTACGGATTTTTGGGCAAGAGACATGCAGGAGCGAATTTTCTTCCGAAACTGTTGAATTGAGACCAAAAACGACGCCGCGTAGACATCGCTTAGGAATTGCTGAACGACGTTCACAACAATTCACAACTTCTGAAGGACGTTATACGAGGTGCCGAAACAAGGTTATACGAGTATGACGTCGAAACCGAAGCCCAATTGTCAACATGGAAACTGCCTGAAAAGCCGAAACTGGAAAAAAAATCGAGAAGTTCGATCACACCTAAAGGGTTTTCCACTGTTTTCATCGATTACTATGGGATAGAGCATCATGAATTCCAGCCTAGCCTTGTACGGGCAACAAGGAATACTACCTGGATGTTGTGCGCCGTTCGGCCGAAGCACCCCAGAGAAAACGACCAGAATTGTGGCAAAACCGCCCGCGGAAATTGCATCACGATAATACTCCCACTCATATCTCAATGCTTCTTCGTGATTTGTTGGCGAAGAGAACTGTAAAAGGACGTCTTTTCACCACTGTTGATGAGATAAAGGCGAAATCGCTGAAGGAGCTGACCACCATAACGAAAAGTTACTTGCAGAAGCGCTTTCACGATTGGAAAAGTGCTGGCAGATGTGTATTATGTCCGAGAGGGATTATTTTGTAGGGGACAAAGTTGAAGTTAACAAATAGATAAAGATTATTTAAGAAAAACAAAGATTCCCATTACTTTCTGACCACACCGCTAAACTACAGGGTGGCTCACGAAAGTGTCACCATTTGTTTCCTACTAACATGTGAGTCGCACTACATATCCCGCTGAGCACGTCAACAGCAGTAGCAGCGAAGCTTGCAGAAACAGTTGAGTTACCAAACGACGCGTAATTCCGTCGCTACGAGACTAGTATTTATAACATGGCCGACAATCGACGACAACCAACGCGGCAGCGATCGGTAGATATGTTATTTTTTATATGAATGCGTGGTGTTTGTTCTTTCGGAGATACAGGCTCCCAGGTAGATGCTATTTTTCGATACAGTTCCGCACTGTCGCCTGATAAAGTAAGAGCCTACGGAATATCAGACCAGCTGTGTGGCTGGATTGAAGAGTTTTTAGCAAACAGAACACAGCATGTTGTTATCAATGGAGAGACGTCTACAGACGTTAAAGTAACCTCTGGCGTGCCACAGGGGAGTGTTATGGGACCATTGCTTTTCACAATATATATAAATGACCTAGTAGATAGTGTCGGAAGTTCCATGCGGCTTTTCGCGGATGATGCTGTAGTATACAGAGAAGTTTCAGCATTAGAAGATTGTAGCGAAACGCAGGAAGATCTGCAGCGGATAGGCACTTGGTGCAGGGAGTGGCAACTGACCCTTAACATAGACAAATGTAATGTATTGTGAATACATAGAGAGAAGGATCCTTTATTGTATGATTATATGATAGCTTAACAAACACTGGTAGCAGTTACTTCAGTAAAATATCTGGGAGTATGCGTGCAGATCGATCTGAAGTGGAATGATCATATAAAATTAATTGTTGGTAAGGCGGGTACCAGGTTGAGATTCATTGGGAGAGTCCTTAGAAAATGTAGTCCATCAACAAAGGAGGTGGCTTACAAAACACTCGTTTGACCTATACTTGAGTATTGCTCATCAGTGTGGGATCCGTACGAGATCGGATTGACGGAGGAGATAGAGAAGATCCAAAGAAGAGCGGCGCGTTTCGTCACAGCGTTATTTGGTAACCGTGATAGCGTTACGGAGATGTTTAACAAACTCAAGTGGCATACTCTGCAAGAGAGGTGCTCTGCATCGCGGTGTAGCTTGCTCGCCAGGTTTCGAGAGGGTGCGTTTCTGGATGAGGTATCGAATTATATTGCTTCCCCCTACTTATACCTCCCGAGGAGATCACGAATGTAAAATTAGAGAGATTAGAGCGCGCACGGAGGCTTTCAGACAATCGTTCTTCCCGCGAACCATACGAGACTGGAACAGGAAAGAGAGGTAATGACAGTGGCACGTAAAGTGCCCTCCGCCACACACCGTTGGGTGGCTTGCGGAGTATAAATGTAGATGTACATGTAGACCACCCGTTCATATAGTTGATTCGCCTAGACTGGCAACGGGTGCACCTTCTTCAGTGCGGATGCACGAGTACGTGCGACCTCCTACGACAATCTCAGGGTAGAGAACGTGGGGGAAATGGACAGAGACTGCCGATGAGTGGCGCTCGGTGTCAGTGTGGGTCGGACGTGACGAGCTGAGGTAGTCCGCGCAGTTGCGATAACACTGTGTCCCGCACGTCGCAGTGGTTAACGCACTTGCTAGTGTGCAAGAGATCTCGGGTTCGAATTTCGATCGCGACCCAGTTTCAGTCCCCGCAGCTGATTCAGCATGATGTCCCGTAGTTGACATCAGTAATCCCTTTTCTTTCTCTCTCTCTTTCTCTCCCCCCTTCCCTTAAATAAGTCCTCTGCATGCACCTGTACTGGGTGACCTCCGCCTAGAAACTCACTGTAGAACAATAGCAGCAGAGACAACTGCTTGCAATCTGGGCAGAGGGAAGGGAACAAACTCTCAACAGCGTTTGGTTTTCACATCAGGCGTATTTTCATTTGACGTAAAAATGTACGCTTTTTGGCTACTGAAAATTCACAACTGCTTCATAAAGGACAACGTTACGCTCCGAGAATTACAGTGTGAGTCGTAGTTTCCACTCACGGACTAACTGGACCCTTTCCTTTGAAGAAACTGTGGACAGTGCTCGTTAATTGAACATGCTCCGCAATGAATTCGTTCCACAGCTTCGTGCTACTGCGTTGTCCTTCAACACGCAGTGGTTTTTACAGGATGCAGCAAGGCCACAAACTGCAAAGGCTGTGTGGGATTTCTTACACGAGAGTTTCGTAAAGCGGATCATTTCACTCAGATTTCCGAGTCGTTTGAAGGACGGGCAATTTTGGTCCCCTCCCTCACCCCCCTCTATAGACCGGACCTCAGCCTATGTGACTTCTTTATTTGGGGGTACCTAAAGGTAACAATTTTCCAGAAACATCCACGTGATTTACTGCTGCTGAGACGCCTTATCCGTCAAGCTTACTGTGAAATCACGGAAGACGTGTGGGGTAGAGTTATCTCTAAAATCAGTATTCGCGTATAGAAGATTAGGAATCAAAATGTTAGATATGTTGAGCATGTGCTGAGTTAAGAAAGTTCTAGACAGAGTGTTTTCCATGGTACTGAATGTTGCTTTTTACCCTCAGACACCCAATCCCAAACAAAACAGGTGCTGACAGGTGTGAAAATTACCGAACTAACAGTTTAATAAGTCACTGTTGAAACATACTTACACGAATTCCTTACAAACGAATGGAAAAACTGGTAGAAGCCGGCCTCGGGGAAGGTCAGTTCGGATTCCGTAGAAATGTTATAACACGCTAGGCAATACTGACCCTAAGACTTATCTTAGAAGATAGGTTAAGAAAAGGCAAACCTTCATTTCTAGCACGGTAAGCTTTTGACAAGGTTGGCTGGAATACTTTCTTTCAAATTCTGAAGGCGACAGGGGCAAAATGCGGGGATCGAAAGGCTATTTACAATTTGTACAGAAACAAGATGGCAGCTGTAGGAGTCGAGGTACACGAAAGGGGAGCATTGGTAGGGAACGGAGTGAGACAGGGTTGTAGCCTATTTCCGATGTTATCCAATCTGCATACCGAGCAAGCAGTAAAGGAAACAACAGAAAAATTCTGAGTAGGAATTAAAATCCATGGTTTGCCTACGACATTGTAATTCTGTCAGAGACAGCAAAGGACCCGCAAGAGCGGCTGAACGGAATGGACAGTTTCTTTAAAGGAGGATGCAAGATGAACATACTCAAAACGAGGATAATGTCGGATTAAATCAGGTGATGCTGAGGGAATTAGATTAGGAAGCGGGACACTGAAAGTAGTAAATGTGTTTTGCTATTTTGGAAGCAAAATAAGTGCTGACCGTCGAAGTACGGAGAATATAAAATGTAGACTGGCAATAGCAAGGAAAGTGTTGCTGAAGAGGAGAAATTTGTTAATATCGAGCATAGATTTAAGTGTTAGGAAGTATTTTCTGAAAATATTTGTATGAAGTGTAGCCATGCATGGAAGTGAAACATGGACGATAAATAATTTAGACAAGAAGAGAATAGAAACTTTCGAAACGTGCTCCTACAGAAGAATGCTGAAGATTAGATGGGTAGATCACGTAACTAAGGAGGAGGTACTGAATACAACTGGGGTGAAGAGGAATTCGTCGCACAACTTGACTATTAGAAGGGATCGGTTGATAGGACACGTTCTGAGGCATCAAGGGATCACCAATTCAGTATTGGAGGGAAGTGTGGAGGGTAAAAGTCGTAGAGGGAGACCAAGAGATGAATACACTAAATAGAGTCAGAACGATGTTCGTTGCAGAAGTTATTCGGAGATGATGAGGCTGGCACAGGATAGATTAGCGTGGAGAGCTGCATCAAACCACTCTCTGGATTGAAGACCACAACAACACTGTTGCTTTGAGTTTGGACTGACAGTTAAGTGTTTATTCAGAAAGAAAATGTTGACGTACTCCGTACACCAGCGTGTATTTTGAATATTATAAACTCGCAGATTCACTATAAAGGTACACACCTGTACCTAGCCGACCGCGGTGGTCTAGCGGTTCTAGGCGCTCAGTCCGGAGCCGCGGGACTGCTACGGTCGCAGGTTCGAATCCTGCCTCGGGCATGGATGTGTGTGATGTTCTTAGGTTAGTTAGGTTTAAGTAGTTCTAAGTTCTAGGGGACTGATGACCACAGATGTTAAGTCCCATAGTGCTCAGAGCCAACCTGTACCTAGCTATTGATTTCTACGAACATGAGTATTTTTTCGACATTCTGTAAACTTGGACGGAAAAAATTTTCGAGTTCCGGTTCCACTAACGAGTGAGAATGATGGGTGCTTTGTAACGTCCAGTGAGCAGTGTGACTGAAACACAAAACCGATGTGAGTAATATGGACGCCAGTAATCTGATCGGTGTGCTGGCACGTGTCGCTATGTGCTACGGTATGCTAAGATGCTATCTGTTTGTGTGGAAGATCAGTATATTTGCAATAATTCGTCACACTGATGGAGAATCACCGTTTCCCGATGTTCCTCCTAATATACAAAATTTCTCTTGTTTCTAATTCTCGCATTAAGGTGTTAATTTTGGAGGAAGAATAGTGGAGATTTGTCGATGATCAGCGATATTGAAATGGTCTGTTGTTGAAACAGAATAGAGAAGGTATAAACTTTTCGTTGCTTTTGCAAAAGAGCGCGAGCTTTGTGCCTCTTGGCTTTCTTTCTTACCCTGTCGTAGCGAGCTGACATGCTGAATTGTTACAAATAGGATTCAGCGGATTCGGCAGATCATTGTGAAGAGAAGCAATGACCGAATGTGTATTGCTTTCAGTCATTAATTTGTACTTGTTTATAGCAATCAGCGACCCTGTGCTCAAAGGCCGATCTTTTTTATGTATCTTGCACGCATTCGACGCAAGACTTGTTACAAAGCATTCGGTAATTCGTCTCCGAACAATGAAGCTGTCGGTCGTTGCTCATGTCAGGACCGGCCTTATGTTTAATTGGAAATCTGTGGTAAGATTCTCTTGGACCAAACTGCTGAGGTCATCGGTTCCTAAGCTTACACAGTATTTAATCTAACTTAAACTAACTTACGCAAAGGATAACACACACACCCATGCCCGAGGTAGGACTCGAACCTCCGACGGGGGATGCCGCGCGGACCGTGACAAGGTCCCTCAGTCCGTGCGGCTACCCCGCGCGGCTCTTTGATAATTAGATAGTTACCCATCTCACAATATTTTGTCCTTCCGTAAAGATTATAAAGGTAAAATAAAACTAAAGAGAAGATTAGGTGCGACGCATCAACATGTCGAAGCTTTTTGTGCCACATGTTGTAAGTACTAATGTTATATGTGACATCGTGGCGTAACTACATTTTGGAAGTAATTATATACCGTTCTAAAATTTTTAAATCAGTTTGATAACCTTGCGATACTTCCTTATGTAGACGAATTTACTTCGAGTTCCACTTTGCAGTTAGCATAATACCACTAGATATGGGGTGCACTACTTTGTGCTCAGCAAAGATCGTATACTCTAAAATCATTTTACGATTAATCTCAAATTTCGCACTCATTATGGTGAACATTATGCACGATTATTACAGTCACGTCTTTTAGAAAAGTAGGTAAATGACGGAGTTCAATGTAGCTGAAAGTGTTAAAGTTCTCTATCCTATCAAGTGGAACAGTTTTCCTTCTCGTATTTGTAAGCTACGCTAAACGTGTGGGAACATCACGCCTACTGCACTGAATGGCGCTATAAACGCCGCTTTTAGACGTTTTTCAGATAAATTTAGATGTTTCGTACAAGTAATCATGCCTAAGAAAATCAGTTAACTACCTTCTTTGCACACTATCTTATACTGCACGAAGTATCTCTTGCTGTAATCCATATTCTCTAAATATCGTAGTAGGATTGCCTTCTTTATAAATTCGTGGGTCTCAACTTGGCATATGAAAAATTTAAATTCAGGGCATAATAAGAACTTACTTTTGTAGATAATCCGTTTTTAAAACTGCAGAGGGAGCTTGCATGCGCAAAGGGGAAAAAAATGATTCACCTCCAGCAGGGATCACCCTAACATCGCGGAATAACGCCTCTAGCCGCGATAATGGCCTCAGTTCTGCGAGAAAGACAATCTTCAGTGGTGCTACAGCCAACTGAAGCTATTCACTGACGAGTAGAGCCTGGGAAACTATCAGATTGCTTGTATACGTCTTGCTATGTCTCAACCGCTGTTCCAAATAGTTCTACAGAATGACGGCCGCTGAGAGAGAGAGAGAGTTTGTTTTAGCTATCTTTCCATCGTGTCTGCATCAGAAATAAATCGCAAAATGGCTCTGAGCACGATGGGAATTAACAGCTGTGGTCATCAGTCCCCTAGAGCTTAGAACTACTTAAACCTAACTAACCTAAGGACATCAAACAACACCCAGTCATCACGAGGCAGAGAAAATCCCTGACCCCAACGGGAATCTAACCCGGGACCCGGGCGCGGGAAGCGAGAACGCTACCGCACGACCACGAGCTGCGGACAAATAAATCGCAACAGCAACTCCTAAATTCGCTCTCGGACAAGTAAATTCATGCGCATATCGACCGCGTTATTCTTCACTACTAATACGACTCTGGTGGACACTTTTATGTCAGTCTTAAGTGGGGAGTGTTCTGATGAAAGGTTGCGTAAGATACCGGTACAGGTTGGACCTAAGCTACTACGTTTACGAGACTGCCAACTTCAGCAAACAATTGCGCCGTAACAGTTACCGAATGCTTTGTGTACTTTGCTTTTCTTTTTGTTGTGCCCGTTCGTTGTTTCCTGTTCTTATTTTCAAATGAGTGCAGGGACCAATCTTCGTCAGTCACAACTACAGATGGGATCAGCGATCCATAGGACCATTACGTCAGTTCTGCCTTCGCAGGAGCACACAACGCTGAGGCAGGTTGCCAGCCCTGTGAGAGGGAGGCGTGGCTTGTCGCCCCCGGCATTGCTCTTCTCCCCTCGACTACCAAAGTCCTCGTTTGTTTACGTTCGAGGCCGACTGCCAGTATAGTACCCGATACAACGAGAGTGCCATTGGTATAAGAAATAATGGAGTGTCCCTAAATTATTCGAACTTGCAAGCTCAACTTTGCGAAGCAAATTATTCAAATTACCGACATTTAAGACTCCCGAAAGCGGCAACTCCTTGATTTTGGGAAGTCAGCTTCAGAATAGCAGGAGTGATATTGGAAGTGCATTCGTCACTCCTCATTGTTGCTCAATAAATCCATCACTCTTGGACTGAAATTTTCACTTCACACACACGAATGACTTTTCACAGGACACCATTCCTAAGGCACTCAGTCGTTCTTCCTTCATATTGTTTCGTAGAACTGTCTTAATTCTTTCGAGCAGCGGTCCAAATCAGGAATTGTACAGCCTGTGTTTCTCAATAGGACTGTTGATATATATAATTTTTTTTTAAAAAAACCCAAATTTCGATGTATCGATATTTGAAAAACTATCGTCGAGTTACTTAGATATATGGGGGACTGATGACCTTAGCTGTTTAGTCCCCCTTAAACATCCCAACAACCACCACCACTTAGATATATCGGAAGAAATATTGTTATATCGATATAGCGACGGAAAAAATATCGACGTACCATCCAGAAAAAATATCGGCTGTACATTGTAAATATACTGCCAGTTTTAGTACTGTATATTTAAGTATCGATGTATTATTACATATTTTGTACCTCAACAAGCTAGCAGCCTGCTTATCCCCGTCAGAGCAAGAATTAAAAGGAAAACGTTGAACGTTCACGCTTGGCGATAACCACTTTAGGAACAATCATAAGTGCAGGTAAGTGGTACAATAAAACGTGTCCGATGGGTCTATCGTTCGGCTTCGTCACATATCGGATTTGTCTGCACCACTTCATGTCGACTTCCTTGTTTTTTTTTCATTTCTGCTAACGCCAGCAACCTAGCGGCTGTCATCTGAAAATTGCGCGGTGAAGTTAAATGTTGCAGTTTCTGTTGGTAGTGCCTAGCACCTATTACGTCTTCATTTCTCCCTCACATGTCTCCACCACTGCAAAGACCAATGTTGTATATTTAGATTTTTCTTCATCAGTTTCAGCAACTGTTTTCGAAGAAAGCGGTACTACAATTTCAAAAGGACAACTTCAAATATTGATCAAAGTTGTGAAAAAAATAGAAAATAAAATTACGGCACTCGATATTACCATTTCGACAACAATATATCGGTGGATAAAACATCGCCTATATATATGACATTTCTGGAAAAATATCGAAATATCGATATTTCACCAACAGTCCTTTTCAATCGTATCCTATAATAGTAGCAACTAACAGTCGACTCGGAAAACGACAATTAACGTTTAAACCTTATTAAGAATGTGTGGATTTTCCATTCAGAAAAAAAACTTACAGACAAAACTATATTAAGATACGCTTAATTTAATTGATGTATGTGAATTCTGCTGTGGGCTAAGTAAAGGTGGTAGCTCACCTCAAGGGGAGAGCAGTGGGTACAGCGCCCATTGCATTAGACGATGTGGGGGGTGGGGGAGGGGGGGGGGGGTTGTTCCGGCGTACAAACGAGCGCCGGCACGAAATCAAGAACGGTACAACAGAGAGGGCTGTCACTCAGTAACATGTTGACTAGGCCGTCACCACGAAATTCCTTCACCAGGGAAGACGAATGGAATATTCCAGAATTTGAAACACGACCATCTGCTAGCATGAGTCTCTTAGAAGTAGATACCTTAGGGGTTGCGAAGCAACTCAAATCGCTTGATACGGGCAAGTCTTCATGTCCAGATTGTATACCGATTAGGTTCCTTTCAGATTACGCTGATACTATAGCTCCCTACTTAGCACTCATATACAACCGCTCGCTCACCGATAGATCTGTACCTACAGATTGGAAAATTGCGCAGGTCGCACCATTGTTCAAGAAGGGTAGTAGAAGTAATCCATTTAACTACAGACCTATATCATTGACGTCGGTTTACAGTAGGGTTTTGGAGCATATACTGTATTCAAACATTATGAATCACCTCGAAGGGAACGATCTATTGACACGTAATCAGCATGGCTTCAGAAAACATCGCTCTTGTGCAACGCTGCTAGCTCTTTATTCGCACGAAGTAATGGCCGCTATCGACAGGGGATCTCAAGTTGATTCCGTATTTCTAGATTTCCGGAAAGCTTTTGACACCGTTCCTCACAAGCGACTTCTAATCAAGCTGCGGAGCTATTGGGTATCGTCTCAGTTGTGCGACTGGATTCGTGATTTCCTGTCAGGAAGGTCGCAGTTCGTAGTAATAGACGGCAAATCATCGAGTAAAACTGAAGTGATATCAGGTGTTCCCCAGGGAAGCGTCCTGGGACCTCTACTGTTCCTGATCTATATAAATGACCTGGGTGACAATCTGAGCAGTTCTCTTAGACTGTTCGCAGATGAAGCTGTAATTTACCGTCTAGTAAGGTCATCCGAAGACCAGTATCAGTTGCAAAGCGATTTAGAAAAGATTGCTGTATGGTGTGGCAGGTGGCAGTTGACGCTAAATAACGAAAAGTGTGAGATGATGCACATGAGTTCCAAAAGAAATCCGTTGGAATTCGATTACTCGATAAACAGTACAATTCTCAAGGCTGTCAATTCAACTAAGTACCTGGGTGTTAAAATTACGAATAACTTCAGTTGGAAGGACCACATAGATAATATTGTCGGGGAGGCGAGCCAAAGGTTGCGTTTCATTGGCAGGACACTTAGAAGATGCAACAAGTCCACTAAAGAGACAGCTTACACTACACTCGTTCGTCCTCTGTTAGAATATTGCTGCGCGGTGTGGGATCCTTACCAGGTGGGATTGACGGAGGACATCGAAAGGGTGCAAAAAAGGGCAGCTCGTTTTGTATTATCACGTTAGGGGAGAGAGTGTGGCAGATATGATACACGAGTTGGGATGGAAGTCATTACAGCATAGACGTTTTTCGTCGCGGCGAGACCTTTTTACGAAATTTCAGTCACCAACTTTCTCTTGCGAATGCGAAAATATTTTGTTGAGCCCAACCTACATAGGTAGGAATGATCATCAAAATAAAATAAGAGAAATCAGAGCTCGAACAGAAAGGTTTAGGTGTTCGTTTTTCCCGCTCGCTGTTCGGGAGTGGAACAGTAGAGAGATAGTATGATTGTGGTTCGATGAACCCTCTGCCAAGCACTTAAATGTGAATTGCAGAGTAGTCATGTAGATGTAGATGTAGAGCGTCCTCTATACGAAGAGAATAAAAGCGATGTGCCACCTAGTCACGGCCGCCCTAGAAGAGCCGCACTGGAAGAAGAGCCGTGACTTGTGAACAGTGTCATTTACTTGCATGGAAATTGCATACATTGAAGGACATTGATTATTTGCATGTCGGCAATTGCTTACGACCAATCTTTATAAAGACACCAAGTTACGTGTTGTCGAGTCCTCCGTCGGGCATGGATGTGTGTGTGTGTTTGTCCTTAGGATAATTTAAGTCAAGTATTGTGTAAGCTTAGGGACTGGTGACCTTAGCAGTTAAGTCCCATAAGATTTCACACACATTTGAACATTTTTTTGTAATGAAAACCATTAATGTGATTTGCTTGAATTGTTATTTAGCTACTCGAGAAAACAGCATCCTAGGCACTCTATATTACAGGAGTGGACAGAACACCACATTGATGGCAAGGATTTACAAACAAACCACCGGCCCCTGTGGTCGAGCGGTTCTAGACGCTTCAGCCAGGAACCGCACTGATGTTACGGTCGTGCTCGAGCATCGATGTGTTTGCTGTCCGTATGTTAGTTAGCTTTAAATAGTTCTAAATCTAGGGGACTGATGAACTCAGATGTTAAGTCCCATAATGCTTAGAGCCACAAACAAATCCCGCACTTCGCGCCCATAGATTTTGTTGTTGTTGTTTTGCTGGCGCCTTAATTCTCTCTTGTCTTTTCTTTTCAGATGCGTTTACTTTCTTAAATAGTCTCTTTTGCTAATCAGTGTTTCCAGGCAGGCGATGCAGATATATTCTTTGCTTTGGTACTTATTTTTCTTGCTTATCTTGTCTGTTTCTTGCATTTCTCTCTTCCAAAATCCCCACCCCAACTATTCCACCCACTGCTCAGGTACCCTGTCACCTGAGACATTTGAGCAGCCAGCAATCTATCTCCACTGGACTCGGTTTCGGGAGGACGACGGTTCAATCCCGTCTCCGGTCATCCTGATTTACGTTTTCCGTGATTTCCCTAAATCGTTTCAGGCAAATGCCGGGATGGTTCCTCTGAAAGGGCACGGCCGATTTCCTTCCCAATCCTTACCTAACCCGAGCTTGCGCTCCGTCTCTAATGAACTCGTTGTCGACGGGACGTTAAACACTAACCACCACCACCACCAATCTATCTGGTTTAGTTCCTTTATTGCGACTGGGACATTCAGCGGCAGCTTGCACTCGCCACTCGGAGTAAACAACGCTCCTCGCTGCGTAAGCAGCCCACTAAACTAGCGGCTACCCAGGCAAACCCAATTAAGTCTTGCTCTTGGTGTTATTCGCGGCACAAACGCCAAGACCGCCCCTCCTGACAAGCTCTGTGTTACGCTTGTAGCAAGAAAGGAAATGTACAATTAGTATGATTGTAAGCGAACCAACATAAAAATGGCTCCAAGCACTATGGGACTTAACATCTGAGGTCATCAGTCCCCTAGACTTAGAACTCCTTAAACCTAACTAACCTAAGGACATCACACTCATCCATTCCCGAGGCATGCCGTAGCAGCAGCGCAGTTCCAGACCGAAGTGAAGTGCCCGCGGAACCACTCACAAAAATCTAGTTACAAGGCCCATGCCATTAATGCTCTATATTCAAAGTCTGCAACAGGCGTTACCAAAACTAGCAAGTCGGCAGTTTCTTCAGTGACCCACCATTCCAAGAAACGTTTTGATTATTTGCTTCTTTGTGGGAAACGGGGGAAATTTCAGTTGGACACGGGTGCCTCTATCATGTTGCTAAATCGTCACACATTTGAAGTGTTAGGCTCCCCATGCCTGTCTAAAACTAGCACTCAACTGACAGCTTATAATGGACAGTATATTCCCGTTCTCGGAAAATGTAATTTGCCTGCCATGTATCGCTCGCATACATGAACAGTGACTTTTACTGTGCTACAATCAGGCGATTATTTGATTTGTTTGGTTTTAATATTCAGGACAATGTGTTGTCAGTGTATCCATCCCATGCAAAAGACAGTGTAGCCAGCTTGCTAGCAGAATTCTCGGAACTCTTTTCCGAAGGTTTAGGCAAGGCTAACAATTTTGTTGCACATATTACTCTGAAAGAGACTGCTCAGCTCAAATTTTGACGGGCCAGACCTTTACCCATTACATTACAGGACAAAGTCGCTGCTGAACCTAAATAATTACAAGATAGTAGAGCTATTGCGCCCATACAGGCTAGTCAATGGGAAAGTCCACTGGTTTTTCTCCCCAAACCTTTAGGTCGCATTCGCCTCTGTGTTGGCTTTGACTCCACAATCAACCCACAAACTGTGATTTATACTTACCCATTGCCACGCCAAGAGGATCACATGAACACATTAAGCGCTGGACGCTATTTGTCAAAAACTGATTTGCGCGACGCTTATCTTGAAATACCGCTCGATGAAAAATCTAAAAAGTGTGTATAGCGAATACTCATTTGAGCTCGTTTAAATATTTGTGTTTGCCTTTTGGCATTGCTTCCGCACCTGCCATTTTTCAATGGTATTTGTAACAGTTACCTGCGCAAGTGTCAAATTATTCAAACTATTTGGATGATATTGTCATAGAAGGTCGTACATCTGAAGAGCATATTGCTAATTTGCGTGCTTTGTTTCGTGTGCTATCTGAAGCAGGGCTAAAGTGTAGATTGGGCAAGCTTGATTATTTTTAAACCTGCATTACAGTATCTTGGTCATGTCATAAACAGTCAAGGTGTACATCGTCTTCAGCAGCATTTGGCCATACGAGATTTGCCAGTTCGTCGCAATGTCACAGAATTGCAGTCAGTCTTAGGGAAAATGAAGTATTATATTCGGTTCATACAGAATGCTGCAAAAATCGCAGCTCCAATGCATAGCCTGCGTCGCAACAACGCCCCTATGTTTGGACAGATGAGTGCCAAGTAGCTTTTCAAAAACTTAAAGATTGGTCATTGATCGATGGTTTTGAGCCTGACAAACCACTTATATTGCAAGTTGATGCTTCGTCTTACGGAATCGGTGCAGTGCTTTCGCAAGGAATTGGTGATAAAGATAGGCCTACTACTTTCGCATAAAAAATGATGTCCAAAGCTCAGTGTAACTATTCACGAATAGAGAAAGAGGATGTGGCTATTGTTTATTACGTCACCAAATTCCACCACTATTTGTATGGCAGAAAATTCTTCTTAGTAACGGATTACAAGCCTTTGCAGTCCTTGTTCCATCCAAAGAAACCGATTCCTTTAAAAATACAAAAAAATGGCAAAGATGGGATTTGTTGTTGTCTCAATACCAGTACGAGATTATGTACCATCCGACAGCTCAACATGGTAATGCGGACCCTCTTTCACTTTTCCAATTGACCCTGATACCGACTTTGACGCCTCTGCTGCATCTTGTCACATCGATGCTCGGGATTCTGAATTGTTTCAATATTTTCCGCTGCACTATAGGAAAATTGCACAGGCCACGGAAGCTGATTCAGATTTGAACATTCACACATCTTGCCCTCGTTCCTTCCATAGCATCAAGAACTCTGTAGTGCGCAGATACTTTGCACGTCGGAATACCGTCGCTGTACAGAAAGGTGTGACTCTTGTTCAGAATGACAGTGGAGAGTCACGTGTGTTGATCCCTAAAGCTTTGCAAAAAGTTAGCGAGTCGACACTGTACTTGGCAGGGCATGGATACGCAAATAGAACAGATGACGACACTTTGTGACGCATGTGGAGAAATCAGTCCGCTCCACCACAAAAATTCTCTGCTTGGCCTAAGTCGCTATCATCATGGCAACGTGTGCACAAAGACTTTGCAGGACCTTTTTCGAATACTCGTTGTTTGATTGTGGTTGACTCTTAGTGCAACTTCACGTAGCACAATTCAGATGCTGTCCTCTATTTTTTGCCTCGAACGTTTACCTGAAGTTATAGGGTCAGACAACGGCCCTCAGTTCACGTCAAATGAATTTAAAACATTCTGTGAACGCAATGGCATACAGCATCTAACTAGTGCACCGTTCCATCCACAGTCGAACGGTGAAGCGGAACGTTGTGTCAGAACCTTCAAGCAGCAGAGGACCAAACTTCGCTCCGGAGACAACACAGATCAAGCCTTGCAACTGTTTCTCGCCTCCTATCGTTCGCACCCACGAGATGGACCATGACCGTCGGTAATGCTTCACTTCCGCCGCCATCGCACACTGCTTCACCTGCTCCACACCCCTTAGCATCCGGCGCCAAAGGAAGGCCGCAAGTATCACATCGCGTCGCATGATATTGTCTTTTACAGTGTTTTTAGCTGCAGGAGATGGTGGACGCTAGCCGAGATCGTCCGTGGACTTGGCGCTTGCGTGTATCTTAGTTTAGGTCCAGATGGCATGCAGCGCCGACATCACAATCAACTTTGCCTATGTCATGTACACGGTGATCTTTCAGTCTCCCCTCCCCCAGATTCACAGAACCAGAGGACAGTGCGGCCACAGCAGCAGCCGGAGGGTGTCATCACGACGCCGCGGAACGACTCTATGGAGAGGGAGCCTTCGCCTCCTCCGCCTCCTCTCGTCCTACGATGCAGCTGTACCCGCCCACACCGCAGCAGTCGCCGCCTTCTTCGTCTGGTTCATGGCATCAGTAGATGGACACATACCCTTCTGGTCATTTTCTGGGGGACGTTTCCACTAGAGCGCAGGCCGGACGGCAGGGTACGACCGGAAGCTTGACGTCCCCTGCAGCCACAGCTTCCGGACTGGAATTGCGCCCACACTCCTGCCTCCTCCGTCTTTGTCGCGCTCCTTACGCGACGACGGCCCGTCGTTTTTTTTTTTTTTGGGGGGGGGGGAGGCGGAGGAATGTTCCGGTGTAAGGATGAGCGCCGGAACGAAATCAAGAACGATACAGCAGAGAGGGCTGTGAGACGATGTCAGTCAATCAAATATTGACTAGGACATCATCACGACAGGAGCGGCCTCTACACGAAGAACCTCGGCGGCCCTAGGAGAGCCGCACTGGAAGACGAGCTGTAACTTCTCAACAGTATCATTTACGTGCTTTGGAAAATGTATACATTGAAGGACATTGATTATTTGCACGTCGCCAACTGCTTGCGACAATCTAAAGGCGACGAGTTAAGTATTGTCAATCTACTTTATCGTAGTAAAAACCATTGACATGATTTGCTTGAACTGTCGTTTCGCTACCCGCAGTGGTTCAAATGACTCTGAGCACTATGGGACTTAACATCTGAGGTCATCAGTCCCCTAGACTTAGAACTACGTAAACATCACAAACCTAAGGAAATCACACACATCCATGCCCGAGGCAGGATTCGAACCTGCGACCGTAGCAGCAGCGCGGTTCCCGATTGAAGTACCTAGAACCCCTCGGCCACAGCTGCCGGCTGTCTTCTACTGAAACTGATTACAAAGTATGTCCGCATGAGGGACTGCCATAATAGGTAAGTGATAGCCACAAAATGAATTCCTTATCTTGCAGTCTTTGTTTGTATGAACCATCTATGACAGTAATAAGTTCTATCCTATTTTCCTTAATATTCTTTGCTACTCGCGGGTGGTAATTCCATCTCTTGAAAGACACACAGGGCAAGCTTTACTTTCGAACATTGTGGCGAATTTGTAAATAAAGGAGAAATGCCGGAAATATATCCAAAAAGATGTAGCCTTTGCTATTAACAGAGGCTGCCATTGACATAATAATTCTGAACTGGCTTGCGTAAGAGTGGATGTAGTTTGCGATTAGGAACTTGTCTTTAGTTAATTTCTGTACGCCATTCGACCTGCCACTCATAACGTTTGTACCGTTGCCACTCTAAGATTTTAGTTTTGCACGGTAATAGCCAATTAAGGGTTCAATTTCTTTCAGAACGTTCTCTGATATAGTATGAGCATTCTGTCTTTCTCGATTAATAATTTTCCATACCTTTCAAGAAGTTTTACCTCAACAAAATATATCGCAGAACAGTAATTAACTGAAATTCACAAGAAATATCTGTGATTTAATGCGCGATTGTTGCAACAGAAAGGACATGTTTTATTTCATTTCGAACTTCCTCATGGTACACTTCGAACATGCAGTGAAATTCGTTCTGAACATACTTAGAAATACCTTTGAATACTGATGCAGAGATTAACTTGAAGATCTTTATCTAATTCCGCGCTACAATGAAGTAGCAAGAAAACCTCCTTATTTTGAGAGGCATTCGATTCGTTGCACAGGAGAGCTAGTTCCAAAACGCAACAGAATTCAATGCAGTTCACAGATTACTACTTGTTAGCCGTGCAAGTCAAGTGTTCGTCTGTATCGCGAATCTAATTTCTGCTCAATGTTGGCTTTTCCTAGAAATGTTTCATGTTTCGCTTTGACACTTCATATAGTTTCATTTTAGACCAGGTACCCCTAATATTAATTGTTCCGGTCTTACAGCAATGAATATCTCCGAAAAATAGCACCGAAAACAGAGCGTTGTTTTCTTCAAAACCCCAAATCCATCTGCTCTTTCGGTAAATTTCCAGACTAAACTTAGGGTATCGATTTTTTGTTTGCTGCTGAAGATACAGATTCAAGAGTGGTCTACCTTGCGTTTTTATCTGAATTTCTTCACTGGGAGTCCTGTCGCTAAATGGAGTTTTTAATAAGTGACTTCTTTTTTGATGTATGTAACTTTTACAGTCAACAGAATTTTCACTTAAATAAAACGCTCTTCACACAGATGATGTTGAAAACACGGAAGTGTCGTGCTGTCCACGTGGGCACTGTGCTTGCTGGTCCTGCGCCCCCACGTGTTTGACTTTTATGTGACGGCCTGTAACTGAATAGTCTGACCGCCACTGATTTGTGTTCCCATTATTATTTTGTGGCACCTGAAGATGAATCTTTAAACTTCAAAACCGGTCATGGAATAAATTAGGATATTACTGCCAAGCGAAGCTGATTTTTATTCTGCAAACTGTTCAACCGTTTCATTTGATCAAATACTTTGGAATTTCATTATCAATTAATCATTAGAGATACGACTGTCTAACACTATTATCAACCGAGACACCGGTTTTCAGTTGGATTGAGTCATAGAAAAGCTGTGCTTAGCCGGCGCCGTCGGGCGACTTCATAGCGTGATCTGACATCGATGAGGCGAATTTTCACAACGGAGGGCGTTTTTAGCAGCTCAGAAACTTGTAGCACATTCGACAACTGGTTACATCATGCAAGTAGTACCATTAGGCCTCAGTGTATTGTCGCCAGAATACACCACATAGTGGGCAGACGATTCTGCGCCGAAATATCGTGGCAGAAAGCTACTGACATCCGACCATTCGCCCGAAATGATACGGAACTGTTTATGCAAGTTTTAGCGGAAGTGAAGTGAAGAGTTATTGGGTTAGTGCATAAGTTCGCAGCATTTTCCCATAAGCTTAATAAACACAACAGATGCGCTTAACAGAGACTTTAGTCGTCAGTAATACTATTCTCGTTCACTATTTAGAAGAGTCTGCTAAAGCTGGAGTAACTATTCGATACCTCGACTGCATAAATCACGTGGTTTTGAGGCAAAGAACTCGCAGAGCACGTTCGGAGGACATTTTCATCCGGAAAGGAAGTTGCTTGAAGGCTGAGGAGAAAAGGAGAAGGAGAAAATCAGAGGGTTCAAAACCAGGTGAATAAGGAGGGAGTGAAATGACTTCCCAATCAAGCTCCTGTATAGTGTTTCTTGTCGGTCTACCAGAATGTGGGTTGGCGTTATCGTGGAGCAGCGTCACTTCACACAATCTTCCTGGTCGTTGTTCTTGCACTGTGACTGCCAAGACGTTTTAGATGTTGACGATTGATGTCAGCAGTGACGGTTACACCTCGAGGCAGCAATTCGTAGTACAACACACAGTCGGTGTCCCATCAGATGCATAACATTATCACCGAGTGAGGTGGCGCAGTGGCTAACACATTCGAGAGGACGACGGTTCAATCCCGCGTCCGGCCATTCTGATTTAGGTTTTCCGTGATTTCCCTAAATCGCTCCAGGCAAATGTCCGGATGGTTCCTTTGAAAGGGCACGGTCATTTCCTTCCTCGTCCTTCCCTAATCCGACGAGAATAATGACCTCGCTGTCTGCTCTCCTCCCCCAAAACAACCCAACTATAACATTATCTTTTAAGGATGCGCGTAACAGTTTGTAGGGGGAGCTGCTTATCTGTTTGGGTTCGACCATTCCTTTCCTTTCCTTATGTTAACACAACGATACCATTTCTCGTCATGCACATATGACCACCCACTGATTTTTGTGATTTTGGCTAAGAGCATGTGGTATCCACACAACCGATTTTTGCACGTTCCCCATTGCATGCAAATGTCGCACAGTGGTGGAACTATCACCGTTGATCACATTTACCAGTTCTCGAGTGCACTGATGAAGATCATTGTGGAGTATTGCGCTAAAGTGATCTTCATTCCCAAAGCTCTTTCTGAACGTGGAGAGTCACTATTGCCAAATAATCCTCCTTAAAAAGAGCAACCCTATCCTTGCCGTGCTCTGTCCAATGGCATTAATCCCCTACACGGCGCTAATGTTTATGGCTTCCTCGGCGGCTGTCGCCCCTCTATTTAACTGAAATAGAAGGATATGTCGGAAGACCCGCCAGGGTAGCCGAGAGCGCTAACACGCTGCTTCCTGGACTCGGGAAGGCGCGACGGCCCCGGATCGAATCCGCCCGCCGGATTAACGACGACGGCCAGTGTGCCGGCCAGCCTGGATACGGTTTTTAGGCTGTTTTCCACATCCTACTAGGTGAATACCGGGCTGGTCCCCACATCCTGCATCAGTTACCTGACTCGCAGACATTTACGTCATTTCACGATTTACACTAGACTCAGAAAGCTGGGGTACACTAATTCCGTCCTGGGGGGTATGGGGTGGCAACAGGAAGGGCATCCGACCACCCGTGAACATTAACCATGCCATTTCCGTGCTTAACCCTGCCGACCCTGCGACGAATGCGGTATACAGACAGTAGATAAAGAAAGAAGGATATGTCGGAAATGTTCCTATTTCTCCACCAGGCACCCTATATTCTAGCGTCCACATCTCCGCTCACTATCTCTACATAATAAAACTACAATTTGTGATCTTAAATAGCAACAGTGAACTGCAAATAATAAATCACAATCGATAAATAAACCTTTAGCAACCAGGATACGAACAAGAAAAACATGTCCCACGCTAATAGACTAAATCATATTCCTAGCGCTGCAAAGGAAGGGCAGGCTTGAGCGATTGATTTACACACTACTGACCATTGAAATTGCTACATCAAGAAGAAATGCAGATGATAAACGGGTATTCATTGGACTTATATATCATATTAGAACTAACATGTAATTACATTTTCACGCAATTTGGGTGCATAGATCCTGAGAAATCAGTACGCAGAACAATCACCTCTGGGAGTAATAACGGCCTTGATACGCCTGGGAATTGAGTCAAACAGAGCTTGGAGAGCTTGGATGGCGTGTACAGTTACAGCTGCCCACGCAGCTTCAACACGATACCACAGTTCATCAAGAATAGTGACTGGTGTATTGTGACGAGGCAGTTGGTCGGCCACCATTGACCAGACGATTTCAATTGGTGAGATATCTGGAGAATGTGCTGTGCCAGGGCAGCAGTCGAACATTTTCCGTATCGAGAAAGGCCCGTACAGGACCTGCAACATGCGGTCGTGCATTATTCTGCTGAAATGTAGGGTTTTGCAAGGATCTAATAAAGGGTAGAGCTACAGGTCGTAACACAACTGAAATGTAACGTCCACTGTCCAAAGTGGCGTCAATGCCAACAAGAGGTGACCGAGACGTGTAACCAATGGCACCGCATACCATCAGGCCGGGTGATACGCCAGTATGTCGATGACGAACACACGCTTCAAATGTGCGTCCACCGCGAATTTGCCAAAGACGGGTGCGATCATCATGATGCTGCAAACAGAACCTGGATTCATCCGAAAAAATGACATTTTGCCATTCGTGCACACAGGTTCGTCGTTAAGTACACCATCGCAGGCGCTCCTGCCTGTGATGCATCGTCAAGGGTAACCGTGGGCCATGGTCTCCGAGCTGATAGTCCACGCTGCTGCAAACGCCATCGACCTGTTCGTGCAGATGGTTGTTGTCTTGCAAACGTCCCCATCTGTTGACTCAGGGATCAGGATGTGGCTGCAGATTCCGTTACAGCTATGCGGATAAGACGCCTGTCATCACGACTACTAGTGATACGAGGCCGTTGGAATGTAGCACGGCGTTCCGTATTACCCCCCTGATCCCACCGATTCCATATTCTGCTAACAGTCATTGGATGTCGACCAACGCGAGTGGCAATGTCGCGATACGATAAACCGCAATCGCGATAAGCTACAATCCGACCTTTATCAAAGTCGGAAACGCGAAGGTACGCATTTCTCCTCTTTACACGAGGCATCACAAAAACGTTTCACCAGGCAACGCCGGTTGACTTCTGTTGGTGTATGAGAAATCGGTTGGAAACTTTCCTCATGTCAGCAGGTTGTAGGTGTCGCCACCGGCGCAAACCTCGTGTGAATGTTCTGAAAAGCTAATCAATTGCATATGACAGCGTCTTCGTGGTGTAGCAATTTTAATGGCCAGTAGTGTAGATTTATCGGAGATGGGCACCCACGTCTTACTTCCCCTAGGTTCATTAGACGCAGCGACTGACTTCGGTGTGGTTTACAAAGCGCGTATCTTGTGTGCTGGTGATAGGGGAGGGGCGCGGTGTATGTAACCGGGCGAGCCCCTGGCAAGCGGCTGGACTTGGCGACGCTGAGGGTCGGCATCCGGCCGCCGGTCGCACAGCGCAGCCAAAACCAACAAACAGCGTCGCAGCCACCGCAGCGATAGCTGGCGGCCGCGACGCGCAGTTCGGCCGGCTGAAGGCTTGTTTGTCGCAGCACCCAACTGCACCCCGAGCCACACCTCTGAGCGCCTCTGCTCCCACCTAGGTGGCCGACTGGGCGCCGAGCAATAACACGCGCTGCCAACCGGGTAAATTCTAGTATGGTTCAAATGGCTCTTGAGCACTATGCGACTTAACAGCTGAGGTCATCAGTCACCTAGAACTTAGAACTACTTAAATCTAACTAACCTAAGGACATCACACACATCCATGCCCAAGTTAAGATTCGAACCTGCGGCCGGAGCGGTCGCTCGGTTCCAGACTGAAGCGCCTAGAACCGCTCGGCCATAGCGGCCGGCTAAATTCTAGTATCCGACTCCACTCGTCGGGAGCTAATCTTTGTACGCAATGGATGATACTCATACACAAAAGAATGCATCATCAGATAAAATTACAATCACAATTCAGGCAACGATTTACTTAGCCACGAATAATATCGAAACGCGTTGAAAATAACGGAGTAAATGAGAACGAAATAATGTGTGAAATACACTACTGGCCATTAAAAGTGCTACACCACGAAGATGACCTGCTACAGAACAGAAATTTAACCGACAGGAGGAAGATGCTGTGATATGCAATGATTAGCTTTTAAGAGCATTCACACAAGGTTGGCGCCCGTGGCGACACCTAAACGTTCTGAAATGAGGAAAGTATCCAACCGATTTCTCATACACAAACAGCAGCTGACCGGCGTTGCCTAGTGAAACGTTGCTGTGATGCCTCGTGTAAGGAGGAGAAATACGTACCATCACGTTTCGGACTTTGATAAAGGTCGGATTGTAGCCTATTGCGGTTTATCGTATCGCGACATTGTTGCTCGCGTTGGTCGGGATCCAATACTGTTAGCAGAATATAGAATCGGTGGGTTGAGGAGGGTAATACGGAAGGCCGTGGTGGATCCCAACGGCCTCGTATCACTAGCAGTCGAGATGACAGGCATCTTAAGAGCACGGCTATAACGGATCGTGCAGCCACGTCTCGACCCCTGAGTCAACAGATGTGGACGTTTGCAATACAACAACCATCTGCACGGACAATTCGACGACGTTTTCTGCAGCATACAGTATCAACTCCAAGATCATGACTGCGATCACCCTTGACGTTGCATCACAGACAGGAGCGCCTTCGATGGTGTACTCAATGACAAACCTGTGTGCACGAATGGCAAAATGTCATTTTCTCGGAATAATCGATGTTCTGTTTACAGCATCATGATGGTCGCATCCATGTTTGGTGACATCGCATATTGGTGAACGCACATTGGAAGCGTGTATTCGACATCGCCATACTGGCGTATCACCCGGCGTGATTGTATGGGGTGCCACTGGTTACACGTCTCGGTCACCTCTTGTTCGCGGTGACGGCACTTTGAACAGTGGACGTTAAATTTCAGATGTGTGATGACCCGTGGGTCTACCCTTCATTCGATCCCTGAGAAACCCTAAATCTGAGCAGGATAATGCACGACCGCATGTTGCAGGTCCTGTACGGGCCTTTTTGGGTACTGAAAATGTTCGACTCCTGCCCTGGTCAGCACATTCTCCAGAACTCTGGTCAATGGTGGCCGAGCAACTGGCTCGTCACAATACGCCAGTCAGTACTCTTGATGAACTGTGGTATCGTGTTGAAGCTGCATGGGCAGCTGTACCTGTACACGCCATCCAAGCTCTGTCTGACTCAATGCCCAGTCGTATCAAGGCCGTTATTACAGCCAGAGGTGGTTGTTCTGGGTACTGATTTCTCAGGATCTATGCACCCAAATTTGCGTGAAAATGTAATCACATGTCAATTCTAGTGTAATACATTTGTCCAATGAATACTCGTTTATCATCTGCATTTCTTGTTGGTGTAGCAATGTTAATGGCCAGTAGTGTAAATGATCGTCTTAATGTATGCGACGAAGGAAAGAACAGAGAACCTTTAAATTCCATTCCTGATGAAGCAATAGCACACTGAAGAGGTAAAGTAACTGGTACACCTGCCTAATATTGTGTAGGTCCCCGGCAAGCATGCAGAAGTGCCGCAACACGACGTGGCATGGACTTGACTAATGTCTGAGGTAGTTCTGCAGGGATTGTCCCCATGAATCCTGCAGGGCTGTCCATAAATCCACAAGAGTACCAGCGGGTGGAGATGTCTTCTGAACAGGACGATGTAAGGCATCCCAGATGTGCTCAATAACGTTGATGTCTGCGGAGTTTGGTGGCCAGAGGAAGTGCTTAAATTCAGAAGATTATAATTAAAAACAACTTAAACTGGAAGGAACATATAGAAAATTTTGCGGGGAAGGACAACCAAAGACTGCGTTTTTTCGGCAGTTCACTTAGTAGTTGTAACAGATCTACTAAGGAGACTGCCTACACTACGCTTGTCCATCCTCCTTTAGAATACTGCTGCGCGGTGAGGGATCCTTACCAGATAGAACTGACGGAGTACATCGAAAAAGTTCAAAGGAAGGCAGCCGCTTTTGTTTTCTCTCGAAATATGGGAGAGAGTGTCACATAAATGATACAGGATTTCGTCTGGACATCATTAAAAGATAGGCATTTTTCGTTACGACGGAATCTTGTCACGAAATTCCACCAACTTTCTCCTCCGAAAGAGAAAATATTTCGGTGACACCGACCTATAAAGGAAGAAACGATCACCACGATAAAATAAGGGAAATCAGAGCTCGTACGGAAATATATAGGTGTTCATTCTTTCGGCGAGCTGTACGAGATTGGAATAATAGAGAATTGTGAAGGTTGTTCGGTGAACCCTCTGCCAGGTACTTAAATGTGATTTGTATAGTGTCCATGTAGATGTCGATGTAAATGTAGAGTACTCCTGGAGCTATTTTGGACGTGTGCGGTGTCGCACTGTCCTGCTGGATTTGCCCAAGTCCGTCGGAATGGACATGAATGGATGCAGGTGAACCGACAGGATGCTGTCATCTTGACGTATCAGGGGTGCCATGTCACTCCAACCGCACGCGCTCCACGCCATTACAGAGCCTCCTCTAGATTGAACGGACCCCTGCTGATACGCGGGGTTCATGGACTCATGAGGTGGTCTCCATATCCGTACACGTCCATCCACTCGATACAATCTGAAACGAGACCCGTACGACCCGACAAAATGTTTCCAGTCATCAACTGTCTAATGTGCGTGTTGGTGGGACCAGACGAGGCGTAAAGCTTTGTGTCGTTCCGTCTTCAGGGTTACAAGAGTGGGCCTTCGGCTTCGAAAGCACATATCGATGATATTGCGTTGAATGGTTCGCACGCTCACACTCCTTGATGGCCCAGAATTGAAATATGCAGCATTTTGCGGAAGGATTGCACTTCTATCACGTTCAATGATTCTCTTCAGTCCGTCCCATTCTTGCAGCACCTTTCTCCGACTGTAGCGATGTCAGAGATTTGATGCTTTACCGGATTCCTGATATTCATAGTAACCCACGTGAAATGTTCGTAGGGGAAAATTTCCACTTCATTGCTACTTTGGGGATGCTGTGTCCCATTGCTCGTGAGTAGACTACAACACCAGTTTCAAACTCACTTAAATCTTGATAACCTGCCACTGTAGCAGCAGTAACCGATCTAACAACTCCGCCAGACACTGGTTTGTCTTATATAGGCGTCGCCGACTTCAGCGTCATATTCTGTCTGTTTACGTATCCCTATATTTGAATACGCATGCCTATACCAGTTCCTTTAGCGTGTCACTGCATTAGAAAATAGCGTTAACTGATAACAATAATTAATTAATCTAATGAGACTACCGAAAGAAAGAGGGGGTTTTGGGACGGAAGAAATTAAAATGTAACACAACAACTAGAAAATGTAATAAATAATAACATATATGAAACAGTAGCACGAATTGTGGAAAAACTGACACAGAAATCCTAGAAATAGTGCAATACACAAATAACGAAGATTCAAAAAATGTAACAAATATTGGAGTCGATAACTGCAACTGACATTACTTATAGTTGCAGATTGCAATATCTATTACTTTCTCGGAGCAATTCAGAGACCAGTTAGAAGAGCAAAAATCATATTACATCGCAGTGCACACACTTGACGCAAAAACGCTGTAATCAATGAACAATACTATAGTTAGAATCTGTAACTAGAACTGACCTGCTATATCGCTTAATTCTACTTTGCCGGCTGGAGTGGCCAATGCTCTTACTGCGCAACTGGCAACAACTGAGACTATCACCTGAACAACCTGGGGTCGTCCTGATCGGCGCACATCAAAGCGGCGTGCCGTACACAAGCCGTGCGCTCTCGCTATGAATGCCGTGTCCTCCACTGTGTTTTCGCACGAGTGGGATTAAAACGGAAAGGAAAAGCGATCGAAGTCGAGGTCTTCACGTCCTTTACCTTCACGCAGACACGTCACAGACGCCTCTCACTTAATTCCCCTGCGAATCGCTTTCGCAATTTTACGTGTTGACGTCTCCAATTTCTTGATCCGTGATTCAAACAATTATACGAGACTCGCAGAAGCGAAAAAAGCTACAGGGGATATTCATAGACCTGTGTCAACATCTAAAGCCGGCCGGTGTGGCCGTGTTGCTCTAGGCGCTACTGTCTGGAACCGCGAAACCGCTACGGTAGCACGTTCGAATCCTGCCTCTGGAATGGATGTGTGTAATGTCCTTAGGTTAGTGAGGTATAAGTAGTTAAAAAAAAGGTTCAAATGGCTCTGAGCCTTATGGGACTTAACATCTGTGGTCATTAGTCCCCTAGAACTTAGAACTACTTTAACCTAACTAACCTAGACATCACACACATCCATGCCCGAGGCAGGTTTTTTTTAGCGCCTTTAACAGCTTTTTCATTTTTTATTCATCTTTTTTATTTGTTTTTCTTGCTTTTTGTGTGTTTTTGGTTTTTATTTTTGTTTTTTCTTTTCTTTTCTTTTTTCTATTTGTATATAAATAAAGAAAGAAAACTACCTATTCCACTTCAGGCGTTGGCTCCTATCACCCATACTATCCCCAAAAACCTATCTAGCCTAAAAACAAAAACAAAGCTAGTGCCACCGCCACTTTCATCCTAAAACTAACTAGGACGGCCGTTCGCCACCACTTCAGGTTTCGCCAAGAAAACAAAAATTAAATATGCCTCTGAACCTTTTATAAAAAATAATAAAAGGAGAAAGGAAATGATATAATACTTTATTATATTTTATTTGTTGTTCATTTTGTTCTTAGTTTGTTCTTGTGTATTTATTTGGATTCGAACGCAGGTCTCCTGCCCACTTTTTTTCATCTTTTTTTATTTATATTGGGAGCAATGTGCGAACAGTCATAGTTAGCCTGGAACACTAAAACAGAATGAAGACACCATCGAAGATATTAAACGTAAATAACATGAAAAGAAAGCTACCACGTCATAGTTAGGCTTCCCAGCGACTGCGCCCACTGATAAAGATTGTTCAACATATGCTCGTCTGCGGTTCGTTCTGACCTCATCTGCCATTGCCTGGAACATTCCAGCTGCACGGCGGACTGTGAAAGGCACCCCATAGGTAGTTTGCGAAGCATTGTCGATATCTGGTATCCCCGGAAATAGCATGATGTCTTTCTTCCAAACAGAGCCAGAAGTCAAGGAAATTCTTGTTTCCGTCACGACAGAGGTAATGGACCGCATGTCCACGTATCCAGGTGACGGAGTTGGTTCGAGTCTTGGGGTAAAATGTCTCATCTGGAAACAATAACGTACGTGCAGATATATTCTCCGGCCTAACTCGCAAGAGATAAGCCAGTATCTGCCGCACTAGGTGCCAAACCGGTTCCGCCTCTCCACAGCTGAGGCGGTGCTCGTCAGAATCTACTGAGTTACAACCCACACAATTGGGAGATTCTGCCATGTGGATATTGTAGAGACGTTCTTGCGTCACCAGCTCCCCATTAACGACTACGTACCATTGGGAAACAATGTCGGAATCAAGCATGGCATCGTGTACAGTCTTCCACACCATACGCCACCGTACGTCAGGATATTTTAGTTCGACCACATTTAGGGGGAGGCGTTGCAGCATGTCGTGATATAGGCGTCGAGTCGTGGCCATTTGTGGTGTCGTGAGCGCTACACTGCAATAACTTTGTTCTAAATAGAAACGTCCTATATAAAAGAGGGGCGCTGGGATGTCCTGTTGTGGCACCGGCGCTCTTAGTGAAGCAGGTCGTAGGGCCGTCAGAAGCAGACTCGTGAGGCTCGTAGGACAACGGCGCAGCAGACATAAATATGAGCTAACATAGAGGGCAATGGCCCTATCATGGACGTTGACTAGGCTGAGACCACCTTTTTCCTTGGGGAGGGTAAGAGATACGTATCTGATCTTTAGTAACATACCAGTGGAGACGAAGTATCTCAGCGCTGCCATAATGCTACGAATCAAGAGTTTCGGAATGGTTAGCGTTTGGGCGACATGCGGTACGCGGGACGCAAGGTATACATTGGCATAATACGCCCGCTGAACGATGTTGGGGGATCGCAAGCGCTGATTTGCAATTCCGGCCCTAATTTGGTGAAGAAGGCGTCGATAATTGAGCGTCGTCGCGCGTCGCATGTCGTTCATGAAATCTAAGCCCAAGCAGCGGACAGTATCACTGAAGCGTAAGGGGGCAATGTGTTCCTGCGGTAGCCCAATCCCGATGCTCAAGGCGACAGACTTGTCAACGTTGATTTGGCTACCAGAAGCTGTACCGTAGGTCTCAATCCAGTCCAACGCCGCGGCCATATCGTCAGCTCCTCGTATGACGATCATCAAATCATCCGCATATGCGGTGCAGCGATTGATGGAGCCGCCGAACTGTATCCCAGTGAGCGTGTCTCGGAGACCACACAACAAAGGTTTTAAGGCCAATGCAAATAACAATGTTGATAATGGACATCCCTGTCGTACTGATCGGCGGATCGGCATGAGTGCCGTCGGTCCCCCATTAACAAGAATTAGAGAAGTAGCTCCATGCAGAAGGCGTGTCAACACTGTGATAAAGGGGTCGGGATATTCCATGCGCCGTAGAACGGCCGTGAGGAAAGTGTGGCCCACACGGTCAAAAGCCTGGCTAAAGTCGATAGACGCCAGGGCTGTCGGCAAACGTCTCACCCGTGCAAGGGAGACGAGATCTCTGTAACGACATAACGCAGTTCTGATGTTGTTGGGTCCCCCCAAGGACATCTGATCGCTGGACTGGACGTGCAATAGTGTGCCCCGAAGACGTTCTGATAGCAGCCTCGAAACGATCTTGAAGTTGCTGTTCAATAACGTTAATGGGCGATAATTGCGGACATGATTCCGTCCCTTCGGCTTATGGATGGGGACAATCAGTCCTTCCAAGAACGATGCAGGGAACGGTATACCCGGGGACATCAATTCCTGGCAAATTTCAACCCAACACGGTACCAACAGTTGTTTAAATGCTCGATAGAACTCTAATGGTAATCCATCGATTCCTGGTGATTTATGGGGAGCACCTTTGCCAATGGCGTCGAGCACTTCCTCTTCTGTCACTTCTCCCAGTAAAGTCGGTACCATGTCTGGTGGAACTGTACCGTGGACATGTGCTGAAACGGTGTCTACCGCCGCCATATCAGGGAGCACTGCTGTATAAAGTTGAGCGTAATGCCCATAGAAGGCTTCTGCTATATCTGCTTGTTCTGCCACGTGTCGTCCGTCGTCCGTTATCATGTCGGTTACCAGTGCCCTACGGCGCCTCCTGCGTTCTAGGAGCACGTGGTGCATAGATGGCCTTTCTGATTGTATCATGTCTGGAGCACGCGACCGTATAACAACGCCCTGTAAATGATGGCGTGCTAAGGAGATGAGCTGCGCTTTCGCGCGAATGACTATGATCTACCGGTCAGGTGAGGGCTACATAGCAAGACATTCCCGTAGGACGGTGTAATAAAAGTTTTCCGTGCTTCTCCTTCCATGCTGCCGCTTCCCAGCCGTAAGCCATGAAGGTGCGCCTAAGAGCAGGCTTCGCACATTCAATCCACCAACTGAGGGTCGATCGGTAACGACCACGACGCTGTAAGGACGCGTTTCACGACTCTTCGATAGCACCCTTACATGCCGGCTCGTCCAGATGGGCGACGTTCAGTTTCCAGGGGGGGCCTACTGCGCCACACACGTGCAGGTTGGCGGGCAATGGTGCAAATATAGGCTGTGTGGTCGGTGAATGCAGTGGGCCAGAGCTCTGCTCCTCTCGTCGCCGTCGAAAGGGTGCTTGTGACGTAAATCCTGTCTAACCGACTTGATGAATGACTTCTATAATGGGTGTAACCAGGAGCTGGGCCATGGATGTGGCGCCACGTGTCGAACAGGTGGATATCACGCACTAGCATTTCCAATTCCGCACACGGGACGTGATGTGGCCGCTGATCACCATATCGTTTATGCGGCCCATAAATAGACACGTAATATCTTCCGAAAAAAGGCGGGCCCGATCTCTCCGTCTCCCTGATCCTGAAGGGGTATATACATTGATGAGTAGCACACCGTTGACAGTTACTGCCATGGCTCTTGCACTCGGTAAGTACAGTACGTCCGTAGCCGCCAAACCGTCCCGTAGCAGAACAGCCACACCACAATCGATAGAAGAGGCGTGGGAGATGTGGGCGGTATATCCGTAGAAGTCAGGGAAACTAGCGATACATGCTTCCTGTAAGAGGGCCACGTCGACGTCCGCCGCATCAAGCATGCGTTGTAGCATTGTCAGTTTGTGTGGTGCCCTTATCGCGTTGATATTGATTGTGGCAAGGCGAAAGGTGTGCTGCCTAGTCTCTTCACCTAGGGTAGACGCCATGGCAATCTAAGCTAACCGCAAGAGGTGCCGGACCCACCAAACCCGTTACAAATTATGAGTCTTTCACGCTAGGAGTGGCATCTCCACTGCCACCCCGTCCCCTGTCACCCGTGCCCTCTTCAGGAAGTTCCTCAACATCGTCCGATCACAGTGGCTGCAACACGATGCTGTGTAGCTGATCGGTACCTAAATCTCCCGCACGTACGTCGTCTTTGGTAGAGGTAGACGGAGCTCCATCCATCGACGCGACCTGCTGCATCTGTCGTGCAAGAAGTACCTGGGCACTCGTGGTATGGGCAAGTGAACCGTCTACACCACTTAGATCCTCAGCAGGCGCAGCATCCGTGCCGTCTGATGAGATGTCACCTTCTTGACCGGCCCTGTGTAGGAGGCAATCGTCAGAAGGGGCCCGCCGACGCCGCTTCCGTCGTCGAGGCGAACGTTGCTTTCGAACGTGGACATCCGTATCCGAATGCGGGAGGCAATCCAGCATCGTATCACCTACCGCTAGCAAAGCCGCGGTCGGGACAATGTTCGCGTCCACGTCCATCGCGTTCTGAATGATACGTTGCGTCTGGAGTCCTTGGGACTGTTGCTGCTGTTGTTGCTGTGGAGGGGGCGACATATGGGGGTCCTTCCTCTTCCTCCCTTGGTACTTCTGGTGTCGATGGGTGTGTCTGATTGCCCGTTTCGTCCTCAACTATGGTGCGCATCGTCGTCTGAGCGTACGTGAGGGGCAGGATTGTCGTGCCCGTCGGGGAAACGGAGTCTCCCACTGGTATCTGCGTAATTCGACGTTGTAAGCAGCTCGATCGAACATGGCCTTCCTGCCCACATCCGGAACAGGTACGCGGCTGACCGTCGTACATGATGACTGCACGACAGCCACCGATGTTCAAATAGGACGGCATATATTTCTTGAGCTCAAGTTTAATTTGGCGCACACCATTGTAGACCTTATACGTCGAGAAAGTTTGCCACTTTTCTGCAACGTGGCTGATAACATTGCCGTTTGGTCGGAAGGCGTCCTTGACAACTTCCTCTGGGACCTCGAAAGGGATCTCAAAAACCCTCACCGTCCTTAGGCCCATGCCTGCATAATCCACCGTCACTGCACCGATATGCCAGTCAGAATGTTTGAACCTTAGAGAGTTCGAGTATTTAGACACCACTGTCAAGCAGACCTCTGCACTGGTCATTTTAACATAAACCACGCTCGCCGTTATAGAAAAATGTATTCCGACGACAGTCGCCGGATCTAAATGTAGATAGTCGCGTATGAACTGTTCTATTTCATAGGCTCGAGGACGTTCGTGATCCGGTTGGAAAGTAATTTTCATCGTATCGCGGCGCCATGTGTGTGCCATAGTCGCACTGAACTTGGAACTAATAAAACTCGCGCCGCGAGCAGGTAAACACAAGCAAGCGCTCACGGTCGCGCACGGCGGCGCGCAGCGGACGTCCTCGCCCCACCGCAACCGAAAGCAGACTAGGTTCAAATGGCTCTGAGCACTATGGGACTTAAACCTAACTAACCTAAGGACGTCACACACATCAATCCCCTAGGCAGGATTCGAACCTGCGACCGTAGCAGTCTCGCGGTTCCGGACTGAGCGCCTTAACCGCGAGACCACCGCGGCCGGCTGTTTAAGTAGTTATAAGTTCTAGGGGACTGATGACCTCAGAAGTTAAGTCCCATAGTGCTCAGAACCATTTGAACGATTTGAATTCTACTTACCGATTCCAATATTTGTTATGTTTTCGCAAAAGTTTAGAACGTAATTACAGAAGCAGACATTCTGTTACCTACATATAAATTTACGTAAGTGTCGGAAAAATATCTAAATATTGAACCATGGAATTGTCGGAATCAGTAACTACAATTGACCAATATAAGAGGTCAGTTCTGATCACCGATTCTAGCCATCTGACGGTTCATAATTTTGGATATTCTTGTACGAATTATAGAGTTCTTACTCATCTCTGAACTACTGCGATAAAGTAACAAATATTGTAGGTACCGATACTAAGCTGCCTCTTCTGTTTAATTGTAATGAAGAGAGTAATACCAAAGTAGAAATCTTATAACAGTGTAGTGCAAATATTTGTCGCAAAAACGGTGCAAATACGAACGTAAGAATGATTGGTATCTAGAACTAACATAATTATTAGTGTAATTACTGAATCCGATATTTTTTAATTTATATGAATTTTCTTTAGTTATCTATTGGCTTTGCTTTTAGGATTTCTGTGTCGGTATCTCAACGTTTCATGGAACTGTTCTTTTGTGCTTCATATATGTCATTATTAACTTCATTTTCCCTTTTTGGTGTTACATTTTAGTTTTCTCTCCAGCCAAAACCCCCAACATTCCCGCAGTAATTCTTTATATTCAATCATTACTATTAAAAATTAGCGCTATTTAAAAGTATTACGACTTCAACATCTCCTATATCCTATTTAACGGTTTTATCTGCTTTTCTGACTCGCAGAAATTACGATAACAATTTCAGGCATCTATATCACCCTTTCTTTGTTCTTATTTATTTTCGTTACCTTCAGGCCTTTTCGATACAATTCGTTGCTAAGAAACTAATCAGTCGAACTGTGACTAATGTTATGCTTCGTTCGTTTGTTTACGAATGCAGTCAGTTCCTTTCAAAGATTGCCTCTATATAGCGTCTTTGCCTTAGTTATGTTGTCACTGCTCAAAACCGACGGGTGGAATCGAACACTAGAAATGACCCTGCCCACCTCCATCGGAGCCCTGATTTTTTACATTTTATTGTGGTCCAATATACGTCAGGTAACGTGTGGACACCCCACGCCTGGTTTCACCAAACGTGAGCACTTGATAACAAACCCACAGTCTTGAAACTAGCTGTGATCCAGTAAGCAAAGGGATTAAGTGGAGCTGAAGAACAGTTATTTCCTGTGATTAATTGACTGCTCTTTTCACGACTTAAAAATTTTCTTTTTTGTTGAGTCATCTAACTGTTTTGATGCGGTCCACTGCGATTTCCTCTCATCTCAGAACAGCACTACGTCCTCAGTTATTTGTTTGATGTATTCCAATTTCGATCTTCGTCTACGGCAAAGCCGGCCACGGCGTGACAAACTTCACGCGTGAAGCGTGTGCTTGCCGCGTGCGGGCCAACGCCCATCTGTCACTCGGTTTTGATCGGCTTCTTTCGGAAGTGTCCGGAATTGCGCAACATTCATTTAGCATTGTGGTGCGCTATTCTGCGGTCGGCACTACTTTCCAAGTTTGGCAGAATCGTGGTGTCAGCGCTGTTTACCCTTCGCAATTTGTTCGTAATATGAATGACGTTCACAGCTCAAGTGGTTGTTTTGCTCAAAAAGAGGCAATCAAGCGATCTATAGTCACAATTCTTTAAAATGAACGATATTGACAGAAGAATGGTTCAAAATGGCTCAGAGCACTATGGGACTTCTAACATCATCAGTCCCCTAGAACTTAGAACTGCTTAAACCTAATTAACCTAAAGATATCACACACATCCATGCTCGAGGAAGGATTCGAACCTACGACCACAGCGGTCGCGCGGTTCCAGACTGTAGCGCCTAGAACAGCTCGGCCACCCCGGCCGGCGTTGACAGAAGAGAGGGATGAAAATTCTCACTTCGCAAGAGCGACGAATACTGCTTATTTGCTACGAAACGACTTTATAGTACCATGCAGAAACAAGTTACACTTTTAAATGACAATGAAAGAGCAAAAAACTACCATTATCGACAGACAGGATTCATTGTTCTGTACGTCAAGAAGCACTTAGTGCTAAATTTGCAAGCTCGGAGCACTTGGAGAAACTGGTGGAAGCAATAGTAAAAGTCCTGAATTCCCACCTGTTATTCCGTTTTCAGTTGCTATTGTTTTCAATGGAAATGAACAAAGAGTATGGAGACTTGATATATTACTGGAAATGCGTTGGTTAAGTACAAGGGACATACCTGGAACGGTTTTTCGATTTAGATCTCTGTATTGTTGAATTTGTGTGCAGGAACAAAAATTAGAACATCTGAAATGGATTGCAGGCTTTGCACTTTAAGTGTACTGCCTACAGTAAGACATTACAATGTAACTTCTTTCTGAGTCGATGGTTAAGCGTAAGTTTTGCAAAAAAAATGTTCAAATGTGTGTGAAATCTTATGGGACTTAACTCCTAAGATCATCAGTCGCTGAGCTTACACACTACTTAAACTAAATTATCCTAAGGACAAACACACACACCCATGCCCGAGGGGGGACTCGAACCTCTACTGAGACCAGTCGCACAGTCCATGACTGCAGCTCCTCAGACCGCTCTGGTAATACCGCGAGGCTAAGTTTTGCACAGTCGTCTCTATTTTTTTTATTTTTTGCAGGAGGAGAAGGACAATCCACGATGCGGTAGACCATCGACGGCAGTGAGTGATGTGAATAAGGAGACCATTGATCAAATCATCCAAAATGACAGATGTGTAACGACATGACAGCTTTTTCGAATTACTCGTTTGACATTGGGTAGTGTGGTATCATTGGTACAGTCACTAGGGTACAGAAAAATCTGTGCACGTTGGGTGCCAAGAGTATTGACAAGAGAAATGAAAATAATAAGGAAGAATGTGTGCGATTGTCTCATGAAGTCCTTTACTGAAGAGTAGAAACAGTGTTTTGACGGCGTCATTATCTAGAATGAAACATGGTTGTTTTGTCCGAACCTGAGAGCAAAACCCAATCCATGGGGTGGTGTCATCCAGGTTCCTCTCGGAAGAAGAACCCAAGACTTTCACGAACACCAGGCCAAAAGGTGATGGCCTCCTTCTTCTGCCGGCCGGAGTGGCCGAGCGGTTCTAGGCGCTTCAGTCTGCACCCGCTCGACCGCTGCGGTCGCAGGTTCGAATCCTGCCTCGGGCATGGATGTGTAACGTCCGCAGGCTAGTTAGGTTTAAGTAGTTCTAAGTTCTAGGGGACTGATGACCTCAGAAGTTAAGTCCCATAGTGCTCAGAGCCATTTGAACCGCCTTCTTATGGGATCAGTGTGGTTTCATTTTCATTGACTTTTTGGTACCTGGCTCCACAATTAACCGGGACCATTACTGTTTGTCTTTGGACAAGCTGCGACTTGCCATCTATAGCTCCAGACCACAGCTTCATGGTCATCTCATCAGACAGCATGACAAGGCCAAACCCCATACAGCGCTTATGATGCAGGCTTCATTAAGTAGGCTCAATTATAGCTAAATGTTCCAAGGACGTTCACAAAAAATTTCATTCTCCTCCTGCAAAAAATAAAAAAATTAGAGATGACTGTGCAAAACTTTTTGAACGCCCTTTGTAAAAAGAAAATCGCATCGTGGAAGTGACACATTCTGACAAAGAAAATACAGTTCCATAATCTGACTGCCTTTAAAGAAAGCGCGAGGTTCGAAGAATTCATTGTGGCCTTGCAAGGATTACAATGATAGTTTTATAAAGGTTTTGAGGACACAGTAAATCTTACATCTATTTTTGAGCTGTTTTCCGAGATCGTTTGCTGTTTCAGTTGAAAGTTTCCCAGTGCATGTTCAAAAAATGGTTCAAAAGGCTCTGAGCACTATGGGACTTAACATCTATGGTCATCAGTCCCCTAGAACTTAGAACTACTTAAACCTAACTAACGTGAGGACAGCACACAACACCCAGCCATCACGAGGCAGAGAAAATCCCTGACCCGGCCGGGAATCGAACTCGAGAATCCGGGCGTGGGAAGCGAGAACGCTACCGCACGACCACGGGATGCGGGCCTAGTGCATGTGTGAGTGATTGATTTGCAAGGTAATTCCAGTTTTAATTGCAAATCCTTTTGCTTTAAAACTGTCCAAGACGTGTACATTGCTTTTCTCAGGCACATTTTCCAAGTATCCATAATGAGGTTGCAGAAGTGCTACCATATCACGATCGATATATTTGTGTGAAAGACCTATTTCCGATTATGAAACTAATTATGTTACGGTTATGTGGTAACTTGAGTTTGAAACTCTGCGTCTGTCCGTATGCCGACAGTTTATACCAGACAGAAATTATATTATGCCATCAATGCACCAAAAATAATTAATTGGTACTGAAAACTTGTTTTGTTTGTGATCTATGTTGTCGGGAAATGTGAAATATATACCCAAAACATGTGCACTACAACTATGCTGCCATTTAAATGCTGCTCGTTCGCTGTTTTGCCCTCTTCACCCTCCTCGCGCTCAGACAGCGTGGCGTGGCGGAAGAAGAAATGTGAAGCGACGCTGAGCGCTTTGACACTCGGAGCCGACCATGGCCCGTGATCTGAAATCTTGGCCACCCCTGCTCTACAGTTTCCATCCTCCACAGCTCCTTCTAGATTTAGCACTACAGAAATTGAAGGCCTATCACCTTACTCCTTTTCCTTGTCTATGTTTCCCACATAGTTCTGTCCTCACTGATTGTGCGAAGATCATCCTTGTTTGTTATGAGGCCAACTAATTTTCGACTTCCTTCCATAGCACCACATCTCACAGACTTCCATTCTCTCTCAGCTTCTCCCACAGTCCACGACTCACTTCCATACAATCATGTGCGCCATGCGTGCATTTTCGAAAAATTGACATTAAAATTGGGGATCATGAAGCAGAAAACGTTAAGGAATTCTGCTCCCCAGGCAGGAAACTAACCCAAGATGAACATAAAAGCAGACTACCACTAGCAAAAAGGGTCATTCCAGGCCAGGAGAGGTCTACCTGTATCAAACATAGACCTTAATTAAAGTAAGAAATTTCTGAGAATGCACGTTTGGGGCACATCACTGTATGGCAGTGAAACATGAAAAACTGGAACAGAAGAGATTAAAAAATTGCTCTGAGCACTATGGGACTTAACATCGGAAGTCATCAATCCCCTAGAACTTATAACTACTTAAACCTAACTAACCTAAGGACATCACACACATCCATGCTCGAGGCAGGATTCGAACCTGCGACCGTAACAGTCTCGCGGTTCTGGACTGAAGAACAGAAGAGATCTGAAGCCTCTGAGATGTGGTGCTACCGAAGAATGTTGCAAATTAAGTGGCCTGATAAGGTAAGGAATGAGGAGGTTCTCCAAAGAATCGGTGAGGAAAAGACACTGAAAAGAAGGAGGGATGGTCTGTCAAGACATCAGGGACTTCCACGGAACTAGAACTAGAGAGAGATGGAGAGGGTAAAAACCATATACGAAGACGGAGATTCGAATACATCAAAAAACAAATAAATAAAGATGGTAAAGAAGACGCAAAGAATGAAGACGCTTGATCTATGAATTTGCCCTGTAGCTGCACGGCCGCCAATGTTAACATTTAAAAAATCCTCTCAGGTATAAATTATGGGATAGCTAGATTTCCGAGAAACGTGGAATTCTTTTTTTGTTTCAGCGAATCTCGTAAAATTGTTTAATTCTCGGATGAAGAAACTGAAAACGTCAAAACGTAAAATTGTGAAAGCGATTCGCAAGGGAATGAAGTGAGAGGCGTCTGTGACGTGTCTGCGACAAGGTATAAGACGTGAAAACCTCGACGTCTATCGCTTTTCCTTTCCGTTTCCGTCCTACTCGTGAGAAAACACAGTGGAGGACACGGCATTCATAGCGAGAACGCTCGGCTTGTGTGCGGCACGCAGCTTTGCATTGTTTGTTGCAGATGTTACAATGCTTGTGTGTGATCTGGCAGTGTCAAGCTGAGGCGTACGAGCTCTTTGAATTCGGAACCCGATTATACCACGCTGTTTCTCACGCAGTGGCCTAGTTACGTAACACACGCCATGTTACACGATACAATTCGGCTCTAGCAGCAGAGGTCAACAAACATGTAGAATAAATATGTGGAATGATAATAAAGTAGGTTTTATTTTAAAATATTTAATCTTTTTCACATAAAAAATTCGGAGACATTACTTTTCAGCCTGCCCTGAACTTTATTTATAAGCCAAAGTCAGTTATTGTGCTTCACAGTTTGAAAGTGTACATCCAAGACAACTTATTACTTTACTTGCCTTTAATTCATTTTATTAATAAAGAAAATAAATTTTCTGTACGACTCCTCTATTGTTACGAATGTCGTTTGATTATAACTGTCTTAAAGGCTAAATAAATGTCCTTATTTGTTACACCGTTTTGGCCAATAAAACGCAGTCTTTGATTCGGCTCCCTCGCGACACTATAAGATCGCTCCAATTTAAGTTGTTTGTAATTGCAATCCAAAGATATTTATTGAACTGACAGCCTTGAGATCTGTGTAATTTATCGTGTAAACGAAATGTAACGGGTTCCTTGCAGTACTCTCGTGCATGATCTCTCACTTTTCACTATTAGAGTTCAATTGTCTTTTTTCGGAGCTAAATCATTTTGCAATTGGTTTTGATCTTCTGATGACTTTACTAGATGGTAAGTGACAACATAATTTGCAAACAATCTAAGAAAACTGCTCAGATTGTCTCCTAACTCATTTATACAGCTAAGAAGTAGTAGAGAGCCCATAAATCTTCGTTGAGAAACACCAAATGTCATTCTATTTTCCTCGATGATTTTGCGCTGAGTTCTACATATTAAAAGATGGGTTAAAGAAAGGCAAATCTACATTTATAGCATTTGTAAATTTCGAGAAAGCTTCTGACAATATCCAATGGAATATACTTTTTGAAATTCTAAAGGTAGCAGGGAAAAAATACAGGGAGTGAAACTGTATGTACAACTTGCGCAGAAACCAGACAGCAGTTACAATAACCGAAGGACATGGTAGACTGAGCAAGCAGTGAAAGGAACCAACAAGAAACACGCCGATAGATTGTAATTCTATCAGTGACAGAAAAGGACTTGGAAGAGCAGTTGAACAGCGTTACTAGCATCTTCAAAAGAGATTAAATGATGAAAATCTATAAAAATAAAACAAGGTGAATAGAATGTAGTCGAATTATGTCAGTCGATACTGAAGGAAGAATGCAGACTGGATATATGAGGAAAAACATGTTTGGGAAAGAGGAATTTGTTAACATATAATACAAATTTCTTAGACAGGCAGTCTTTCCTGAAGATATTTGTCAGGAGTGTAGTTTTGTACAGAAGTGAAATATGGACGAAGCAGTTCAGACCAGAACTTGCACGGAATACGTTTCTTCGAAAGTTGCATCAAAGCAGTCTTCGAATTGAAGAACGCAGCAACAAAAACAGGGGGGAATTTACCATTTCATGATAGCTTTCCCGAATACCTTGACAGGAACCGAGGGCTACAACTGCTTTTACTTTGTTTTTGGGGACACACATTAAAAGGAAAAAAAAAGTAAAAGTACGCATTAACGTGACGAAATTTAGTTGACCACATAGGAGCATAATATAAGCAGAATTATGCAGAAAATTTGAAGCTTTCGTTTGTAATGCATCAGAATAAGAAGCAAAAAGTTACCACATTTTCTAGTGATAAATTTGTTTGACGAGACGCCGGTTCAATGTCCTTCTCGGATGCAAGCTACAACTTTTTACCAAGATATTTAGCTACTTGTCGATGTCATTACTTCTAGTTGGCGCAAAATGATGCAGTCATCCGAAGAGTCACCGGAAAAGGTGAAAAAATGTCGAGTAACCTATCATCAAAAGATCTGGATACGAAATATTGGAAAAGTGGTTCAAATGGTTCTGAGAACTATGGGACTTAACATCTGAGGTCATCAGTCCCCTACAACTAAGAACTATTTAAACCTAACTAACCTAAGGATAATACACACATCCATGCCCGAGGCAGGATTCGAACCTGCGAGATATTGAGCTACCACATAATTTGATAAATTTTTGTATATTCGGTTGCACTGAGGATGTGACTAGTTCAACACTGAAACTCGATGCGTTACAACTGACTTCAGGCTGTTCAGTGACAACATTGTTGTCTGCAAGAAAGTATCGCAAATGGACGATCCTACGGAAATGAATAAAGAAGAGGAGAAAATTTAGATATGGTGTAACGAATGTTAACTCTCTCCAAATGTGAATAAATGTCCATACCAAAGAGAAAGACCTGATAACGTTTGTTTACAACATTAGTGGCGAATATCTGTACCAGCTCAAACCGCATAAATATTTAGGATAATAACAAGAAGCGGTATAAAATGGGGCGATCACGTAAAATCGGTAATAAGGGAGACGAATGAAAGACGTTGCTCTGGTGGGGGTTTTTTGGACAAATGCCGAACACCTGCGCAGGAAATCGAATACGGTAATGCTAATGCAACCAATTCTGGAGTTTTAGGTTGACTTTTGAAGTCGTTATCAAGCAGTCGAGAGGCTTTCGAGTTGGTGCTGGCTTTTCAAATAAGCTTTCTAGTGACATGCATCACACATGTTCAACCTGTAATTTTGTTGATATCTGCCATTTCAAAGACAACTTAAATGTTTGAAGCTTGACACGGAACAGTACACGTTTTTTTAAGGTAATGTTTTTTGGCCTGACGAGGATCTTGTAGACAGAAAATAGTAGCACGCTAACAAATAATTAAGTCAGCATATCTCGAAATGTTCCCCAACAAGACTTTCGGACTGAATGCTAGAGTGTGCGACACCATCTATTGAAAATATTAAATAAGAATGCAGACTGCATAATGTTATTTATCAACCATAGAACATGATGGGAATACATGGTAATTCTGTAAAAATGATCAATTCTGGGCCTTAAATATTAATTATGTACCTGGAACGAGAATAAAAAGTCTGATCCTGCGCAGCTGAATGAAACGAGCCACCTAATTAATCTGTGCCGTGATGAACATCCGGAGAGAGATATTCGTTACTTCAGATTGGGTGAAGTTTGCTTCTCGCCCTATCAGGGGGCTTCAAGAACGCGTTGATTCAACTTCCAAGAGTCAAGGGCTGGTCGATAGGCCCCTCTCGGCATACAAATTCACCCGTCGCCGCTGATACTGGACGGCAAACAGGCGCGTAGCACTAGGCTGAACTCTCATCCTGTCACCAGAGGACAACCAGAAACTTTCAGCCGGCAGCGCTTACTCTTCTGAATTCAATGCCGTTGCCTAACACTCTGTTAATCGACCTCTACGAGCTGAAACTTCAGTGGGATAATTTGGAAACGACATACTCCTAGCAGGTACATTAAAGAAACTATAGCTTGTTCAGTGGTTACGGGGAAGATGTATTTTCCTTACACATACTTTCCAACTTCGTCAAGCACATTTTCGGATGATTGCACTTCAAGAATTGGTGATTTGCTGTGACTGTGTAATAGCCTACTGGTCACCCCCAATGTTTATGCCCCAGTACGAAAAGTAGTGTGGAAGTAAATGAGACAAGTGAATGCTGAGACTCATTAACAGATGTTTTATTATTATGAAAAGCAAATACTAGCGGTATCTTTATTAACACCATTGTGTTCGGTTATAAATTCGACTGTAGCATGTTCTTCAGCACGTACGGTTCGCTGCAAGTTAAACAGAAACTTATACGTTGGGAAATTAGTGTTTCGAATAATTATCCTATAATGCGGAAGAGTCGGTGCGAATAGATTTGACATTTCAGACTGTATAGTAAAATGGAAGAAGTCTCATACCAAACAGATCATGCTTTATTTCTTTGAAGTTGACCGCCGTGTGGGATTAGCCGAGCGGTCTGCGGCGCTTCGGTCATGGGCTGTGCGGCTGGTCCCGGCGGAGGTTCGAGTCCTCCCTCGGGCATGGGTGTGTGTGTTTGTCCTTAGGATAATTTAGGTTAAGTAGTGTGTAAGCTTAGGGACTGATGACCTTAGCAGTTAAGTCCCATAAGGTTCCACACATATTTGAACTTTTTATTTTTTGAGGTTAACCACAGTTGAAGACAATTCAACAGAATGGATGAGGTCTAAAAAATAGGTTTTAAGATGGACAACAACAAAAGTAAAAAGGAGGTAATGGAATGTATTCACAGTAAGTCACGCAATACTGAGGGAATTAAATTGGGTAAATAAGTTCCACTTTCTGGGCAGCGAAATGGAGTTAAGCGATAATGGCCGAAATAGAGGATACAGAAAACGTAGCGTGGTAATAATAAGAAAACTAGTTTTGGGAAGGAAACATTTATTAATATCTTCATATATTATGTTACCCACCGCGTTTCTCCCTCTATATGTGAAGGCGAATATCATGAACTACTGTAGCGATTTCGATAAGGTGTTCACTACTAGGCAGACTGATTCACGAGGAAGGTCTCGCCGTAAATTCATTATCGCTACTCCAGCCGAGTCGTGAGGCTGTACATACTTCAAGCTACTCATGCGAAGCAGGAGTGGATTGCTAGGCAAATACAAACTTAAATGCTATCATGTGTTTCCTGAAGGTAATAATCTGCAATGTAGCCCTGCATGAAAGTAAAACTCAGGGATACACAGTTCAGACAGGAAGGGAATAGAAATGTACTGCTACTCTTGAAAATTAGATGGATAAATCGAATAACTCATGGGGAGGTACCGAATCTAGGAAAAAGAAATTTGTGTCAGAACATGGGTAGAAGAAGGAATGGATTAACAGGCCATATCTTGAGGTATCAAGGAATCGTCAATTTGACAGCGGAGGGAAGGGTGGTGGTAAAAATTGTAGAGGACGGCCGAAGTGTGAATACAGTAAGCAAGTTAAAATAAATGCAGGTTGCAGCAGTTATTCAGAAACGAGAAGATTTACACATAATAGACTAGAGGGCAGCTATAATAAATGAAGTCTTCGGACTGAAGATAAGCCGGTCGGAGTGGCCAAGCGGTTCTAGGCGCTACAGTCTGGAACCGAGCGACCGCTACGATCGCAGGTTCGAATCCTGCTTCGGGCATGGATGTGTATGATGTTCTTAGGTTAGTTCTAGGGGACTAATGACCAAAGAACTTAAGTCCCATAGTGCTTAGAGCCATTTGAACCGTTTGAGCTGAAGATAATAACAAGAAGAAAATCTGGCATATACCATGAATGTACATGTAGCCTCATGTTGCTTGCTGCGATTCCATTCTTGCTTTAAAAGGACGGCCTCAAAGATCTTCTATTTGGCCACAGATTTACATACAAAGTTCATTCTAGTCTTTTGCAGATCAGATCGCTAATTACATTAGGAGCTCAGGACACTTTCTGTTTACTTAGTAGAGCATGTAAATAAAGCCAAAATACACCCTACACTGTGTGACAGAAGTCTTGAGATAGCGGTATGCACTCATAGAGATAACGGTAATATCAAGTATTCAAGGTATAAAAGGGTAGTGCATTGGCACAACTGTCATTGTACTCAGGTGATTCATCTGAACATTAGAGTGGATGTACTTTTCCTTCCAGTTGATACATAATGGGGAGATCCTCTGTGATGTGGGACATTTTAGCAAACAAGAATACAAAATAAATATTTACAAAATAAGAGGAGATATGCTAATGTTCCTTCGACAGATCTCAAATGAAAATGCCCCTATGGATGTGAAAATGGCCAAAAAATGTAAGGATGTTTACATTTAAGAGGATGTCAAGCCTGTCACCAAATATTAAATGTTCGATACTGTTCGGTGCATATGACACTTCTTAGGCTCCTGTAACCACACATCATCAAATAAAAAAATTAAAATGGAAGCGTTTTATGGTACTTATTTTCAACGATTACATTAATGCACAAAACTGTGCAGAAGTTAGACTGTATGCAGTATTCACATTATGTGATATTATTAATACTATACAGCATGAATTGTTTCTGCCAAGAAATTCATCAAGGAAGTGGAAGGAGTTGGCCACCAATATATCTTTTAGGCTCTTCTCAAACTCAACTTTATTATTAGTTGAATTTTTTATGGGTGCTGGCATTTTATTGAAAATGAGTATTTCTGAATAGTGGACACTTTTCTGAACCAAAGTCAGTATCTTTAAATCTCTCTTATTTCTGTTATTGATTTCATGAACTGTGCTGTTGAATTAAAAAAAAGGATATGCTTTTAATGACAAACTCATATATGAGCATCCCGGAGTTCCTGAAACAGTCCTCAGCAGGACGTTCTTGTGTTCACACCACAAATAATTCATATTGCGCATTATTGGGCTAGGAAAACTTTAACTAGGCATGATGAGTTACCTCTAAAACAATCCTGTGTGATATTATGGGATGAAAATAAGAAAGCTAGCTTTTTTATATTTTTATATCACATATATCTGACGAAATTCGCATAGCAAATAGAGATTTGCTTGGATGCTCCAGCAGTTCTGTGATATGCTCCTCCGAGTTTAATTTATTATCAAGCCGTAATCGCAAGAATTTTACACTGCTGACATCTTCTATCTGGCTATTGTCATATTTTAGGCATTTAAATCTTTTACAAATTCTGAATTGCATATAGGACGTTTTTCAATGTTTAGAGACACAGAATTGGCTGCAAACCATTTATTAATGTCCATGAAATTTTCATTACCTGATCTCTCTAAGGCTATACTTGATTTACTATTTACTGCAATGTTTCTATCTTCTGCAGAAAAACAAACTTCACGTCTGGTAAAGTTATTAATGGAAAGTCATTGATATACACAGGAAAAAGAAATGGTTCTAAGATGCAACCTTGGGGGACACCACATTTATTGGTGTACACATCTCTTCCCTATTGTCACCCTTTTTTCTGTCAGAGGTATAGGATTTCAATCATTTTGCAGCAGTTCCTGATACACAGTAATATTGTAATTTAATTAACAGGATATTGTGATTCACATAATCAAATTCCTCTGACAGATCACAAAATATACAAGTAACCTGCAATTTATTACCTAATGAATTAAGTACATTCTCAGTGCATGTGTACATAGCCTTCTCAGTATCAGAATTCCAGGTTGTGACTTGGAGAACATTTTACTTGTGGTCAGATGGTTCAGAAAACGACTGTACATTATCTTTTCCAAAATTTTTAAGAATGCAGGTAAAAGTGAAATTTCCGTCACTCCTTTCTTATACAAAGGCTTAACTTGAGCGTATTTCAACCAGTCAGTAAATATTCTGCTGATACAAGACTGGTAACACCAATAACTTAGAATATCACTAAGCTCAGAGGCACGCTGTTTAATCAACTTTGTTGATATTTTATCACAGTCACCAAATTGTTTTTTATTTTGAAGATATTATGGTGGACTTTATTTCTACTGGTGTTGTGAGGGTCATACCTGTATTATTGTAGTTATTTGTAGTGACTGCTCAAACACATTCCATGGCAGCTTCTACTGAGCCTGACAACCCCATTTTTCAGTAACAGTTATGAAGTGCTTATTGAGAAGTTCACCAACACTGTAGACATCTGTTATCTATGTATCATTCACTCTTAATGCTATGTGCTCTTCTTCATCTCTGGTCCTACCAGCCTTTCCTTCGCTATATCACATATTGTCTTTATTTCGCCACCTGATGGACTATCACTTTTTGATAATGCAGCTGCTTTGATGATGGGATTACTTACTATATTCAGTATTTTTCAGTATAAGTTGTAATGATCATTAGCATTTATTTCAGAGCTGTTTCTGGCTGATAGATACAGCTTCCTTTCTGTCTCAGATATGGTTTCCTTTCTGTCTTACAGAATGACTTTATTCCTTGAGCAATCCATGGTTTTTTTTATAGGCTTTGGTTATATTTGGGTTAGTTCATGGGTAAAACGGGTTTGAAATAAGTTCGGGATATTATTAATAAAGTGCTGTATTTCTCATTCACCCTATGAAGATTGTACACATTACTTTGTTCACATCTCTGAGAATTTTCCTAAAACAACTTTTTGCTTACTGAATACCCTCTTGAACCAAAATTTAAAAGATTTTATAGCCTGATCAGTATTAACAGTTAGTAAATGGAACTGCATGTCCTGGTATTAGACACTACTTACTAATGGTTTTACAATATGATTTTGTTCGTTAGACATTTCTGTGAAGATATCAACGGCCATCTGTGAGTCCTTAGGTATTATAGATGAAACGTTAGCAATAAAAATTGAATTTTATGACAGTGCTACTGAGTGCAGTATACTCTTACTAGAAGAGTTTTCAATAGCATCTACATTAAAATCGCCAGAAACCACTAATTATTTCTTTATTGTCATTAAATAGGTCAAAGAGCTTCAAAGTGATTTATGAAACAGATGAACATTACCCGCTAGTAATCGGTTTACATTTACCATTATGAATGATTTGTTATGAAATTCTACTTCTGTTGCACATGATTCCCTATGCTGAAAAGGTTTCTGAAGTATTCAGTGTCAAGCGTGTACAAAGAATACCACATTTCAGGCATTACCTCTTATCGCGGGCAACGCAGTGGCCGACGGCCTTCAGGTAACGACCGAGAGCAGCGGCCTTTACGTAGAGTTGTTAGTACTAACAGACATGCGGCACTTCGTGAAATAACCACAGAAATAAATGTGGAACGTACGACGTACGCAATCGTTAGGGCGGTGCGGCGAAATTTGGCGCTATGACCTATGGCAACATACTGTCGACCCAAGTGCCTTTGCTAACAGTACGGCATCGCCTGTAGTACCTCACCTGGGCTGATGACTGTATCTGTTGGGCCCTATACGACAGGAAAATTGCGCCTGGTCAGATGATTTTAGCTGGTAAGAGATTTTGAGTGTGGCGCAGTTCCCACATAACCATGGACTCAAGTAGACAAGAAGCCGCTGTGAAAGCTGATGGAGGTTCCATAATAGTGTGGTCTGTGTTCATATGGAGTGGACTGGGTCCTCTCGTCCAATTGAACGAATCACTGACTGGATATGCCTCTGTTCGGCTACTTGGAGATCATTTGCAGCCGTCCATGAAGTTCATGTTCTCAAACACTGTTGGAATTTTTATGGATGATTATGCGGGATGTCACCGGGCCACAGATGCTTGCGATTGATTTGAAGACCATTCTGGACAATTCGAACGAATCCCACCGAACATTTATGGGACATAATAAAGAGTTCAGTACGTACACAAAATCCTGCACTGGCAAACACTTTCGCACTTATGGACGGCTACAGAGGCAGCACGGCTCAATACTTCTGAAAGCGATTTCCAACGACTTTTTCAGTCCACGACACGTCGCGTTGCTGCACTGTGCCGCGCAAAAGAAAGCCCGTCACAATATAAGGGGTTTCCCATGTCTTTTGTCACCTCAGTATATATCCTCTTTCGAACGATTCTACTTCAATCCACAATCACAACAGGAGAACAAATCCCAAAACATATGTAGGGATGGTTCAAATGGTTCAGATGGCTATGAGCACCATGGGACTTAACATCTGGGGTCATCAGTGCCCTAGAACTTAGAACAACTTAAACCTAGCTAACCTAAGGACATCACACACATCCATGCCCGAGGCAGGATTCGAACCTGCGACCGTAGCAGTCGCGCGGATCCGGACTGAGCGCCTAAGACCGATCGGCCACCTTGGCCGGCATTTGTAGGGATGTAATAAAATTTTGCATGCACTTCATAAAGACGATTTATTCGGGAATTCTTTCAGTAATTAATTTACTGTAGGGACGTAATAATGTTTCGCGTGTACTGCTTGGAGAAGAGCTATTCGGGACTTCGTTTATTCATTCATTCACACAGTCAGTCATTCGTAGTGTTCTGTAGATCCCACCAAGAAGCATCAGGGATATGGGGACGAGCCAAGGTACACGTTTACAAGTGACAAGTAATCTCTTACAAACTCGTTCTGTGTACTGAATCGTCACTAAACTACTACCACACAAGATTAATACTGACTGTGCTTATTACAGCTAAACTTAGGGCAGTAGCTCGAAACCCATCATTTCGACAATAAAGGTGCTGCTGGTACGTCAGCTATATTAAATTAATTGGCAATAGCTCTGCTTTAGCTAACACAACTAGCGTTTTATTTACATGACTATATAGGAGTTATTCAACTAAACAGTTTCCTACATCTGTAACGGCAGAGGGTTACTCACATCGAGTATTTCTTGACACGGAGGTTCACAATGATCACTGGTGCTTGCCAAACAACCAGGAATTTGTAGGAGTGACTGATTTACTTTTTACATGTTTATAAAATAAGTAAGTTTTCCCAGTGTCTTTAATTGCGTTAGAAGGGAATTTGTTGATACCTTCGCACTGCAGCACTAACTGCATTCAGAATTTTAGACAACTTGGAAAAATATAAAAATATTTTTTTATGCTTTGTATTGTAATCTACGTCTACACATATACTCCGCAAACCACCGTATGGAGGATGGCAGAGGGTACCTTGTACCACTACTTGTCCTTTCATTTTCCTATCGCAAATAGAGCGAGGGAAAAACGACTGTCTATATACAAGCGAAATGTACATTGGCGGCTGTACAATTGTTCTGCAGTCGGCTGCAAATGTCCGTTCTCTAAGTTTTTTCAGTATCTTTTCGCTAAAAGAAAGTCGTTTTCCCTCCATCGATTCCCACTTGAGTTCACGAAGCACCTCCACAATACTCACGTGCTGATAGAATCAACCGGTAACAAATCCAGCAACCTGCCTCCAAATTTCTGCGATTTCTTCCAATACTCTGACTTGATGGGAATCCCAAACACTCAAGAATCGGTCGAACTAGTGTTCTGTACGCGATCTCTTTTACAGACGAGCTACAATTTCGTAAACTTCTCCCAATGAACCGAAATCGACCGTTCTCCTTCCACACCGACACCCTTACGTGCTCGTTCCATTTCATATCGTTTTGCAACGTCGCATCTAGATATTTAAACGAAGTGACAGTGTCAAGGACCACACAACCAAAGGTGTACGAGTATGTGAACATTACTCATTTCATTAACTTAAATTTTTCTACATTTAGAGAAACCTGCTATTCATCACATCAACTAGAATTTTCGTCTAACTAGGGAAACAAACGGCAATTGTACTATGTAGTCTTTTATATTTATGTTACATAAATTTAAAAACTCTAAAAGTGGTTTCATGCACCTCTCAATAATTCTAGGAAAAAAACCTGCTTAAGTTTTCCGACCACGTTTATGACGTAAGGTTCCTTAAAAGAAAAAAAAAATTGTGGCTTTGTGATGGAGTGCTTGTCTGACATGTGGGACCGGCCGAAGTGGCCGAGCGGTTCTAGGCTCTACAGTTTGGTCGCAGATTTGAATCCTGCCTTGGGCATGGATGTGTGTGATGTCCTTAGGTTAGTTAGGGTTAAGTAGTTCTAAGTTCTAGGGGACTGATGACCTCAGTAGTTAAGTCCCATAGTGCTCAGAGCCATTTGAATCATTTTCTTGACACGTGGGATGTCTGGCTTCGATTCCTGGCGGAATCAAGTTTTTCAACAAAAGCGCTTGTTCCATGTTATATGACCATTTCCGTGAATTGGAAAAATATGTAAAAATGGAAAAAAATTAGTTTGTAATGTCTTTTTTAAATTTAAACACTCCTGACAAACAGTATTTTATGTAAGATCGGTATTTAACAGTTTCTCTTGGTAAGAAAACAGGCTTTTTGTGTGCGATATATTTAGAAATAAGTGTATCTTCCTTAAAAATATTAGTTAGATGTCTTAATTAGGATATATTTTATGAATTTTATATTTAAATGACGTAGGTATTCTAACTGAACGAAAAAATGAAAAAATAATAATTAGCGAAATGAGACTTGACCCAGCGATTACGTCTCGAACGCCACCGATTTCTTTCAATATTTATGAATTCTGTGAGTTAAGAAAATGCTCATAGAATACGCAAATTTGTTTCAAAATTTAGTTCCACTGGGAATCACACTCAGCCCTTCCCCCTCCCCCCTCCCTCTCCTCTTACACAGTCCCGCCTTTCCTCCCCACGTTGTAGGCGAGAACACTACCACACTTCCACGCCGTTATGTCGGAAAATCTACCTTATTTTAGCGTAAAACGTCAAAGTCGATGTTCTCGAGGATTGAACTGTTCAGGAGAAGCGATATTTGAGTATTGGTTTTCGGGTGTCCTCCTACAGTTACTCATCGACGATATCTTCCAATACGCCAGAGCACTATCAGAAAACAGCCACAGACTGCTTTTCGTCAGATCATTTACATATATAGAATACAAGAGCGGAGCTGTCACACATCCCTTGTGCTCTCCTGTCAGTATCCTAGTCTCTAATGAATACTTGCCGTCGAGGGCACAGCGAATGCGGTTCTGTTACTCATCAACTTATCGAACCATTCAGGTATCTAGGAACTTAATTTGTATGCTCAGACGTCCGTTAACGGACTGTAGTGGGGCAGCGTGTCAAACGTCTTCAGGAAATCTAGGAACACGGAATCGGTCTGTTGACTGTAGCCAGTCGCTGTGGCCGAGCGATTCTAGGGGCTTCTGTCCGTAACCGCGCTGCAGCTACGGTCGTAGGTTCGAATCCTGCCTCAGGCATGGATGCGTGTGATGTTCTTAGGTTAGCTAGGTTTAAGTAGTTCTAAGTCCAGGGGATTGATGACTTCAAATATTAAGTCCCACAGTGCTTAGAGCCATTTGAACCATTTTGTTGACTTCAGATGTTAAGTCCCACAGTGCTTAGAGCCATTTGAACCATTTTGTTGACTTCAGATGTTAAGTCCCACAGTGCTTAGAGCCATTTGAATCATTTTGTTGATTCAGATGTTAAGTCCCACAGTGCTTAGAGCCATTTGAACCATTTTGTTGACTCAGATGTTAAGTCCCACAGTGCTTAGAGCCATTTGAACCATTTTGTTGACTCAGATGTTAAGTCCCACAGTGCTTAGAGCCATTTGAACCATTTTGTTAACTCAGATGTTAAGTCCCACAGTGCTTAGAGCCATTTGAGCCATTTTGTTGACTGTCGTCAGTGGTTCGCAGGACGCTGACGAGAGATCAGTTGATTTTTACTACTAGCAGTCCACCTGCTTAGCTGAGTGGTAAGCGTTTGCCTCCATGCAGCGCGTCCGGCTTCGATTCCCAGCCGGATTGGAGATTTTCTCCGCTCGAGGACTGGGTGTTGTGTTGTCGTCACCATCATCTCATCATCAACGACACTCAAATCGCCCAATGTCGCGTCACCTGAAATAAGACTTGTAAACCGACAGCTGAATTTCCCCGAATGGGGCATCCTGCGAACATTTTTTTCACTATTAGCAGTACACTCCGCTAAAGAGGAAATGTAATGGAAACTGAGTAAAAGAAATCGCAGATCTTTAAAGAGGAATCTGCAAGGTGGGCTGACATCTAATCCGAAATTCTAACTCCTCGCTTTTGTTGAATAAATACTTTATTAACTTTAGGAACATGCCCTAGGTGATAAATCTATAAATTAACCAGGAGTGAAAAAGGCAAAGAAGACAATGTCTTGTCTTTTAAGTTAGCGCAATAGTGATAAAGCTCTGTGAACGAGCTATGAGTTGCGTCTCGATAGCTCAAGCAGTGGGAGCATATTCTGCGCAAGTTAATGTTCCGAATTCAAGATCCGATACAGCAGACAGTTTTGATTACTAGGAAATTTCAGATCAACACGAACTAGGCTACAGAATGAAATATTCATTCTAGGAATTGTGACAGACACTTGAAAGAGCAAACATGCTGAACTAAGTTCTTTCTTAGAGTTTGTTTTTATTTTAACTTTCTATCCTGTTGGCACTCAAGGAATTTTACAACCTGTGTTTCAAGGTCACGAAATTTTGCTTCTCATGCTGCCAGGACTTTTATGGTTGTTTAAAATTGAATGTTGAGAATCTTTGTGAATTAAGGCGTAAACTGTTGCGAACTTGTGACATCACAAGTTCTGAGGTGTTGAAAGGTGGCTACACTGAGTCACAGCACTAGAGATTGCGCCAAAGAGTATTATTCAGCCGCCTCCACTGGCAGTGCTTGTTGAGAAGTTGCTGTGGGCAGTTGTAGCTCTGAGGTAGCCGTAGTTAGAGTACTAGTTGTGAGCATGTCGAGTGCAGTTGTTCTGATGGGATAGACAGCCGATGCTGTTCGATTGGGGATGTTGTAATGATCAGAGTGTATTTTTCGTCAATATATATGAGGCAATAGAAAAAAAAAATTGTATTTCAGATTTCCTAAATAACAATGCCTCTTGGTCACATGTTCAGTCAACAAAGCATTTGGCTTGTGTGCAATCATAGTATTTCTGTTTTTTTTTTAATAATTTCATTGTAAATGGCGCTTAAAGCATCTTGTCATATGGAGGAAGAACCGTGCCAGATGTGTACGTTGAATCACACTTCCACACACAGAACAGCTACACTTATGCTTTCTTGTTTCGCAGCTTTTATAGTTGCTGGGGACTTAATTAATAAATTGTGTTAACGCAAATTTCCTTTCATTCTTTATTGTTATTCTCTGCAGTCAGATTGCGTGCTAATACTACTCAGGGTCAACCGGTTACGAGACTGCGTAACCGGACGGACAGCTACTAAAATTAAAATTATTTGCAATTTATTCAATTAAGCCCCCATGCAGTGTATTTGCCATGGCTAAGTTTGAGCCTTTGAGCAGTATGCTTGTATATGAGCAAACGCTACGGTTTTTGAGTCAACCTGCAAGACCACTGCAGGAACATTTACGTAGTTTAAGAACAAGAATGGGCTCACTACTGATTCTTGTTGGACCGAACATGTTTCTCCTTTGTGATACGAGTATGAGCTTCATTGCTGCTGCACAGCACACATTCTGATATTAGATTCATTACTGTTGCACAGTACGTCAGTAAGCTTCTCTCCTTTCTATTACGAAAGCAAGAACTCATTTATGGAAGAGAATTGCATTTACGTAACGACATTTTAATTTGCCAAATAGAATCTTATGGTCTACACGTCATAGGCTTTGGCCAGTTAACAGGGTGGACTTAGCTCTGAAAGGACAGTTATTTTAACCAGACTGATGAGTCAATTTCACTACTGCCATCCATTTCTTCCAGTTCGTTGGAACAGCAACCACTCACTCTGTCCCGCTACTATGAGATCTATGAACAGGTACATCAACGTCACTTTTAATTGTACGTACTCGTGGCGGAAACCACAAAGGGAAAGCACAAAGTACTTTTTTCATTAGCTAGCAGAATCAGCATCAACATTCGCCATTTGGCTTTCTAGAACTACAGCTAACAAAATAACCATTGTTACATTGCAACGAACGATGTATGGTCTGATCCTCAAAAGTTCAAACGGCCAAGGGTTGAAAACTGACAACGTGAGAATACCATAGATCCGTCGAACAAAAAGTGCCCAATAGTTGAAAGAAAGCTCATGCCACACTGTGTGCCAGAATGGTAGCTGAAGGCAATCACAAAACCATTGTCTAAAATCATTGACATCCATCTGATTGTGATATTAGAACATATTCTGAGCTGAAATATAATGAGGTGTCAGGAATAAAGTACCTCCTCCACGCCAGCCGGCATGGATTCCGAAAACAAAGGTTGTGCGAAAATCTCACGTGACTTGATTGGCTTGCGGATGCAAACATGGACGCATAAGTGCTCACACGCAATGACTCAAACATTCACAGAATAACTGATGGTACCCATGTTTTGTCAAAAGCTGAGTTGTCAGTAACAGGTTTGTGACTCGCAGGGGAAAGAAACACAAACTCAGTCGGAATCACGATGCATGGACTGATAAGTGACAGCATGCGGAGCAAGTTAGGTCTAATCTGAACTAGTTAAATGAAGCAGAATTATCACTCGCGAGAATTCCATATTGCTTCTAACTTTAAAATTGCAGAAACTTCTTAACTCGGGAAATCTGAACTGACTCCCATGCAAAATCACAGCATAGGTCCACAGTGAAGCGGTACATCAAACTCAACACAAAAAAGCTCGGGGACTCGTTAACTAACTCCATTCACAATCCGATCTGCCTCTCCCCCGTGCCCAAAAACCAAAATGCTTGATGGGCCGAACTGATCAACAAACAAAATGAAATCGTTAGTGATACCTGCCGCCTCCTACAGTCAAAAGACAGGAGAGAGAATGCCTGTTTCCTGTTGCTCAACATTTTCCGTCGGTTCACCGTTTACAAGTGATACAAACGTGGTCGTTTCGTGTGAGTCTGAAGGAACTAAACGCAAGGCCACCATTAAGAAAGCTTGCGTATATAAGGTACCGCCTGAGTGGTGCCTTAAGTTAGCTTCGAAAATTAATCTCAGCTGCCGTTCTCTGGGCTCTGCTCCAAAGCTGAACCAACAAAGACTACCCGAATACACCAAGTTAATGCGGTTGGAATTTGCACTCACATTCCTCCAATTCAGCTATCATCTATGTTTAGGAAAGGTGGTTACAGGTACATCGGGTGCTATGCCGAAAACAAAAGTAATAAAAGTGAAAATAAAACACACTCAGTTGCGGTCCCCTGCAACATCTTCCTACCTGGTATGGAAAAAAATATGGGGAAACACAGACAGGGAAAAGACACTCTGCAGCACTTGATAAAACCAAGAAAATATGAAAGGTCGGTTGACTGCAGCTTTGCAACGGATTTTATGCACGGGAGAGGGTGATAGAAATGCTGAGAAATCTGAACTGACAGACACCGAAACGTAGATGCCAAGTAGCCTACCTAGTGGAAGATTGTCTGTTGTGAACCAGGAGCACAACTGCATCACGATGTAAGTACTGTGAGTATGACGCACCAGCTGTCGAAATCTGTGATTTAATTTAAAAATAAAATCATTTTTCAGGAAGACATGGTCTTATTGTCAAGTTCTATAATCAAGCAAAACACAGATCATTACTTCGCATTATTTCACATAACAAGGTACATGTACTTGAACTATGTTTATATTGCGCATGTAACGTTACTTTGAAACTATTATGCCACTACGCACAGGCAAAAATAAGCAAGGAACAAACATCTCTTGTCAAACATGTAAGACTCTCCATTATTTAAAGGCAGTCAAAATGAGACAGATGGAAAAAAGTAAGAACACTATTTATTATTTTTTAAGTATTCGACATAAATATTACCGTATTTTACGGACTGTAACACGCACTTTTTTCTTCGAAAAATTGCCTCCAAAATTCGGGTGCGTCTTATACGCGAAATTAATATAAAAATGTCCAGTGCTTAATTTAAAATTCCCGCCAGTCTTAGAAGTGCCCATATATTCGATGCTGCAGGAAACCTTTCTGTGTCTGGCAACATTGGATTCAGTTGGCAGCAGCAATGTACCGATGAGACCAAAATGAGTTGCGGTGATTCACTAGCTTGCTAACACTGTCACCCTCCCGCCCCGCCATCGCAAACACAGAACAATGCGTATCCTATGATGCGTCACTGCAGTCTACGGCGCCAGTGAACTTGAAAGCGATTTGTGTGATCGGTAACAGTACAATATTTTTGTTAGTAGCTAGTTTCGTATCGGGAAAAAAGAAAAGTTATTCATATGATGCGGGCTATAAATTGAAAGTAATACCATAAGTAGAATAATATGGAAACAGGGTATCTGAGTGACATATCGACTCTCCACCAATAGAAAGAATCCATTAGCACTTGATGGGATACTAAAGAACTGAAAAAAATGAGGAAGGCTAAAATGTGCAGAGGACTGAAAGCAAAATGGCCAAAACTAGAAGATGACGTATTGCAGTGGATTCAGTGACACCATCAAAATGGCTTTGGAATTAATACAGAAATAATGCAGATATGCGCTCGTAATGTAAAGCTACAGTGGAACTTTACAGACTTTAAGGGTGGAGTTGGTTGGTGCTACAGGTTTATGAAGCGCCATGGACTTAGTATGCGAACCAAAACCAAAACATCTCAGAAAATGCCACTGTAGTATGGAGACAAAATATTATCTTTCCATCGCTTTATTATTCAATATCGAAAGAAAACCAGCGTGGAACTAAGCCAGATAGCGAATATGGACGAAACTCCTCTGGCATTCGATTTGCCGAGTAACAGAACTGTTTTCATGAAAGGTGTTAAGAACGAAACAATAAAAACAGAGATGTAAAAATGCACTACACTGTTATTCTTTCATTTGATTTGACGAATAACAGCAGGAAATTTGTAAGCGTCCGATCCCGCTCGTCTGCTTTGACCCATGACGTCACAAATATGGCGGAAATGACCATAAGCCACGATTCCAATATGGTGCATATAAAGTCGTTACGTACGCATTATGAGGACGAAAATACATCGACAAATAAACACACACACGTTCCACAAAAGCGTACTGACACTAACGGGACAAGCGCGAGAAACAGGGTTTTTTTGGGTGGGGACAAACTACATATAAACAAAATTAGACACCCACCCCCATACAAAACCATGCAAAACGACGAAAAAATAACCGACATCACAAAACTCCCCAAATACCACTAAACACAATATCATCTGGAATTGGGCACTTCCCATGACCTATATATCTCAAAAACATCTCCCGATACCAATACCAACAGTCACATCCACTCACTGGGATCGAACACTTCCCTTGACCTGTTATCCTTACGAAATCTCCACATACAGCCGTCCGCGGTCCGAGACGCTGAAACTTTAAGTAAGCCTCATTTCTTCATGACATACTGAACACTTCACGACTTCATCCAAAAATCCGAATAGTTGAAGAAATTTTATTAGAGACTACGCACTGTCCCCCATCATAGCCGACAACCAAAAACTGTTGACCGTGTCAACAGTTCCATACCTACCAAAGACATAAAAAAATCAATTTACCAAAATTCACACGCGACGCCTCACTCGCAAACTAAACCAAAAACATCACCTAATACACCACGAGAGAGCACCACCGATAGCATCAAAACGACACTTACAAACACGCCACTCTCACAAACTAAATTCCGCGCCGTCGTGACGACGGGTGGGATCGGACGCTTCGGTCGACTCCTGCTGCCATGAACGGTGCTGAATCTGTAACTATAGGAACAAATGGACATCAAATAAAGCAGTGTGCTCTTGTCCTTTCATGTTGAGTTGACAGTACTAAACTTAATCCAGTAATCATTTTCAAGTGCAAAACAATGTGAAAACCTTCTGAAATGCAGCCAGGTGCTGTTGTTCACGTATATGACAGGGTTTGGATGGATGGGGTTGACATGAAATTATGGATTAACGAAATCTGGGAGAGAAGGAAAGGGGATTTACTGGAGAAGAGTTTTCTTCTTCTGCTAGATCAGTTTAGTAGTCATTTGAAAGATTCTGTGAAAGAGAAATTGAAACAGGGAAGTACAGAGCTTTCTGTTATTCCGGAAGAACTTACTTCACAATTGCAACCTCTTGATGCCTCGATAAATAAACCATTTAAAGTGCATATGAGAGAGGAATGGAAAAATGGATGATGGATGAAACCAAACATGAATTCACGCCGAAGGGAGGTTTGAAACAACCTGTAATGAAACAAGTACGTCAGTGGATAAAACAGTCGTGGTCCAGAGTGAGAGAAGCCAATATTGTTAAATCTTTCAAGTGTGGCATAAGTAAGGCTCTCGATGGCAGAGAAGACCATCTAAGATAGAAAGCGAACGACGAAAAGGATGAAGAAGAGGAACAAGAAGAAGCGAAGAAGAAGAAGAAGAAGAAGAATCAGAAAGCTCAGATGACGATTTTCAGGGATTTTAATGGTCAGCTTGGTATTATAAACAAAGATTATTTTTAGTCTGGCTTTGCAAACTAACAATAAAAATGGTAATGTTTTAAACAATAGCTTGAAATTCAGGCGCGTCTTACAGTAAGACACGGAAACATGTTACACCTCTGTGATCCCAAGACGGTCAGTGTGTTCCTGGAGATATGTTTGCAATTGCCTACGGGACCACAATTGCACCCGGTCGTGGACCTCTTCTACGTCTACATCTACATGACTACTCTGCAATTTACATTTAAGTGCTTGGCAGAGGGTTCATCGAATCTCAATCATACTATCTCTCTACCATTCCACTCACTAACAGCGCGCGGGAAAAACGAACACCTAAACCTTTCTGTTCGAGCTCTGATTTCTCGTATTTTATTTTGATGATCATTCCTACCTATGTAGGTTGGGCTCAACAAAATATTTTCGCATTCGGAAGAGAAAGTTGGTGACTGAAATTTCGTAAAAAGATCTCGCCGCGACGAAAAACGTCTTTGCTGTAATGACTTCCATCCCAATTCGCGTATCATATCTGCCACACTCTCTCCCCTATTACGTGATAATACAAAGCGAGCTGCCATTTTTTGCACCCTTTCGATGTCCTCCGTCAATCCCACCTGGTAAGGATCCCACACGGCGCAGCAATATTCTAACAGAGGACGAACGAGTGTAGTGTAAGCTGTCTCTTCAGTGGACTTGTTGCATCTTCTAAGTGTCCTGCCAATGAAATGCAACCTTTGGCTTGCCTTCCCCACAATATTATCTATGTGATCTTTCCAACTGAAGTTGTTCGTAATTTTAACACCCAGGTACTTAGTTGAATTGACAGCCTTGAGAATTGTACTATTTATCGAGTAATCGAATTCCAACGGATTTCTTTTGGAACTCATGTGGGTCACCTCACACTTTTCGTTATTTAGCGTCAACTGCCACCTGCCACACCATACAGCAATCTTTTCTAAATCGCTTTGCAACTGATACTGGTTTCGGATGACCTTACTAGACGGTAAATTACAGCATCATCTGCGAACAACCTAAGAGAACTGCTCAGTTTGTCACCCAGGTCATTTATATAGATCAGGAATAGCAGAGGTCCCAGGACGCTTCCCTGGGGAACACCTGATATCACTTCAGTTTTACCTCTTCGTCGGAAACAAATCGACGACCACGAATGTCTTCCTTCAGGATTCCAAAAATATGGAAATCGCATGGGAGTGATCTGGACCATATGGAGTATGTCTAATGAAGCACTTCTTTCGAAACTTCTGCAAGGTAGCCGAAACAATATTGGCTACATGTGGACGGGCCTGCACTCGTTGCCGTCGATTTGCTTCGGACTAAGAGGTGTACTACTGGGTACAATAATGGTTCTTCAGACATCCGCAAACATGTCTCTGTGAGCACACTGATCGACTTGTTTCGCTGTGGGATACATGTATTAACATTTATGCCGATTACTTTTGCAACAATGAAGAGTTCAGTTACTGTTTTCCACCTGTCTCGTTTCCACTTAACTACGCCTCATACATGTCATGGGTTACGTCTGTAATTACTTTTGGCGCTTAGAATTCTAACAGAGTTGTGTTTACTGACTAACGAAAGTCAACTGCCAGTTACCTAGCAAGAATTGTAATACGCTACCATGTATACATCAGTGTCACCGACAATACAGTTGTCGACTCAAAGACCTTTGTGCGTCTCTATCAAGGCAAATCTCAGTAGATGCAAACATTCTAACATTTTTCTTATGGCGGCTATTTTCGCGTCAGCTGTATATAAACTGCTGTAGTTCAAAAGAAAAACCTCTTTTGCAAGTTGTATGTTAAATTTTATTTATTTAACTTACATTCCCAAAAGCGTATCGCCATAGTTACAAGGCATCTTCAGTGATACCCAGAAATTTTACACGACATTTTTGGTTCCACATATAGGTTACCGATTGCAGATACAAGCTACAGATTTAAAACAGTTCACTGCAGTTTCATAATGAAACGAGAAAGTACCTACAGATCAGCGTATAATTCATTATTTGTAAGCCAATCAGCTTTCTCCCGTGTGGCAAACTGGTTGAAAGTTTGCAGTTTTCTTTGTGGTCACTGTTTTCGAAATGTGGCACTGCAACTGTCACTTTCTGTGCCTAGAGTATCATTCCTTTCTGTAAAACGTGTTGCCACCTTTGTCAGGTTTTGTTTTCAATTTTTCATGTAGTCACAGAAAAAAACCAGTTGAAAGAAAAACCTGTGAAAGTTGGCAACACTTACAGAAATAAATGACACTGCAGATAAAGAAAATGGCGGTTAGAGTGCTATATTTCGGAAACAGTGACAACAAGGAAAACTGCAAACTTTCAACCAGTTTGCCACATGAGTGAAACCTGTTTGACTTACTGATCTCCAAGTACTTTCCATTATATTATAAAAACTGCGATGAACTTTTTAAAATTTATAAACGTTATGTGGAAACGACAATCTATACTTGCTAACGAAAAATCATCCTTCCGAATTTGCTTAGTGTGTTCATCTGTTGGTCTCCCTTTACGATTTCACCCTCCACGTTTCCCTTCAACACTAAACGGGCGATCCCTTGAAGCCTCAGAACGTGTTCTACCAACCGATCTCCTCTTTTAGACAAGTAGTGACACAAATTCTTCTTCTTGCCAATTCTGTTAAGTACATCCTCATTAGTTACGTGATCTAACCATTCGTATATAGAACATCGATTGCAGAACAGGTTCGGCCGGCCGGTGTGGCCGAGCGGTTCTAGACGCTTCAGTCTGGAACCGCGCGACCGCTACGGTCACAGGTTCGAAACCTGCCTAGAGTATGGATTTGTGTGATATCCTTAGGTTAGTTAGGTTTAAGTAATTTTAAGTTTTAGGGGACTGATGACCACAGATGTTAAGACCCATAGTGCTCAGAGCCATTTGAACCAGAACAGGTTCTTTCCTTCTGAGGGACACCGCTGTAGATCATGTAATACCTGTTTTCTTGTTGTGGAGTGGTCAATACAAGTAGCCAGTCTGAACACACTGTCTATTCCAAGCCGTTTATTCCTGCTGTATGCCCAAAACTTTATCCATCTGGCTAGCTTTTTTTGTCAAGATTCTGAGAGACGTTGTGATTTCTCCATTCCACGATATTGGCCTGTAGCCAGGCTAACTAGGTGGTGGGGCTGCCACTTTCAGTTATCCCAGCACATCTATTTTCCTTTTTGGGTTGCCTGTCTTAGATGCGATCCTTCGCTACAGCTATAGATCTGTTTCTGCAAGTTTTGTAGGATGTCCTTCCTGTTTTTCTTCGAGATTGTCTCCTTAGGAGCCTTCCCTCTACTGCTGCCCCCCCCCCCCCCCACACCATGTTGCGGATTGCTCTTCGTCTGACTCCCATCCAAGAAACCTGTATGGCTTGTGTCGCCCTGCCATGACCTTAAGCTCCCGCCGGCATAGCTCTCTGGGTCGTAAAATAATGTACAAATCTCCTCGGCCCCGGTAAGGCGACAGTCCTTGTGGAAGTTGAAAGGAAAAATAGTCCTCGTTAACAGATAGGTCACTTCTGGCCCACCACTGCTGAGTGCGAGGTGTAGGACCGACTCACCTGTAGCTGACGAAGGCGTCGTACTTGAAGTTGTGGTCGTCGGCGGCGCCCTCGGCGCCTGGGCGCCGGCGTCCGCGCCTGGCGGCGCCTATCTTGACGCCGAGTATGTGGCGCAGGTAGGTGAGCTCGAAGCGGTAGGAGTAGCAGAGCGCCGCCACGAGCCCGGCCAGCAGCCCGAGCGCCGCCATCGGCACGCCCACCGCCACCGCGATGTCCACCGAGCTGCAGCCGTCTAGCACGGTGGGCGAGCGCACCGCCAGCGCCGCCGGCTTCGCGCAGAACACCTCGCCCACAACCGCGGGCTTCTCGTCCTGCGAACACGATCAAACACAGCTGCTCAATATTCATGGTACGAATCGTTTTCGACTTTTCAAAATATTCACTGGTTACGATCCGACTATGCATGACTAGTACTAAATATTACCAGAGAAATGCAGAGACAGTTGGGTATGGACAGCAGGGTTAGTAATAAGGAATGCTGGAGAAATGCAAACATCGAGGAATAGTGGTATGCAGACAGCAGGACACGGAAGTATCCACACAGTAGGGCTAGTACTAATGACTGAGGGATATGCGGGCACAGATGTGTGTGGACAGCAACGTTGGTACCGTGGAATGTCGGGGAAATGGGTCCACAACGCCATGAGAATAACTGGTATAGTGCTACGGAATGCCGAAAAAGTGTGAGCATGGAGGTATGCGAACAGCACAGCTAGTACTAAGGAATTCCAGAAAAAAGCAGACACTGAGTTATGCAGACAGCAGTGTTAGAACCAAGGAATTCTGGAGAAATTCTGGCACAGAGGTATGCATACATCAGGATTAGCACCAAGGAACATCAGAGAAATGGGGCATGGAGGTAGGTGGACAGCAGGGTTACCAATAAAGAATGCCAGAGAAATGCAGCCATGGAGACATGCAGTCTTCAGCCTTAGAAATAACAAATGTTGAGGGAAATGCAGGTACAAAGGTATGGCCACATCAGCATTAGTACAAAGGAACATCAGGGGAATGCAGGCACAGTGGTATGTGGGTGGCAGAGTCAGTACCATGGAATGCTGGAGAAATGCAGACATGGAGGTATGCAGTCAGCAGGGTTAGAGCTAATCAACAGTGCTGGTATGCAGACACATTAGTACTTGAACAGCAGTGTTAGTACCAAAGAATGTTGGGCAAATATGGGCACAGAGGTATGCAGACAAGAGGGTTAGTATTAAGGAATGCTGGAGCAATGCAGACATGTAACAATGCACTGAGCAGTGTTAGTACTAGGGAACGCTGCAAAAAGGTGGACACAGAGGAATGCTGACAGCAGGGTCAGTACTAATGAATGTCAGGGAAATGCGGGCATGGAGGTATGGGGACACAGAGTTGCTACCAAAGGTTGTCAGGGAAATGTGGGCACTGAGGTATGCATACAGCAGGGTGTACCAAGGAATGCTTGGGAAACGCAGGCACAGAGGTATGCACACATCAGGATTAGTACCAAAGAATGTCAGGGGAATGTGGGCACAGAGGTATATAGACAGCAGGGGCAGTACTAAAGAACGTCATAAAAATGCGAGCATGGAGCAATGTGAACATTTCGGTTCGTACTAAGGAATGCTGGATAAATGCAGACATGGAGGTATTAGTCAACAAGGTTAGTACTAATGAATGCTGCAGAAATGGGTACACCGAGGAATGTGGACAGCAGGGTCAGTATTAAGGAATGTTGGTGCAATGCTGGCATGGAGGTATGTACACTGTGGGGTAAGTACTAATGATTTACAAGGAAATAAAAGCTTGGATCTATGTGGGTGGCAGGGTTAGTATAAAGGAATGCTAAAGAAATGCGGATATGGTGGCATACAGACGTCAGGGTTTGTCAGAGGTTTTCAGAAACCACCTCTGTGAGTTACACTCCGAATGGCAAGAGAAGGGTTTTGACAGTTGGAGTTATTTACATTACCGTAGCAACGCCCCAGTGTTTCCACAATGTTAGGAGATACCTCCTTTCAGCCAGTTGTGTTGCATGATTCGTATATGTTTATGTTTATACATGTGGATTCTACTGATTCTGTGACTCTCTAGCCATGTCGAAAATGGGTTCCTGCTGTGCAGATAAGAAGACTTCTGGAAAAGAAGCTACTCTGAAATCTCAAGCTTCCTGGGTTCGATTCCCGGCGGGGTCAGGGATTTTCTCTGCCTCGTGATGGCTGGGTGTTGTGTGATGTCCTTAGGTTAGTTAGGTTTAAGTAGTTCTAAGTTCTAGGGGACTGATGACCACAGTAGTTAAGTCCCATAGTGCTCAGAGCCATTTGAACCATTTTTCAAATCTCAAGCAAGTGAATTTATACATAGAATGGGTGTTTAGTTTGAGAGCGAAAGGGACAACGTTGAGCCTTTGATTCCAGTGAGTGGAGTGACTGACAGGGTAACAGAAGCACAAACATCTCCTAAAGGACAGTGAAGAGAGTCACAGATGATACAGAGGCCGCCAGTTAGCTGGGATCCCTCTTATCGCGATGACTGGAAAGTCGGAATAGTGACAGTATCTTGTGACTGAGACATAAATTTTGACGAAAATGCAATCAAGTAACATATATACGCATACTACAGCAGGAACGAGTACCCGACATTTCAAAAAGTTTGTGGCATCACTGTCAGATAGTGGTCTATTCACAGACGGAATGACAAGTATCTCCATCGTTACGAAAAAGAAAGGTGCTGATGGAATGCGGAGGCTTTGGGGCATGGAGGTGTCGTCTCCCACGTGCGGTGCTAGCAGTAAATGCGGATAATGTAATATACACTCCTGGAAATGGAAAAAAGAACACATTGACACCGGTGTGTCAGACCCACCATACTTGCTCTGGACACTGCTAGAGGACTGTACAAGCAATGATCACACGCACGGCACAGCGGACACACCAGGAACCGCGGTGTTGGCCGTCGAATGGCGCTAGCTGCGCAGCATTTGTGCACCGCCGCCGTCAGTGTCAGCCAGTTTGCCGTGACATACGGAGCTCCATCGCCGTCTTTAACACTGGTAGCATGCCGCGACAGCGTGGACGTGAACAGTATGTGCACTTGACGGACTTTGAGCGAGGGCGTATAGTGGGCATGCGGGAGACCGGGTGGACGTACCGCCGAATTGCTCAACACGTGGGGCGTGAGGTCTCCACAGCACATCGATGTTGTCGCCAGTGGTCGGCGGAAGGTGCACGTGCCCGTCGACCTGTGACCGGACCGCAGCGACGCACGGATGCACGCCAAGACCGTAGGATCCTACGCAGTGCCGTAGGGACCGCACCGCCACTTCCCAGCAAATTAGGGACACTGTTGCTCCTGGGGTATCGCCGAGGACCATTCGCAACCGTCTCCATGAAGCTGGGCTACGGTCCCGCACACCGTTAGGCCGTCTTCCGCTTACGCCCCAACATAGTGCAGCCCGCCTCCAGTGGTGTCCCGACAGGCGTGAATGGAGGGACGAATGGAGACGTGTCGTCTTCAGCGATGAGAGTCGCTTTTGCCTTGGTGCCAATGATGGTCGTATGCGTGTTTGGCGCCGTGCAGGTGAGCGCCACAATCAGGACTGCATACGACCGAGGCACACAGGGCCAACACCCGGCATCATGGTGTGGGGAGCGATCTCCTACACTGGCCGTACACCTCTGGTGATCGTCGAGGGGACACTGAATAGTGCATGGTACATCCAAACCGTCATCGAACCCATCGTTCTACCATTCCTAGACCGACAAGGGAACTTGCTGTTCCAACAGGATAATGCACGTCCGCATGTATCCCGTGCCACCCAACGTGCTCTAGAACGTGTAAGTCAACTACCCTGGCCAGCAAGATCTCCGGATCTGTCCCCCATTGAGCATGTTTGGGACTGGATGAAGCGTCGTCTCACGCGGTCTGCACGTCCAGCACGAACGCTGGTCCAACTGAGGCGCCAGGTGGAAATGGCATGGCAAGCCGTTCCACAGGACTACATCCAGCATCTCTATGATCGTCTCCATGGGAGAATAGCAGCCTGCATTGCTGCGAAAGGTGGATATACACTGTACTAGTGCCGACATTGTGCATGCTCTGTTGCCTGTGTCTATGTGCCTGTGGTTCTGTCAGTGTGATCATGTGATGTATCTGACCCCAGGAATGTGTCAATAAAGTTTTCCCTTCCTGGGAGAATGAATTCACGGTGTTGTTATTTCAATTTTCAGGAGTATATATTGACGGAATATGGGTCAACTTGTGTCATGTATGGTCTGTCACATGGACAAGAAAGTGCACCACGGAACTATGAGTGTGCGAACCGGTGAGGGAGGGCGACTAATTATGGTTCACGCTGGCTCCATGAACAGTTTTGTGCCCTGTGCTATGAGAATGTTTCAGTGAACAAAAACGTCTATTAGCAAGAGGAAATGAACACAGATACATTTAAAGACTGGGTTCATTACTCTGGTAAATTTTGTAATGGACAATGGGCCGTACCATCCTGTACAATTAAATAAGGCACCAGCTGCTGCTGCTAGGGGAGACAGTCGGCTGGTGAAAGATAATAGAATAGACTTTTAACCGAATGTGATAAAAGTGAATCTTCTGGAGTTAGTAAAACGATAAAAGGTAGAGGAGATGCAGTATGTAACTGACACGTTATCAGAGAACCACTGTCACAAAGTCATACGTCTTCCACTGTACCATTGCCATTACGACCCCCTCGACCTTGCCTGTGCTCAAATAAAAGCAGATGTTACTAAGCGAAGTAAAACCATTATGTTGCAAGACACGGAGAGGCTGGTAAATAATGCTGTCACGCGAATAATGGCAGAAAACCGGAAGAAGGTCGTGGACCATGCATGGAAAGAGATTGCAAGGTCGAAAACAGAAGAAGACGAAGGAGAAGAATCAATATAAAATATCGTAATTCCTTTAGCGAATGATCAGGATAGCAACAGTGAAGATGCCGAAGCCTGTGTGGTCGTGATGAGAGATGATCAATCACATTTGTGCATTTTGCTGTACCTTGTTAATGTCGAAAATCTATTTGTATATCGACAGAATGTTAAATCAAACACCTTTCAGCCGTCTAATTTCCAAATTGCTATTATATTTGACTACCAGTTTCGACAATTTACTGTGTCTTCTTAAAGGCCCCTGACCGACATGTAGGAAGATCCCAACCTCTGTCCCGGTCAAAATAGAGGCCAGCGTTCAAAGGCTGGTATCTGTAGGTTTCCGCTTGATACAGTGATGACTTTAACCGTGATCTGCTGTACCGAACAGCCGAGTCCTTCAGCCTTCTCTGAAAAGATGGACATTCACAGACTATTTGTGTGTGTCTGTGTATGAAAGGAAACACAGCTAACGCACGAGGAAAAATGATTAAACAAGAAGCACATCATTTTTTAGAACGCTCCCAATAAGAATGCTGCAGTGAATCGTGCGGCATTGTTAAGCCGTCGGCACTCGAACCGTGCAACCGAAAGTTGAGCGTTGAGCGTTCCGAGTTTCTGACCTCATAGCGTGGAATAGCACGTTCGGAGTCTTCCTGAATGTGCAGGGCAATATCTAGTATGTAAAATATTCTGAGCGTGCGTCTGAGCGTTGACCAATCAGATGGCAACTTGAACGTCACGTGCACGCCATCTCCCTTCAGCACTGAGATTTGAGGAGCCATATTGGCATTCAGTTCAAGCCTATATGTATATATGTCGTTTCTGAGCACCAGCAAATTGAGAATCACTCGAAAACCCGTTGCTAACGGCGTGATTCGTTGCATTAAAAAATGAGAACATATTCGTGGCAAAAGAATTATTGTAACTTGCGTATTATTGTAGTATGTCATTTGAAGGATTCACCAAAAACACATATTTCTTCTAAAATTTGTTACAATTAAATTTTAATAAATAACATAGCTACGATTAAAGCATTTAGCAAGTGGCAACATCTTAGAATTGGCCATAATTGAATTGTTGTCACTTTAGCATACCGGCATGGTAGCTCAGCGTGTTCGGTCCGAGGGCTGCGTGCTCTCTGTAATAAAAAAACCGAGTCAAGGAATCAATGAACAACTTGTTGAACGGATGTCTTATGGCGTCAGCCCAGACTAAATGCAACGAAGTATATCGAAAAAAAGTCGTTGATAGTGCTGATGATTCACGACCATTAATGTAATTTGATGATGATTCTCGTCTCGCCAAGTCTAAACATTCGCGTATGTAATAGGTTCTGATGCTTTATTATTACTTTAATGTAAGTATATACTACAATATTTGATGTTACGTAAATATAAGTTCACCTTTTATTTTAGGGGTGAGTTTGTTCGATTGGCTTAATTCTTTAGAGTTTCGTAATTTACACGTAAAGATTCTGCTACTGGATAGGAACAGTGATCACGTAAGAATGACTTTAGGGCTTTACTAAAAGGTGGGAAAGATAAAAAAGTGTTAATCTTATGTGAGAACTGTTGCAAATTTGTGTCGCACTGTTTGTAATGGAACTTTTATAAGCCTGTGTCTTTATTGAATGGACATGGTACTTTCCTTTTTGTCTTAAAACATGTACATCGATATTGAAGTTTTTATTTGTGTATATTACATACAGAACAACTTGACTAGGATATGTACAATGAAGGAAATGTGCTTTTCATAAAGGTAACGTGGGAATTTTACGCGCGCCTGTTGAGTAATCAGAGAGATTTACGAACTAGAAACATCCCACAACTGCCGCTGGAGTGCGTTGCGATCGCGTATACCACGTGGGAGCCCACGTACCGTATGCACAAGTCGCATCGTTCCTGAGCGTTCAGCAGCACTCTGAACTCGGCACGCTCAACGTTGACGTTCGACAGCACGGTCCGTGTGCCGACGGCTTTAGGCTCTGCAGCACTGGCTGCTGTAAGGCCGAATGGTGGGAGTGGAAGGTCTGTCAGCCGGCTCATGGCCCGCTAGTCGTTAGCAGTGGCGGATACATATGGTCGGAGCACGATGCGCAGCCCCCCCCCCCCCCCCCCCCCCTTTGCGGTGTCATCCGCATTATTGGAAACCCCGTCGCGCCCGCCAGTCAGCCCGCACACTATTCCTCCGTTTCTTTCGTCAGTCGACTCTACTGAATCGAGTTATCAAGTAGTTGTGCTTCCCTATGTAGTGCGAGTGTCCGCGTCATCGTATTTTATTCGTTTCTGTCTGGTAAATCCATAGATAACACAAGAAAAGTAGGGCCGCTCTAGAGCTCTCAATACATTGTTCTATGTGGCATTTATTCGAGAAAAATCGTGAATATACTACTGTTTTATGATTAAAAAGAGACTAATGGAAAAGATTCTTCAATACAATCAAACGAGCATAAATGATCGTGACTCTGTTATGCGAGCGTTGTCTGTTTGTCCTAGATCTGACTATCCTGCTTTGCACACGCTGTTTAAACTATTTGCTTGTCTGCATGCGTCTATTGCTATAGCAGAAAGAAGTTTTCAACACCGCGGCATACAAAGACGTGGCTTAGATCGCCAATGAAGGAGGATCGACTTAACGTCTTAGCTCTGTTGAACACTCACCCTGACATTGATTGTCCTATTGACGAGGTAATTAATCAATTTTCCAGGAAGAACAGGCACACTGAATTCGTCATTTGAGGAAGAGGACCACAATTGTAACATTTTTATATGATAAGATAGCACTGTCTTGTATCTGTGTATAATCAGTTTAAATAAAACTTTCTGAAACTTTGCATGTGACTTGATTATTTCTTTTATTACAGTAAAAGTAAACATAGCTCAAGGTATACTGGCAACTGCGCTGATAGTTGCCACAGTGCTTCTCTCTCCGTATTTATTACAGTGGCTTTGTTCAACAATGGCGCGCAAACTCGTAATTGTTTAGGGGCATCCAGTATGAACAAATAGGGGTCACAGTCTTGAATGTATGTAGATTTAAACTTTGATCAATACTAGGGGGACCAAATCATTTTCGGTGAAAACCGGGAGACATTCACCCAGGTGCCAATGGACACCTCATTTCACATGTACTCGGGTTTCTTAATTTTAAATATTAATGTTTTGTTGATACATTTTGTTAACCCGATTATTACAACTAATAAGAGGATACAAAAGATTGATATAATCTAGATTATCTGTATATTTAATGACATTTAATAAACGTATACAGTAATAAAGGAATGTATTACGATTTTACAAAATTTTACAGCCATTCAACTTTGAATCAATTAATATTAACATGAGCTTTACTATTACTGAGCACTTGTAGATGGAATTGACTGTTCTTGGAGAAAGGAGTATTTTTCACACCCTCCAGCCTGGTTGTTGTTGAGAGAGATACACTAGATCGCGTGTTAAAACTCGGCACAATCCATTTTGTAGTTGTACAGGATCTGCAGGATTGCTTCAAGAGAGTCCACCTCCATTCTGTTTCTTTCATCAGTCCACTGGATATTTATGAACAAAAATGTTGCTTCCACATTGGAATTATGGGCTGGAACTGCAAATAAATACCTTGCAATTATTACCAACTCAGAGTAATGCTGAAGACAGTTACAGCTTTTAAAAAAACTCACCCACTTCTCACGACATTCCATTGGTGTTTTTTTTTTCATCATTCCACTTGTGAGGACTTTTTTCAACAAAATTTGTCAGTATGCCGAACTGAATGTTATCATCGATTTCAATCTCTTTACTCTTCGAATAAGAAACTGTCTTTTCAACACTTTCTCATTTTGGCACTCTCTTCAGTAACATCCAATCAAACACCGGCGATAAGCGTAAATATGAGGCGCTCCGCTTGCTACACAAGTGTCATAAAACTTGTTAACTTCTTCTCTAAAACTCCTTTCCGCTGCTTCTGATACTTCTGCTCTTTTAAGGACAGATTTAACATTAAAAGAAATGAACTGCTGTTCTCTCCTCTTAGTAACAGTTTCCAGAGTATTTTTCAAAACATCATTTACCTCTATTGCACTTTTCGTACTTTCCTCAATTTCCTTTACCCCATGGTGCAAAGTGCTAAGCTGATTGTGAATGAACCATAAGTAGGCTTCACTTAAAGGGTTACTGAAAAACTGAACCAATATTTTGGAGGCTTTGTCTTCATTTAGGGAAAAATCTTTTAACGGTCCAAACAGGCGGATTACTCTTTCAACTGCTGGAAACAAACCAGCGAGTTTTCGAGTGACACATTACATTCATATATTCAGTTCCCACATAATCACAGAACTCCTTAAGCCTCTATGTTCTAATAGTATATATGTAAAGGTGTGAGTATACCTCCATGATGATAGTTTCAACATCACATCTGTCACCAGATGTCTGCACGCTATTGTGTAAAACATGTGCAGGGCACCCTATGCCTTCAATGTTTTCATGCAATGTTGCCTTTAATTTGGTAAATACTTTGCGTTTGCTTTGTCTTTTTAAACCACCAAAGTTTGTGTTGGTGTTGTCTCCACAAAATACCACACATTTATTTTTCTCAAGATCAAACATTTCGGTAGTATTCACACAAAATCTTCAAATTTCGTCAGATGTTTCATTAGGTTGCGAACTCACCGTCAAAAGTTTGGTCTGAATTCCCTGATTAATATCGAAAAACTGAACAACAAACGGAAATATTTTAGTGGTCTTATGATTGCTGGCATCAGTGGATATCACGTAGAAAGAAGACTTTTTCATGTATTCAAGGATTTCCTTTACACTCTGGGGAGCAGTAACACCTTTCACTAAGGCTGACACTTTAGTTCTTGCTGAACTAAACTTTTTTGCAATGGAAGAATCACCAAACATAATACTGTTAAGCTTATTAGTACAATCACTAGGTCTATAAGTTTGGTTATGTTTTACAGTATGGTAGGCTAGTGTAACCTCGGCAGTTCGAACTTTCGTCTCTTCCCTTGACTGATGTTTCACAAAATAATTTTGTAGAGTTTTACTGCAGCTCGGTGCACTGTATATGTTAATGTGTTTCTTTGACCTGATGTGATCAACTATGTCGGAACGTCCACCATGACTTACTAATAAAACAGTTACATACGGAACACTCCGCTTCGTAATCAAAAGGATCTTTCTTAATGAAATTCCACTCCTTGGAATAACGGTCACGGAACTTGCAGGCACTTTTAGGCATTGCGTTTCACAGTACTGCAACAATAATACCACTAATATGAGACCAAACTATTGCAGTTTTTCTGAAAAAACATCAACTACTACACTGTTCTGACAATGAGTGTGTGAGTATGTGGCGCGACAATCGGATGGTTTCATAGCTCTGTTACAACAATACAACTCATTACTTGTTGGCCAAAGTACCGTTCAAAGTAAATTATTGCCTGAGTGTATCAATACTGATACTGTGATTACTAGTTTGGGACAATGGAGGTTTTAGACAAATAAGCTAAAATATATTAATTTCTTTTTTGTATTTCCTTTAATTTAGCGAAATCCCAAAACTTTGAGAAAGTTTCATGAAATGTATTTAAAAACTGAATTCCGGGACTTTTGAGCGTACCGAAACAAAATTTCGGGACACCGGAACGCAGGGATGAAAACCGGGACAATCCCTGTTTTCCGGGACGTTTGGTCCCTCTAATCAATACATAACTATGTACTGCTACAGCTCGATGTCCATATTCCTTTGTTATAATTCCGCTAGCCTGACTTGCATTTAACAGACAGCAAGTTTTTGCATAAATACAATGTTCGAAGTGGAACCAGTTTCCCACAGCTGCGAGTGGAATAATGGTGCGATGTAATTCGACAAGCTGAAACTGTGTTTTCATATTTAAAATGGAAGCAATGTCACAGAGAATTATTTCTTAATCACACTTCAGTGTGCTAAATATAATAATAATTATTATTATCATCAAGGAATATTCTTTTTCTTTTTAGCACAAAGACGTGTGGATGCATATAGCGCTATTTCATACGCATTCTGAGATCAAATCACGTTTTCTGCTTGTTATCTCAGTAGAAAACATGAATTGTTATTTGAACAATTTGCCTTTTTGATATTAAACTCCACCATGTCGTACTTGGAAGCAATTTTGTGGTAGTAATGGTTCTCTCAACTTATCTAAAACGGTAGGTAAGAATGCAGTTTCAAAAAATTTCCCATGAGCCACAGGTACAATTCATGTGTGTTTCACGTTGTGTCAACAGCTGCGGGCTATCTGAATTGTTATATCATTCTTAGATATCAGGTACGCCAAGATCGCTTGTAACTCTCTTTATTGTTTACCAGTATCGATAGACGTGCCCTGTCATAATAGATTAACCAAAAACTGGTTGAAATGGCTTTGAGCACAATGGGACTCAACATCTGAGGTCATCAGTCCCCTAGAACTTAGAACTAGTTAAACCTAGCTAAACTAAGGACATCACACACATCCATGCCCAAGGCAGATTTCTAACCTGCGATCGTAGCAGTCGGGCGGTCACGGACTGAAGCGCCTACAACCGCTCGGCCACCGCGGCCGGCTAATCGATTAACATATTAACAGAAGCTCATGGTCATAACAAAACTGCAAGAAACATAGTGATGTTGTGTCCTTTTACAATAAATGGTAGCGAGGAACATTAGAAAGTGAAACACAAAATACCACAGACATGAAACATTGATCGTTCGGTGCTAGTGTCCTAACACCACAATGCCGAATGTTAATAAGTTACAAGATCTGATTATGACAGCACAGATCTGTCGAAACCGGTAATCAATAAAAATACTGACAAACGGTTTTGGCGTAACTGTTATTTCAGGATAATAGAAGTTCAATTATAGTTAAATAGCGACCAAAAACTGTACCTAAACCTCATTAAAAATTGTTATGGTCATCGAAAAATATGAAAGTAAATCTTAAAAAAAGGGGACAAGGATATATCACGTGAAGGATATGTTTAAGGTAAACAGAAAACAAACACAAATTTTTTAAATTTTACCACATTTATTTTTAAAATTCTTTACTCGCTATGGGGAATTACCGGTATCAGTGGTGAAACACTCACATTCTTTTGCAGAGGCTATATCACTTTTTTATGTAAGAACTGCAGTAAATATCATCAGACATGTAAGTATGCCTATTAATCTCGCTGAAGCGAGGTCGCAATTCACTACCGTGTGCAGCTTGAACAATACTACTTGTGGCCGTTACCGCGCTGCAAATTGTTTCGTAACGTATTCCCGCAATGTACCCCTTGCATCAAAAGCGCCGCGCTTCCGAGGCCGCTGACTTCATTCGTGTGTGTGTTGGGGGGGGGGGGGGGGGGCATCGCGCGAATCCGCTGCGGATACCAAAATCCTTGAGATTATCCTCTGCATACAGAAGACAGTCATGTATCCACGTCCCAAGGACATTGTATTGTGAAGATACAGACACTGTATAAATACAGACATTGTAACCATCAATGACGTACCCGTGCCTCGAAGAGCTAAAATGACCATTTAATATTTGTCTCCCTGTGCGGGAACCGCGAACCTTGTAAGATAAGGCCTGAGACTACGTGACACATGGATACTCGGGTCGATCCTGGAGGCGTGCTCGGGTAGCCGAAGTTGTTAAGGCGACGTTCGGGATAAGACGGAAATCTTGTTTCGAGTCCCGGTCCGGCACAAATTTAACGAGACGTAAACAGCTGACGTCAGTGTATAATCGCATAATACGAACCTATTTCGTATGTTTACCGCAGCTGTAATCGTAAGTGGTTCAAATGGTTCAAATGGCTCTGAGCACTATGGGACTCAACTGCTGTGGTCATCAGTCCCCTAGAACTTAGAACTACTTAAACCTAACTAACCTAAGGACATCACACACATCCATGCCCGAGGCAGGATTCGAACCTGCGACCGTAGCAGTCGCACGGTTCCGGACTGCGCGCCTAGAACCGCGAGACCACCGCGGCCGGCTAATCGTAAGTGACATGCACACATTTCTAAAGTACATCGTATTAGGAAGATACAGACATTGTTTAAACATAGACATTGTAACAATCAATCTGTGAAGCCAAATACTGTCACCTAGCGATATGCGGAAAAGAAATGTATAGTAAAGAGCCATGCTGTGGATACGTAACCTAAAACCTCTGCTTTAACTGATTTGGCGACTGAGGGAGGACTGACGGAACTACAAAAATGACTAATCGCTTAGTCTACTCTAAAACACATATTGTCCCTTAAGGATCGGAAAAGTAAGAAGGAAATCTGCACCTTGGCTAACTGATAAACGATAACGGCTCATGAATCTCACAGAGGCTGCACATCGGGCATACAGACTCAGCCCTAACGCTGAAAATAATGTTGCCTACAAGCAGAAGCGGAACAGAGTCAATCAAACTGCGCAAAATGCAAAGTTGAGCCACATTAATACATTAACGGACAACAGAAGCAAATCAGCTGTCTTATAAGAAAGTCTGTATGGTCGTATTGTTGTCCCAGCCGAAGAACTGAACCGGTACCTCACATTACCTACAAACACAATTTAACAACAAACGAAAAAGGCTCATTGATTATTTCATGGCAGTACCCACCAAAAAAAGCCATCATCCATATGAGGTCAGCTTCTACTGGACATGATGGCACCGCAGTCCAAATGATGAAGCTTATCGTTCACTCACTACTTCCCACTACAACAGATCTCTTTAACCACTCCGCAAGTGTTTTCCCTGAGGCCTGGAAAGAGGAGATGCTTAAGTCCCTACGAAAAAAGGATGTTTCCACGGCGCCCTCTGATTACCGAGCTATTTTCTTTCTTTCTGTACTGTCCCAGGCCTTAGGGTACATAGTGATCAGCGAGAACATTATGACCACCTCTCTAACAGTCGGTACCTCCAACTGTGGCACGAATGACAGCGGCGATTCGTCGTAACATGGAAGCAGTAAGATCTAGGTAGGTCGCTGGAGGGAGTTGGCACCACATCTGCTCACACAAGTCATCTAATTCTTGTAAATTCCGGGAACGGGCGGCGATGACCTCTGCACCACGTTCTATCATATCCCAGATGCGTTCGGTCGGGTCCAGATCTGGTGAGTCGGGGTCGAGCACATCAATTGGAACTTGACACTGTGTCTCCCGAATCTTTCCATCACACTCCTGCCCTTGTGACATGGTCCATTGTCTTGTTGAAAAATACCATTGCCGTCGGGAAACATTACCATCATGAAGAGGTGTAGTTCGTCTGCAACTAGTGTAAGATACTCCTTAGCCACCATGGTGCCTTGCACGAGCTCAACTGGATCCATGGATGTCTACGTAAATGTTTCCCAGAGCATAATGGAACCACAGCCGGCTTGTCTCCATCCCGCAGCACGAGTGTCAAGGAATTGTTCCCCTGAGAAACGACGGATTTGTGCTCCCTCCCAATGGCGTGATGAAGAAGGTATCGGGATTCATTAGACCATGCAACTCTCTGCCACTGCGGCAGCGTCCAGTACCTATGGTCAAGTGGCATTTTCAGTCGTAGTTGCCAATGTTGTGGTGTTAACATTGGCACATGGATGGGCCGTCGGCTGCGGAGGCCATCGTTAGAATTGTTGGATGCACTTTGTGTTCAGATACACTTGCACTCTCCCAGCGTTGAGGTTTGAAGTTAGTTCAGCCACAGTTCTCCCCCTGTCCTGTTTTACCAGTTTGGCCAACCTACGACGTACGTCATCTGTAATGAACGGAGGCCGCGTAACTCTACCACTGCTGGAAGTGGTTTTACCTTGGTTTCGCCACGTGTTAGAGGCATCCACCACAGCACTCCTGGACTACCCGATAAGTCGTGCACTTTCCGAAATGCTCGTGCCGATCCCCCGGGCCATCACAAACTCCCCTTGATCAAACTCAGATAGACCGCATGCCGTCCCAACTCCACACACGGGCAGCACGATCACGGATGCTGTATGCACGGTGCGGGTGTGTGACTAGCAGTCATTCCGCTCCAGATGACGCTGCTATCACCTGAACGGTTTCATGTCGATAGTAGGTCGGTGGTCATAATCTTCAGCCGCGCGGGGTAGCCGTTCGGTCTCGGTCGTCTTACCACGGTCCGCGCTGCTCTCCCCGTCAGGGGTTCAAGTCTTCCATCGGGCATGTGTCTGTGTGTCGTCCTTAGTATAAGTTAGTTTAAGTTAGATTAACTAGTGTGCAAGCTTACGGACCGATGGCCTCAGCAGTTTTTTGCCATAGGGTGTTACCACAAATTTCCACTTTTTTTTTTAAATGGTCTGGCTAATCAGTGTACAGTCTAGGACCGCCTAACAAACTACCTAACAACAAACAATGGACTAGATGGATACCAGTTAGGTTTCCGTAAACACCGCACCACAAAAAATGGTTCAAATGGCTCTGAGCACTATGGGACTTAACATCTGAGGTCATCAGTCCCCTAGAACTTAGAACTACTTAAACCTAACTAACCTAAGGACAGCACATACATCCATGCCCGAGGCAATAAAGGCAACAGGTGACCTTAAGCTTTTCGTGGATACACGAGAGCCGACTATCACGTCGACTTCGACATTTATTTTCCGAACTTAGCAGAATAAATTTCACCCGAGTGAGGTGCAATGGTTTCGCTCATATCTTGAGTCTCGCCAGCAATGCATCATTTCCAGCACCATGAAGTCACAATGCAACATGTGTCATTAGTTTTTCCTACGCTTATGACTTCCAGTTGTATCTAGGTGCAAAACACATGTGGCTGCAGAAGGAAATGTTAGTGAGAGAATCTGCAACATGCAATATTTGTTCTTATGCACTGAATACCATAATGTTCTTATTAAAAAGTGTGTCGTGAGCCTTCTTCTTGTAACGTTACGCGTATGTAGGTGAGCTACTCGGGCGTCTAGATTTGATACAAGGTAAGGTGAATATTTTTGCGAAGCTGTGCGGCCTCAGGGCAGCCGGGCGGCCCGCCACAGCCGCTCGAAACAAGGCTCTTGAGGTAGCAAAGGACCAGACTTGGTCAAAATCCCTCAGCTGGGAATTTGGACGGATTTCTGCAGGAGATGCTCCAAGAAATGTCGGAGTGCCAGTCAATGTTAAAGAAGGCTAAGTTTCAGCTGTTCGAGATTCGACAATAACATCAAATATTATTGCAAATCTGAATACATTTACGATATCAGAAAAGTGAGGCACATCCAACGATACAACAGTATTTCAGTACCTTTAAAACTGCAAAAGTCACTGTCTCACAGCGAATATACATTTTCATAATGACCCTCTGAACTAACAACTTCTGATTCAAGCGATTTCACCATAACGGTATCTCAGATGATAGCATTGCGGTACAGATGTCACCCTTGAAAGCTACGCATCTGTATCTGTTTTATTTACTGATTTGTGACAACGTTATACCACTTTCATCACGCAAATGTTTGTCAGAAGATCCTATACTCCACATTTACACAGAAAATGTATACAGCATCAACACCTCATAAATACTTCCGTATTTATTTACTAAACAATTTAGTATTTTGCTAATCACTTTATTTAAATGTTTATTGCAAATGCTACTTAAAGCTGGTCAATCGCATGTGTTATCAGACACCATAATTGAAAAGAGAACCAAAAGATGCTTGTGTTAAGGAGGCATAAACAATTGTTTAAACAATATTTATCTATAATCTGTGATATTTTAACTTGAGCGCACATGAACATGAATACTTGCATATTTCTTTATGGACAAACCTTTATTTATAAATATTGTGGACTATCTAAGTGTTACAGAATGTTTACAACGTTTCTTTATCTAAATATTGTTGTAAAATATTAGTTTTGTCTGGGAAGTGGTCATGTGAAATAAGAGCATGTTTGTAGAGCTTGAGAACTATGTATTTTTGGTGGGGATAGCCTTCAGCCGATGAGAGTTAGACAGTGGCGAAACACTGCTGGAGTCAAGTGGAAATGGGGACCCTCGAGTGAAGAGTTCAAGGGAGCGATGCTGGACACTTTACTTTTTTACTGGAAGGAGGCGTACCTGCTTGTGGTAACGAGTGTGTTTCGATAGTGGAGGTCGTTTGATTCTGGGCGGTGAACGGCCGCTATCATACTTCTGAAGCGTATTTACAATTCGAGAGGTCTGATTGTACCCCACAGTAGGACTCTCATCTTTTTCGCTTGTAACACGGAATTGCGCACACACACACTATGAGTTACTATTCTTTGTATCATGTGTGTTAATTTGTGAATGTTCGTGTTGAATTATTTTGAACTGGTGAATCTTTCATGTATTGTGAACACGACTTAATTTTCGCTAGTCTTTGGTTAGTGTTTAATCTGGGGATTCTGCTACCATTGTCTTTCAACTTAATTTTACTGCACTTGATAAGGGTATTTTCTGTCTGTCTGTCTGTATCTCAGCTTCCCGTTTATGCATTCTACGATTGAAGATATGTTTTCCGGAGTATGACATTATGTGCTGTGTTTTTCCAGGAACAAAGTGGCCTGCCTTCGTTGAATACGACGTTCCGTTCGTGGTGAAAATTTCTGGGAAGACGACTAAACTAAAGAAGAAACCTGCAACTAGTTGTTTTGAGCTGTAAATTGTTGTTCTCTTTGCTTTTCGGTATCCCTTGTTAATCAATACACTGTCTGAACGAAGTATCGGGACGTCGCTACGTAATGTGGAACTGGCCACTAGATGTTACGAGACGCGGACTTACCACTATAAAAGGAACGTCGAACATTACTCACGGTAGTTGTAACATCTCATGGAAACAGCCGAGTTCCAAAGCGCTAGCTGCAGCGTAGCTGGCACAGTGACTGCGTGTAGAGAGCTAACAAGAATGAGGCACGATGATCGAGCAGCTCCTCATAAACCGTAAAGTTCTGTACTTTTGTGCCAAGCGACGCTTGATACGATGCAAATAGTGATGCCTGGATAGCTGATGATTGAAACGTGTGATTCGAAATGATTAATTACGCCATATCCTAAGGCAATCCGATGGCAGTGTTTGGGTTTGGCGAATGCCTGGAGAACGTTACCTGTCAACATTTGTAGCGCCAACAGAAAAATACAGAGGAGATGGTGTTACGGCAACAGGGTGTTTCTCGTGCTTATGGTATGCTCTCGTTTACGAATACACTACATTTAGAACCATTTGAACACATTTGACAGCATTGAGTACTGCGTAAAGGAACTGATCCGAGACGAGGAATTTTTCAGCATGACAATGCACCCTGTCATACAGCATCATCTATGAAGTGCGTGGACAATAACATTCGTGAAATGGACTGGCCTGTCTAGAGTCCTCCAGTGGAAGACTTTCACAACGACTTAGAATGTCGACTTCCTACGTCTAACACTAGTATTTACTCTGGTTTCGGCTCTTGCGGAAGAATGGAACGCCATTCCTCCACAGACAGTCTGCTTACTGAGTGTGCTCCTTGCAGAGTTCAAGCCATTATAAAGGCGAAGGGTGGACACAACCCATATTAAGATCTGCCAATAGGTATACAGGGTGCATCAAAAAGAATCACCCGATAAAAAAATTATAACTATCATCTTATTTGAGATATGCGCGTGAACTACTTTCTGTTGGAAAGAGCAAACTCTGGGGTTTTACATGGTTCCCGCTAGGTAGTATCAGTATGCATCCACTTCAGTTCTAGTAAAAATGCTGTCGGGACAATAGAAAACGTTTTGTGTTATACGTTTCGCGCAATGCGGGAAGTAATAACTATTCAGTGTGACTTTCGTACTAGGTATGGTGTGGATCCTCCTACAGCACACAGCATTAGACCAAGGCATGAACAATTGCTAGAAACAGGTAGTTTGAGTAAAAGGAAATCGCTGGGCTGTACCCGAGTGTCTGTCACAGATGTCAAATGCATCCTCCATAGCTTCACCAGGAGTCCAAAGAAATCCGTTAGCCGGCCGCTGTGGCCGTGTGGTTCTAGGCGCTTCAGTCCGGAACCACGCGGCTGCTACGGTCGCAGGTTCGAATCCTACCTCGGGCATGGATGTGTGTGATTTCCTTAGGTTAGTTAGGGGACTGATGACCTCAGGTGTTAAGTCCCATAGTGCTTAGAGCCATTTGAACCATTGGAGAAATCCATTCGTCTTGCAGCTCGACAGCTCAACATGCCCCCGATGTCTATATTCCGTTTAAATGGAAAGGTAAACCGTCATAATTTGAGAGTATGGGGTTCGGAACAACCACATGAAGTTCTACAATTTGAAACACCCCCTCCAAATTTTAATATTGTTTGTGCAGTTTCGTGCGAAAAGGGGTATAATCCATTTTCCTTTGCCGAGATCACTGTTACAGGAAGCACATATCTCGATATGGACAGTTGGAGACTGTTTACCAATAGGAAGGAGCATCGCCACACTGGCATCTGGAAGTGCGGGAATTTGTAAATCAAAGGGTTACTGAAAGATGGATCCATCCCACTGAGCCAAATGATTCAGTCTTACATTACTGTCTCCCGAGGTCACCTGACCTGACATTATGTGATTATTTCTTGTGGGGGTTTATAAAAGACTCCACTTATATGCCACCATTAGCAGTAACATCGAATGAAGTGAGACATCGCGTAACAGCAGCTGTAGAAGCTGTAACTCAAGACATGCTCGCTGCACTGTGGGAACAATATGAATACTACATTTATATACGGCGTGCATCTCAAGGGGGCATATTGAAGACCTATGAAAAGGTATGAAAAAAATCTTTCATCAAGAAACAAAATTCATTGTACATATTTATTAGTTTGCGAAAATAAACGTGCCAAATCGGATGATTCTTTTTGATACACCCTGTACTTTAGGTATACTAATAGGTACACATTTTATAAGCAAATGTATAAGACACTATTACCGATTGCAAAATTTCGTTTAATCATGTGCCATATTTGATTATTTTGTGCTATTTCTTGACTGTTTTTGAGGAGAGTACATGGCTTGATAACTCAGTAAGAAGGCTTCACACTTTCTTGTTAGAAACGAGAGGGTCCTTCGTTTGTACCGAGCTGTGGTTTGACTGGAGGTCAGTCACAGATGCTCTAGAGAAGGAATGTGGGTCCCCAAGACACTGCAGTTGTGATGAGTTAACGTCCAGCATCACTGCGTAATCTGGTTTAGGATTTTGAGGAAGAATGGAATACCATTACTCCACAGACATTCAGAAACATCATTGAAAGTGTTCCCAGCAGAGATCAAACCGTCATAAAGTCCAAGGGTGGACATACCACATATTAATGTCCACCAACACATGGCCGGATACTTTCGATAAGAAATTTAAATAAGGTGAACTGACTTACGCGCAACGAGTGGAGGAAAGAAAAAAGCAACGAGATGAAGATAGAAAAGGAGTATTCACTGTGTCGTATTACCGGAAACCTTCCTAAATTTGGCGAATATATTAAACCATACTACACTGAGGAATAATAGTCATCGGAGAGCTGTATGCGCGTTTACAGGTGGCTGTAGTACCGCGTACACAAGATGTAAAGTGGCTGTGCATTGACAGGGCTGTCATTTGTACTCAGGTGATTCATGTGAAAAAGGTTCCTACGGGATTAGGGCAGCAGATTAATAGTTGGAGCTAGACTCATGGGACATTTCATTTCGGAAATCGTTATGGAATTTAATATTCCGCGATTCACAATGGCAAGAGTGTGTCGAGGCATTACCTCTCACCACAGACAACGCAGTGGCCGATGGCCTTCACCTGACGACCAAGAGGAGCGTCGTTTGCGTAGAGTTGTCAGTGCTAACAGACATGGAACACTGAGTAAAATAACTGCAGGAATCAATGTAGAACGTATGACTAACATATCCGTTAGGACAGTGCAGTGACATTTGGCGTTAATGGGGTATTGCAGCAGAGATCGACGCAAGTGCGTTTGCTAACAGCACGACATCGCCTGCAGCGCCTCTCCTGGACTGGTGACCAATTCGATTGGACCCTAGACAACTAGAAAACCTTGATCTAGTCAGATGAGTCCCGATTTCAGTTGGTAGGAGATGATGGTAGGGTTAGAGTGTAGCGCAGACTTTAAGAAGCCATGGAAGCAAGTTATCAATAAGATACTGTACAAGCTGGTGGTGGATTCATAATTGTGTGGGCTGTATTTACTTAGAATGGACAGGATGCTCTGGTGGAAATGGTTATATTCCGCTACTTCAGACCAATTGCAGCGACTGATGACAGTGCACCGTGTCACCAGACCGTAGTTGTTCGCGATTGGTTTGAAGAACATTCTGAAATGTTCGAGCGAATGCTTCGGCCACCCACATCATTCGACATGAGTCCCATCGAACATTTGTAAGACATAATCGATAGGTCAACTGGTGCACAAAATCCTGCAACGGCAACGCTTTGGCAGTGATGGATGGCTATAGAGGCAACATGGACCAGTGTATCTGCAGGGGTTTACAAAGGCTTGTGGGGTCTATTTCACTTCGGGTTGCCGCTCTACGCACTGCGTAAGCAGATCTGACACACTCAGTGTGTGTGCAGTTGGCACTCAAAGTGAAAATTATTGTGAAATACTGCTTAAATCTTGGTACGTTGAATAGGAAGAGAAAACTTGAAACAAGTGCAGGTTTATAAAATACAATGTATATGATACGACATAAGTTAAATAGGTCAGACAACAAGAAAATACTTCGTAAAATTTGGCCTACAGGACAGACCGACTCCTTTAGGTTATGCAGTTATGCAAAATCTGTAGTAGGGAATCATATATATTAGACAAGACATCCACTGACAGTAACTGGAGAACGTCTAGAGATATTTCACGTAGAAGGGAAGGAAGAAAACACAATCTACTTCGTGTCGAATTATGTTCACCATAACAAATCTAATGACGTTCTCAACATACAAACTGGAGGTAGTTGAAAGCAATTCTAAAATTATGGCTTTTCTTTCAAGACAGATTAAGGACGAGCGCTTGTGGATTTAGGAAAGAAAAACCCTCTCAATAACGCAGAATAGAAAACATTCTTTGCAGTTTTGAAGTTATCAGATATAAAATACAGGGAGCGAAAGGTCATCTGCAAGGTGTACAGAAATTAGACTGCAGCGGGAGAGAAGTAGTTGAGATGAAAGTGGAAGAGAGTTGTTGGCTTTCCCCGATGTTATTCAAACTGCAAAACGAACTAGCCAATAAAGGAAACTAAAATTTTGTGACATAGAACTAATGTTCAAGCAGGAGAAATAAGAAGCTTTAGTTTTGTCAACGATATTGCCCTTTTGTCAGACAGAGCAAATGACTTTACAGACCAGGTAAACTGATTGTATAGTATCTACAAATGGGGTTACAAAATGAATATTATTAAGAGTAAAACAAAGGTAATGAAGTGTATCGGGTGAGACAGACAGACAGACAGAGAGAGAGAGAGAGAGAGAGAGAGAGAGAGAGAGAGAGAGAGCGAGAGAAAAGTGGATTAGAAAACCAAAATCTAAAAGTAATAGTCGTCATTTTCCATAGGGACAGCAAAATAAGTGATGGCGGCAGAAGTGAAAAGAACATAAGATGTAGGCTAGCATCGCTAGCAAGAAAACAGAGATCTATAGCAATTTTGTTCAGTGAACTTATGAGGAGGTGAAACATCAGCTGTTAGGAAAGTAAACAAAATCCAGCCTTTGAAACACAGTGCTCTGTAAGACTACTGAACATCTACATCTACATCTACATCTACATCCGTACTCCGCAAGCCACCTGACGGTGTGTGGCGGAGGGTACCCTGAGTACCTCTATCGGTTCTCCCTTCTATTCCAGTCTCGTATTGTACGTGGAAAGAAGGATTGTCGGTATGCTTCTGTGTGGGCTCTAATCTCTCTGATTTTATCCTCATGGTCTCTTCGCGAGATATACGTAGGAGGGAGCAATATACTGCTTGACTCTTCGGTGAAGGTAAGTTCTCGAAACTTTAACAAAAGCCCGTACCGAGCTACTGAGCGTCTCTCCTGCAGAGTCTTCCACTGGAGTTTATCTATCATCTCCGTAACGCTTTCGCAATTACTAAATGATCCTGTAACGAAGCGCGCTGCTCTCCGTTGGATCTTCTCTATCTCTTCTATCAACCCTACCTGGTGCGGATCCCACACTGCTGAGCAGTATTCAAGCATTGGGCGAACAAGCGTACTGTAACCTACTTCCTTTGTTGTCGGATTGCATTTCCTTAGGATTCTTCCAATGAATCTCAGTCTGGCATCTGCTTTACCGACGATCAATTTTATATGATCATTCCATTTTAAATCACTCCTAATGCGTACTCCCAGATAATTTATGGAATTAACTGCTTCCAGTTGCTGACCTGCTATTTTGTAGCTAAATGATAAGGGACCTATCTTTCTATGTATTCGCATCACATTACACTTCGCTACATTGAGATTCAATTGCCATTCCGTGCACCATGCGTCAATTCGCTGCAGATCCTCCTGCATTTCAGTACAATTTTCCATTGTTGCAACCTTTCGATACACCACAGCATCATCTGCAAAAAGCCTCAGTGAACTTCCGATGTCATCCACCAGGTCATTTATGTATATTGTGAATAGCAACGGTCCTATGACACTCCCCTGCGGCACACCTGAAATCACTCTTACTTCGGAAGACTTCTCTCCATTGAGAATGACGTGCTGCGTTCTGTTATCTAGGAACTCCTCAATCCAATCACACAATTGATCTGATAGTCCGTATGCTCTTACTTTGTTCATTAAACGACTGTGGGGAACTGTGTCAAACGCCTTGCGGAAGTCAAGAAACACGGCATCTACCTGTGAACCCGTGTCTAAGGCCCTCTGAGTCTCGTGGACGAATAGCGCGAGCTGGGTTTCACACGATCGTCTTTTTCGAAACCCATGCTGATTCCTACAGAGTAGATTTCTAGTCTCCAGAAAAGACATTATACTCGAACATAATACGTGTTCCAAAATTCTACAACTGATCGACGTTAGAGATATAGGTCTATAGTTCTGCACATCTGTTCGACGTCCCTTCTTGAGAACGGGGATGACCTGTGCCCTTTTCCAATCCTTTGGAACGCTTCGCTCTTCTAGAGACCTACGGTACACCGCTGCAAGAAGGGGGGCAAGTTCCTTCGCGTACTCTGTGTAAAATCGAACTGGTATCCCATCAGGACCAGCGGCCTTTCCTCTTTTGAGCGATTTTAATTGTTTCTCTATCCCTCTGTCGTCTACTTCGATATCTACCATTTTGTCAACTGTGCGACAATCTAGAGAAGGAAGCACAGTGCAGTCTTCCTCTGTGAAACAGCTTTGGAAGAAGACATTTAGTAATTCGGCCTTTAGTCTGTCATCCTCTGTTTCAGTACCATTTTGGTCACAGAGTGTCTGGACATTTTGTTTTGATCCACCTACCGCTTTGACATAGGACCAAAATTTCTTAGGATTTTCTGCCAAGTCAGTACATAGAACTTTACTTTCGAATTCATTGAAAGCCTCTCGCATAGCCCTCCTCACACTACATTTCGCTTCGCGTAATTTTTGTTTGTCTGCAAGGCTTTGGCTATGTTTATGTTTACTGTGAAGTTCCCTTTGCTTCCGCAGCAGTTTTCTAACTCGGTTGTTGTACCACGGTGACTCTTTTCCATCTCTTACGATCTTGCTTGGCACATACTCATCTAACGCATATTGTACCATGGTTTTGAACTTCGTCCACTGATGCTCAACACTATCTGTACTTGAGACAAAACTTGTGTGTTGAGCCATCAAGTACTCTGAGATCTGCTTTTTGTCACTTTTGCTAAACAGAAAAATCTTCCTACCTTTTTTAATATTTCTATTTACGGCTGAAATCATCGATGCAATAACCGCTTTATGATCGCTGATTCCCTGTTCTGCATTAACTGATTCAAATAGTTCGGGTCTGTTTGTCACCAGAAGGTCTAATATGTTATCGCCACGAGTCGGTTCTCTGTTTAATTGCTCAAGGTAGTTTTCAGATAAAGCACTTAAAAATATTTCACTGGATTAGATAAGTGGTAAGAAACAGTTACTTCGTAGTGGAGGCATTTAATAGAAGCAGACTAAAGATGAAATACAGCAGACAAGTTCAAATGTACGTAGGGTACAGAAATCATGCCGGTGTGGAAAGACTGGCACAAGATACATTAGGGAGGACACAGTATGAAACCAGTTTTCGGACTGAAAACTGCAACAACAACAACAACAACAACGACAACAGAGACGAGTATATAATGGAGAAAGTGCTGCAGGATTTTTATACACTTCTAAGTCAGAACTCAGACACCTGCAATATCTGCTGCATGGAATTGGCAGTCATTTCAAGACGGAGCCCATCCGAAAACATCACTCCATTTCAGTAGTTCCATGACCGTTGGCAGTCATTGTTTGGTGTGTAAGGGAAAAGTTCGAAATGCGCCCCGATAATTTAACTTCTTCAATAAATTATTGAGAAATGCAGTGTGGATGCCGCTTTTGGAGCTCGGCATGCGATTGCTCAACCAGATTCAAGACATTTTGAGAACACTGTTATAGCGCACTGGAATGTACAGAGGAAGGTGTCTATCCTGCACTACGGTAGCAGCCGTCGTAGCTCACTGACTCCACTACAGGGGCATCAAACTCACGTCCACCGTGGAGGCAGGTATAGAATTCTCGTGAGGTTGCATTTTTTATTTTTTAGACGTTCCTATCGTTTATAACCAGTACATCTTGTTGTCACATGACACCAGCCTATCACACGACAGTAGGCTATCACACGACAGTAGGATGCATCAAACTGCGTGCATGTGTCTTCTAACCGTACAATGCACAACCATGATTCGTCCTGTCGAGTTCAGTAGGGCAGCTTGCCAATGGAGTACGCAAACGGTGAATACGTCGATATGTTTTTGATACTGGATGCATCCAATAACCAAGCTCCTGCTTCTGCGTACGCTGCGAGGTCTCTTCAGTGACGTCATCCCGAAAAGAACGTTTTTCGTCGCCTGGAGCAACGCCTTCGGAAAACCGGTTATCTTGGTCCATCAGTAATGGACAGAAGTCGTTCAAGGGTTTGGTTCGGTTGCTGTTGGGGGAAGAGACCAAAATGTGAGGTGTCATCGGTCTCATCGGTTTAGGGAAAGACGGGGAAGGAAGTCGGCCGTGATCTTTCAGAGGAACCATCCCGGCATTTGCCTCTCGAGATTTAGGGAAATCACGGAAAACCTAAATCAGGATGGCCGGACGCGGGATTGTACCGTCGTCCTCCCGAATGCGAGTCCAATGTAGTCGGTCAACGACTACAGATAATACACAAACAGAGGATGCGATTCTTGAAACCGTTCACACATTACATCGGCGAGGTATCCTTGGTACTGCAAGGCAGTTCCAGATATCTCAAAGACTAGTTGTTTAAGTGTTGCATGATGAAGAACCATATCCCTTGTTTATATGTTAACCCAACACCAGCGACCAGAAGCACGCATTCGAAAAGTATAGTCTTGCAATCTGTTTCTGCACCAAGTGGAAGATAACTAACATTGTACAAATAATGTGATCAGGACTGAAGAATCTAGCTTCATTCGTGAAGGTAATTTCAACACCCACAACAGCCACTCGTCAACCATGAATGTTGCATTTAGGGGCGCTTTGGTATAAACCTGGGCGTTGGAATGTTGGAGGAGCGCTTTTGCGTTGGGTTTGGGGTTGGGTTGTTTGGGGGAGGAGACCAGAGAGCGAGGTCATCGGTCTCATCGGATTAGGGAAGGATGGGGAAAGAAGTCGTCCGTGCCCTTTCAAAGGTACCATCCCGGCATTTGCCTGGAGCGAATTAGGGAAATCACGGAAAACCTAAATGAGGATGGCTGGACTCGAGATTGAGCCGTCGTCCTCCCGAATGAGAGTCCAGTGTGATGACCACTTCGCCACCTCGCTCGGTAGAGTTTTGGGCTCTTACCTATTTCCGGACAAGCTGAATGTACCCCTGTACCGTACGTTTCTTTGTAATACTATGCCTGACCCATTAGTAAGTTTTCCATTTGGTGTTCTGCGACACCCGTGGTGATCCAACGCTATACTTTCGAGTTATGAATGTAACTATTTTCCAGGCAAATGAATTGGTCTTGGGGGTCCAGTGTTCTGGCCTCCACATTCCCTGTACCTTAGTCCACTAGATTTTTATTTGTGGGGATACGTAAATGAACAAGCTTTTAGTACCCCATCCCCAGATGTGCACGCTAGTGTGGATGCCGCGTCGGCAATGGTGGATGCAAGTGTGTTGCGTAGGATCCTGCAATGTATGAATGGCGAACGACGAAGTCCTTCCAGATGCAAGATGTTCTGTGAAGATAAGTCTAGACGTCAAATGTACAGGACGGAATGACTGCGCACAGCATGATGTGCAATCTAGTACAGTACACCTATTGTGCTTTTTTTTTTTGTACCTCGTTGGAGGCAGACAATGTTACTGTATCCACTGTTAATTTTTATTGGTTTTATTTGTGTTATGGACGAAACAAAGCGACCGTTTAGGTCTATAAGAAGTTCATAAAGGTATCAACAACAGAAAGAAATGCACAGAATATCGCACAGTGAAGGTGTAAACTGGATACAATTTGATGTCTTAACTGAAAAAAAATGGCGTGAATATGACTCGAATATCGATTCCCCACGGCATTGCCTCGTCTGACTGAGCTAATGGGACAGCTGTGACACAAAACAGAATTCATACTACCTATTCTTGGCCACGTTACACGCAGTTACAGCGTTGCCAGAGACTGTTTTTTTTTCTTTTTTTTTTTTAAATCGCACTTGTATTAAACCTGTTGACGGGACCAAGTTTAGCTACATAAACTTTTGTCTTGAATTGGGATGAAGAATCGCATGACAACCGTCAAGTGCACCATTTCTTCTTTTCCCAGTAGATGCTGACGTTAGTTATTTTGGTTATCTTTGGTTGCGTGATGAAACTAGTATGTTTTGTATTTTTACATAAACAGCCTTATTGTTTAACGTGTAGGCGCAGCGCCACCCACTGAGGTTTTTACATTGTCATGTCCAGGGATCTCTCATTACTTTTGTGCTATGAAAATGAGAGGGTTTTCAGCTATGGAAATGTCGGCGATCATGCAGGACATACTCGCCTACATTCTGCTAAGTTATTTTTCAGTACGCCACGATAAACTCGTCCTCCACGAGCCTACATTTGTACATTAGTGCAGTGATTTTTCGCTTCTTTTCTGGCACGAACTGGTAGTATGATAATTTGGAGATTTTTTCAATCCCATAGTTTGCGGACACAATAACGAGAAGAAAGAGCGGAACGCATGAGAACCTATAGGACTCTGCTGGCGACCGCATGTTAGAAATTGTTCATGGCAACAACTCTTCTGCGAACACTTTGCAACGGTTGTAGACGTGAATATGACAGTTGCCAGAATGAGATTTCCACTCTGCAGCGGAGTATGCGCTGATATGAAACTTCCTGGAAGATTAAGACTGAGTGCCGGGCCGAGACTCGAACTCGAGTCTCGGTCCGGCACACAGATTTAATCTGCCAGGAAGTTTCAATATGACAGTTGTTCGTCAAATCGTGTAAAAAAGCTAGGAGGCGTTTCAACGTAATGACTTGCTGCCGTCTTCAACAAAGCTCTGAACGAATCTGTTTCGAGCTTACAGCAAATTGTTTCAGCACAAAGGAGAAGACAGTCGCAATGACAACAATGCTTTTGCCAAAATAAAAATTTGGTCAACAACAACAACGAAAGCAAATCCAAACAAAGGTAAAGGCAGAGATAATAACGTTGAGTCCATACAAATCGGAACTATTAGAACATTATACGAAGAACATTAAGCAGATCAACAAGAAAAGATGGAAGCCAGTATAAACAGAAGTAAGGACTAAAAGGTCCAGACCTTCTGAAATGAGTGATACGAAAGCACAGACGTAACGCAGAAAGGCTCCGATAAAGCGTTAGAAGCAGCTTTTTGGAGAGTTAGTGAAGAAGACAACGACACTGAATGTTAGTAGTGCAACGCAACTTTCTCTATGGAAATTGACGGTTAGATTATATGCTCGAATTGTAAGTAGTGGACTCGTAAAAATGTACTGACTGTGATGCGGAAGATGACGTGTTTTTATATGAATTTGTATTAATACTTGACTTTAGAATTTAATTTGACTTAGAAAATATGACAAGTGTTACTGTGTAACTTGGAAAGTGAAGCACTATAAACATTTTACATAATTTGATAAGTCATTAATATATGTAAATTCTTTCTCAAATTTAAATACATTTCATTCCATAAATACGTATCTTCTTCGTTCCACAATCTCTTCCCTTCTACAGCGTCCCAAAATCATTATCTGAGCCTTATTTTCCTTTTACTCTGTCTCTGGCCGCTTTGCAGACTGTTACTTGAGTTCGCTTTTCTTTTACAAAAAGAGGATTTAAATAATAATACAATTCTGTTCAAGGTACATAATGTGTACAGTTTATAGAGTTATGTTTCGTATGGTTATCTATAAAATGTGGTGAGAGAAAAACAACATTATGTTGTTCCCTCTATCTACTAGGTGCAGAAGATGTAAGGAGGGATACATATCTTAAGGTACGTGAAATATTTTCTGGACCAGCTTCATCTGACATACCCTGCTGTGCCGTTTCCTGTGAAGGCTGTACGTCTCTTTGTTTATGGATTTCACACACGTCGTGTAGACAGGCAGCCGAATGTACATTAGAGTAATGCGTACGGCCTACTTCTAAATGCTAATTGGACAACTTGAATGTAAGCAGCTACTCAATTCGCATTTGTTCTAAGCTTGCAGTCAGCGTTTGCACAGCATATATTACGGAAAACGCACGCCTGTTTGCCGACATAGTTGCAGATGCCAAAGAAATTCGATATACGCTTATGAAAAGCAGGTATTCCTGCCTTTTGTGTATGGGAAGTGACAACACGCCGGTATCAATGCACAGGAGAGTAGAGAACTCGTTATGAAGGGGCAGATTTCTTGTCTCATCTCATCAACAGGTATAGCATTCCTTACTTTTTGCGAACTTATTATATACACACATTACAAGCTGAGCTCACCCAAGAGGGCAGCAGATGGGATACAGATTAAAATATAATTGAAGAATACTTGTATCAGTTACAGTGTATTATATTGGTTAGAATAATATATTTATTAGCTTTTATTAGACTAACGAACTTCTGTGTGTTTTTGAGATGAGAAAAGCTAGAAATTAAATAATGTTATTCGTTATGTGTGGATATATTTTTAGTTAATTTTAAATCCAACTTGTCGCACTTTGTAATTACTAATGTTCACTACTATGGCGGTGAACGTTTGATAGTTTCCGTTTATATTGAGGACGACTCCAAAAGCGCAAGGATACCGGTGCTACGAGGTGTTTGGCAGTTGGGGCCATACTCGTAATGGTAACCTAACGGATATGCAGAGTTCCCTCACAACTCTCAGGAACAAGTCCTGGTTTGTAGTAAGACTCTTCCTGCTAGGTGACAGTAAAACAGTTTCAAGTTCGACAGTAAGCTACTTTCTTGCTTTAAATAGCACCTTGCAGTACCACCAAGACTATGCGTTTTTCGTTTCTCTGCAGCAGCCGACAAATAACGCCCGTGTCCCTAAGTCAATGTCCACCAAATGGGACCTCAAGTTAGGCTCCACGTTGTCGAAATTTTTGTACCGAAAGCTCACACATTTAGAAGAGATGTAAGCACCTTTAACATAAAGCATGACGTTTACCACTCTCTAAGTAAGAGAAATTATTATTCTTGTTGAATTAATGTTGTTGTTATCCACTGAAACTTAGAACTAGTGCTAATACTCTACTTTCACCGATTTCAGACTAAAATCTTTGTGTGCTTAAGTGACTGTAACTCTGTGATGGAAAATAGTTTGGAATTATCGTGTAATGTTTCGGCTCTTCCTAAAATTGTTGTTGCTGTTAACATGCCCTTCCCCTGATTAAACATGTTTAATCAACGTATTAATTAACTGCTAGATTCACTTAAATAAGTATGACAAACTATGATGTTGCTCAGATTAAAATGACCTGAATTTCTTACGAAAGCGAAGTCCACACTCTCCTATTTGATGAATGTGTCCTTGAGTTGGGGTCCTTGAATGGTATTAAATTTCGCCACTCTTTGGATTAAAAATGTCGTTGAGTATGGTACCAACAACAGATGGTGCTACAAGCTCACCAGTCATGAGAAATTGTGTCAACTGAATAGTCTTTTAATCTGATTGACAACCGTGACAGAAGATGGACGGGGTTACCATCGGGCCAGAGCACCAAAACTCGTATTTTCATTCGTTCAGTATTGCGAAAGTATACTTCAGATTTTGTTTGTTATAACAGGGGGAACCCATTCTTCTACCTCGTCTTATGTCGTATCTTCACGGGACCTACACGTTATTCTAGTTTTGGCGATGTTAGTTGATTCTTTTCGATCGTCATCCCTTCCCCCCTTCCCCCTCTCCCTCCTTTCCCGTACAGAATTTGTCTTCTCCACCTGCCCGCGTCTAGTGTTATCCACGTGACAGTGTGAGAACGTTTTAGAAATGTTTGCGAATCATATAACTGAGTCGGGATGTGGGTAACAGTCAGGTGTACACCTAGTCGTATGTGAAAAACTGCCTACAGCCACATACAGACTGGCCAGCACACAGACACCGTCGCTAATCCGCCGAGTAGATTGGATCTGGGACAGACTTTCCTCCCCTATTCGCGAAAAGCGGCTTGCCAACGCGCTGTTATCTGGATGAATAGGCGATAACTTCTTGACACTAAGCTATCAGCACATAGTTAAAACTTCATTTCAGCGTCAATTTTTGGAGAATTTTGTGTAAAGAGAGAGGCTGATTGGATTCGTGTGTCATCGCCTCTGCGCCAATGGCCGACCAGCGAAACGGTTATGTTAGTAGATGGGGCGAACAGTCCCGTTGCTTGGTACGCGCCAAACATTACGGTCGTTAGTTTTGAGGTAGGTACCTAATGGTATGGATTGCAGTGCGGGTGCAAGACCTCGACTCGGTGGGCAAGGCAGAGCAAAACTGAGCTTAGAATGCGTAGCTTTATTTGTGAAATATTTAACATATTTTGTACCATATGTAACACTGGATAAGAATCCCCATAAGGAGAGATCAAAAAGTTTCCTTACGAGGTCCATAGAGTCCATAGTCGGAACACCAGTCAGGCAAAATCGTTGTGAGCATAGCAATCATCCTACCGACGCACCAGTATGGAACACCCGTTTGTTAAAACGTCGCGTTCTGTTGCGTTATGAAGTCCGTATTGCCTGCTGCAGATTCTCATCCAGCAAGAATCTTTGACCCTCCAGAGACCTTTTTTTAAGGAACAAAGGCGTGGTAATCGCATGGGAAGACATCAGGACTGTAGGGCGGGTGCTCTAGTTTCTCGCATTTAGTTGGAGTAACTTTTGCCTTACGACATTTGCGATATCGGGATGTGCGTTATCGAGAGCCAGCATTGAACTTGGTGCACCATTCCACGAGGGTGGTTTTCGACAGACATGCTGCCCCATACACATTCTTCATTCTCCGATGGCTGTCTGCCGGAGTTTGTTCTTCGGCAGCGAAGAGAAGAACAACAGTGTGCTCGACTTGTTTGGACGCATTTGGTAACAACGTCGCCATAGTTCACGTTTCAGTAGTTACCAAACGCGCGTCGGAAAGACACGAATGGCACACTAATCCGTTTCCTACAGGTCGGTCCTTATATACCCACATCGGGGTCGCGCTACGTTGGATATGCGCTGCAGCATCGCCCTCAAACGGAAAGAAATGATGGACTCATATTTGTGAATAATAGGGATGAATAGTAACTTAATTTTTGACTCTTGCTGGCAATGCGTTCTTTACACTCAGTTTCTGTAATCAGTTTTGAATATCGTCTTATGCAATGTGCAGAACAAAAAGAGAGTGACATTTATTGTGCAGTTCGACCCCCGGTGGATTCCCCCCCCCCCCCCCCCCCCCCCCACCTGGGAACGTCTCACGTCAGACGAGTGTAACCCCTATGTTTGCGTGGTAAGAGTAAGGGTGGTGTACGCGTACGTGGAGAACTTGTTTGTGCAGCAATCGCCGACATAGTGTAACTGAGGCGGAATAAAGGGAACCAGCCCGCATTCGCCGAGGCAGATGGAAAACTGCCTAAAAACCATCTACAGACAGGCCTGTTCACCGGACCTCGACACAAATCCGCCGGGCGGGTTCGTGACGGGGACTAGGTGCTTCTTCCCGCCCGGAAATCCGTGCGTTACACCGCACGGCCGACCGGGCGGGCAGGAATGAGTCTTACTTTAATTAGTAGTTGCATTACGACCTCACAGCGAGAGCAACGGAGTCACGATCTACAGGGTGTTTCACAATTCAAGATGTTGAACAGGGGATTTAGTGGATCACGTTTTACATAGGAAACCATGTCCGGAAACATTATACAACGACGCTATAGAGCGTCAAAGTTTAAGCGGTATGTATGCACAGGATGAATTTGTGACGATGTTATAAGCTTTCAGGGTGATGAATAAATGCATTAATCTGAAGAAAGAGACTCTGGTCCGGAAAAAAAAATCGGAAATTATAAGAGACTATTGTTCTGATACCCCTGACTCTAGAACACGTATACCGGTATAATAAGGGGCGGTGGAGTATCATATTACAGTAGACAAAATGACTTCAGAAATCGGCGAATATATTACTCCAACAGATTCAATCATTTTTTTTATGATTATGTAGCAATATAGGTTTCAATGTATTTCAAACATATTTTAACAACAGAATAACAGCGGCACATATCCTACTATCCAAACCAACAAGTATCATAAAACGGGCGTCTTATTATTTATTTATACACATTTTTTATCCTGAACTCCAAAACAGTTACCAAAAACTGCTTTAAGCAACACCAAATTTTTCCAATTTGTCGTTGGAGGACCCCAACTTTCCTTTTGTGAAGCTGTATTCAATTTCCCCAAATCCCCTCCCCCTCCACCAACGCCCCAACCCATTAGCCCCCACCCCCACCCTTAACCGACTTCTAGAATCGCCCCTGGGTATAATTTTTCCGAAGATTGTATTGTAGGTAGTACGGACCAAAACACGAAAAAGTGTCTGTTGAACATGGGATCTAAACTGCATACCTTGTCCAATAGAGGACATGTATTTCACATAGCTTCTCAGGTATGCATTTCAGAGCCCATGTTTAGTAGACGTTTTCTCGTTGTTTTGGTCCATACTACGAGCTCTGAAGGTTTCCTACTCAACAATTCTAGCAACAACAGTACCGGTACATGAATTACGCTGTCAGAAGTATCAGAACGGTTTTCGCTTATAATTTTCGGCTCGTTCGTTTCCGGTACAGGGACTCTTATCTTAGATTGATACATTTATCCTTCTCTATCATCCTAGAATATTTGTAACTTCATCACGTAATCACCCTGTATACATACACACATTTACAGGCGCCGGGGTCTATAACTTTGACGCTATGTAGCGTCCAGAATGAGATTTTCACTCTGTAGCGGAGAGTGCGCTGATATAAAACTTCATGGCAGATTAAAGCTGTGTGCCGGACCGAGACTCGGGACATTTGCCTTTCGCGGGAAGGTCCTCTACGATACGAGCTACCCAAGCACGACTTACGGCCCGTACCAACTGCTTCAATTTTGCCAGAACCTCTCCTCCTACCTTCCAAACATGAACGAAGCTGTTCGAGTCTCGGTCCGGCATACAGTTTTAATCTACCAGGAACTTTCACTCTGTAGCGTCGCTGGATGACGTGTCCGAACATGGGTTTCCAAGAAAAACATGTTCTAATTCCCCTCTGCTACCTATAGAAGTGTGTAGCAACAATTGAGACACCGTGTACTTGCAGTCTCTTTGTCGGCACCAGAGCATCAGTGGAAGCCACCAGACTAATTGACATTTTCAAATGGCTCTGAGCACAATGGGACTTAACATCTGACGTCACCAGTCCCCTAGAACTTAGAACTACTTAAACCTAACTAACCTAAGGACATCACACACATACATGTCCGAGGCAGGATTCGAACCTGTGACCGATTGACATTTTCAGAATTTCTTTGTTTTGCTATGATGTGACAAGACACAACTTGGCTCCTTACATGCCCTGCTAGTTCAGTGCAAATGGACATAGTTGTGTGGTGTTTGTGCTAACACAGAGGAATCAGTCACAGACGTACACGCTCTGGTGACATCACGTTCAACCAGGATCGCTGTAATGCTTCGCGTCTTCAGTCTTCATCATTTCAACTATCCGATGGTAACTATGTTTCTGCGTTGTGGTTCCGTTTTCAAGTGTTAGATGTAGTTTTTTAGCCACATGACATTTAATTTATTTATAGTTGTATATGTTTTTCTTTTCATCTGTAGCTCTATGATTCCGAAGGATGGTATCAATTATCCTGAATGAACAATGGGTAGGAGGTGAGGAGGTGAATAAACGGTAGGCAGGTGGCGGAAGTGGGGCCGCGAAGGCGTGCTTGAATAACTCATTCGATAGAGCATTTGCCCGCGAAAGGCAACGGTCCCAGGTTCGATTCCCGCACAAGCAGACAGTTTTAATCTGATAGGAAGTTTCAAATCAGAACACACACTGTTGTAAAGTGAAAATTCATTCTGGAAACAATACCCCAAGCTGTGGCTAAGCCATGTCTTCGCAGTATCCATTCTTCCGGATTGCTAGTATCGTAAAGTATGCAGGAGAACTCGTGTAATGTAGCAGAATGCAAGCGGGAAGTCGATTTGTACAGATATACACTGATCGGCCAGAACATTATGACCACCTACCTAATATCCCGTATGTCTAACTTTTTAACGGGCAATAGGGGCGACGCGTCGTGGCACGGAAGCAACGAGGCGTTGGTAGCTCGTCGAAGGCAGCTGGCACCACATCTGCAGACACGCAAGTTACCTGACTCCCATACATTCCAGGAAGAGGGGGAGGCGGGGGTGCGGTGCCCTCCGATGTCACGTTCAATGACATCCCAGACGTATTCGATCGGGAGCAGATCTGGTGAGCTGGGGGCCAACAAATGGCTCTAAGCACTTTGGGATTTCACATCTGAGGTCATCAGAATTACTTGAACCTTTTTTTTAACTACTTAAACCTAACTAACCTAAAGACATCACACACATTCATGCCCGTGGCAGGATTCGAACCTGCGACTGTAGCAGCCGCGTGGTTCCGGGCCGAAGAGCCTAGAACCACTCGGCCACCGCGGCCGGCTGGGGGGGGGGGGGGGAGGAGGAGAGGGGGGAGGGCCTACACATCAACTAGAAATCGCCACTGTGTTCCTCGAAACACTCCATCACACTCCTCGCCTTGTGACATGGTACATTATCTTGTTGAAAACCTGCCACCGTGAAGCATAATCGTCACAATGGTATTTACTAGGTGTGAACCAGTGTACGATATGGTGGTGACAGGCAGCAACTGCAATGGACCCATGGATGCCTATGTGAATGTTCCCTGAAACATAATAGAGTCACCGCCAGCTTGTCTCTGTCCCACAGTACAGGTATCAGGGAGTTGTTACCCTGGAAGACAATGGATTCGCGTCCTCCCATCGCCGTGATGAAGAAGGCGTCTGGATTCATCAGACCAATCAACGCTCTGCCACTGCTCCAGTGCCGATAGTGACGTGGCTATTTCAGTCGTAGTTGCCGGTGTCGTGGTGTTAATATTGGCACATTCATGTGTCATCGGTTGAGGAGTCGCATTGTTGAGTTCTTGGTGTACTGTGTATTCAGACACACTTGTACTGTGCCCAGTATTAAAGCCTGATGTTAGTTCCGCCACAGCTCGCCACCTGTCCCGTTTAAGAGGTCTGCCCAGTCTACGACGTATAACAACTGCAATGAAGGGTAGCCGCACAACCTCACGACGTATGGACGTGGTTTCACCTTGGTTTCAGGACGTGCTGAAGACACTCACCACAGCACTCGTCGAACAGCCGACAAGTGCAGTTTTCAAAATGTTCTTGGCCAAGGCTTCCGGGCCATCTATCAGAATCACAGATCACATGCCTTCCCTACCTTACACACGGACAGGACGCTCACTGATAGTACATCCAGTGAGCTTGTGTTTGACTAGCAGTCATTACTCACCAGATGACGCTGCTATCTCCTGGACGATTCGATTGGACTGATTTGCGGGAAGAGATCAAGCAGCGAAGTCATCGGTCTCATTGGATTAGGGAAGGATGGGGAACGAATTCGGCCATGCCCTGTCAAAGGAACCATCCCGTCATGTGACTGAAGTGATTTAGGGAAATTACAGAGGACCTAAATCAGGATGGCCGGACGCGGGATTGAACCGTCCTTGTCCCGAATACGAGTATGACAACCACAGCGCCACTTCGCTCGGTCGCCTGGACGAGTTTGTATCGATAGTAGGTCGGAGGTCTTACTGTTATGGCTGACCAGTGTATTTCAGTGTAAGACACAGGCAACGAAATGCGTGACTGACTGGAGATACCGTAACTTGGAGGTGCAATTCCAAAGGAAGGTGGACAGTGAGAATTCCGTGGGTCAAGGCGATTCTATTGCAGTAACTGAAGGGTGAGGGATCGTGGGACCAGAAGAGAACGGCCGACCATGCAAAGTGTCTCTCTAGAGCTATTAGCAGATATGGCTCATCTAATAAGGTACTGGCGTTTGTGATTGCTAGGAAGTTCTGGCATATGTGCTAGTGTAATTTCTAAGACTTTCCCGGCGATTTGTTGACATCTCGTAAAATCGGGTGTACTGCCGGTGGTCCGCGTCTTCCCAACACGATATTTCGACGTCGTAACTCGGCGTCTTCATCAGGTGTTCCCTGAGACTGGTTGGCGAGCTGACCTCGTCCCATATTTATGCCTGGGCGGTGTGTGGTGCTCCCTATGCCGTCCGCGCCCGCTGTGGCCATTTCTGTCGGTGGTATCAGTCTCTAGGCGCTTCCTCTTCGGTCCGCGCCCGTTGAGTCCCTCTTCTGAGGTATCGGACGTCCCAAGGCGTTCCCTATTGGGTACGCGCCGATAGGCGCGATCCTAGCACTATCTGCTGAAGCTCCTTATGCTGTCCGCGACCGCGGCGAGTTTCTCTCGTGGCCGAGCCATTGTCCTGGCCTTCTGAACCCGGTGTGCGCCTGTGAGGTGCGCTTCCTGTGGCATCCGACTGTTGTTGGAGCTGCATATTATGCTGGCCATCCTCCAAGGAGCTTGCTGCCGCCAGGTGTCGAGCATGCCTTTCTGTTCCGTTACTTATACCCTTGGACGTCTGTAGCTCATTCCTGGAGGATGGAACTTCCTTCCGTTGTTTCTGTAGTAGTTCCAAAGCAGGATTCCACGCAGTACTAAGCTGATATCCTGCTTCTCGGTTGATCAAGTTCTCCGTCATCTTGATTTCAATCGATTCATTAATGACACTAGCCCAGAATCGGGGGGTCTGAGCCAGGATCCTAGTTTTGTCATACTCCATGGTGTGCTCAAGGTCAAGGCAATGTTCTGCTATTGCAGATTTAGTTACCTGTCGTAACCTGGTGTGTCTCTGGTGTTCTTTACATCTTATTTCAACTGTTCTTGTAGTTTGACCGATGTAAGCCATCCCGCATTCACACGGTATATGGTAGACACCAGGTTTCCTTAACCCCAAATCATCCTTGACAGTTCCAAGGAGCGTCCTGATCTTGTTAGGTGGGCAGAACACACTCTTGATATTGTGTTTCTTCAGGATTCTGCTGATCTTGGCAGATATAGGCCCCGCATATGGTAGAAAGGCTACTTTCCTGGTCTCTTCTTCCTGCTCCTCTTCTGTTGCCTCAGGTCGTCTGGTGGGACGGAGCGCTTTACGCATGTCCCTGGTGGAGTATCCATTGTCTGTGAACACTCTTTGTAGATGTTCTAATTCCGCTGTCAGGCTGTCTGTGTCAGAGAGTGTTTTGGCTCGGTGCACGAGTGTTTGCAGCACTCCATGCTTCTGTGCTGGGTGATGGCAGCTGTCAGCCTGTAGATATAAGTCAGTGTGTGTTGGTTTCCTGTACACACTGTGGCCTAAGGTGCCGTCTGCCTTCCTCTTTACCAGGACATCGAGGAACGGGAGCTGACCATCACTCTCTAGTTCCATGGTGAACTTGATGTTGGGGTGTCTTGTGTTCAGATGGTCCAGGAACTCATCGAGTCTTCTCTTGCCATGTGGCCAGATGACGAATGCATCATCAACATATCTGAAGAAACACGTCGGCTGGTAGGCAGCAGTTGTAAGTGCCTCATCCTCGAATTTCTCCATAAACAGATTCGCCACTACCGGAGATAAGGGGCTGCCCATGGCCACTCCCTCAGTCTGCTCATAGAATTGGCCTCCACAAAGGAAGTACGTCGATGTCAAAATATGCTTGAAGAGATCCAGCAAGGCTCCATCAAATTTCTCACTTCAGCAGAGCCATGATAGTGCTAGGATCGCGCCTATCGGGCGCGGACCCAATAGGGAACGCCTTGGGACGTCCGATACCTCAGAAGAGAGCCGCAACGGGCGCGGACCGAAGAGGAAGCGCCTAGAGGCTGATACCACCGACAGAAATGGCCACAGCGGGCGCGGACGGCATAGGGAGCACCACACACCGCCCAGGCATAAATATGGGACGAGGTCAGCTCGCCAACCAGTCTCAGGGAACACCTGATGAAGACGCCGAGTTACGACGTCGAAATATCGTGTTGGGAAGACGCGGACCACCAGAGATTTTACGAGATGTCATATGTGCTAGTAGTGGTGCACGTAAAGAATCGTGAATTCATGACTGCTAGGGCCTGAGACATCCTCTTTATTTCGTTGTGATCTGGAACATCCACTTTCTTCTTTGAATTTTCCGCAAGGCCCCATCCTACTGACGTTTCCAAAAACGGTTTTGTGTATTTTGGGCAATTTATATTTTTGCTTTCTTCATTAACAAGGAGACCTCCCGTCCTGACTCTCTCTGATTTTCTTTATGCTTATAGAATCTGAATTTCAGTGGCTACACATCAATCGACTGAAGCAGTGTGGTCCAATTCCCAAAAGAATATGGAACAAGTCGCCTTGGAAAAAGCACTACAAAACACTTGGAATTCGTTAACGTAGTGGCTGATAGCTGAGTGCATAAAGTAAAAGACTACGTAAAGTTCCTGGTCAGAATCTCTCACTTTCATTCAAATTCCATATGTATTAAAATTAAAATGCTGGTTGGCAAATACTGAATCATAATTTCTTAATGAAAATAACATCTCTATTTTTAATTACCAATTCAATGAAAATCGGGTAGACATGAGAAATGCCTTACTGTGAAAAAAAAAACACATACCATAATACTGTTCAGTCTCTATAAATAAGAAAGTATGTTACTTTCTGTCTAATGTTTCGCATTTTAATGCAAAATTTTAATTCATTTTCAATACTTGCATTTTCATACGATTAGTCATTTAAAATAGTAAGATATTGTTTTATACAAAAAACTATTACTTAACATTTGTTGATTAACATTTACATTTGTCAATATATACTTAATGTAAATAAACATAAAAAAGTTACTAGCAACTGAATTCCAACCAATGATTACCAAACGTTTACTCTACATTCGCAACTATCGCCAGTGATGTAAATAAGTTCAAAATATTTTGCAGTTGACAGATAAAGGAAAACTCCTTATTTTCAAAATGTTTTTTGTGTTTATTTTCTAGAATGAAATCGTACTACTTTAGCAAATTAACGTCCTCTTGTATTCAAATGCTGTTGGTATTTTTACAGCATTGAGGCGCTTGCCTCTGTCGTCCACAAGTGCACAACAACCATCGGAAGTAAATTATTTACTAAATTTGGCATAGTATTTCACGCCTTGTACCTACAAATTCAACTTATGTATTAGGTTCCTGTAAGAAATTTAAATTCAGCAAAAGTATTTCATTGTTACAAAAAAATCTTATGTCGCTCGACAACTTAAATTTACTGATCGTGAATAACGTGAATGGATTGTGAGGCGCACAAAATGCTGTGGCAATTGGAAATGCGTAAAAGCCTGTGGTATTTTGGCGGAGCTGAGAGGAATTTGGGCTCTGGAATTCTGCAGCTTAACGATGATTTTATTGGTTCTTCTAATTCATAAGGTTTGTACGTTGTCAGGTTTTTCTTGTTTCATAAGAAATGTTGAAATAAATTTCAATGCTCCAATTTTTTCGAAAGCTTGTGAAGCTGACAGTATGGCTGAATATCGAAGGTAGATGTTATATACCTGTGAATTCAGCGGTTCGCGCGCTTGTGTGTGTGTGTGTGTGTGTGTGTGTGTGTGTGTGTGTGTGTGTGTGTGTGTGTGTGTGTGTGTGTGATGCGACACACGAGAAACAACTCGAACGGCTTTTCATTGCGACATAAGCCTATAACAAAAGGAAGTTAGATCAAGTTACATAAACGGCAACCAGTCCGTCTCCGAAGAGCTGAAAATTCACTCTTGTAGATGTGTTATAGTCACAGTCGACTCATACCAACACATGTATTTATTTATGAATGGCCAAAAATGTAATGGAAGCAACCGCGAGAGAAACATTCGCTGTACCTTGGTTGCACCCGACATCATTCACACGGAACATGGACGCTTTTGCGGTTGCGGCTCTACGTTACCAGGCTGGGATCGTTCCTCCAGTGGTTCACTGAACGCTCTGAAGGCCTCCTTCAACTTCAGCAACAATAAACGCGTGGTCTTGCAGAGAGTAGAAGGGTCTAAATTAACTTATTTATTTCAGTCCAGAGGAGGTTTGTGATATAGCGTTAAACTCGCCGACGGGAACTATGACATCATCACGGAACTCGCTGTCTCCGTACACTCGGAGACATGACTCGCTATTATTCGTCGCTATCTATTATACTGAGAAGTGGTGTGTTGTGTCTGTTATCGGATACAAGTGGTATACAGGACACAGGACACACACACACACACACACACACACACACACACACACACAAACACTGATGAGCCAAATGATTATGACCACTGCCTACCGCGAAGTTGAATGCCACCTAATGGGGTTGCGGGCAGGTGATGCGGTAACAAAAGTATGTACGACGAGAACACACGGGGGATGATCACCCTAGCAAAAATATGGACTGAAAATGGGGAAATCCACTGAGATAACCGACTTTGATAAAGTGCAATCGTTATTACGGAAACGCTGTGAACGAGTCTCGAAAACGCCGAAGCTGGTCAAATGTTCACGTGCTACTGTCGTGATCATCTATGGAAAGAGGTAGACGGAAAGTTAAACTACGACTAGGCTTCAAGACTCAACTATAGGTCAATGGAAACACGCTAGCTCTTCGGGTGAACAAATTTTTGCTGCACTAGGTTGATGGTTTTCTGCACGAACACCGTCATCGGCGTGAACGGCGACTTCAAACATGCGGCGCGCCACGGAGGCAGGCTGGCGAAAACAGTATTATGCTATGGGGGACGATCTCCTACGCTAGCAAGCGACCTGTCGTAGTAATCGAAGACATGCTGATAGCTGAGAACCACCGGCATCCCTTCATGCTTGACGTCTCCCACGAGGGCGATGTCATTTTTCAGCAAGATATTTGTCCGTGTCTCGGGGCCAGAACCGTGCTCCTGTGGTTTGAGGAGCATTATAGTCAACTCATGCTGGTATATCGGTGACCAAATTCATCTTATGTAAATCCTATGGGACCCATCTGGGTCGCTATCGGGCCCCATCAACGTGTACGCAAATCAATGGCTCGTTATTTAAGCGAATTACAAGAATTGTGCGTACACATCTAATGCCACATAGTTTTACAAACCTACGAACAAACTGTGGGATACCTGTTACGCAGAATAAGTGATGTATTTGGTTATTTCATTCCAAAGACGGACCAATAAGCTATTAAGCAGGTGATCATAATTTTTTGGCACATCATACTGTTTCTCACTGAGTCCGTCCTTTGTAAGACCATACAGATGGAAGTCTGATGGGAGGTGATTTCAGCTTTAGCGTCGGTGAGGAAGAACAGTCCACTGAATTTCTGTGAGCTCTTCTCGGATGTCGGACGCACAGGTATGTTTGTGGCCTTGGGCTGTGATGGAGAAGGAGAAGGTAGTTCGCGCTTTTGTGGCGACGAACAGGCTGAACTCGTTTCATCAACTGCAGGAGTCAATTGATGAGAGACGCCTCGCCCAACGACTCAACGTGATTTTGTTCACTGCCAGGTCCCCGTAGACATTCTGCAAGCGCCTATGAATGTTTGCGATGCTCTGGTTTTCTGCCAAAGAAACTCAATGACAGCTCTGTGCTTGGATCGCATCTCCGTTACAGACGCCGTACTGAAGGCTGCGTATAGCTTCACCATCTATCAGAATTTCATGAAACTATTGGGGTTGAAGCGGGAATATTCCACAACTAATTCCGAATTATCACCACCGTAGTCCGCTTACTCAGCTGGGTGGTAACGTGCTCGTCTCCCACGCAAGTAGACCCGGGTTCGATTACCGGCTGGGTTGGAGATTTTCTCCGCTCGTGGTCTGAGTGTTGTGTTGTCCTCATCATCACGTCATCCCCATGTCCTGCGCGCTACTCACTCAATGTGGCGTCTCCACCGTAAGTGAAAAAAAAAAAAACCAAAAAAACATTGCACTGGACTTGCGTGGGTCTCTTCTAAAATTGGCACGTAAAATTCCACTTTACAAATAATTTTGTTTCCACTGTGAAAGAAACTGACGCTGCGCATCGCATGAAACAAGTGATGAGCAATATTTTTTTGGCCGACTTCATCTGCACATTAAAAAAATCGAAATTGCACAAATTTCATACCTGTGGATTCGCCCACGTACGCCTACTTCATGTATATTTAACACATGTATGTCTGATTTTCTACTGTTTTACACCGCGCAACCCAGAGAGGATGTTAATTAAATTTGCAGACAAAATGAATGGCTCGCTGCATTACTTATTCTCGCGAAATGCTCGATAAACAGAACAGCTAAAATAAGAGACAAATTGCACTTCATACTCTTAAGGTGTTCCAAGTCAGCAGAATACAGGAAATAAACTCAAACAGACCGTTTTCGTACATTTTTTAAGTGTCACCCCATCTCATCTCCATCACCCTCCCTTGGGATATTAGGGGTACCTTACTCACACAGTACATTTACATAAGTAATGAGTCGTGTATATAGCAAACACGGTTGAAATTGATCCAGACCTTTCTATGTTATGCCACTATGTTAACATCTTTTCGTCCCTACCCCATCCCTATGGGGTTAGGATGTTCTTACCCTCACAGTGCTACTTTCCAGATAGTAACTGATACGTGGAACAGGTTTGGTTCAGATTGTTCCAGTGCTATTTTCTCTATCTCTCTCTCTCACTCACTCACTCACTTACTCGACCACATAAACATTCTCTCTCTCTCTCTCTCTCTCTCTCTCTCTCTCTAACACACACACACACACACACACACACACACACACACACACACACACACACACACACAACAGATGATTTCCGTGAATGAATCGATCAAATGATGTATGAAACATGTAGCTAAAAACTAGCTCTTACGGTATGCATTTGAGAGCCAATATTCACTGTACATTAATTTTTAGTTTGGGCCATACTACCACCTCACAAAGTATGGAATAGTTTTTACTCTGTACGTACACATACACAAACATACACACACATTTTTCATAGATCACGTGAACGATTCCTTTATACTAATGGTGTGGAACGAGTCAGTTTACGGGATATGTATACATATTTAGGGTTAAAATTAATGAAAACTTATTTTTTGGATTTACTCTTGCAACTCTACTAAAAAACTAGAATTTGTTTTACAGGCTACCAGATTTTTAAGTATAAATTGGTCCGTGGAATATATGGAGTTGTCCAGGGAAAATGATTTTACGTTAGATTTAAAACTTGCTTTGCTGCTTGTAAGACAGATTACGTTTTCCGGGAAATAATCAAAACTTTTTGTTGCTACATGCTGAACGCCTTTCTGAGATACTGACAGTTTAATAATGCGCAATTATGGTCGTCTTTACCTCTAGTATTCTAGGTGTGGACAACAATATTTTTTTCTGAGGAACTGAGTTTACAAATGATGCAAGTAACTTTTCCCAATACAATGATCTAAATGCACATTTCGTAACCTAAAGTGTGGATAATATCTAAGTAACACAAGTGTAAGCCATTCACTGCACATTGGCACAATCTGAAGTGATATATTTTAATCTGTAAGCTAACGCCTGCCGTTTAGAATAAAACTCGTAAAAGCGAAGTGGAAGAGATAAACAGAACTGCTACTATCTTTAATGAAGCTTGGCGAATGTATTTTTCTGAAAGTCCAGCAATAGCCTAACGTGTATGCTTCTAAGAGTACCTACTGTGATATTTAATACATGTTTAAATAGTCCATATCTTGGAATACCACTTCTACATCTTGACTAAAATCTGCATACTGACACTATAAATAGTAAGGTCCTTTAATCTGGCCTTACGTACATAGAATGTAATAGGGATTTTGATCTCTCTCCGAAAAGGCAAAGAAACACTCCAAAAATGTATTTGTTCCCCTAAGACAGGATGGAATTAGTGTAGCAGGTCAGAGAAAGGTTTTTGTAGTGAAAATGAAAATAGAAAACCGTCTTTCAATCAAAGCCATGGACGCGAAAGAAAAAATTCTAAGGACACAGAAGGAAACAAAATACAACGGATTACTAACAGGTGGATCTGAATCAGCAAAGAAAATCCTCTGAAATTGAAGTTCATGTTTTCACTAATCCGTGGTTTTCAGTTCATAGAAGCGGATTTCAGGAGTCCCAACACTGGATCCCCAATAATACCTCTTCTGCAGCCTTTGCATCAAGATGAGCTTGCAATGAAAGTTGCGAAATGGAAAAATTTTCAACTACACCCTCCACTTTACCACGAGTTCCATAACAACATATGTCCTGACCCTATCTCCGTACAGCAGTTACCATCGGAGTAGGAAGAGGGAGTGGAGAAAGAAGGGGACGTAGTCAAAGATGGGGGCGATGAAGACTGAAAAATGAACAACACAACGATACAGCATCATGATTGTTTCTCAGGAAAAATATTCTTCATGAGATACCACTACAGACACTGACTGTGAGAGGATGGTTGAAAGTGTCTGTGCGTGACATCTAGTTTGTGTTGGAACCGTGCCAATACATCTTCGTTTCTGTATTTTAATTTTATTTGCTTTTTGCATACTGTTTTTCAGGTTTTCATATTAATTTCGCTTTTATTACTCATATATCATTGTTTTATAATGAACATGTATTGTGGTATATGTATCATGTGTATTGTACCAAGGAAATCTTCAAAATACAGCACAGTAAATAAAATGTTCTGGCACTAGTACCTGTTTTACTTTAAAAGTTCTAATATGCAATGAGTATAGCTATTTTTAATATATTTTAAATATTATGCAGAATAACTGATCATTAGAAAAAAAACTGATTTTCGTTAGTAACTCAAATTATTAGCCATTTATCATTCGTATTAATTTACTCAATTTGTACCGCTTGTTCTCTCAGACCCTCATTTATGACGAATTTCATTAGCGACTGTATGTATTGTGATGGTGCAGTTTAACGCCTAACTCGTTGAAGAGATACATACATAACGACTACAGTTGGGCAGCAGATATTATTCTTAGGCTACTGCTAGCTTTGGTGCAATCGATTCTTCTAACAGATGAGTTACCCCAGAAAATTATTGTATGAGGCATTATTAAGTGGAAGCATGCAAAATATTTCAAGAGGTTGATTCCAAGACTAGCAATTATACGAAGAGCAAAAGTAGCTGACCTTAATTGTTTGAGATGCTCAGTAAAATGCTTCTTCTAGTTCAAGTTTTCATCAATACGTACACACAAAAATCTGGCACATTCTACTCTATTTACTGACTTCTGTTCTAGCACTACATTAGTTGTTCGTATGACTCCATTTGTTATACAGAACTGAATGTAATGTGTTTTCTCAACATTAAGGGAACCACTTCACAATTCATACAACAACAAAAAATCGCTAGCAATATCTTCTGTTGCTTCCACTCAAATGTGATGTATTGGAACACTTGTATCAGCTCGAAAAAGTACTAGTTCTGCTTTTTGAATGTTAAGTGGAACGTCATTCACTTACATAAGCAATTTGACTCTCTTTGTGATTCCTCCCCAGCACTCAAATGTAATACCCAAAAGCACATGTCACATTTTCACTCTTCAGCCAATAGGGAATTCCTCATCTGCGACGTGACTGGATGGACAAGAAATATTCAAAATGGTATTGCTCCATTCCAGCATTCATTTAGAAGATTGTCGTGAAGCAATTTTATAACTACTTAAACAAACTAGCGAAAATTTACATTGAACATCTGAAGAGATTAATAACATCCTCTGTGGATGGTTGTTATAACTGAAACCGGCAGAAAATAAATATACAATTGTACAGCTGATGACGCAAATTTACTTTTTTTTCAAAACAGTTAGCCACAGAGAGTCATCTAAGAAAAGCTTTATTAACATATTGGGAGTTTCATGGACTAGATACATTTAATTCTACTTTGATGACTAAATACATTTAGTTCTACTGTGACTGTGTGACTCTTTTCTTTGAATCTGTAATATACGCGATTAAAAACTCCATTTCGCCCCATGACAATCTCACCAGTACTTACTCTTTAGCCGTTATTGTTCTTTACAGTACTGACGTGTTATTATTAATATTTCACGTAATGAATTGACATGCAGCTACATGAACCAAAGATAGCAGAGAGTAACGAGCCACTGCATCCCACACAATCATAACACTGAGCGCGTACATGTAGAAGCGTTGTTCTGGCGTTGCGATACGTAACTGCGAACTGTGTACAGCTAACCCTTGTAGCCGCGTACTGATTACTGACCTGTGCAGTGTTGCGTGTAATGGAGAACTGGCGCCAGAACGCAGTAGGGCAGTTATGAGTAGTGTTCAGTACTGCAAAGTAAAAACTTAAGCGTAATAACCATTGCTATATGTTTTAGCCAAATTGTTATCGAAACTACAATTGTAACAGTGACACCTGTTGATACTTTAAAATAAAGCTGGAGACAGTTAATCCATTTAAGATTTATATTAGTTTCAAGAAACACTATTTTCAAGATGTTATTTGTATTTTATCTCTTAGTTGAGCTAATTGGTTGAATTATGTTTGATTTTTCTTGGAAGCTTCCTTTATCCTTCCACATTTTGATGTTTCGTTAAAATAAGAGAGTACAGCAGTCCCCCTCTTTACACAATAATTCGAAATATGTTCTCTGAGTACGAAGATCGCTTTGTACCTCTGCCCTGACGAGTACTTTCTGCCACTTGCGGCGGTGCTGCCATCGTGCGGCAGCACAAAGAACTCTGCGAGCGTAGCCTTGCTGTCGCCGACAGAATGCACTTCGTTCGCTCGATGGAAGACAGGCTGAACGAAAGTAAGAATAGGGAGGTTAACTAGGGCAGACTGACCTATGCCAGCAACGAAAGTTATCTACAATTCAAAGCAAAAAAACGCGAAGAATGACTGATTCGCTAACGCTAAAGTATAACTTAATTAAAGCTCAGAAAAAAAATGTAAGCAATGGTAGGCCATAGCTTCGTGTCAGGCAGCCGAAATTAAATCTTTAGTTGGAATGTCATTTATAAAGGAGTGTGCATAATAATTACCTGATAGTTCCTTGTGCCGTGTATGGTGCAACGAATATAAGGAATAAAAATTATTTGGCAAGCTTAATAACCTACATCGCTGCTACATGTGCCAGAAGTGATAAGTGACAAAACATTGACAGCAGTAAACGAGAGAATTGTAAAACAGGAAATAGCGTGGATCACAGGAACACAACCACTCCTATAAATTTTTATTTTGGGCGAAGAAGTTTTTAGGATCTGATGAACTGTTGATAGGTCAGCCAGCTACAAATTGAAGAGCTTTCTTTCGATCATTAATCTTCTGTCTGTCAGCTCACCTGAATTCCTCTCTTGTGCCAACCTGTTCATTTCAGAGTAGCACTTGGATCCTACGTCCTTAGACTATTTGTTGGATGTGTCGCAATCTCTGACTTCCTCTACAGTTTTCACCCCCTACAGCTGCCTCCAGTACCAAGGAAATTTTTATCTGATGTCTTAACACTTGTTTTACCGCCTTCTCCCTTCTCCTTGCAGTGTTCTCCATATACTCCTTTCTTCGCCGTTTCTGCAGACAACCTCGTTGTTTCTTATCTTATCATTACACCTACGAGGGGCGTTTGAAAAGTTCATGCCAAGTCCGAGAGATGGCGCCACCGGCGCTTATCGAGGTCATGTTTAGTTAATAGTATCTTTGGAAATAACGCACACCAATTTTCGCCATATTGGTCTATTTCTTTGTGTTAGTGATGCGTGTGAGTCAAGGAAGTCTAGTGATTTCCAAAAAATAGACGAAGAAGAATTTCGTGTAGTGATTAAACATTACTTTGTGAAAGGAAAAACGCCTCAGGAGACTAAAGAGAAGCTTGATAAACATTAGTGAATCCGTAGCTTCGATTAGAACAGTTTATAAGTGGTTTCAAAATTTTCGGAGTAGTCAGATGCGCACAAGTGATGCTGAACGTTCCTGACGCCCTGTGGAGGTTGCGACTACAGAAATCATTGATAAAATCCGTGATATGGTGATGGATGACAGAAGAGATAAGGTGTGTAAGATTGCTAGTGTTGTGGGCATCTCGAATGAACGGGTACTTAATACTTTGCATAAACATTTGGACATGAGAAAGTTATCCGCAAGCTCACGCTTGACCAGAAACGGACTCGTGTGAAGTGTTGCAAGGATGGTTTGCAGCTGTTCAGGAAGAATTCGCAGGACTTTAAGCGTCGTTTCGTCACTGTGGATGAAACGAGGATACATTACTTTACTCCTGAGACCAAGCAACAATCTGAACAATGGGTTACGAGGGGAGAATCTGCACCAAAAAAAGGCGAAGACCAAACCTTCGGCCGGAAAGGTCACGGCAACTGTCTTTTGGGATTCGCAAGGGATAATCCTCATCGACTATCTGAAAAAGGGTAAAACTATTACAGGTGCATTTCATTCATCGTTATTAGACCGTTTGAAAACCGAGCTGCGAGATAAACGCCGGCGATTGGACCGCAAAAAGTCCTTTTCCATCACGACAATGCACCAGCACACACCTCAGCAGCTGTTGTCGCAAAATTAATGGAAATAGGATTCCAATTCATTTCACATCCGCCCTGTTCTCCATAGTTGGCTCCTTCGGATTACTATTTGTTACCCAATTTGAAGAAATAGCTGGTGGGGCAAAGATTTTATTCAAACGAGAAGGTGATTGCAGCAAGTAATAGCTACTTTGGAGACTTGGACAATTCCTATTATTCGGAAGGGATCAACAAATTACAACAGCGTTGGACGAAGTTTGTAAGTCTAAAAGGAGACTATGTCGAAATATAAAAAATGTTTACTCCAAAAAGTAGTTTTTATTTTTGCACGGACTTTTCAAACGCCCCTCGTAATTAACATCTTTCTTCTACAACATTAAATCACAAACCTTCAGTTCTCACACCACATGATTCATTACCGTACAAAGCTGTGTCCAAATGTATGTTCTAAGAAATTTCTGCCTCAGATCTAATTCGATATTACTAAACTTCCTTTGCCTTTCCTCACTCTTTGCCTATATTAGTCTTCGCTTCGCCAGTCATGTGCTATTTTTCTTTCGAGGTTGCTGAATTCCTGAATTTCATCTAATTTGTGAACCTCAGTTTTGATGCTAAGTCTGTTGTGAATCTCCTACGTGCTACTCTTTGTGTTATAGATTGTACGGTACTGACAAAAGACTAAATCCCTGTCTAACGCCCTTTGTAATAGTTCATTCTCGATGTTACCTCTTTGTTATTGTTCATGTGGTATAGGCCTGTTACCTGACCAACAGCCTTGCTGCAATGGTGACACCGGTTCCCATCAGATCACCGAAGTTAGGCGCTGTCAGGCTTGGCTACCACGTGGATGGCTCATCGACTGGGTCTGCCGAGTGCTGTTGACGGGCAGGGTGCACTCAGCCGTTGTGAGGCCAAGTGAGGAACTATTTGATTACGAAGTAGATTCATCGGCCACGAAAACTGACAACGGGAGAGTGGTGTGCTGACCACATGCTCCTCCAATCTGTATCCGGTGATGCCTACAAGAGGAGGATGTTACGGCGGCCAGTCGGTACCGTTGGGTCTTCATGGCCTGTTCGGACTTTTTGTATATTACCTTTCTTTCTCTATAGCTTAGACCTATCTTCCCGAGAATCTCGAACATGGTGCAAGAGATTACATTTGCGAAAACTTTTTGTAAGTCAACAAATGTAATGAATGTGTTTTGATTTTCATTAAGTATTACTTCCACTATGATGTTCAACATCAGATCTGCCTCTCTGCTCCTCTTACCTTCTCTTAAGACAAACTGACCATCTAGAAACTAAAGTTTATTTTCTTCTTCTTCTTCTTATCAATTTGCATGCATGAGATGTTGAATCGACTATTTGATAGTTCTCGTACATGCCTGCCCATGGTGTCTTTGAGAATGCGAGGATGGTATTTTTCCGTAAGTCTGATGGTATCTATAGATCATGCAAACAAACGTGAATAGTTGTTTTGTTACCAAGTTCCCTACGCTGCATTTTCAGATGAAAGCCAATTTTCCACGGTGAAAGACAGATTGCGGCTCGTCAGGCCCGAGCCCAACGAAAGGTTGGAACCTGACTGCCTTGTCAGTAATGGTGTGGGGAGCAATGACATACCAAGGTTTTTAGGAGGGTTTACATTGTTCAGGGAACAATGAACCGTGATCAGTACGAAGTTATGATTCGGCACCCTTTGATGGTCACTGCATGTGATGCTTTTTCAGATGCACATTGGATTTTCCAACAGGATCTGGTTCTATGCCATGCATCAAAAAAGTTGAGTTTCGGTTATTTTATCTTTGTAATACAACTTCAAAGGTTTCTGCTGTTACATATTGCCAAGATATTTAGTTTCAGATTCGTTCTGTCGTGACTGAAGTGGTTAACAGAGAACTTTCAATGGTCTGGAAATTCGCCAGACCTTAATCAAACTGAGAATTTGTGGTGATTGTTTGGGAAAGGGGATCAGAACAAGAAGCCTGTTGGATGTGACTATGAAAGTGTGGCACCATGAGACTGACATCAGTACCATTAGAGAATTGATTGACTCCATGCCTCACTGAGTGAAGGCTGCTGCAAGGGCCAAGAGGGGTCCAACAAAATACTAAGGTATCGTTGGATGTAGCCAGAAAGCTTAGATCCAGGAACGTAAAACACTTTTTTCCCAATGCTAAAGACAGCACTCCAGCTTTGGAAAATATTGGCAGCTATAAAATTACTTTTAATTGTGGCAACAGGTCAGTCTGGCAGGGCAGTATGTACCCACCTTAAGTAACATCAGAGAAGTTGGAAACTTAGAAAAGAAAACACTTACTTCTGCAAATCACCTGCTTAAAGAAGACTACAAAAACATTCAGAAAGGAAAGAAGATGAATTATATTGAAATAATGGAAATTACTAAACACATGTCCATCAATCGTAGTACCGAATGACCAGATACAGTTCAATGACTCGCCACTTCTAACTACAGATACTACTCATAATCCTGTCCAATTACCACTCTTACTCACATGCCTCATTGTCATTTATTTCAGTTTCTATAAGTTCTTTCACTATGTTTAAAAAAATTATTTGTGCAATAACAGCTGCCTTCCTGAGTTGCTTCATATCATTATTACATCTTATTAGTTTGTAATTAAGGACCTATTAAAGACAAGAATATTTTGTTCAGCGACATCTTTGAAACACATCACCAAAGTTTATTATTGAATTATTTTCTTCTGTGTACAACTGTTTTAGTTTGTCTACACTTCAGTAGTTAATTTTCACATATTTTATCTTAGTTAAGTAATCTTACAGTGCATTCACACTGAAATAATCTCTCCTGCTTTATTCCTAAGTCTAACATTAACGTTTTTCGTCTCTGGAAATTGAGATACTCTGTAGATGCACTGGTTTAAAATCTTTGATCTAACAAAATTTCACTGCATCACTTACTTATCTTTGTACCTTATGATAGCGTGAAAGCCGAAAAATGGATCACATATTGTTGTTGTTGTGGTCTTTAGTCCTGAGACTGCTTTGATGCAGGTCTCCATGCTACTCTATCTTGTGCAAGCTTCCTCATCTCCCATGACCTACTGCAGCTACATCCTTCTGAATATGCTTAGTTTATTCATCTCTTGATCTCCCTCTACGATTTTTACCCTCCACGCTGCCCTCCAATACTAAATTGGTGATCCATTGATGCCTTAGAACATATCCAGCCAACCGATCCCTTCTTCTAAAGTTGTGCCACAAACTCCTCTTCTCCAGAATTCTATTAAATACCTCCTCATTAGTTATGTGATCTACCCATCTAAACTTTAGCATCCTTCTGTAGCACCACATTTCGAAAGTTTCTATTCCCTTCTTGTCAAAACTATCGTCCATGTTTCACTTCCATGCATCGCTACACTCCATACAAATACTTTCAGAACCGACTTCATGATATTAATTTAAATCTGTACTCGATGTTAACAAATTTTTCTTCTTCAGAAACGCTTTCCTTCCCATTGCCAGTCTACATTTTATATCCTCTCTACTTCTACCATCAACAGTTATTTTGCTCCCCAAATGGCAAAATTTCTTTACTGCTTTAAGTGTCTTATTTCCTAATCTAATTCCTCACCATCACCCGACTTAATTCGAATACATTCTATTATCCTCCTTTTGCTTTTGTTGATGTACATCTTATACCCTCCTTTCAAGACACTGTCCCTTCCGTTCAATTGATCTTCCAAGTCCTTTGCTGTCTCTGACAGAATTACAATGTCATCGGCGGATCTCAAAGTTTTTATTTCTTAGTCATGGATTTTAATACCTACTCCAGATTTTTATTTTGTTCCTTTACTGCTTGTTCAATATGCAGATTGAAAAACATTGGGGAGAGGCTATAACCCTGTCTCATTCCCTTCCAGACCACTGCTTCCCTTTCATGCCCCTCGGCTCTTATAAGTGCCTTCTGATTTTTGTACAAACTGAAAATAGCCTTTCGCTCCCTGTATTTTACCCCTGCCAGCTTAAGAATTTGAAAAAGAGTATTCCAATCAACATTGTCAAAAGCTTACTCTAAGTCTACAAATGCTAGAAACGTAGATTTCCTTTCCTTAATCTTTCTTCTAAGATAAGCCGTAAGTTCAGTATTGTCTCACGTATTCCAGTATTTCTACGGAATCAAAACTGCTCTTCCCCAAGGTCAGGTTCTAACAGTTTTTTCCATTCATCTGTAAAGAATTAGCGTTAGTATTTTGCAGCTGTGACTTATTAAACTGATAGTTTGGTTCACATAACAAATAATAAATATTGTTCTGTGTGTTTCATTGATAATTTGTAAGATACTCTACGAAGAACTGCTGGAACAGTCAAACAGTGCAAGATCATTTAGTGTACGAATACTGAATATACACCTGTGACACACAATATTTTACACTAAATCGAAATATCATCAAAATATTTAACGTTCTCATCACTGACATGGGATGTTACTGCACCGATATGTACACTCTGTTGATGTATTTCTTTGAATTACAATATTAGAAACGATTTTGTCATTCATTAAAACGTTACTGCTCATTTATAGAGTATCCTTCTTTGAGAAATATTTGAAATTTCAGAGACGAATCGGTTTTTAGATATTCTGTACCAAATTCTCAAAATTCTATAGGTAATACTTTACAACAGAAGTCTCCACAATGTTATCTCGTATTTTTTCTGCCTTAGTTGCTCACAGGTCTTCCAAAGCCCTATTAATCTCTAATATTGGATCGTCTTACATAATGAACGAAGTTCAAGCATAACACCCATATGAACTGACCTGTCAACAGGAGTTTTGTATTAGAAGAGGTTAATTATCGTCGTCTTTTGACATCAAGAACTTTGTAATGCCCAATTCACAGTTAACTATAGTTGTTCACGGAGGTGTTAAGCGTTATTAGAAGCGAGCTATTATTTTTCTTCAATGAGACTAGATCTGATTTATGTAGGAAAGAGGACGGAGGCCTGCGCAACTTACCTCAGGCTGTAGGATCCAGTCCTTGAGAGGTGCCGTCTCGCACACGTAGCAATCCCAGGGGTTGTCATGCAGGACTACGGCATGCGAGGCAGACCGCTTGAGGCGTCTTGCATCTGAGCGAGGCAGCGTCTGCAGCTGGTTCCAGCTCAGGTTGAGCCACTCTGTCCACGGCTCCTCCGCCTTCCTGGTTGGCGCAAACACAAAGGAGCACAAGATGCTGACCAGACAACTGCGCCAACAGCTTCTCAGCCAGACTGCCAGGCACAGACAAACAAAAGCACTGGCTACTGACTAGACAACTGTGTCAACAGCTCCTGGCCACACATACAAAGCAGCACCAGCTACTGACCAGATACACCACTGGCAATTAAGATTGTCACATCACGAAGATGACATGCTACAGATGCGAAATTTAACCAACAAGAAGAAGATGCTGTGATATGCAAATGATTAGCTTTTCAGAGTATTCACACAAGGTTAGCGCTGGTGGCGACACCTACAACGTGCTGACATGAGGAAAGTTTCCAACCGATTTTTCATACACAAACAGCAGTTGACTGGCGTTGCCTGGTGAAACGTTGTTGTGATGCCTCCTGTAAGGAGGAGAAATGCGTACCATCACGTTTCCGACTTTGATAAAGGTCGGATTGTAGCCTGTCGTGATTGCAGTTTATCGTATCACGACAGTGCTGCTCGCGTTGGTCGAGATCCAGTGACTGTTAGAAGAATATGGAATCGGTGGGTTCAGGATCCCAACGGCCTCGTACCACTAGCAGTCGAGATGACAGGGATCTTATCTGCATGGCTGTAACGGATTGCGCAGCCACAACTCGATCCCTGAGTCACCTGCTGGGGAGGTTTACAAGACAACAACCATCTGCACGAACAGTTCGACAACGTTTGCAGCAGCATGGACTATCAGCTGGGAGACCATGGCTGCAGTTACCCTTGACGCTACATCACAGACAGGAGCGCCTGCTATGGTGCACTCAACGACGGACCTGGCTGCACGAATGGCAAAACTTCATTTTTTCGGAAGAATCGAGATTCTGTTTACAGCATCATGATGGTCGCATCAGTGTTTGGCGACATCTCGGTGAACGCACATTGGAAGCGTGTATTCGTCATCGGTATACTGGCGTATTACCTGGCGTGATGGTATGGGGTGCCATTGGTTACATGTCTCGGTGAGCTCTTGTTCCCATTAACAGCACTTTGAACAGTGGACATTACATTTCATATGTATTACGACCCGTGGGTCTACCCTTCATTTGATCCCTGCGAAACCGTACATTTCAGCAGGATAATGCACGACCGCATGTTGCAGGTCCTGTACGGGCCTTTCTTGATACAGAACATGTTCGACTGCCGCCCTGGCCAGCGCATTTTCCAGATCTCTCACCAAATGAAAATGTCTGCTCAATAGTGGCCGAGCAACTGGCTCGTTACAATACGCCAGTCACTACTCTTGACGAATTTTGGTATCGTGTTGAAGCTGCATGGACAGCTGTACCTGTACATTCCATCCAAGCTCTGTTTGACTCAATGGCCAGGCGTATCAAGGCCCTTTTTACCGCCAGAGGTGGTTATTCTGGGTACTGATTTCTCAGGATCTATGCATCCAAACTGCGTCAAAATGTAATCACATGTCAGTTCTAGAATAATTATTTGTCCAATGAATACCTGTTTATCATCTGCATTTCTTCTTGGTGTAGCAATTTTAATGGGCAGTAGTGTAATCATTCCCTCGAAACCTGCGTATGAAAGTCTTACAGCTTTCTGCCTAATCATTGTTGTATGAGCCTGTCTGTCTTTGGTTTCACGTTACTTAATTTTAAAATGAGGTAGTCCTCCTCTGGAAGCCCTGTGCGGGTCACTCACTTGTCGCCGCGCAGCACCTCGACGGGCTGGTCTATGAGGTTGTCGGCCAGGTCGACGAGCAGCAGCGGCGGCGCGCCCGCGTGCAGCGTGAGCCGCAGGGCGGCGGTCAGCTGGTTGTGGTGCAGCAGCAGACGGCGCAGCGCGGGCGGCAGCGGCGGCGGCAGCTGCTCCAGGCCGTTCCGCGACAGGTCCAGCAGCTGCAGGCCGGCGGGCAGCGCCAGCTGCTCCGGCAGCGCCTTCAGCCCGCAACCCGCCAGGCGCAGCTCGCGCAGCGCCGCCAGCGAACCTGCCGACAAACACGCCGTCCCACACCTGCATTACGGATGACGGATAACGCCGGACCAACCGGTCTTCGCCGGCCGCTGTGACCGAGCGGTTCTAGGCGCTTCAGTCTGGAATCGCGCGACCACTATGGAGGCAAGTTCGAGTCCTGCCTCGGGCATGGATATGTGTAACGTCGTTAGGTTAGTTAGGTTTAAGTAGTTCTAAGCTCTAGGGGACTGATGACCTCAGATATTAAGTGCCATAGTGCTCAGAGCCATTCGAACCATTTGAACCGGTCTTAAGTTACACCATTTCTTCTTAAACTGCAGCGTAACCTCCTGTCAAAACAGCTCAAAATTACTGGTGTCTCAACTAACCGATTAACGGTTTTTAATACTAAGATGGTACCTGTTCTTTTGGACATGTCCATTCACCTTGGCACTGGCAAAGGAGTTCTTGCATGACTCCTGAGGTATCTCGTGCCAAATTCTGACATGATACCGGTGACCGTGCAGCTTGTTAGAATGAAATTACAATAAAATGAACACCCTTAGCTGCTTACAGGCGTTGACATACATCAACGAGGACAGATGAAAATGTGTGCCCCGACCGGGACTCGAACCCGTGATCTCCTGCTTACATGGCAGACACTCTATCCATCTGAGTCAACGAGGACACATAGGACAGTTCGACTGCAGGGATTTATCTCTGGCACGCCTCCTGCGAAACCCACATTCTCAACGTATTGTCTCGCACTACATATGTAGTGCCCCTGCCCATTATACTCATTACTCGCAGCGCGTTGCCGGTTCTCGTAAGAGTTCGTGCACTGTTTGTGCATTCGCACAGAAGAAGAATGTAGTGCGGGATAAAATACGTTGAGAATGTGGGTTTCGCCGGAAGCGTGCCAGAGATAAATCCCTGCAGTCGCGCTATGCTCTGTGTCCTTAGTGGCTCACATGGATAGAGCGTCTGCCATGTAAGCAGCAGATCCCTGGTTCCAGTCCCCATCGGAGCACACATTGTCACCTGTCCCCGTTGACGTATGTCAACGCCTGTAAGCAGGTAAGGGTGTTCATTTCATTGTAATAACGGTTTTTTTATTCATATTATCTGATATGCTCTCTAAACCTACAGGGCACAACAGGTAATTAGGATTGTGCAAAGGGCCAAATAACGTGGCGGTCAGTTTCACTTCAAAATTGTAATTTATTGTAGTTTAATGACAGATTTAAACTAGAACGGCACATAGCCGAACCTTTACAACTATGAGTTTTAAATGCGAATTATTTCGCCGCTGAAGGCCTTCAAACAAGAAATCTTAAAAATCAACAAAATAAATTTCAAGTGACTGAAAACTCACAGTTAAAACTGCAAATAAAATAATTAAAATATATATATTGATATCACAGCTAGGTTGAAAGCCTCAAGCCAAATGTGGATAGGTGCAATATCAACAGCTGATGGCCACAATTAAATTTTAAAATATATTACCGTGATCTTTTAAGGCAGAAGGCTGCAATTTTTTTGCTTAAGGGGAATGTTTAAGAATAAGGCATTAAGCGGATGAAGGCCAACAGTTGATTTTCCAAAAATTCAAAAAAAAAAAATAGCTTAAACCTTTAACTTTTAAGTGGCCGAAAGCACACTAAATGAAAAGGCAATGCAACAACAATAACTACATTCAAGGATAAGGTTTTAAGTGGCTAAAGGCTCAAAACTGATTTTCGAAAAATTCAAAACACTGTGAACCCTTAATGCTGCCCTGGAAACAATGTTCACTCAGGTGAGATAGGTGGTGGGCCCAACTACACTTGATCCATCGGTAACCCAAACAACAGACAGTCAAGGACCGACCAACCAAACGACTTGCTAGCCACCATTCGGTACATGAAAGCTCAAAAACCAAACTGTTATGGACGTGATTGTCAGCAATGAAATATGTATTGAGCTGTCAAAACTACACACTGTGTTGGACAGCGACAACAGTGAGGAAAGGACACTGCCTGAAATTACTTTAGTGGCCAGGGCAGGTAACCGGAACAGTAACGGCCACAAAGCAGAATATTCCGCTGGTGCACTTGAATTGTAGTGAACCAATATAGTTAATTCCATCGCACGGCGGCTCGAATTCACCACAACAAACACACTGTGTTGCTCACAGGAAAAGCTCCCCAACAGCAAAGCACTAAAACGAGCGACACAACACGAACGGACATGGCTTGGGTACTTAAGACCACTCAGTTTTTACGTCCTGGGTCGGTGAGCCACGAAGCTCGTAGCGACCGGACAGCTCCACACACGCTCCGACATTGCGCAATGACTGCCAGCAGACCCTGCCAAGTGCGTCGCACAGAGATATCCTCCCTGGTCCGCACCAACCGACCAACTGCCCGCACACCCCTAGCCGGAAACTATATGCACAAGACCAAAGATGGTACACGGTGCAAATATCGATATACATCGCTGGTGCCAAACGTACATGAAGAAGAAACCACGGCATAACCGCAACAACGGTGGGAAACTAAAGACAGATAGACAGCCAAGTTCAAGGAAACGCATAGTTCGGAGTGAGCACGGAACATTATTCCCTTTAACAAAGATAGAAATCTTTTAAAGGTTGAAAAATTACTGCGACCTCGATCTCCAGATATGGAGGCTCAATATATATAGGAAATAAAAGAAAAATTAGTGCTGTGGTGCCCAGAGGCGCTAGTCGCAACGAACATGACAGCTATAGTATGCGAGTTACAGAAAGCAATGTTCACTCGGTCCATAGCAACCACGCCTCCAGATAGGCGGCGTACCGGGATCTATGGGGCACAAGATACACTATGTGATCAAAAGTATCCGGAGACCGTCAAAAACATACGTTTTTCATATCAGGTGCATTGTGCTGCCTCCTACTGCCAGGTACTCCATATTAGCGACCTCAGTAGTCATTAGACGTCGTGAGAGAGCAGAATGGGGCTCTCCGCAGAACTCACGGACTTCGAACATGGTCAGGAGATTGGGTGTCACTTGTGTAATACCTCTGTAGGCGCGATTTCCACATTTCTAAACATCCTTAATTCCACTGTTTCCGATGTAATAGTGAAGTGGAAACGTAAAGGGACACGTACAGCACAAAAGCGTATAGGTCGACCTCGTCTGTTGACTGACAGAGACCGCCGACCATTGAAGAAGCTCGTAATGTGTAATAGGCAGACGTCTATCCAGACCATCACACAGGAATTCCAAACTGCATCAGGATCCATTGCAAGTACTATGACAGTTAGGCGGGAGGTAAGAAAACTTGGATTTCATGGTGGAGCGGCTGCTCATAAGCTACACATTATGCCGATAAATGCCAAACGACGCCTCGGTTGGTGCACGGAGCGTAAACATTGGACGTCTGAACAGTGGAAAAACTTTGTGTGGAGTGACGAATCACGGTACACAATGTGCCGATCCAATGGGTATGCCGAATCCCAGGTGAACGTCATCTGCCAGCTTGTGCAGTGCCAACTGCTTTGGTTGGTAGGAGAGCCAACACCGTGTTACTAGAGGAGGCCGAAAGCCACGCGTTTTAGCTCACGCAGGCTGGCGTGAGGTCTGGAACAGGACAAGGAAATTAAACTTCAGAAAAACGGACGTAGCTGGTGGAATACTTAACTTTAATCCATTAATGATGAACGTCGGTTTTGGACTGTACATATTTCACAATATCAATAATAACTGATAATGGCGCCTTGCTAGGTCATAGCAAATAACGTAGCTGAAGGCTATGCTAACTATCGTCTCGGCAAATGAAAGCGTATTTATTCAGTGGACCATCTCTAGCAAAGTCGGCTGTACAACTGGGGCGAGTGCTAGGAAGTCTCTCTAGACCTGCCGTGTGGCGGCGCTCGGTTTGCAATCACTGATAGTGGCGACACTCGGGTCTGACGTATACTACCGGACCGCGGCCATTTTAAAGGCTACCACCTAGCAAGTGTGCTGTCTGGCGGTGACATCACACCAACAGTAAAATTTGGAGGTGGTGCTGTTATGGTGTGGTCGTGTTTTCCGTGGCACTGTCACAGCAGAGGCCTACATTGAAGTTTTAAGCATCTTCTTGCTTCCCACTGTTGGTGTGCTATTCGGGGATGGCGATTGCATCTTTCAGCACGATCGAGCACCTGTTCATAATGGACGGCCTGTGGCGTAGTGGTTAAGCGACAATAACATCCCTGTAGTGGACAGGCCTGCACAGAGTCCTGGCCTGAATCCTATAGAACACCTTTGGGATATTTTGGAACGCCGACTTCGTGCCAGGTGTCACCGACCGACATCGATACCTCTCCTAAGTTCAGCACTTCGTGAAGAATTGGCTGCCATTCCCCAAGAAACCTTCCAGCACCTGATTGAACGCATGCCTGTGAGAGTGGAAGATATTATCAAGACTAAGGGTGCGCCAACACCATACTGAATTCCAGCGTTACCGATGGAGGGCGCCAAGAACTTGTTAGTCGAAATAAATCTCGGGTGAACAACCTGGTATGAGTGTGCGTAGGACACAATATTTCGGCAATCGACCACGTTGCCATCATCAGGTGCGCTGATGTACTGACCGGCGGTGGGCCGGCGCCAGGTATATATAGGACAACCCCCTCCTTCCTCAGGCATTTCCTACTAGTCGGTGCGGTCCGCGCCCCGCTCGCAGTCCAGGTACAGCGCCCGTTCTCCCGCCGTCTGGTCGCTGCGTCCTAGGTCTTCTCGTTCAGGAGGGTCTGCCGGCACCACTCTCGTTTTCTTCCCTCCTCCCCCGAAGTCGGTACATTCTGGGAAATATCCTTTTTCTTCTCAATCTGGATGGTCGCTGGTTCCTACGCCTTGCTAGGGATGTAACCGCTGTCACTATTTAGTTGTGGCTCCCTTATTCTAATCTCTATGGCTTCTTTGATAACACAGTCCCAGTATTTGGAAGTCTGTGTCAGGACTTTGCTTTGGTCATAATCCATGCTGTTGAGTTCCGACAGGTAATGCTCAGCAATTTCCGACTTATTAAGCTGTTGCAGCCTAGTGTGCCGTTGATGTTCTAGGCATCGGTCCTCAATGGTATTAATGGTCTGACCTAAGTATACACTCCCGCATTGTCAAGCTATCTGATTAACCCCTGATTTACGTAGACCAAGGGTGTTCTTGGCACTACCAAGAAGGCTCTTGGTTTTGCTCGGAGGACCGAAGATGGTTTTCACTTGGTGTTTACGTAAAACGAGCCCAATTTTTCCGGATAAAGCCCCACAAAACGGAATAATAGCCAAAGCCGTCTCCTCCTGAGGTTCATCCTCAGTTTGCACCAGTGCTGCATGTGTGGGATGTAGAGCCTTCCGAATTTGCCTTTCCTTATAACCGTTCCTCCGAAACACAGTCTTCAGATGGTCCAGTTCTTGTTGGAGACTGTCCCTGCCGAAGATGGTGTGAGCTCTGTGTACAAGAGTTTTGAGCACACCATTGTTTTGTGCCGGGTGGTGGCAGCTGTCCGCATGTAGGTACAAATCAGTGTGCGTCTTCTTCCTGTACACGCTGTGGCCCAAAGTGTCGTCAGCTCGTCTTCCAATCAAAACATTTAGGAAAGGGAGCATCCCATCCGTTTCGATCTACATGTGTGAAGAAGTCTCCCAGTTTATCTCTTGCATGTGACCATCTACATATCTAAAGAAACAGATGGGTTTTAGATGTGCTTATTAAAGACCTTCCTCCTCGAAATATTGTGTACTATGCACACTCATACCAGGCTGTTCTACCGAGATTTATTTCGTCATAAAATACGCCTGGAGAACTTAAAGAACCATAACTTGTTAGTCATTTTCAGTCAAATTTCCGGATACTTTTCATCACATAGTTTACCTCGCCAGGCAACAGAAAGAGATCGCTGGCCTCACGCCCACATCTGGTCACCAGTTACTAGGGGCAGAACGTCTCCTCCTGGAGAACACCTATTTAAGGAAACCCAGGGATCAGTGAGGACAGCCCTTGTAGACGAGAGCTGGCAGAATCATGCACTGAATGCTTGCCATCCCCTAATTTAAGGCCAGTTTCTCATTCAAAATGGGTTTTTTGAAAGCTATATGTGTCTAGAATGTTGGGACGAAAAGGTTCTTTAATCCGTGAGTTATGAAAGTTTCTACAGCCCATTGTGCGAAGCAGGTAGGAAACTTGTCGTGCCGGACGCACGTCTGTAAAATGGTTTATACTCCAGTATACATGCAAACGTTTTCGCCGAGAAAGCTGACGAACAATGTGTGCAGCCTCCCTATCGTAGCATATCCAGCCAGACTGCTTGTGCTCGCCAAGAAGAACGAGGGATATGCTCTGCAGGAACATTTCGAGTTAAAGAAAGGGTTGATATAGGCTCCTGTAAGTGACGAAAACACTTTTCTTTTTTGTGAAGTTTTGACCAAAATTGGTCACAACATAATTTTTAGTCCACCATATTGGAGTAGCCATTTTGAATTTGGAAAATCTAACTTCTGATTCGTTTTCAGCGATATAAAAAATATAACATATAGTTTTCATGCAAATTGAACTAATAAAAAAAATTCGCTAAACTTTAAAAATGTTTTTTTTTTCAGAAACTATTTTTCAAAACTGTGCAGCATAGAAAAAAACGGTTCGATATATTAACTTCTATTTCTCTTGGCAGCTTATACCTGTAATACGAGCGTTGGAACTTAAATAGTGGCAACTATTTATTCACAACCCATACAAAAGTGTTACATGTTTGCACCTGTTACTGTCCTTCAAAGTAGTCACTAGCGTTGTGTAGAAACCGTTACCAGCGATGTGGAAAGCGTAGTATACGGCTAGCAGAGCCTGTTCTGTTGATGGTGCGAATGGAGCAGTCTACTGCCTGTCGAATCTCTGGAACATTTCTGAAGCGAAAGCCACGAAGTGGTTCCTTCATCTCCGGGATCAAATCAAAGTCCTTGTCAAGGATTTAAGTCCCGAGAGTATGGTGGATGGTACAGAACTTCCCAGCCCCATCGACCGAACAGATCCTCCACAGCATGCGCTGTATGCACCCGTGCAAAATGATGGGTGCTTTGAGCAGAATGTGTCGTCGCTTCTTTCGCAAAGCTGGTCGCAGATGATGCTCCAAAAACGAACAGTAATGCTGTGCATTGACGGTCTGCCGTGGAGGAACGTGATTCGTTAAGATAACACCATCACATTCGTACACGAGAATCACCAAAACTTTCACCATACTGGGGCTCTGACGCACTTTCGCCTTCCGCGGCAACCCAGAATGACGCCATTCGTTGGACTGGCGTTTTAGTTTTGGCTTCGTTGCATTCGCTTCAGAACTGTTCCAGAGTTTTGACAGGCAGTAGACCGCTTCATTCGCACCATCAACGGAACAGGCTCTGCTAACGGTATACTACGCCTTCCACATCACTCACAAATGGTTCTACACAACGCTTGTGACTACTTTGAAGGATAGTACCAGGTGCAAACATGTTACACTTTTTCATCGGTTGTGAATAAATAGTTGACATCTGTTAGTTTCAACTGTTTTTTGTAAAGCCATAAAGAGTGAAAAAAACTCCAAAATCCATCTCAAAGTTTGAGTTAGCACCATATCGTTAAATTTAAGGTTATCTCATTTTGGTTAGTTATAAGCTCCCATAAATGTAATGTAGTATCGATTGACTTTATCCATTTTCGGTTTCAGATAGCTCCTTAGGGGCTATAGTGCACGTAGTCTGCGTACTTCAAACTAGCAGGACCCTGATGAAACCGCAATTACGTGCACCAATTTTACCTGGAAATCTAAAATAAACTTCAGACTATGAGAAATCATAATTCACAAACAGATCCTTTGTACATCTTTTCACTGTCTCAAAATAATTTCTATACTTTGCCTAGTTTTCGCTCATTTCAATGAGAAACTGGCCCTAAGTTCTCGTCGACGTGCCGTTGGTGACGCCAGGGGAACGTCGAGAAGTCGGATTCTCCGTTGGAAAAGAGCTTTCTTGGAGTGTTAGTCATCTGATGGTTTAGTTGTTGCTCCAGGGAGTTAGGTGGAGTCAAATCCACAAAATTGTATTTTGTTTCGAACTGCAGAAGAGGCTGAGTTACATCGTAATTATAAATTGCAACGAACAGTTATTTGGTCGCCTGAAGGACAACAAAGAAGCTGTTGTATTGCCTCTCGGAATTTCTTTTAATTAGGAAAAAGTAGAAAGATTTTGCACTTACCCCATCCACCTTTCGATACTTTTCTCAAAGAGCGGTAAGAGCTTGACTACTACTGATTCTCATTGTTTGAAAATTAGCCCAAAAATCATGTTCTAATAGGAGATCACACTACCATTTGGACACTACGAATAGTCAATGATTAAGGGTGAAAACTGCGGTTCAAGAACGCTATTTTGCGTGTTGTCTGTTTTAATGGGCTACAAGCACGTAAAGGCGAGTTATGTAGAAACAGCCGGCAGATCGGATAGTCTCTGTTTCTTATAATACTATACAGAAGTTTGTTGTACCTCCTGCTCTATTTAGTCTGTTAAAGAATATGGAGCATTATGCCTCATTAATACCGCATTTCGTAAAACACTTCCATCCTAGGGATTGTATCAATTTTGTAACAGACTGACGTCCGACGTCGACAGCGAGAAATTACCATATAGACTACACTGGACAAGTCTTGCAACTGCAGATACACACATACAATCTAATAAGGCACATAATATGGTACGAGGTACTCCATTGTCCCAGCAGTGCTATACCATTTTATGCCATGTGTTCGTTGCAAGTTTCTGCCTGCATTTTTATCGAAATATTATTGATCTCTTCTTCCCTCCTCTGTACTGACGCAATATTTCAAGACAAAGCATATTTTAAGAACAAACATTACTATTTCTTTAAAAAAGGCTTATTCAAAAAGAAAAAATTACGAATTAAAATTCCGATATCAGTTTAAATCTGTCAGTTTTTCCCATCCATAACCTGAATTCAACGCCGCGAGTCCACAACCCCGACACAGCTCGTGCCAGCTTCCTCGCAACGCGTCCTTACCAACTGATACTTGTTTTATGGCTGTAAGGCCGTGGTCCAGGCATAAATCTCTGCCCAAACTTTCGTCTTCCATTGCTAGAGACGTTAGCTCACCAAGCCGAACTGTTTATATGTATCGACGCAACGGTCGGTCCGTGACGTCATCAGATTGTTATCTAAGGTTGCGGAGTGCTATGGAACATGTATTGGAGAAGAGATAGCGCCGTTTGGTTTACTGAGCACTATTGCCCACGATTTGTCTAATTTAAATCATTTTTCTTCATATTTTCTGTTAAAATTCTTGTCGAACTTATGAATTTCTATGGCTTCTCTGTACATCTAGTATGATAATTAATAGATTTTACTAAAACGACAGTGTGAGAGGTATTGAACAGAATTGGGGAGAAGAGGAGTTTGTAGCACAACTTGACGAGATGAAGGGATCGGTTGGTAGTACACGTTCTGAGGCATCAAGGGATCACAAATTTAGTATTGGAGGGCAGCGCGGAGGGTAAAAAACGTAGAGGGAGACCAAGAGATGAATACACTAAACAGATACAGAAGGATGTAGATGCAGTAGGTCCTGGGAGATGAAGAAGCTTGCACAGGATAGAGTAGCATGGAGAGCTGCATCAAACCAGTCTCACGACTGAAGACCACAACAACAACATGTACGCTTTGGTGCCTGAGGAAGGGATTTCATTTATTATGTATCACTGTTCACTATGACTTCTCTCAGGAACATCGCAGATCTCATTAAACATTTCCTTTTCTTTCAGTGAGACAAATAATTCTACGAGCAAACCGTTGGTGTGGCTGTGTGGAACCCACTTAGTACAGTTGTAGCCAATTTTAATATAAAAAATATGAAGAAGCAACCCTTCAAACGCCGAAGGAAAATCCTCATGTTGGTTTCGGTACGAAGATGGTAAATTCATTTATGGCCCCATGGAGGAAAATAACGTTCTGAATTTTTTGAATTTTGTGAATAATATTAAGTTCACTACGGAAACAGCGAAAGATGGAATTTTAGTATTGAATGTACATGTACTTTAAAGTCTGACGGAACTTCAGTGCATAAAGTGTAGAGAAATCCCACTCACACGGATAGATGCCTGCACAGAAATTCCAGTCATCGTCCCGGGCAGAAAAGAAGAGTGATCAAATTGTTGATGGATCGGGTAAAAGGAATCTGTGAATCACAGTGCTTGGAAGATGAGCTGGATCATTTAAGAACAGCCTTAGGCCAAAAACTATGCCTTGAACCACGGCCAAATGACTATAAGACGAGTATAAGCAATATCGCAAATGCCGTTTGTGAATACCTGCATTGTGTGAGTATCCACAACTGTTTCAGGGCAAAAAGAATATGTGTTGTGGTAAAGCTTCTGTCGTAATGATCGTAGAACAATTCATTAATGAGACTTCCACTCTTAACACAGACATTTCCAGCCTACACAATGAGCTACTTTTCCAGGATACAGGCAGAGCAGTAATTAATATTTACACTTTCTCGTTTTGGAAATTCTCCTTGAATAAAACATCTCTAACGTTGCACTCTTTCGCAAGCACAGAAAATGAGATGTCGAAGTTGTAATATGCTCATAATACATATTTGTTAAATGAAAATCCGTATTTGTATATAATTAAGTAGTGTCCTAAATTTTAATGTTATCTGTATATGACATAACAATGAACTCGTAAACCACCAAAATCGATAATAGTTTTACAATATTTATTGAAAGTGACTGGTTATTGAATTATTCTGCCGAAATAAAATGCCTGCTTCACGTGTTGGATCAGCTTGCATTATGCAGCTAGGCTAAAGAACTTGCCTACAATGAGTGACGGTACTGAAATGAAACGTATAACTACAAAGCAAATATGAAAGAGTATTCAGATTTACAATCAAGATTGTAAAAAGAACCAAGAAGAATTTTGTAGAAGAAAAACAGTGTATTGTTTTCAGTCCTAACGATCCATAACAATGAAACAATGATAGAAAGATAAATTTAAAAATTAATAGTGAAATAGTGACTGATAATCTGAGCACAGAACATTTAGTCGACGTACCGGTGTGCGACTACCGCAGATGTATAGATGTTATAAAACAGAACGAAACAAGTAGTCATTATAAACATGAATGCGACAATATACTGTAATAAAAATGGTAATAAAAAATTACGTTATTTTTTCTTGTCTGTATGAGGACCACAAATACTCGTTGTCAACAACTTTTGCGGTCGAAGGACGTGAGAATCACTACATTCATTTACATTTGATCCACCATTTACTAGCGTTTGATCGATGCACACACCTACGAAGAATCATAGCAGGAAGAGTCCAGACGTCTACATCTGACTGAAGGAACGAAGACAGAAGAATTTTAAGTATCCCGTTGAGACGAGTGTCACAGCTCTTTTTATAATCTAGGATAGTTGCAGGCAACAAATTAACAATGAATTGACAATACTAAGAAAGAAATATCAGAAGAAAACTAACTTCATGAATATCAATTTTTCGTATGCTAATATTACAACACGTTTATTTGACTTTGTTAAGTTCTAGATGTTATAAACTCAATATAATCTTCAGTATGCAAACATTCCCGGATTCAGTTATACGAATCGGTTTAATTTAACAACAAGTATATCCCCAGGAGAACAACCCCAAACCATTTGTTGTAACTGGAAAAGTCTATATCGTATCATATTGAATCACATTTAAACTCCTAGATGCGGCAAAGGTTATTGGGACACATCACTTCGTACGTAATTAGCTAATATGAAGTCGTTCATGTATCAGACCCAGTCGTAAAAAGTCTTGCGCTAAACTACGCGTGTAGAAGTTTATGAAATGTAGTCCGTATCATCTCAGATTGATTTAAATTAGTCAAACATGAAAGTGGGTGTCGCAGTGTTAACGTCTGAAGGTTCTACGATCTTTAGATTCCATCGACAGTTTTCGCGAGATTTCCTTTGGTTGTAAGAAATATTCTAGTCAACCCTTTCAGAAAATACCGACCCCTCTGCCCCACTTCGATCCCAGGAGGATATATTTTTTAAGGAACCTAAATGTGCTACATCTGAAACACCACTCTACCCTTAGGAGGAGAGGATGAAACTTACTATTATGATAAAATGTATGTCACACTTTCACTTTTCGTAGCCTTATTTTCATTAGTTAGTATTTTGTAAATAAGTTGAACTCAATCTTGTATTTTATCCAACGTCATTCAATGTGATCTGCAGAAAAATGTGATTCATATTTAAGGTACTATACGGAAATAAACAGAATGAAAAACCTTCCTGAAATGAGGCGTGTCAAAATATTTGCTTTACCTCAAGCCGTGCCTTGTTTGATACTGTCAGCTGCAATGATTAGTGCAAATATTTGTGCTATCATGTTCTCAGAAGCCTAATTCATATTTATTGTGGATAAGGCAGTAGATGAAAACATATTCGAATGTTTCACACACTGTTGATAATTTACTGAGTGGTAATTTGTTTCAGGCTGAGTTTGGGTTATTATTCTTGGGTACTGGTTGAACTGACCTGAGTTTCTACCCAGTAGGATGCGTACTGCTAAGGAAAGGGAAATTGACGAGTCCATAAGACCTATAATAATAACTTCAGATATGTTACTATCTTGGATACTGTGTCCAGCGCCTAGCACCACAGAAAGACTCTCATGATGGCTTTCTGCACTGTGGATGTGAAAAAATATGTGAGGCAAAACTCATCTGTTCCAGTAGTATAGTGTTGTGGCTGATACAACTCGAAACCTGACTCGATCTAGAACTCGTTTAATTCGTCTGCAAGCGTTTCAAAAAGAGAATCCCACATTCCTTTATCAAACTGAGTATTTTTTTTTTTTTTTCGTACTGTTGTTAGATTCGGTTCGCTGTATACAACAGAAACGGTGAACCTCACTCTGGTGTTGCGTACGTTTACTTCCCTTTGTTTCTCAGATTTCTGTACATTTCATTATGCTGTCAGATCGGCCATTTAGCAGAGGTCAACGAAGCATTGCCACGGCGACATTGACCTCGTCACGTGTGGAGAACGGGCCTGTGGTGTCATGCTGCCGTTAAGAGATCGCCTTCTCGAGTTGCGCACATACCTTTTTGTACTTTGAAGAAATCCATACTGTTCGTAATAGCTCAAACCTGTACCACTCCATGATCCCGTACGTCACCCAGCGTATCAGTACAACCATACTAAGCGTTGGTGTCTACTATTGACACTTTCACTTTCATGTCTTACTTTCCAGCCGGGAGCTGTGGTTGCTTGTCCTACGGTTCCATGCGTTTGTTTGACGTGGGTGTGACCCTCAATGACTGACTGGCCGATCTCCACATATTTATGCTTTCATATCTATTTGGTGGCACCTAAAGATGAAGCTTTGTGCTTCAAAACTGGTCGTGAAATAAATTTAGAAAATTACTGGCAACTGAGGCGAATTCTTATTCTACAAATATGTTCCTCAGTTGTGGATGCTCGCCTGATTAAATGTTTTGTACTTTTACATTAGGTCACAAACCAAATTAAGGTTAGTTACCGTACTCGACATTAATAACTCTCTCTACGAGACATAATACAACACCGGTTCATGGCTCCATTACCTGTCCCCATCGTGAAAATTCCCTTCCTCTTCGTAGAAGCTCTAGCAACGCTGTGCAGTGCCATCGTGTACGCAGATATCTACTCTGAGCCATGGGAGACCAAGAGGCTCCTGTTCCTCAAATCTAACAAACCACCCAGTGAGAGCTCGTACTACCGGCCTATTTGCCTTATTTCCGTCTAAGAAAAGGATCTTTAAGCAGTTCTAGCCCAGCACATTCAAATATTAAGAAACCCACCTACGCCTCGCTTACATATAGTGTAGCTTCCGTCCAAATTACTCAACAGACGATCAGCTTCCCAAACTGATAAAAATTCTGTCCCTGCCGAGGCTGAATTCCGGCGTAATTTCTTAACTACAAACATGTGATCTTCCAGTCAATGAGACCTTCCAATCAATGAAGCTCCTTTCTGAAACATCATCTGTCAACCATACGCAGTACGGCTTCCAGCCGACAACAGCTAACACAGGAATGCTATCACATTATCTTGTCAGACGAGCCGCAGTTGGTTCGACATCCACGATAGAAGTGCCTGTTTATGGAGGCTCCAAGGTAGAGCAATACCGCAAGTACACATTGATCATCGTCATATGGACCTACCACCTTGTGTGATTCGGTGCATAACACTATCACCTCTTGTTTGCATAGCCAGTCATTTGGACAGCGGGAGTTACATTTCTATCATGTTAACACCCATGGCTGGAAGATGTCTGAGTTCTACGTGGCATTCTTCAACAAAATAACGCAAGAGTGCTTGTTTTCTGTGCTACCCTATATCGATACATAGGGTGTTTGACCATTGACATGGCTAGCGATTTCTCACCGAATGAGAACATCTGGTCATGAATTGTCGAGAAACTGGCAGCTCACCACTAGGCCAGCGACTGAGGTTGATGATCTATGGCTGATTTAAAGCAGCAAGGTGTGTCGTGCTCGCGTATGCCATCTGGCCTCGGTTCGACTCGGTGGCTAGGCAGGTTAGAGTCGATGTTGCTGCCAGAGGTGTGATAAATGTTGCACAATGTGCACCTAAAAATTTATTGAGTCTTCTTTCATACTGTGTGGTAATGCGTAATGTAAACAGACCAGTCACATTAATTAGCCCATCAGTCAAAAGCCCAATAGCCATCTTTTGTAGTACCGCAGCGAGCCGTGCTGAGAGGAGGGTCAATTCTGGAAGGTACCGGCAGGGTCGTGGAGCCGTGTGGACGCCAGTGCTGTGGGAAGCAGCGTTAAGTCTCTCGGCTGAGGATCCGTGGCGTGAACTGCGATGTCGAGGTGGCCAGACAGATTCTCAACTGGGTTTAAATCCGGGGAGTCTTTTTCCCAGGGGAATAGGGCAAAATAATACTGATGCTCTTCAAACGATGCACATACGTGTACACTGCGAGCAGTGTGGCACGTTGGGTTGTCCTGCTGGTAGATTGTGGCGAGAAGAAATTTGAGTGCAGGCCGGGACATGGTCCCCAATGACAGATGCGTACTTGTGTTGACCCGTTATGCCTTCGAGAATAACGAGGTCGCCCAGGGAATGGCGCCTGATCTGGAACCTTCCGACGATTGTCGCTGGATGTCTGCTTTCAGACATCATCTCTCGACAGACTTTGTACAGGGTATTTCCGTAAGAGCGTTCAAAAATTTAACATGACATAGAAGACGCTCCACTGAACAATTTGAAGTAGGGAAGCAAAGGTCGGAAAAGCCAGCTGAGGGAGATAATAGGAATAAAATGACATTACTGTGTACTTTTTTATTTACATTAGTTATGAAACGTCCCCTTAGAAAAATTATACAAGACTGGTCTATGTGAAACGTCCCCTTTGAACAATTATACACGACTGTGCTTAAACTGACACACAATATCTTTAGCGCAACGCAATCTGACTTCCAAAAATCCCTACGAAAGAATGGCCTTGACTAGCATTAACCTATACGTTTCACAAATCACTTATCTCACAAAAATCTTCGTTACTCAAGCTACTGCAATACAGCGAGCGCCACTACAGCCAGCTAAATAAAAGATTCAAACTACTGAAGGCACTAACTACTGATAGGCATAGTTAGCAAATGAAAGATTTTAATACAGAACAAACAATGTATTTACCTTAACAGTCATAATATATATATATATATATATATATATATATATATATATATATATATATATATATATCAGTTCATGACACCAATTCTTACAAATTTCAAAACTCCGCCATCTCTCTCCCCACGTCCACCACTGCTGGCGCCTCACCTCCACTGCGCAACGCTACGCGCTGTTAGCATCCAGCTGCCGCTGCCCAACACTACAATGGCAGACAACAATGCAAACTAGCCACAGACTGAACACGGCACAGCCAGTGATTTTTATACAGAGCGCTACGTGGCGGCGGTGTTACCAATAAAAAAACCTAAACAGCCTACTTACAGTTACACTTAACTACAAAGTCCATCACTGACGCAATGAACGTACCATTTGTACGTATCTTACAAAAAATACTGAAACTGACGCCCATTAACCTCAGTGAAAGCATGATATCGGCGAACAAGGTCCTGACGCACCCTGACAAATATCCCTGGTATGTTTCGAATCACATCACATGCAGCTACAATTCTGGCATCCAGTGCGGTCACACACACAAATGACTTTAGACATCGCCATAGGAAATTATCAAGAGGATTCAGGTAAGGACGATCTCGCAGGCCATGGAATAGAATCTTCCCCTCCAATCTGGCTACCAGGAAATACAGTACGGAAATTGCTGCACCGTTATGTTATATCCACATCCTCTCGCGAAGAACCAAAGGTACTTTCTCCAATAAATCAGGTAGCTTTGGACGAACCTCAATCACAGATGACCATTCGGTAGACTACCTAGTAATCAGGCTTGTTTCCTTGCAGGAAGAATGTATATGTAAATAAACAGCACAGTACGTATAGACTTGCACCCATGTCAGTTGTAAATAAGTTGGAAAACAGTAATGCTAGACAAAGCGGTAGACAAGTTGACTTCCGTATCTCCTTAAGCTCGCTTCTCCGACGCCAGGTTCCCTAGCACAAATTGTTCAGTGGAGCATTCTCTACGTCCTGTTACAGTACTGCACGCTCCTACGGAAACACTCTGCACACCTTCCACTGTTAGTGCTGCTACCTGCCATCTGTGAGTTACTATTGCATTCTGACGTCGAAAATACGTTGCGGTCTCATTGATGTGACCCCTCCGTGTATAAAATTTCGTCGTTCGCAATCTTACCTGATGTTGCAGTTTTAATGCCTAGCAGTCTAAAACCTTATTAGTTTAGTGACGATGATGATGAGGTCCCATACTCAGAGGAGCGTAGGGAACGATGCGGGAGACCCGCACCGCCGGCTAGGCAAGGTCGTACTGGACGTGGTTTGCCATTGTCTTCCTCCGGCCACTATGGGGACGAATGATGATGATGAAGACAACACAAGAACACCCAGTCACCTCGAGGCACGAAAAATCCCTGACCCCGCCGGGAATCGAACCCGGGACTCCTTGCGCAGGAAGCGAGAACGCAGCACTCAACTATAATTAGGATTACAACGTCTCACAATAGACACAGTAATCTGTAGAATGTGCGTAAACATGTAATTGACGCATGAGCCATAAATATTATTGACGAAAGGGTGAAAGTGGTTATTAAAGCTGTGGCCTTAAGTCTGCCGTTATGAAAGCGCTGAAGAGCCGGGCCGGCGCCGTGGCAGGCTTACCCAGGACGTGGACGGAGTCGGTGTTCTGCAGCGGGTTATCGGACAGGTCGAGCCGCTGCAGCTCGGCCAGCGCCTGCAGCCCGGCCGGCACGTCCTGCAGCGAGTTGTGGTGCAGCACCAGCGAGCGCAGCCGCGGCACCAGCCCGAAGTCCGCTGCCAACACGACACCACCACGGTCACCACACACTGCGTCCCGTCCCACAGGGCAGCCGAGCCGCAGCTGCAGTCCGGCGCTACGGCTTAACAGCTTCGGTGACAATCTGTACTCAGGCGATTATGTTAAATTACACTGCTGGCCATTAAAGTTGCTACACCACAAAAATGACGCGAAATTTAACCGACAGGAAGAAAACGCTATGATATGAAAATGATTAGCATTTCAGAGCATTCACGCAAGGTTGGCGCCAGTGGCGACACCTACAACATGCTGACATGTGGAAAGTTTCCAACCTATTTCTCATACACAAACAGCGTTGCCTCGTGAAACGTTGTTGTGATGCCTCGTGTAAGGAGGAGAAATGCGTACCATCACGTTTCCGACTTTGATAAATTTCGGATTGTAGCCTATCGCGATTGTTTATCGCATCGCGACACTGCTGCTCGCGTTGGTCGAAATCCAATGACTGTTAGCAGAATACGGAATCGGTGGCTTCAGGAGGGTAATACGGAACGCCGTGCTGGATCCCAACGGCCTCGTATCACTGGCCTTCGAGATGACAGGCATCTTATCCGCATGGCTGTAACAGATTGTGCAGCCGCGTTTCGATCCCTTACTCAGCAGATGGGGACCTTTGCAAGATAACAACCATCTGCGCGAACAGTTCGACGACGTTTGCAGCAGCACGGGCTATCAGCTCGGAGACCATGGCTGCGGTTACCCTTGACGCTGTATGACAGACAGGACCGCTTGCGATAATGTACTCAACGACCAACCTGGGTGCACGAATGACAAAACGTCATTTTTTCGAAAGAATCCAGGTTCCGTTTACAGCACAGTGATGGTCGCATGAGTGTTTGGCAACATCGCGGTGAACGCACATTGGAAGCGTGTATTCGTGATCGCCATACTGGCGTATCACCCGGCGTGATGGTGTAGGGTGCCATTGGTTACACCTTTCGGTCACCTCTTGTTCGCATTGACGGCGCTTTGAACAGCGAGCGTTACATTTCAGATGTGTTACGACCTGTGGCTCTACCCTTCATTCGATCCCTGCGAAACTCTACATTTCAGCACGATAATGCACATCCGCTTGTTGCAGGTCCTGTGCGGGTCTTTCTGTATACCGAAACTGTTCGACTGTTGCCCTGGCCAGCATATTATCCAGATCTCTCACCAATTGAAAACGTCTGGTCAATGGTGACCGTGCAACTGACTCGTCACAAGACGCCAGTCACTACTCTTGGTGAACTGTGGTATCGTGTTGAAGCTGCACGGGCAGCTGCACCTGTACACGCCATCCAAGCTATGTTTGACTCCATGCCTAGGCGTATCAAGCCCGTTATTACGGCCAGAAGTGGTTGTTCTGGGTACCGATTTCTCAGGATCTATGCAGTCAAATTGCGTCAAAATGTAATCACATGTCACTTCTAGTATAATTTATTTGTCCAATGAATATCCGTTTATCATCTGCATTTCTTCGTGGTGTACCAATTTTAATGGCCAGTAGTGGAGCTAATGGCAACAGCAATTCAATGCATAACTGGGATAGCAACCACATCCAAAACATTAAATGGTAGAAACGAAAGTAACGGCTTCCCAACACTTTGAACACATGCTGCCTCAATCTCCGGATCTGGAATGTGACATAATTGACTGTATCCAGAATGAGATTTACACTTTGCAGCGGAGTGTGCGCTGATGAGAAACGATGAGACGAGGTACTGGCAGAAGTGAAGCTGTGACGACAGGGAATGAGTCGTGCTTGGTTAGGTCAGTTAGTAGAGCACTAGCCCGTGAAAGGCAAAGGTACCGGGTTCGAGTCTCGGTCCGGCACACAGTTTTAATCTGCCAGGAAGTTCATGATTGACTGTATCTGATCAAAAAGGATGTACACGCTTATTAGTGGACATCTTTTGTCTGCTTGAACTCTGCTGACGGCCTTCCCATGTAGTGTCCGAATGTCTTTGAACAGACACTGTAAACGCTTGTTTCTTCTTCAAGACATTCTGGAGACTGTCTTGAGTACTGACTTAGAGATGTTAGTTCTTCGTCCCATCATTGGCAGTGGGCTGTCGAGTTGTGGCACCATGGCGTGGCAAACTTGTCAAACAGTTGCGACAATGCGGCACCAAGACTTTGCTGATAGCCTTTTGCCTGAAGATGACGAGCAGGAAACTCACCGAAACGTTGGGTCTAGACGTCACGACTCGTTCTACAAGCCGGGAAGATTCATCAATGTTCAAAAATGTTTTATAAAAAATCTGTTATTTATTACAAATTATTATTTATTATGCATTATAAATTGTATAAGTGTAGTAAGTAGTAAGTATAGATCTGGAATCAACAGTGATTTTTTTAAAAAAGGAAAGAGGCAAACGGGTTATGACAATACAATGAACACATTAATAACGGAAATATATTAGTGAATAGAACCTGCGATAATTGTGAACATTTGCATGTAAAAATTTTTCGATCAATTTTCGTATAATTTTTTGTAGAAGAAATCATGACCGCCTTTGTTTATGAGCCATGACTTCCTGCGATTAACGTTTCATAACTGGGATTCACAGTCATTCAAAATTTTTTCTAAGAAATCATGTTTATGCCAGTGACTGTTAAACTTTTTATTTCCACTACTGCAATTTCAGCCTTTGGCCATTATCAAGTACAGATGTTTTGGCTTTAAGCCATGTCAACATTATACACGCCGACACATTTATATTTCGCGGTTGCTAGTGATGGTGTAACAAGCATGTGTATGTACATACTGTGCTGTTTTACGATATATGGACGTTTGTGCTCGCACTACTTAGCAGCGTTACGAATGTATACAACTACATATAAATGTGACAGCGTGTATAAAGTTGACATGGCTTAAAGCCAAAACATCTGCACATGATAATGGCCTAATCCCGAAATTTCAATAGTGGGAATAAAAGGCTTAGTAGTGACTGGCGCAAACATGATGTCTTTAAAAAGACCTCCTGGGATGCTCTTGGCAGGAGAAGTTATTGGTGTGCACAGGCCCTCCTGCCTGTGGTTGTTACTTGAGTTCTCGAGCACGGACTTCAGACGAGCGAACGATGTGAACGCCAAACGTCGAGAATGTGCTGATTGCTGTGTAGATCTTTTAGGCTATCATAACATCATATTTCCGAATGTTTTCCATAATAGTTAATTCTGGTATTTTTGACATTTTGCTATTTGAGTGTTTTGGAACCTTATAGCTTTTAAAATTTTTTATTTTTCGTGTCCACAACTAGTGAGGTCTGATCCTCAGTTATATTAAAGTTATATTTGTGTAAAGTAAATTTTTATTAATTTAAAATTGGGGACATAACGCTGTTTTTCTTTTAAAATTTTTTGAGTCGTTCTCATTGCTTTTATACAATTGAGCAATCGGTGTAGATCACCACCATCTGCAAATACTAATTATTCATTGTGTTGTTAGCACTGCTCTGTTCTAATTAACGTGGTGAAAATAAATTTCTGTATCCTCAGATGTATTCAGTATTCCACTTCAGCAGCCCACGTGACCTGCTAACCGAACCTATACCTCTCCAGTTGGTTTAAAACTATTTATTCATAGAATTTCACTATTCCAACTTCGGACGCGTAGTCGCTTTCAAGTGTAGTACTGCGAACATTCTGCACTGCATTACTGATAACTTGAGCATAAGCAGTGGTTTGACGTTAGTTATGCATAAGGTGGCAACAATCTTGACAAGATTTTGACATGTACAGATAACATATACAAGGTAAACATATATGTCTATATGGATTTATACAAACTGACAATAGCCATATGGCCAAAATTGTAATATGGGACTTTATTAATAAATAAACAGGTGGCTTTGATATCATTAAAAGCAGTGTCTGAATCGATTACGATTTTTTAAATTTATGTGTTACTTCATTCGATTTGCGTCCTCCTAGCGGTGCTACTAGCACCACCCTTCTGCGACTGGTGTAAAGATTAGATGGGTAGATCACATAACTAATGAGGAGGTATTGAATAGGTTTGGGAGAAGAGAAGTTTGTGGCACAACTTGACTAGAGAAGGGATCGGTTGGTAGGACATGTTCTGAGGCATCAAGGGATCAGAAATTTAGTATTGGAGGGCAGCGTGGAAAGTAAAAATCGTAGAGAGAAACCGAGAGATGAATACACTAAGCAGATTCAAAAGGATGTAGGTTGCAGTTGGTACTGGGTGATGAAGAAGCTTGCACAGGATGGAGTAGCATGGAGAGCTGCATCAAACCAGTCTCAGGACTGAAGACCACAATATATATATATACATCCACGACGCCAGTCCTGCTGGGTTCTGTTGTATATCAGTATATCAGTTTATTTTTGCTTTGGGCGCTAACACGGCCAGTGAATTGTTATATTTATTAATTTGCCCAGCTAGTACTCTCTGAGTCATTGCAAACCCCTTTTTACGTGGGATTTTTTTTTAAATATTGCAGTGCTGCAGCTGTTTACTCCAGTAATATTTTACATTGTTTGATGTTTGCTATTTCGTGCCCAGACTTCATTAGATGCTCAAGAACGGTTGAGTGACTATTTGAATAGTTTCTGCTTCAGGGCATGGATAGGGACTGCGACTGCTGTGTTCGGATGCGGGGTGAGTTGGCATCCCTTCGCTCAGCTTCAGGCAGTGTTGGCTTCAGTCACACAGCTTGAAGCTGCTGTCAATGGGCATCATTGTGGGGGTCCGGATGGGGGTTTGTTGGGGACAGCCAGCTCGTCCCACGCATCCCCCGATCGGACTACAGCTGTGACTGCCCGGGATACTGCCCACATTGAGGCTGACCCGTCACCCGTGGTAGAGTGGGAGATTGTCTCAATGTGTGGCAGGGGGTGAAAGACATTTGGGTGGGCTGAACGGAAGGCCTCTCCAGTTTGTCTGACGAACCGGTTTCAGGCTCTGTCTCCGGCTGATACTGATGTTCGGCCGGACATGGCTACTTGTCCTGTTCCAGAGGTTGCCACTCAGTCTGCAAGATCCAGGGGGTCGCAGAGGGCGGGCTTACTGGTAGTTGGAGCGTAATGGGGCCCCATAGGGATAGGGCAGCAAGAGAGGGGAAGAAATCAATGTGCACTCCTTGTGCATACCGGGGGGATTTATTCCAGATGTGGAAAGGGTCCTTACGGATTCCATGAAGGGCACAGGGTGCACCCATCTGCAGGTGGTAGCTCATGTCGGCACCAATTTTGTGTGTCGCTATGGATCGGAGGAAATCCGCTTCCGGCGGCTATCTGATTTGGTGAAGACTGCCACTCTCGCTAGCAGGATGAAGGCACAGCTCACCATCTGCAGCATCGTCGACAGGACTGACTTCGGACCTTTGGCACAGAGCCGAGTGGAGTGTTTTAATCAGAGGCTGAGATGGTTCTGCGACCGTGTGGGCTGCAGATTCCTCGACTTGCGCCATAAGGTGGTGGGATTTCGGGTTCCGCTGGATAGGTCAGGAGTCCACTACACGCAGCAGGCGGCTACACTGGTAGCAGGGGTTGTGTGGCGTGGACTGGGCGGTTTTTTAGATTAGATGGCCTCAGGCAAGTACAGAAAGGGCAACAGGCTCAAAAGGTGCGGGGCAAGTCAGGACATGCGGGAACCAAGCAGAAATCGGTATTGTAATTGTAAACTGTCGAAGCTGCGTTGGTAAAGTACCGGAACTTCAAGCGCTGATAGAAAGCATCGAAGCTGAAATCGTTATAGGTACGGAAAGCTGGCTGAAGACGGAGATAAATTCTGCCGAAATTTTTACAAAGGCACAGATGGTGTTTAGAAAGGATAGATTGCATGCAACTGGTGGTGGCGTGTTTGTCGCTGTTAGTAGTAGTTTATCCTGTAGTGAAGTAGAAGTGGATAGTTTCTGTGAATTATTATGGGTGGAGGTTACACTCAACAACCGAGCTAGGTTAATAATTGGCTCCTTTTACCGACCTTCCGGCTCAGCAGCATTAGTGGCAGAACAACTGAGATAAAGTCTGGAATACATTTCACATAAATTTTCTCAGCATGTTATAGTCTTAGGTGGAAATTTCAATTTACAAGATATAGACTGGGACACTCAGATGTTTAGGACGGGTGGTAGGGACACAGAATCGAGTGACATTATATTGAGTCCACTATCCGAAAACTACCTCGAGCAATTAAACAAAGAACCGACTCGTGGAGAAAATATCTTGGACTTACTGATAACAAACAGACCAAAACTTTTCGACTCTGTAAGCGCAGAACAGGGAATCAGTGATCTTAAGGCCGTTGCAGCATCCCTGAATATGGAAGTAAATAGGAATATAAAAAAGGGAGGAAGGTTTATCTAACAAGAGTAATAGAAGGCAGATTTCCGGCTACCTTACAGATCAAAACGAAAATTTCTGTTCCGACGCTGACAATGTTGAGTCTTTATGGAAGAAGTTCATGGCAAACTGAAAATGCGTTTTAGAACGGTACGTGCCGAGTAAAACTGTGAGGGACGGGAAAAACCCACCGTGGTTCAACAACAAAGTTAGGGTTCAAATGGCTCTGAGCACTATGGGACTTAACATCTATGGTCATCAGTCCCCTAGAACTTAGAACTACTTAAACCTAACTAACCTAGGACATCACACAACACCCAGCCATCACGAGGCAGAGAAAATCCCTGACCCCGCCGGGAATCGAACCCGGGAACACGGGCGTGGGAAGCGAGAACGCTACCGCACGACCACGAGATGCGGGCACAAAGTTAGGGAACTACCGCGAAATCAAAGAGAGCTTCACTGCAAATTTAAACGCCTCCAAAACCTTTGAGGCAAACAGAAGCTAAATGATGTCAAAGTTATCGTAAGGAGGGCTATGCGTGAAGCGTTCACTGAATTCAAAAGTAAAATTATATGTACTGACTTGACAGAAAATCGTAGGAAGTTCTGGTCTTACGTTAAATCAGTAAGTGGCTCGGAACAGCATATTCAGACACTCCGGGATGATGATGGCATTGAAACAGAACATGACACGCGTAAAGCTGAAATACTAAACACCTTTTTTCCAAGCTGTTTCACAGACGAAGGCCGCACTGCAGTTCCTTCTCTAAATCCTTGCACAAACGAAAAAATGGCTGACATTGAAATAAGTGTCGAAGGAACAGAGAAGCAACTGAAATCACTCAACAGAGGAAAGTCCACTGGACCTGACGGGATACCAATTAGATTCTACACAGAGTACGCGAAAGAACTTGCTCCCCCTTCTAACAGCCGTATACCGCAAGTCTCTAGAGGAACGGAAGGTTCCAAATGATTGGAAAAGAGCACAGGTAGCCCCAGTCTTCAAGAAGGGTCGTCAAGCAGATTCGCAAAACTATAGACCTATATCTCTGACATCGTTCGGTTGTAGAATTTTAGAACATGTTTTTTACTCGCGTATCATATCATTTCTGGAAATCCAGAATCTACTCTGTAGAAATCAACACATTTCGTGTTTCTGCAGGGTAAAGTAATCATTACCCGCTATAATGCATAGACTGTTACGGCCATCCTCCTGTCACTTCTTCGACAGGAAGGTGATGTACTTCTTCAGCAGGAGAATGAACGTCTACAAGCAGTAGCTCCAGGGTGCACAACAACTTCTCTGACCCCAGACGACCAGATCTCATGTATGGGACGTGGAGAAGCGATACCTGTTCCCAAGAGTATGCAAGTGCCATTGCCGAATTGCAATGAAAAGTGCAAAGTGCTTGAAAAAATCTATCGCAGGATGCCATCGGGCATCGTTTGCACTTGCACTCGAGAATACACGGCTGCGTTTCGGCGGGGGGACGGGGGGGGGGGGGGGAGGGTGTACACTGTGTACTGATGAGATTGTTTTGGCCCTCTTTACTGTGAGGAGTTTGTTTCATTTGGTTTGAAATTGTCGTCACATATTCCCACAATGATGAACTACCTATCACATCACTTGGCAATAAAATGACCTGAGCCTTGAGAGTGCTGCATTTTTTTTTCGGCGGTATATGTTACAGGATTTGTTTCAAAAATTGATGAAAGTAAACCGCAATGGCGACCACATAAGTAGCCTTTCATTCGATTACACAGACTGGCCTTAAGCAATACGAGGACTGCAACAATTGCTACGACGGGTTACTTGCTCGTATTTAAAGATGTGGTCCAGACGCGGCTCACTTACTGATGTTGACATTGGCGATGCGGCAGCTGGCGAGGTCCAGGTCGGTGAGCAGGGGCTGTTCGGAGAGCTGGAGCGGCGCGTCGCTCCAGTTGCCGCCGTGCAGCGCCACGGAGCGCGCCTTGGTGCCGGCCAGCAGGTCCAGCACCTGCTGCAGCTGCAGCTCCACCTCGCCGTTCACCTCGGCGCGCAGCTCCATCAGCTCGGCGCCCAGCTGCCAGCACCAAGAGGTGGCCCTCACAATGACTATGGCTATGCGACGCCCTCGCAGTACTACTTTTGTGAACTTATTTTAGTGTTTTTTGTTTTTGTATTGTTTTGTACCTTATTTGTCAAACTGTGTTGGTTGCTTATTGTATTTCCAACATGAAGTAAATCAATGGACTCAGTCACACAAAGCAGTCAGTACTGTTGTCTGCAATTTGGTTTATATCGATTCAATTACTACTATTCACCACTGTACAGAGAGCATTCGTAGAATTCGCCAGTTATAGCGCAAACTACGCTTGCAAAACATATGACATTGTAACAGGCAGTACTAGAAGAATGGATGCAAATGAATGGTATGCAGTATGTACTAACGTCACCTAAAAATTTGAACCCCGTAACGTTTGCATTGAAAGAAACTGATGCTAAATATGAAGAAAAGAAATGCGTATAAATAAATAAAACTACAACCAGTAACTTTTTTGAATAGTTATTTATTATTCAATGAAAAGATTTTCGAACCTTTCTAGGTTCGTCTTCACATGGTCTTCTGGATGTTACATCACTATCTCGAGCATAATGCTCTGTGACTCTGTGACAAGAAGATGGAACCCGCATTAAGGTATCGCTATGAGTATTGTTTGTCTGTCGATATGGATTCAAATTTTTAGTTTTGTACTAAGTGCACCTGTATGAGCTCTTTTTCTGTTGGTGTCCATCTGTCTACTTCCATTTTGATGGCCAGTTGATACATCATTTCACACACATTTACACAATCTGTATGCTTTTACACTGTTATGGCGAAACTCTGCCAACATCCACTATGTGCTATACAACTGTTGCTTGTTTTAAAGTTCTTGACAAAAATGTATTACATAGGCTACTTTGCTCAGAGATGTTATTTGTTTTGTTTGCATTTATTAAAGGCGATGCATGGTCAAATACTTTAATGATACTTGTGTAAACATTAGGGCTCAAAATAAAAGAAATAAATAAATCAATTACTACAAGGACAAGCTTCAAGTGATCTGATGTCTGTTCATATATTAACATATAATACAATACATTAATGAGCAAATACTTCAATCAAAATTGGCATTAACATGATTGCCCAGGAATAAAACAGTACAGAGTTATAGTATTTGCAATGACATCCAGCTGTTCGTATGACCATGAAATTTATACCTAAATTTAAAACAGTAACAAAACTTCAAATGAACTGCTGAGTTATTTCTGCTTTCAGATTAAAATGATATGGAATATTAGTAAAGATAGATTCTGTTTATTTTAACTGAAGGTAATACGTTTAAAAATTATAGTATTTGTAATGAAGGAAAGCTGTTTCTATCAACATACACTTTATCTTTAAAACCAAGAACAAATGTTCAAATGAACTGCTGAATACTTATGTTTTTTACATTAACACGGTCAGGAATGATAATAAAACCAGATTCTCTTTTTTTCAGGTGGAGGCAATATGTATAAGCGTTATACTATTTGTAATGAACTGCAACTATTTATATGACGATGAGCATTAAATTTAGACGATGTCAATTTATATGTCAACAAAGAACGTCGTATCATCTCATATTGACATGAGAAAATGGTAAGTCCTCTGAACGTGTTGGATACGGCAGCTCGTAATGGGTTTATACCAGTCTGTCTGTCTGTTCGAGGTGGTTTCTCTCATACTCGAATTAAATTGCGTGTAAGAAACGTGAACGGCCAGATCGTCTCTATGGTGAAGACCAGTGGGTCACTTAAAGACATCACATAGAAATGCTTTTGCTACGCCTGAGACTTAACACTGCCTTGTCAGTAGTAGCGACGGTGTTCACATCGACGTTATAGCTTTCTCCGTAGTGTCTGGGGCGATAAGAGCGGAAAGCGACGGGTTCTCTGTCGCACACACAGTAAACCACGTGCTCGGCGGTAGCGAACTGCACAGGAAAGAGGACCATTACGCCAGGAGCGTTCGAGCACGAGAAATTTGAGCAGCTATGTCGATGACTGCAAGCAGATGAACTATATTGTCGCTGGATGCACGCGCTATACGTCAGTGCGTTTTCACTCCCGATAGCGGAAACCTGTCTTCTACTTCGGGTTATAAAAGTGGCAGCACCAATCAGAAAAGTACAATTAGCGGAAGAGAAGGCAGAACCAATGGGAATGCCTGTTTTTAAGGAAAACACCAACCAGTGTAACTGCAGTGCTGATTGGCTGCAAGGTCGAACGTCCTACACTTTTCTTTTTTCTTTCATTTGTCCTGAAATTAGTTCATCAAGAGGAAGGGTTGAATATTTCGCAATGGGCAGGTTGGTGTTCTGTAGGTTACAGAGTGGTGAGTTTCTTCACCGCTTCGTTTAGTAAGCGAGAGAACCATAATGCCCACATTTCGTTATCTTATTTCGTAGCATTTGAGTGGGATACTTCAAAGCCTCCATTCTGTCATCATGGTATTTTCAGTTCTCCTTCGACTTTCCATGTATATAAAGGACACTCAGTTCCTACGGAATATCTTCATTTCAGACGTGATCCAGCCTGGACACTTTTAAGATATTTGTTAGGAATCTCATACCTGTTGACTAGATCTTTGACTGAGGGTTTAGTAATAGAGTTCAGTTTTCACGTCCGCAGAGCAGGACAGGATCTGCTACTACCTTGTAAAATTTAGATCTCGTGTCTTTGTTTCAGATGACGATGGAGCATATAGCATATATCCTACAACTTAAGTCTTTAGCTTAGGTCACCTTCACGTCGCCAGCAGCCGATTTGGCTAATTCCTGCAATTTTCGTCCGGTTGCTTCTGTTCCTTCGAAAGTTAAGGCTTTCGACCTTTTCCTCAATGGACTACGATATCAATTCAGAAGTAGTAATAACGCGGCTGCTTCTTGTTTAGTTGTGTTCACAGCCCTATAATACGAAGTTGAGTCAAATGAAAACCTTAAATTTCTAATAAAAAATCGACATTTTGCGCCGTTATCCTGTAAGTTGGTAAGCGTGCTACAAACAGAGTGCAGAATGGCCTGTATGTGGCAACATAGTGCAGATGCACACATACCGTAGCAGTATCAGTATAAAGATGGCCGCCCCACTTGCGACTTGCACCAGGGAAGAACAACGTTCTGTTACTCGTTTTTTGCATAGTGAAGGTGTGAAGCCTATTGAAATTCATCTACGAATGAAGGTTCAGTGCGGTGATGCATGTTTGTCACAGCAGCAGGTCTATGAATGGAGTAGGAAGTTCGCAAATGATGTCATTTCAGTGGAAGATGCTCCTCGTCCAGGTCAGGCACAACGAGTTGTGACTCCACAGAACATTGCAGCAGTTTAAGCCATAGTGAAGGAAAACCGCCCACTGACACTGAATGACATTACAACATGTTTACAGTTTAATCATGAGTCAGCACATCACATTGTGCATGATGTGCTCCAGTTTCACAAAGTGTTTACAAGATGGGTGCCACGGCAGCTGACTCCTGAAATGGGAGAACGACGTGTTCATCATGCTTGTGAAGAAATTCTTCGGCGTTTTGAACGAGAACGTGAAGGCTTCCTTGCAAGAATCGTTACTGGTGACGAAACCTGGGTTCACTTCCACCAACCGGAAACGAAGAGAGCGAGCAACCAACACCGTGCCCCAAGTGATTTCCATATGTTTGGACCACTCAAAGACGCAATGGGAGGAAAGAAGTTCAGTTTTGATGAAGAGGTACGCCACGCGGTGCATAAGTGGTTGCGCAGACTACCAAAAGAATTTTTTTCTAAAGTTATTTATGCCCTTTGTTAACGCTGGAGGACTTGCATTGAGCGTGGGGGAGATTATGTTGAAAAGTGATACAGCTTTGTACCACTTGTGCATAATAAATAATATTTAAAAAATATTTAAGGTTTTCATTTCACTCACCCTAGTATGTTACAAAGGACAACATGTTTTGTTTGGACTGCGAATAAATTTATGTATTCATCACTGACGCGATTTCAGATGATATAATACTATGAAGTGCGCCAATGAACACTATTCCGTTTATGAGTATACCGTCCTCGTATAATACTTGTTTAAATGTCTGGACATATAATAAGACAAAAGTCTTCATCATTTATATAAAATAATCTAATATTTCAAGCAACAGGCTAATTATCATATGAAATGTTGCGTTGTGTTACATAAATGACAGGAGGACAGTGGCCTTGTGACGGTTATGGCATACTATTGCGACAGCTATGCAAGCTGGTAAGAAAATAGGTTCAGTACTCCACATGATCATGACATATGGATGAGGAGTGTGGGAAAGAGATGAGAATGTGTAAGTAGGCTGTTTAGGTTTTCTTATTGGTAACGCCATGTAGCGCTCTGTATGAAAATCACTGGCTGTGCTGTGTGCAGTCTGTGGCTAGTTTTGCATTGTTGTCTGCCACTGTAGTGTTGGGCAGCTGGATGTTAACAGCACGTAGCGTTGCAGAGTTGGAGGTGAGCCGCCAGCAGTGGCGGATGTGGGGAGAGAGGTGGTGGAGTTTTGAAATTTGTAAGACTGGATGTCATGAACTGCTATATATATTATCACTTTCGAACACTATTGAGCTGGCAGTAGTGGCGCTCGCTGTATTGCAGTAGTTCGAGAAACGAAGATTTTTGTGAGGTAAGTGATTTGTAAAACGTATAGGTTAATTTAGTCATGGCCATTCTCTTGTAGGGATTACTGAAAGTCAGATTGCGTTGCGCTAAAAAATATTGTGTATCAGTTTAAGCACAGTCATGTATAATTTTTCTAAGGGGACATTTCATATGGCGACCCTGCCAGGATAGTCGCAACAGATGATTGCTGGCCGCCTCTACAAGGACTACAGTGGGTCTGCATCTTTAGTGATCCACCAATACCATTATTTCTACAAGGACTGCAGTGGGTCTGTACCTCTGGTAGCCCACCAATACCGTAATCTCTACCGGGACTACAGTGGTTCTGTTCTGTGATGATGTACCTACCAATATTCTTCAAAACTTCGACTGACTCTGCTGTGGGTTTGCTCTGTTGTGGCCCATTACCTGTCTGCATGTCAAGAGTCTGCACTGTCTGTCCGTTGGAAGGACAACACTACTTCTTCAAGACAGCATGGAAATCCACTACTTCTGTGTGCATTTCCTTTTACTGCTCAGACTTTGAGAAAAAAAACACTGCAATTTTACTGGGATGAGTGACCAGAACTGTCTTTATGGACTGTGAGAAAATTTTTGCTTTTGACCAACATTGTATCAATAAGTGTGTGCATTTGATTTCTTTGTTATTGTAATTATGAAATTTTTTTTCAAATCTGTATTGTCCCTTGCCCAAAACAATTTGTAAAATGTTTTGTGGGGAGCATGGGGACTATGTAAGTAGGCTGTTTAGGTTTTTTTATTGGTAACGCCACATAGCGCTCTGTATGTAAAAATCACTGGCTGTGCTGTGTGCAGTCAGTGGCTGGTTGACATTGTTGTAATACTCGCCATTGTAATGTTGGGCATCTGGATGTTAACAGCGCGTAGCGTTGCACAGTTGGAGGAGAGCCGCCAGCAGTGGTGGATGTGGGGAGAGAGATGGCGGAGTTTTGAAATTTGTAATACTGGATGTCATGAATTGCTATTTACATTATGACTTTTGAACACTATTGAGGTAAAAACATTGTTTGTTCTCTATCAAACTCTTTCATTTGCGAACAATGCCTATAAGTAGTTAATGCCTACCATAGTTTGAATCTTTTAGTTAGCTGGCAGTAGTGGTGCTTGCTGTATTGCAGTAGTTCGAGTAACGAAGATTTTTGTGAGGTAAGTGATTTGTGAAATATATATTTAGTCAGAGCCATTCTCTTGTAGTATTTACTGAAAGTCAGATTACGTTGCGCTAAAAAAATATTGTGTGTCAGTTTAAGCACAGTCATGTATAATTTTTCTAAGGGGATGTTTCAAATGCTCTGAGTTGCCCATGAGCGACGACAGAGAGGAGGAAGTACCGTTATCAGATTTGGCAACGAGATGCATACCTTCTATTATTAACATTAAATTTTAATAATAACCCACATCGATAATGTAACTAAAATTGCAAAAAATGGTTCAAATGTCTCTGAGCAGTGTGGGACTGAGTCTGATAGCATCAGTCCCCTAGAACTTAGAATTACTTAAACCCAACTAACCTAAGGACATCGCACACATCCATGCTCGAGGCAGGATTCGTACCTTCGACCGCAGCGGTCGCGCGGTTCTAGACTGAAGCGCCTATAAAGGCTCCGTCAGTGGCGGGCCCTAAAATTTCAGTAACTGCATATCGATCTGCAAAGATCAAAAAGGAAATAATTTAATGTTATGAATGATTGGTGGACTTAACCGACCAATCACGGAAGTGCGTGCAGGTGGGAATAGGGTAGCCAATTACAAAGTCTAAGACTAGTATTCATGCAGGCAACAGATGTGAACGAGTGGTAATTTTGTTAAGCAAAATTGAACTGAAGTGTAATTTTGCCTCAGGAAACTGTATCAATTCTGGTTTTGCAATACACATTGTAAACATAAAATTGAAGCGTGCGACTGAAGGAACATGGAAACAGATGTCGTGAATATTATGATGCTCGCAGGGTGGTTGAGCCAGGCACGGCTCGTGTTCATGCCATTAATTATCATCTAATATTACGGTACTGTCGCCTCTTTTTCTTATTCCATTTACTGGCGTCATTAACTTCCGCCTGACTTGCCAATGAGCGGCAGCAGCGGCGCGTATCGATAAGTGCATTGCCGTACCATCTCTGGAGCGACCGATAGTGTTTCCGGGTCGTCGAGCGTCTGGCAGTCAGTTGGAGACGAACCAGCATTCATCTTCACCTCCCTCACTACCCTCGCTTAACTCTCCCCTCCCATGGTACAACAACCCTATCGTATCCTGTACCACAACATTCGTTCCCTGCCCACCCTCAAACTCCTCTTCCTCCACATCCTCTGTCAGCACTGCGTTGATGCCTTCATCCTAAATGAAACCTTCCTTCAACCCCATATCTCCATCTCCACGGCTCCTGACACCCTTCAGCACACCGATAACCCGTACCCTGTGGTGCGTGGCAGAGTTGCTACAGGCCACCTCAAGCACATCCCTGTCCGGCCCCAACCTCTCCTTAACAATCCTGCCAAGCCTCTCACCGTCAGCCTCTTCTTCCCCACCCTTAACATCACCTGTGCCACCATTTACATCCGCCCTTGCACCCCCATCCAGTACGATTTCCTGGCCCACATTGACCGCACCTTCTCCACCTACGTGATTGCCGCTGACCTCAATATCCACCGCCGTGATTCTGCCGACCTCTAGCGGTGGCATAAGTTTCTCACCTGGTTCCCCTGCCTCAGCACACCTGACCCGAATCCAACACCAGTCCCGATGTGGTCATTGCCTCTCCCAACCACCTTGGGTGCAACACCACAGATGTCTTTGACCTTATTGACAGTGACCATGCTCCTGTTCTCCTCACTATCTCCAATGGTCGCCATCCCCACAACGCTCCTCGCCATGACGTCCCTCCTAAACTTCCATCAAAGCCATCCACCCTCACCACCCCGCCCTGCCTCCACAGGCCGTCCTCCTCCTTCGAAAGTCCTGCCGCCTCTACCGCTCTTTTCTCTGCACTCATGACTGGGTTACACTTACCCACCACCGGCAATTACAGCGACACATCCGCAACCTGCTTAAGGCGAAGAAACACTGTGCCTGGCGCCAGACATGTACACAACTCAACACCACACTCCCCATAAACTCTTCCAAGTATTGGTCTGCTTTCCACTGCCTTAATGGGAACCGCCCCGCCCCCAGTATCCTCTTCTCCTTAATGACCGTCCCTTTCCTGATAACCTCAGTAAGGCCAACCACATTGCCTCTCACCTATCTGATGTTTTTTCCACTCCAGATGATCGCCACTATGATTATTCCCAGTTCCCTGACGTCATGGACCGCACAAATACCTCTGTTCCTCCCCTTGCTCCTAGCTTCCAGTACATGGGCTACACACCACCATCAGAACTAAACACTCCCATCACCACACAAGACATCAGCCTCACACTCACATCACTAAATGCAACACTGCTCCCGGCCATGACTGCATTACCTACCGCCACCTCAAACTCTGCCCTCCCTCTTTCCTTTCAATCCATGGTACCCTCTACAATGTCATCCTTGCCCCTGGCTTCTATCCCGACTTGTGGAAAACCTCCCGTATCCTGATGTTCTCCAAACCCAACAAGCCTCCATCTGATGCCTCTTCCTATCGTCCTATATGTCTCACATCGGTGTTCAGCAAGCTCTTGGAATCCATCCTTTCCCGGCGCATCCATCACCACCTCCTCCAAAACCACCTCTTCCCAAACACCCAATGTGGCTTTCGACCTTCCTTCTCTGCTGATGACCAACTCCTCTGTCTCACTCCGCTTAACTCCCGTCGCTCCGCCATTTTTGTCTCCCTTGACCTCGAAAAGGCCTACAACCGTGTATGGCATCCTGGTCTCCTGTTTAAAATCTAAACCTACGCCCTTCCTATCAATTACATCCTTCTGAAGGCCTCCTTCCTCTCCCACCACCCCTCCTGTGTTAAAATCCATCCCCTCTCCTCTACCTCCTGTACATGGCATATTTGCCCCAACCCCCCCCCCCCCCCCTCCGGTACTCCTCTTGCAATTTACTGAAGACACCACATTCCTCGCCCTCGCTCCTATGCTTCAACGGTCTCAACGCCTTCTCCAGAATCACCTTGACCTTTTTGCTGCATGGTGTAACCAGTGACTCCTGAAAATCAATCCTTCCAAGACCCAGGCAATCATCGTAGGTTGTACCACTCAGTCCTTCCGGCTCCTGGATTTCTCCCATACTGTCTGCGCCCATCCTGTCCATCTCACCCCCCCTCTCACCTACCTTGGCCTCACCATTGACCGTCTCCTCATCTGGATCCCTCATCTCTGTTCCATTCAATCCAAAGCCCACAACCACCACCGACTCCTCAAACTCCTCTCTGGCCGGACATGGGGGTTGCACCCCTCTACCATCCTCCATACCTACAAATCCTTAATCCGTCCCATCCTCTGCTATGCCAGTCCTGCCTGGATATCTGCCCCCCCCTCCCAAATTATATAAGTCCCTCCAGATCCTTGACCATCATGCACTCTGCCTCGCCTTCCGTATACGCCTTCCATCCCCCATGAGGATCCTCTATGATCTCATTCCTTTCCCCCATCTGCTCCCATTCCTCGAACATATCCGCATACTCTACACCTCCCGCCACGTTGCCCTCACCCCCTGGTTGCTTCTCCCTTCTCCATCCCCGCCTCCTGCCACATCTTCACTGTTGTATCCCCCCTACCCTCCATCTCTACACCCTACATCTCCTTTCCCAAGGTGGCATCCATCAACTCCCCCTCCCAGATGATGCCCTGTCTCCATTTATCCCTCCTATCAACTCTGATCTTCAACCCCCTCCGTCCTTTCCCTGGGCTCCCTCTTTCTCCACCCCCTTCCCCCTGTGTTTTCTCATGGCCTAACCTCTCCCTGTCTCCCTTCTCATCCCCCGCCCCAAGTCCCCTCCTCTGCCTTCCCCACTCCCTGGCACGTCTGCTCGGCGCCCCCCACCCCTATTATGAATCCTCATCCTCCATTGGCTCCTTTCCCCCCTCCCCCCTTCACTTTTCCTCTCCTACCCCCCCTTTTTTTCCCGTCATCTCTCCAGTTTCCCCCACCTGCTCTCGGCTGTAGTATGTCATATTTGTGCCAACTTTTTAGTGCAGTGTTTAAGTGAGTGTTCAGTGTTGTGCGTCTTTCCACAGTGTTGCGAACAGCAATCATACTGTCGCTGGGTGTGCATTTTATGTCTCTTGCGAACAGAAACCAGACTGTCGCCGTGTTTTTTAATTGTTTGTCTATTATTTTTCTGCTTCCTGTGTATTTTATTAGCATCATCAACCCTGTGTTTTATGTTTTAAGTTCCAGAATTTTCTGTCATTTCACCTTTAAGTCACCGATTATTTTTATTATGTTCATCTTTTTAAACCAAATTCTGTAGGCTGAAGAGCGGCGTAATAAGCTGCTGCCAGCCCGCCCCCTTCAGGGGGAATCGAAACTCAATAAAGGAAAAAAAAAAGACGAACCAGCATTGCAGTCGGGACGCGGCGCTCCAGTGCTCGCCAACCGCTGGCGACACACATGAACTGTCCGATGAGGGAGATTGGAGCGGGACGACCGTTGGTTGGTCGTTCGGTTGGTCGTCTCATCGGCCGACATATTTGGTCCTTTCACCATTTCTGGGTCTGGGCAGTTGGTCGGTTGGCGTGGAGCAGCAAGGACGTCTTCGTCACGCGTCCTCTGGCAGGGCCGCTGGCGTTGTGCACGAGTGGTTGGAGTGCGAGGTGCTGCTTGCGAGTGCTACGAAGTTCGTCGCCCCCGATCTTGGACATGAAAGCTGAGTCCTCACTTAACCTACTATCGAGCCTCAACTGTTTACATTTCTTCGTTTGATCTTGGTTGTCGCTTTTGGGACATTTCCGCGAGCAACAACATGTGTGTATTTAAGTCGGCTAAGATTCCAGCCATCTTCCTGTGCAGTATAACTTAATTTATTCAATGTTATTGAAGTTGACCAGCGGTATCTTCTGCCTTGTGGCCGTTGACGATCCGGGTACCTGCCCTTGTCGTTGACGTAATTTGCGGCAGTGTATTTTCCTCGTCGTGCTGTTGCTGTCCAGCGTGGTATGTATCTCGACAGCTGAGGTGTTGTTGGTCGTTGTTAGCGCCAATATTGTGTGTGTCGTTGTATTGAAATCTTGTGGTCGTTTGCTGGTTGCGTGGAGCAGAACTGATTCTGTTAGTTGGTCGGTCAGCTCTCTGTCGATTGGGTCGTCTTCAGATTAAGAAGTTGCTGGACAGGATGCCTGACTCACCTAAATAGGCGTTAGTGTTACTATCTCAGGATGACCCGTGGCACCGTTCCTTGTGTGTTACATAGTAATTTCCCTGTTGGGCTTTTAGTTATTTGGTTGATGTGTGGCCTTCAGCAGAGTATCAACATCTCTTAGATTCATGTTCTTGTCTTACCCTTAAGGCATAAGATTGTTATGCTTTTGTATGGGGCCTTCAGCAAAGTTTTACACGAAATGTTTTAAGATAAGGCCTTCTGCCTTTTGATCGAAACTCTTCTTATTGCTTAATATGCGGCCTCCAGCGAAGTTCCATTGGAATTAAATTGCTAAGGCCTTCAGCCTGTTTATATTGAAGATTTAGAAAATATTCTAGGCCGAAACCTCCAGAAGAATCTTGTATTTCAATTTCTTGCTTAGTCCTTGTGTCTAGGATTTTGAGTGTGGCCTTCAGCCGACGTAATCAAAGGAGGTCGATATTGTTTTGAGTGTTTTGCATCCTCGTTGTAGTACTGTGTGTTGATAGATAAAGTTTGTATGTTGAGTACAACTGACAGCAAGTTATTTTGGCCCCTTTCCACAACCTAATCCACTCTTTCCTGCTAGCTCAGGCATTTCAGTGGTATTCACATTCAGCTATCGTTCCTTCGATTAACGAGTTCAGACTGCCTTCCGTAAAGCGTTGATTTTGAAGACGCAATTTTTTCATTTTGCTTTCTTTTAATACATTTGTTGGCATCCAATGTATTGAAACTTTATTGCAACAATGTAGTAGTATCCCTGAACGCCACTGCAACATCCACTATTGCACAGTTATGAGCCAAGGTCTACAGGGAAGAAATTCAATGGGGATAGCTGTAGAACATATGTGGTAAGGGAGCCTCAACCAAATTATACAGGGAAGAATTGAGTGTAATTTCTTGCAATTTAGCGTTGCAGTTCATTTAACGTAAACCTCCATGTGCAACCTTCTGCAGAGTACAACTTGCGCGATCATTGAGTCCGACGTAATAATGCGTAACGGCGGCCACCTTACCACTTTTTAAGAGGGTAAACGCCATAACTTCTTAAAACGGATGATATGAATTGATGCACTTCATAGTGAGTTATCACTCGAGACTGGCTTGGGCGGTCCAAATCGAGTTAATAGTGAATAAATAAATTAATTTAATAAGTCTGGAGGAAACTGATCCCTCTTCTGTACTAATAATGGACCCAATTACAAAACTGTGATAAGAAATTAATGTCGAACTGCAGTTGAGGAGAAAGGACAGAAATGAGACTATACCGGGGACCTAGAAACGACAGAGGGGCTTCGTCCATGCCATAGCCCTCAGTGGTTCACAACCCCACAGAAGGCTACACCAGTCCACTCGCCCCACCACCGCCCCATTTGGATCCCAGTGGATCCGGACCCCTCCGCCCCATCGCCCCCCCCCCCCCCTCCATCCCCGAGAAAGACTCACACCAAACGAGTGTAGCCCCAAATGTTTACATGGTAGAAGTATGATGCACGTGTGCGTGGAGATAGTGTTTGCGCAGCAGCAATCGCCTACATAGTGTAACTGAGGCGGAATAACGGGCACCAGCCCGCATTCGCCGAGGAAGATGGAAAACCGCCTTGAAAACCATCCACAGTCTGGCCGGCACACCGGACCTCGACACTAATCCGCAGGGCGGATTCGTGCCAGAGACCGGCACGCTTTCCCGTTCGGGAAACAGCGCGTTACACCATGCGGCTAGCCGGGCGGGGGAAATTCGATTAAGGTAACATTGATTCCCTTTGTGAAAGTGAAATTCTATAGGACCTGTTGAATAGAAAGGCCTACAGATCACAGAATGCGATCATAATGTAGACTAGTAGTCCGTAGGAGCACCAGAGGTGAGACCAGTGACAGACTTAACATCAAAACTCGTAGCATGTAGGAAAGGAAGTGAAAGAGTTCTGCTTCTATGGAGACAAACGCGTACAGAGGAAGCAATGGAAATATGAAACGGAGGCACTAATCTGACAAAGAAATTTCTGATAATTTACACTATCTCATCAAAAGTATCTGCACACTATTAGTACTTGAACTCAGCTGGACAGTAAGAGTGGAGGAATAGTAGCCCATTCTTCCTCAAGAGCCCGAACTAGCGTAGGACACTAGGGCCTCGAGCGAAATCTTACGTTGTAATTCATCCCAAAGGTGTTCCATTGGGTTCAGGTCGAGATTGCGTGCAGGCCAGGATATTTCAGGAATGTTTCTGACCACGAAGCATTGCCTCAGAGACGACACTTTTTGACAGGTGCATTGTCGTGCTGATCCAGTGATTGTCTCCGAACTGTTCCTCTACTGTAGGCGGTACGCATTGCGTGAAGTGTGTTCACATTATTCTCAAGCGCAGTGAAGGAATCACATCCTAATCGCGAAAAATACCCCCGTACCGTAACATCTCCTCCTCTGACCTTTAATCTCGGCACTACACACGACTGCAGGCAACGTTCTGAAAGCGTTCGCAAGTACCAAAACCTGCCACAGGGTAAGCACGATTTATCACCCCAAATAACTCGTTTCCAGTGGTTCACCGTACAGTGACGTGGGTCTTTACAACACCTCCAGCGTCGCTTAGCAATTTTTACAGAAATGTTTGATTTCTGAGGAGCCCCTCGACTACTGTAGCTCATTCCTTTTAACTATCCACGCACAGTCATTGAGCTAGCTGGATTGCTAGTAAAGCATTTGTAATTCACGAGTGATTCCTTCCACCGAGGTCTTGACATTATTTTGTAACCGTCTTCCGCAATTTTCGACGGTTCCTGCTCGTAAGAACATAAAGTCTGCTGCGTCTTTATTTAGCTGGGTTGTTCCTTCGCGTTTTCACTTCACAAGCACATCACCATTAGTCGACTTCGGCAGCTTTAGAAGCATTTAAATGTCCGTAATGAATTCAGGAGTGGAATTAAAATACAAGGTGAAAGGATATCAATGATACGATTCGCTGATGACATTGCTATCCTGAGTGAAAGTGAAGAAGAATTAAATGACCTGCTGAACGGAATGAACAGTCTTTCGAGTACATAGTATGGTTTGAGAGTAAATCGGAGAAAGACGAAGGTAATGAGAAGTAGTAGAAATGAGAACAGCGAGAAACTTAACATCAGGATTGATGGTCACGAAGTCATTGAAGTTAAGGAATTGTGCTACCTAGGCAGTAAAATAACCAATGACGTATGGAGCAAGGAGGACATCAAAAGCAGACTCGCTATGGCAAAAAAGGCATTTATGGCCAACAGAAGTCTACTAATATCAAATAGCGGTCTTAATTTGAGGAAGAAATTTCTGAGGATGTACGTCTGGAGTACAACATTGTATGGTAGGGAAACATGGACTGTGGGAAAACCGGAACAGAAGAGAATCGAAGTATTTGAGATGTGGTGCTATAGACGAATGTTGAAAATTAGGTGGACTGATAAGATAAGGAATGAGGAGGCTCTACGCAGAATCGGAGAGGAAAGGAATATGTGGAAAAAAGTGATAAGGAGAAGGGGCAGGATGATAGGACATCTGCTAAGACATGAGGGAATGACTTCCATGGTACTAGAGGGAGCTGTAGAGGGCAAAAACTGTAGAGGAAGACAGAGATTGGAATACGTCAAGCAAATAATTGAGGACGTAGGTTGCAAGTGCTACTCTGAGATGAAGAGGTTAGCACAGGAAAGGAATTCGTGGCGGGCCGCATCAAACCAGTCAGCAGAATGACGACAAAAAAAAAAAATATTCACGTTCGACGTCACTGAGCTCTGCTGACCGACGCATTGGGTCGTCAATGCTTCTCTGCTTATAACACAATACTCGTCGCTTCCTTTTATACTGGCTGGTCAGTCTCTTGTGACAGTTGGTGGTGTCCGGATAATTTGGATCAGATAGGGCGCAGAATTGATTACACGTGAGTCGTGAACCGTGGAAAAAGGAAAAAAAAAAGCAGAAATGTAAACAGTCGAAACGTATGAGATTCAGTGTTGCAGAAGGATTTGGAAAATGAATTTTACTGATAAGATTGAATGGTGTCCATAGAATCGCAAAGGTAAGAGATATACTGACGGAAAAAAGTCACAATACGAACGAAAGTTAGAAGGCGTCTTCGTACATCTGAAAGATGATTACTCAGATTGTACGCCAGTTGCATAAGAGTGCCGCTAGTAGCGCTGCTATAAGGATGCAAATTAGGTTTGCTTTAAATACACGCTGTAGCAGTCATGAGCGTTAGTTACCTTTGGGATTTGGCGTGGTGAGTGGATGTGAGACAAGAATGTCTTTAAGGTGACAAAGACGCCATTATTAACATCTCGCTATGAATGGGGTCGTGTGATATGGGTATGAGAAACTGGATGCTGCTCCTGTGATATTGCATGAAGACTTGGCAGGAATGTAGTTACTGTAAACGATTGCTGGCAGCGGTGGTTACGAGGATGTACGGTCGCAAGAGGACTGGCCTCCGGACGGCCGCATGGCTCTGCCGAGAGGGAAGGCTATCGTGATCTGGGTATGGCGCATCCTACTGCATTAGCAGCAGCAATGTGAGCAGCAGTTGGTACCACAGTGACACAACGGACTGTTTCAAATATTTTACTTTAATGACAGCTCCGAGACAGGTGTCCTGTTGCGTGCATTCCACTGACCACAAACCACCGTCATTTGCGACTTAACTATTGTCAACGGAGAGATCATTGGAGGGCAAGGTGGAGATCTGTTGTGTTTCTGGTGAAAGCTGATTATGCCTCAGTGCCAGTCATGGCTTAGAAGGAGACCAGTGAAGGGCCTGTAACCAACCTGTCTGCTTGCTGGACACAGTGGACCCACACCTAGAATTTTGGTCTGGGATGCGATTTCGTTTGAGAGCAGGAGCACTCTCCTGGCTATCCTACGCACACTGACTGAAAATTTCTACGTCAATCTGGTGGTTAGACCTGTAGTACTACCATTCATGAATAGCATTCCAGGGGTGTTTTCCAACGGAATAGTGCTCGCCCATGTATACCTCTTTTGTAACTCAACATGATGTACAGAGTGTCAACATGTTGCCTTGGCCTGCTCGATCACCAGATCTGTCACAGTCGAGCGCATATGCGACATCATCGGATGACAACTCCAGCCTCATCTTCAAAGAAAATCAACTGTTGCTGTATTGACCCACAAAGTGCAACAGGCATGGAGATAGAGAAGATCCAAAGAAGAGCGGCGCGTTTCGTCACAGGGTTATTTGGTAACCGTGATAGCGTTACGGAGATGTTTAGCAAACTCAAGTGGCAGACCCTGCAAGAGAGGCGCTCTGCATCGCGGTGTAGCTTGCTCGCCAGCTTTCGAGAGGGTGCGTTTCTGGATGAGGTATCGAATATACTGCTTCCCCCTACTTATACCTCCGGTGGAGATCACGAATGTAAAATTAGAGAGATTCGAGCGCGCACGGAGGCTTTCAGACAGTCTTTCTTCCCGCGAACCATACGCGACTGGAACAGAAAAAGGAGGTAATGACAGTGGCACGTAAAGTGCCCTCCGCCACACACCGTTGGGTGGCTTGCGGAGTATGAATGTAGATGTAGAACTCCATCCCATAAACTGACATCCGGCACCTAAACAACACATTGCATACACCTTTCAATTCTTCTGTTGAACGCTGTGGCAGTTAGACCTTTTAATAATGTACCAGCATTTCGCGTTTGTAATGGTGTATCTCTCTCTGTGACATAAAACTGTTTTCTGGCAATGTTAAGCACCAAAACGTGCTAACTTGACGACTCTACTCCAGAAATCTCATTAATGTACACTACTGACCATTAAAATTGCCACACCAGGAAGAAATGCAGATGATAAATGGGTATTCATTGGACAAATATATTACTCTACAACTGATATGTGATTACATTTTCACTCAATTTGGGTGCATAGAACCTCAGAAATCAGTACCCAGAACAACCACTTCTGGCCGTAATAACGGCCTTGATACGCCTGGGCATTGAGTCAAACAGAGCTTGGATAGCGTGTACAGGTACAGCGGTCCATGCAGCTTCAACACGATACCACAGTTCATCAAGAGTGGTATATTGTGACGAGCCACTTGCTCGTCCACCATTGACTAGACATGAGAGATCTGGATATCTGATGAAGATCTGGAGAATGTGGTGGCCATGACAGCAGTCGAACATTTTCTGTATCCAGAAACGCCCGTACAGGACCTGCAATATGCGGTCTGCATTATCCTAATGAAATGTAGGTTTTCGCAGGGATCGAATGGAGGCTAGAGCCAAGGGTCGTAACACATCTGAAACCTAACTTCCACTGTTCAAAGTGCCGTCAATGTGAACAACAGGTGGCCGAGACGTGTAAGCAATGGCACCCCATATCATCACGCCCGTTGATACGCCAGTGTGGCGTTGACAAATACACGCTTCCAATGTGCGTTCACCGCGATGTCGCCAAACACGGATGCGACCATCGTGATGCTTTAAACAGATCGAAGATTGATCCGAAAAAATGACGTTTTGCCATACGTGCACCCAGGCTCGTCGTTGAGTACATCATCGCAGGTGCTCCTGTCTGTGATGCAGGGTTAAGGGTAACCGCATCCATGGTCTCCGAGATGATAGTCGATGCTGTTGCAAACGTCGTCGAACTGTTCGTGCAGATGTTGACTCAGGCATCGAGACGTGGCTGCACGATCCGTTACAGCCATGCGGATAAGATGCCTGTCATCTCAACCGCTAGTGATACGAGGCCGTTGGGATCCAGCACGGCGTTTCGTACACTCTCCTGAACCCACCGATTCCATATTCCGCTAACAGTCATTGGATCTCGACCAGCGCGAGCAGTAATGTAGCGATACGATAAACCGCAATCGAGGTAGGCTACAAACCGACCTTTATCAAAGTCGGAAACGTGATGCTACGCATTTCTCCTTTTCTCCACCTTACACTAGGCATCAGAAGAACGTTTCACCAGGCAACGCCGGTCAACTGCTGTTTGTGTATGAGAAATCGGTTGGAAACTTTCCTCATGTCAGCTTGTTGTAGGTGTCACACCGGCGCCAATCTTGTGTGGATGCTCTGGAAAGCTAATCATTTGCGTAGCAGAACATCTTCTTCCTGTCAGTTAAATTTCGCGTCTGTAGCAAGTCATCTTAATGGCCAGTAGTGTACATTTTTTTTCCGACCGCGTGCGCGAGAAACGCTAGTGTTGTTATGAGAATGTGCAGTAGATACTACCTCGTTCGATACGCTGGGCACACTTTCAGGACAGGGTGTGGTGTGGGTACTCACCATGAGCGTGGCGTTGTGCATGTAGTGGAGTCTGTTGAGCACGCCCTTCCTGGTGGCGGTGGCGTGCCGGATCACCGCGCTCACCAGCACCGTGTCCCTGTTCAGGCACGCCGACGGCCTGCAACACACCGCGCCACAGCGCAGAACGGTGAGCAGGCAAGGCACAGAACATCACCTCGTCTCCAGCTAGTGCCATCCAGCTCAGTTCATTCTCAAAACTAAAGGCAGCGTGTGTTTAAAAAAAAATCTGTTTCATTTTCTTACATGGAGGCCATAAAGCACTGGTCAAAACTGAGAAAACTCGCATAACTACATGTCCGGAAACAAATACAATGTAGGTCACTAAATAGCCAACGTCATGAAAGTGGCGCGCAACAGACGTTAAACTGGCTTGACATACTTGGATATGTAAAGAGGGAGTGGAAATACAAAACATTCCAACTGCCCATTTTTTCACTAAACTCCATTTCAGTGCTGATGTGTCACCGGCAGGGTCGTCTCTACCATTAGGCAAGATTAGGCGGCCAGCTAGAGCGGCAAAATTCTAGGAACGCCAGCGGGCGGAAAAAGTTATTTCAAATTCAACAGCGAAAGAACTGAGCAAATGGGGGGATGAGTGGATAATAAGAAAAATTAAAAGATCGAAATGTTTTCGAAAACGCAGCGAACAGTTGCTTAATAATTCTTTACTTACTTTGACGAAAGTAAATGCAATGCTTCTACCAACCTCAAAACTAAAGCAGCCGCTACTGAGCACGGATCGAAACAATGGCAACAGCCACTGCTTTTAGGCAACCACAAAATCCATCCCTCACCGGGATTCGAACCTGGACTCACCTAGGACGAATGATCAGAAGACAATCGCTTAGACCACTGGGCCTAATAAAAACTGTAGTACCCGCAATGGAAAACGCAAACAAGGCGTCGTTTATTTATTTAATCGCAAGTAACTGAATGCTGAAAAAGATTACAGTCATTCCTCATTTTAAAAATATTTCAATCAAAACAGAAACGAAATAACACTGCAACTGTCCAGATCAGTGCTTCACAATGTCTCCCATAATATGGCAATAAATTCTAAACTGAAGGAAAAATTCATTCGTACCAGAAAATAGTTCCACACCTTTATCTGCTCATTTCCATGTAATTAAATAAAGTAAGTAATTGATGCCAAATTAGGATGGCCTGTCATAATCAATTGAGTTGTTTTAAAATTTTCAGCACGTAATTCCGATTTTAATTATTCGGGGAAATTTCAAAAATTGAAGACAAAAAATAAGAGTGATGATTTTGTAATCCTCAATCAGTTCTCAAGCAATTTAGGACAAAGCATGAAAAAAGACTATCGATAGACAGTGAGAACGGTTGGTGACCTGTTTCATTATTAAAAATATGATCAGATTTTCCATTGTTCTGCCGGTGGATGATGGTGGGGGAGGGGGGGGGGGCAAGGGGTGGGGCAAGGCATGTCCCTAGACTTGTTCCAAGAGCCAAATCACGGAGAAAACATTTCAATCATCCGTTACTAGACAGCGCATGATCTTTGTACAAGCGGTGTTTCACGATGAAGTTCCAAGTGCCATTCCTTAAGGTTTCGTCCATGAAGCCTGGCATGTTTTGAAGAGTAGGAGGTGCATCAAGTTGAAATTTACGTCGCAAAATAAGACCTATAGTTGCTACGGGATGTAAAAAAACTGTAACTACTAAGTCAATGCAGTCAAAAGACAAGACCATTAGTGTAACATATTTCGATACCTTCGAAGTCACTCATCAAAATCCACTGGGTGCTTTTCGTCGACCTAGAAGCATGTTTCACAGTAAAACCGCAGGATAAATTCGAAAACATATTCATTTGTTATGAAATTTTTCGTGTGACCGTCCGTCTGTTAAGACATGTTTATCTCAAGAACAGGTAGATAGATCAGGTTGAAATTTGTGTCACATACAGAGGTCTACGTCCTTCGGTACTGTAAAAGCCAATGAAATCTAAAGGTACAGCGATTTATACAAATGTTTTGATACTCGCGGATTCACTCATTAAAACCTATAGCATACTACCTATTGACGTAGAATCAAGAAATCTGGCAAAAAGAATGGTTTCATAGTAAAAGTGCAGGAAAAATTAGAAAACTGTTGATCTATAACTACACCACACGGAAACTATTGCTTTTATCATTTGTTATCTCATTTCAGACTTGAAATTAAGACTTTTTTGAAATTCTGGGAATCCTCAGGACCGTTATCTTGCCACTGTCAGTATCCATAACAGGCAAAATCGTCGAGATTCTCAATTCCCGGTGTGGATGAACTGTCTATATACATAATAAAGTTTGTATACGGAACCGTCAGCGTGCGAGTCCTACCCGCACCTGGCCAATATTAATTGCTACATGTCACGTAATCACTAAGAATTAGACAATGACAATTTACTGTAGATGCAGTATGGACGTCAAATCAAACTAGACGTTACTTGAGAAGGACAATAAAGCCGAAACTGTCGTCGTTAAGAATACTAAACTTATTGCAGCTTGTCTGGACCTTTCCTTTACAGAATGTCGTGTTATGATGTGTACTATGCTGCAGGCCCAGTCGAACGAAACATATATAATTTTTTTAGTCTGAAACAGAAGAATGGGGAACTTCAAAAGAGGAAAGAACATGGGAGATGTTGGCTATGCCGTACATCATCTGAAAGAACAATTGCAAAGCAGAAAGACCCGTTGACGACGTTGCTATCTCTTTCTCAACAGCAGAGCGAGTTTTACAGTAAACTTGATCACAAGAATAGAGTTGTGTAAAAAACAGAAGCCAATACTGAGATTTTTTCGTGAATTTAATTTTGTTATTCACTTGTGGCAACTTAAACTGAAATAAGAAATTGTTTTGTTGGATATAGTTTTGCTAGTGAACATATTACTGATCTCTATGGTATCAGATACCTACTCAATATTTCTGTACACAGATAAGTTGTACACAAAAAAGATGCATTGTTTTTTGATTTGGTAACGAAGTACTGCCACTGGAAAGGGTGTAAGTCGCCTATACTCTTCAATCTATACGTTCAGGAAGGAATGACTAAAATAGAAGAACGTTTCAGGAGTGGGACATTCAAGACGAAAAGATATCAATGGTAAGATTTATTGATGACATATTCTATCCTCAGTCAAAGTGAAAAAGAACTACAAATATAATCAACAGTCTAATGAGTGCAGAATATGACCTGAGAGTAGAAAGACGAAAATATTGAGGAGTAACAGAAAACAGCGAGAAGCTTAATGTCAAAATTGGAGACCTCGAAGCTGACGACGTTAAGGACAGCAAACGATACATGGCGGAAGAAACAGGAAGGACATAAAAATGCGAATTAGTACAGGCACAGAGGGCATTTCTGATCAAGAGATTTCTGCTTCTATCAAACAAGAGATTTAAACTGGGAAATAAATCCCTGAGAGTGTACGTCTGGAGTACAGTGTTGAATGGTAGTGAATCGTGGACTTTGGGGAAAAAAGTAGCAGAAGAATCAAGGCGTTTCAGATGTGGAACTATGGAAGGATGTTGAAAATCAGGTGGATTGATAAGGTAAGGAATTAGGTGCTCCTCCACATAAACGGTGAAGAAAATACTGACAAGAAGAAGGGAGAGGATGATAGGACATGTGTTGATACATTAGGGAATAACTTCCACAGTACTATTGGGAGTACCAGAGGATAGGAACTATAGGGGGACAAATTGAATACATCTAACAACTAACTATGGACACTGGATGCAAGACCTACTCTGAGATGAAGAGGTTGGCTCAGGAGAGGAATTCGTGGCAAGCCGCATCGAAGTAGTCAGAAGACTGCTGATCAAAACATAACTTGCCGTTCATCCTGTCTGCAGGAAAGAAATATCAACAAACTTCTGGTTAATACGACTGACCATTTTCGAGGGGGTCAGATGGTAGAGCATTTCTTGCACAATATCAGTATGCAGTCTGAAAACTCAGTAAACATTGCAGATAAGTCCTAATATATGTTGCAGAAGCGAATTCCAACTAATTCCCTTCTAATATTTTCTTTGGTGACATTTAGTCGAGTCTGGCGCAGTTCAGAATTGGAAATTTTGAAAAAGTGTTCTGAGTCCACCTACCTCTGTTGCTTACATCGCTTGTCATACAAAGTTGCTGGTATAAGCTGTCCCCAGCAAACCTGTCGGCGAAGATAAAGCGCGAAGATCGATTCGTAGGCGCTGGATCAAGCGCGCCTATCGCAAGAGAGGCCAGAGACACACCGACAAGCAACAAGCCACCAACGCCCTCTTGACAGCATGTATTTAGGCCGCCCCCGCTGACTGGACGACCTCACTCACACACTCAGTCATCCGGTTTGGCGGCTGCCAGTTTACTTGCAGAGCAGGTTTAGTTCATCACGGGCTACAACAGCACATAGCGACCAGATTAGTGACTATAGCGGGACTATAACTGATAAGCTTGTACCAAAAGCTATGGTCACCATCCAAATTAAATAAATGTTTCCAGTTTATGTAAATAGAGAACCGTTTTAATCCCCATGTGTATTTGTGTTGTAGAAAGAGGATACGGTCCCCGATAACAACATCCATTCCCTTGCTTCCTTGCGGTAAAATACTCGTGGCTAATGAGGATATTTCAGTGGCGAACGAAAATAATCAACTTGAACGAAGATTTTGCTTGCTTCTCTCGTGTTTTAGCTTGCAGAGTTTCTGGCGTTCAAATGTTTATATTTTCTCACTTGTTGTGTTCTTGCATTTATGCCAAGAGGGAAGCCGCAGAACTAATTAAATTTCTCTTTTCAGAGGCTTTGCCTGCTTTTGGTATTACGTGTTTGTGTAAACCATAAATTCTCCACCACCTGCCCCCGCGCCTCAGCAGTAGATGGTTAATGTGACGGGTTTAGCACAAGCTTTTCAGTTTCAGAACCAACAAATTGCTACCTGACTGACGACGGTACGACAACTACGGGCTGCACAAACGGTGTCGGCTTGACAACCGCAAACGACCGAAAAACCAGCCCAACAACTGCCGCCGACCAGCACATCAAAGTTCCGGTAATTTAACGACACAAAAGAGGAATGGCTAGAATACCTGACTTAGTCAAGTTCATCACGTTCATGGTACTGTAGAGCTGCAACACATCCTTTCGATTGCGGGATCCCCAGTGTTCAGGTTAATAATACAAAGAGTATTCCCAACCGCGTCTGCCGACGAACTCGTTTACGACTAAGTAATAGCAGCATTCACTCAGTAACTCAATACTATGACCTGCAAGTCTAAGTAGCTGTAGCTAGATCGCAGTTCTTTCGCTTGCAGAAAAATCCGGAACAGACGTACCGCCTGTGGTACACAGTATTAACGGGCATAACTTGGAAGTGTAAATTTAAATGTCATATATATGAATGTCATATGTTAACCGAGGACCTAGAAACGACGAAGAGGCTCCGACCCCACCGCAAAATCCCACGACGACTACCGCAATCCACTTCACCCATCCGCCGGCACACCGAACCCAGGGTTATTGTGTCGTTCGATCCCCGGCGGACCGCCCCCCCCCCCCCCCCCCTCCATCTCCCAAGGGAGTGTAACCCCTATGTTTGCGTGGTAGAGTAATGGTGGTGTACGCGTAGGTGGAGAACGTGTTTGCGCAGCAATAGCCGATATAGTGTAGCTGAGGCGGAATAAGGGGAACCAGCCCGCATTCACTGAGGCAGATGGAAAAACGCCTAAAAGGCATCCACAGACTGGCCGGCTCACCGGACCTCGACACGAGTCCGCCGGGCGGGTTCGTGCCGGGGACCAGGCGCTCCTTTCCGCTCCGGAAAGCCGTAAACTTAAGTGTAGTTGTGGAAACGTTTTCAGTGATTTAATGATACGTGATGCAATAACACACAGTGTCCCTGATGTAGAATACGGGAACAGCTCTTAAAGTACTCTGATCCATTACTTCCCCAAGTATTGCAAATCGTAGAGCAATATGATTCGGGTGCCACAGCAGCCGGAAAGTTTGACCAGGCCCCGATTTGTCGGATCGAGTCACCACTTGTTCGCTACCGCCCCAAGCACCCACAACAAAGAGCGCGTCCACAGCCGCGCGGACTGCCACGTAAACATGTAAACAGGCCTGCGAGTTTTGTGAAGTGTTGACCTAGATGTTTGACATAAAGGATAGGATTGCCCATCACGTTAACGCAACGTGTTACACGTGTGGAAATAAGGCCATGTCCAAGCACTTTGTTTTGCAACGGCATTAGAACGCCATTTCTGCCTGCTCCGAGAAAAAACAGGCGCATGCACATGTAGTGAACGCTGTGTTTTCAAACCCTACAACAGTTTGTGACAAAACTATTTATCATTACTCATGAGAAACACGTAATTCCGTCAAAATTACAAAGATATAATTTTTGGAAATATGTATCCTTTGTATCCATAATGACTGGTCATTCTGGATTTCTAACTTAACAGCACTGCATTAAACTTATTTTAGTGAGCATTTAAATTTTCATTTTTGACTCCGAATATTTTAATTTTTTCCAACTGTAAGTAGGCTGTTTAGGTTTTTTTTATTGGTAACGCCACGTAGCGCTCTGTATGAAAATCACTGGCTGTGCCGTGTGCAGTCTGTGGCTGGTTTGCATTGTTGTCTGCCATTGTAGTGTTGGGCAGCGGCAGCTGGATGCTAACAGCACGTAGCGTTGCGCAGTTGGAGGTGAGCCGCCAGCAGTGGTGGACGTGGGGGGAGAGATGGCGGAGTTTTGAAATTTGTAAGAATTGATGTCATGAACTGATATAAATATTATGATTATTAAGGTAAAAACATTGTTTGTTCTCTATCAAAATCTTTCATTTGCTAACTATGCCTATCAGTAGTTAGTGCCTTCCGTAGTTTGAATCTTTTAGTTAGCTGGCAGTAGTGGCGCTCGCTGTATTGCAGTAGTTCGAGTAACCATGATTTTTGTGAGGTAAGTGATTTGTGAAAGGTATAGGTTAATGTTAGTCAGGGCCATTCTTTTGTAGGGATTTCTGAAAGTCAGACTGCGTTGCGCTAAAAATATTGTGTGTCAGTTTAAGCACAGTCTTGTATAATTTTTCCAAGGCGACGTTTCATACAACATGTCCGCCTTCCAGCTCTTGCCTAAAATGGGCAGCACTAGAAGATTGTCTAGGATAACCATGTGACTTATTTAGTTGACATATTTTATTACAGTTTTTTTTGAATGTGCAACGATGTGCTCTTAGAACCAGGTGAAATATAAAACTGCTAGAAATAAAAATGCTCCTTTTATAGCACAAGAAAGGCGGACATGTTCTGGGCAGAGTTAGGGATGTAAAAGAAGAGAACTAGCATTTCGACTTACGTGGCAGCTTCCAATAAATTTAAGACAAAACATATTGACATAATCACACTTTCTACTTGTTGGTATTACTACACAAGCCATGTAATACATGACATGTGTACGAGGTGTATTCCGAAAATAATGTCCGATCGGTACCGAAATGGAAACCACAGTGAAAATCAAAAGTGTTTTACATGCAATAGTTAGCCACAGGTTCCAGCAAACGTCTCTACATAGTCACCGCTCTGTCGCAGCGTTTTAACAACTTTCCAATACCCTCGTTCATAGAAGGCAGCCGCCTGCACCTTTCGCCGATCCTCTATGCTGATCTGCATCTCGTTGTCTGTGCCAAAACGTCGACTTCATAGCCAGCGGTTCGTGTCAGCAGAGATGAAAATCATAGGGAGTGAAGTCCTGGCAGTATGGAGAGCGGTCAAGCACTTCCCATCGAAAATGATGGCGAGTGCGGCCAAGAACTGGCATGAGGAAAGAAAAATACATGATAGTTATGTTTTGCGGGCTGCACCAAATCAGGCTAAATCTCTCACGGGAACTCATACTTGGCGGGAGATGCTGTTTTCTAGGCATCTTAACGTGCTCACTGTGCACTCGGAACTGAACAGAGAGACGTCACGTGGTTAACGGGTATACTAGAGACACTGTGCAACACATCTATGCAAAGCTTTAGCGTTGTTCCATTTCGCTACCGATCGAGCCTTACTTTCAAATACGCTTCGTATCATGTCAAGTAAAGTAACATGATGCATGATGTCATGTCGTATAACATGACACATGTCATCATGTCATCCAACATGGCATTTGTCACGTCGTACAATATGTCACAACGTGTCATTAAAGTTCAGGGTACATGCATACTCACCTGCAATTACATAAAGGATGGTTAGGGCATAACGTCCTGGCGATATCTAAGTCATTAGCGGCGGAGCACACTCTCGGAATGTTCAGCGATGGGGAAGGAAATCGGCCGTACCCTTTCAAAGGAACCATCCTGGCATTTGCCTACAGCCATTTAGTACAATATCGGAAAACTTAAATCGAGATGGCCGGAGACGCGTTTGAACCGCCATCTTCCCGAAACCGAGTCAAGTGAACTGATCACTGGGCCATGGGCCACCTTACTCGGTTCGCAGATACAGCGAGAGAAAAACGACTTTTTATGTCGACCTGTAAGAGTCATAATTTCCCTTCATTGTCCTTATGAGGAATATATGTTAACAGCAGAAGAAGCATACTGCAACCAGCTTCAAATGCCAGTTCCATAAGGTTTCTCAATAGCGTTTTGCGAAAAGAATATCTTCCAGAGAGTCCCGTTTTTCACGAAGAATCTCTGCAACACTCGCGTGTTGATCGAACCTACCCCGCCGGCCGTTGTGGCCGAGCGGTTCTAGGCGCTTCAGCCTGGAACCGTGCGACCGCTAAGGTAGCAGGTTCGAATCCTGCCTCGGGCATGGATATGTGTGCCGTCCTTAGGTTAGTTAGGTTTAAGTAGTTCTACGTTCTAGGGGACTGATGACCTCAGATGTTAAGTCCCATAGTGCTCAGAGCCATCTGAACCATTTTCGAAACTACCAGTAACAAATCTAGCACCACAACTCCGATTTTCTTCAGTATCTTCCTTTAATTCGACTTGGGGAGGATACCAAAAGAACAATACTCAAGAGTGGGTCGCACTAGTGTTGTACACTCGGTCCCTTTTATAGTACAGATCATGTACCCTTTCTTAAAATTCTCCCAACAAGCCGATGTCGACCATGCGCCTACTTAGCGCTCATTCCGTTTGACGCCCAGATTTTTAATCGATGGTACTGCGTCAAGCAACAGGATCCTGATGCTGTATTCGAATATTATAGGATTATTTTTCCCAATAATCTGCATTAATTAACGTTTTTTCTGTATTTAGAGTAAGCTGCGATTCATCACACCGACTAAGTCATCTTGTATCCTCCTACAGACACTTAACGTCACAACTTCACGTGCACGACTGCGTCATGTCAACGGCTGCAGATTGCTTCTCAGCCTGTCCGTCAGATCAGTTATGTACACAGAGAATACGAGAAGTGCCATTACACCTCTCCGGCGAACTCCTGACGATATACCGTACTTGTCTGTGACGTATACTCGCCTTCGAGGACAGAGTACTGGTTCGTATTACTTAAGAGCGGGTCATCCACGTATCTGTTAACCTAATCCGTATGCTCGGACCTTCGTTAACAGTCTGCAAAGAGGCACTGTGTTAAACGCTTTTCAGAAACCTAGGCATATGAAATCTGCCTGTATCCGCAGTATATCACTCCTCGAGGCAATCATATTTTTGCGAAAATAATCCGTATGACCGTATCTTGTTAACTAGATAGCATTTCTGGTCGTTGTAGCCACTATAACACTATTGTCAATTAAAGCATCCTAACTTACGTAGCAGGTATATGATGACATTAAAAAGGGCTGATCGGTGTATGCGACCAAAGAAAACTGCATGTGTTGTTTTGCACAAAGCACCATAATTCGGTGGGATCCTTCATTTAGCTGACTTGGAACCCGCGAAGCGAACCTGCAATCATACTGGCTACTGGGGAGCTGCATGCGGGCAAAACTTGTACCTCTATCACTTATTATTTGTTAAATCTGGTCTCTTATAAGTGTAGTCATAAAATGATAACGAAAATAATCTGATCATAGCGTGTAAAACAAAAGAATATTAGGAACAGCCGGAACCACTTCTTGCATTGTTGTACTCCCTGTGAGACATCTACACTGGTAGTATAGTTCAGATCTTACTGCCGTATGAAGTTGTGTGTTGGATGATTACAAGATTAAATTTTGGATTCGTAACCAGTAAATATATACTTGTTGCCACGAGGTTTGAATACTGCAGAAAAACTTTATCTAACATTCATTTATTTATGAAAAACTTAATCAAATTTTTCTTGTGATTTGTAAAGCGTCTAGCAATGTCTGAGCACTTATTTCTGACGATAGTCAGTTTGTTATTTTAACCAACTTTAATCTTGCGAGTAAAATAACTTTCATCCCTTTGGAAATTTCCACAAATCACTTAATAGTCTGTCTGAGCCTGAATATCTGTGTCACGAGTAGTAGCAATCCATTTCAGCCAACTGCACTTGATAACGGTCCGACGTCCCGCCATTTTATGCTCTGGGACAACTAGTTGGAATGAAGACGCCAGCTCAGTATAGTTTAGAGACTTTTGCGGTCTATATCGATTCCTTAAGATTCAACTGCGACCTGCACAGTACTGTAGAAGGCTACACCAAAATCACAATAAAACTTTCGTAAGTAGTCTAACACCACTGATGTTTCTAGGAAGACAGACACAACGTATTCTCCTGAACTGAGAGAATGATAGCAAGTTTCAAAATGAGAACTTGGCGATGGAACTACAAACCAGTAAATCTACAGTTCCTTACCGTCTGCATTAGTAAACACTGATTGGAAAAGACGTACAGTAAGTCTGGCAGCTGCTACGTTAACGCACGTGGCATCTTCAGTCTGCACGCCCTGCACGAATTTCGAGACGACGCGTTTCTCCGTCTTTGGCTGAGCGCCTCATCTGTGAGGTGGCAGGTCTCACTAGCCGCTATCCCTTGGGAGCGCTCACACGCCGCTACAGAGACTGCAGAAGCAGCCCGCGCCTGCCCTGGTTCGGAGCATCTGGGCTGCATCCCACCGCCGTGCTGTGTGTTGTCGACACAGCTAGGCGCATATCAACTGCGTTTCCATCTAAATGCTAAGCGTGCTGCTCGCCCGCTACTTTGCTGCGCTACGCCGTGCTCTTCAAAGCAGACACGATTCGGTTACTGTAACGCTGTCACTCTACGACGGAGAGTTCTGTAACTCTACACTCCCTTAGTATTCCATCCGTTGACGCCAAGGTGACTTTTATCGAGACTGAATTATTCAAATGTAGCAATGCACAGATACACCACAGTGGGCAGTGGACAGCATATTATTTGATTTAAAAGTAGTTCTACTCACCAAACGCGAGAATAAGTGGAAATTATAGTACACAACAGCTTCAGATATTGATCACTAAAGCCCGAAATCTCGCATCATAGCTTACATTCATTGCCCTGTTACCAACACGTTAGAGGTCTATACCTCCGCGCGGCACAAAGGCAACCCAGAGTGGAGCGAGTTGTTTCTGCAGTGTTTGTGAGAAGCCCATTTTCACCTGTATACACAAAAGGAAAAGTTCTCATTTGGAAGGCAAGGGCCATACCGATTTGCAATAATTTGTATTCCAATGAAGGTTCACTGGTGTATTTACTGGGTTGGAACTTAATAAATAGTGGCAACTACTTATTCACAACCGATACAAAAGAGTTACATGTTTGCACCTGTCACTGTCCTGCAAAGTCGCCATATTTGTGTAGAACCCGGTGCCTTGTCAAGGACATAAGTCCGGGGAGTATGGTGGATGGTAGAATACTTCCCAGTCCCATCGACCGAACAGAGCAGCCACGGCTTGTACTGTATGCGCCCTCGCATTGTCGTGCAAAATGATGGGTGGGTTGCGTAGAAAGTGTCGCCGCTTCTTTCACAACGCTGGTCACAGGTGACGTAAGTCCTTGTGTCTTTGATTTCATTCCGAAGATAAAGGAACCACTTAGTGACATTCGCTTCAGAACTGTTCCAGAGATTTGACAGGCAGTAGACCGCTCCATTCGCACCATCAACAGAACAGGCTCTGCTAACGGTATACTACGTCTTCCATATCGTTGGCCACGGTTTCAACACAACGCTGGTGAATACTTTGAAGGACAGTAACAGGCGCAAACATATAACTCTTTTGTATCGGTTGTGAATAAATAGTTGCCACTATATGAGTTCCAACCATCGTATTATCGAACCATTAATTTGTCATGGTTACAAAATACTGACATGAACTATTTACAGAAGAATCAGTTACAAGAGTCAAAGGACATGAAAGGGAAGCCGTGATTAGGAAGGAATAAGACAGAGTTGTAGCCTATGACGGTGTTATTCAATTTATACATTGAGCGAGCTGTGGAGCAAACAAAAGAAGAGTTTGGAAACGGATTAAAGATCAGGGGGAAGAAATAAAAACTTTGCGGTATACCAATAACATTGTAATTTTGATAAAGACGGAAAAGGATTTGGAAGATCAGAGCAACTGAATGGATACTGTTTTGAAAAGAGCTATGAGGTGAACATCAACAAAGTAAAACAGTGATAATGGAGAGTAATCGAATTAAATCAGGCGATGCTATAAGAGATTACTAACTAAGACACTAAAAGTAGAGGATGAGCTTCGCTATTTGAGCAACAGAACTGAGCCGTGGTGCAGCAGTTCGATATACCTTTGCGCGAATAGCCTCTTCACTTCATAAACCGATAACGGTAAACTCTTTGGTTGCAACCAGAGGTTATGACGGAGGGGAGCGGATGAAGTGGAAGCTCAATACTGTTTGCTTTGTGACCGACCAGCAAAGGAAAAGAAAATAGGATGGCGCTCGTTAAGACTGCGTGAGCACTGCTGCTCTCCAGTGATAATTGTGTACTTACTGCGAACTTGAGTGGAGAATAGATGCAGCATACCTATATTGCCGTCATGTTTCCAAGCGTGTAGCGACGAGAGCGTTCGCTGGCACTGGGAACAGCGAACGGAAACTCCTGCTGCACGCCTTGGGGCGAGCTATGACTGTTGTTTTACGGCAGTACGAAGATGACTTTTCACCTCGATCACCTGTTGATCCTACTTGATTTGTCCGCTTACGGCGAAGACTTCCTTTAAAATACGAAGAGTGCCCGGTAAAGAGTTAAGTGTAGTTATCCGTGCTGTGATAGAATTCGTTCTGACACTAACACTTCTGAAATAATTATAGTGTGCAGAGCGCGAGCAAGTTCAGTGATAAACTGTCATAATTGTTAAATAATTACCTAATCAAGTAAGACACTGTTCGGAGCAACTTATACATTAAAATCGATATTTTGAGGCGATTCCTTAATCAGAACATTAGTTGCTAAATTCCAAATAGGTAAGTTTTTTTCATTTGTGGAAACCTGAACGGGTTCCTTTTAAACTGTGCGCATTCATTTGTTCTGAGCCTGTGCTTATATTTCTTTCATGCGTTCCAGATAGCTAAATAACTGTGTTTGTAAATCCTAGAGCTTGTACTGATGGCTGACGAGCGTTATGTATGTCATGGCTTTGCGGACCTTTGTCACCGCTACGTGCAATTATTCCGTCACCCGATGCCAGTAATTACGCCCGCAGGTTCTAGGCGTGACGCCTGAATCTGTTATTACTCTAATTCTAGAGACGACATGCAGCCTTAGTGATGAACGAAATTTAATTCTTGAAGTGGCACAGAAAGTAGTTCATTCAACACAACTGGTGTCTAACTCTGTTGGTGTCTTTCAGTTTTACTTTGGTTGCTAGTAAATTTTGTCAGTGTAAACTCTTTGGCCTGTAACCACAGTAACTTTTTGAAGTTTAAAGTTAATTAGCTTTTCAACGTTTAAGTAAGGTGTTGCGATTGAATTTTCTTCTGTAATGTTTGTTTTTTAATTCTATTGTGGACGTGTGTCCAGTAAGGTGTAATTAAGGTTGTGTTTACTCACTAGGAAATTTTATTTGTACTAATTGTGTTTTAAAGTATTACGTGTTTCTTAACTTCTCCTGGACCTCAGGACTCCACCACCTGGTTACAGGCTGTTGCTCCACTCCAAGAATAAGTGATGAGGGCCGAAACAGAAAGGATGTAAAACGCAGACTGGTAACGCAAGAAAGGAGAAATTTGTTAAAATTAAATATAACGTAAATGGTAGGAAGTCTTTTCTGAAGATATTTGTCTGAGTGTAGCCAAGTGTGGCAGTGAAAAGTGGATGACAAGCAGTTCACAAATGAAAAAAATAGAAACTTTTGAAATGTAGTGCTACAGAAGAATGTTGAAAATGAAATGGCTGGATCGCATAACTAAAGAGGAGGCACTGAATCACAATGGGAGAAAAAGACATTTGTGGCACAGTTGACCAAAAAGAGAGATCGGTTGATAGGACAAGTCCTGAGGCGTCAAGGAATCGTCAGTTTAGTAGGGGAAGGAGGTGTGAGATAGACAAAGGCTTGAATACAGTAAGCACGTTCAAATGTACATGCAAGAAATCTGTATGGTGCGAAAAGCGGCAATTCCCTATAAATAATAGAAAGTGCGAGGACATCAACATGAATACTAAAAGGAATCAGCTAAATTTTGATTGCAGGATAAAACTCAAAAATCTAAATATTTATCAACTAAACATTTAGGGATTACAATTACGAATAACTTAATTCTGAACATCATATATAGACTCCTGGAAAAAAGAACACATTGACACCGGTGTGTCAGACCCACCATACTTGCTCCGGACACTGCGAGAGGGCTGTACAAGCAATGATCACACGCACGGCACAGCGGACACACCAGGAACCGCGGTGTTGGCCGTCGAATGGCGCTAGCTGCGCAGCATTTGTGCACCGCCGCCGCCAGTGTCAGCCAGTTTGCCGTGGCATACGGAGCTCCATCGCAGTCTTTAACACTGGTAGTATCCCGCGTCAGCGTGGACGTGAACCGTATGTGCAGTTGACGGACTTTGAGCGACGGCGTATAGTGGGCATGCGGAGGCCGGGTGGACGTACCGCCGAATTGCTCAACACGTTGGGCATGAGGTCTCCACAGTACATCGATGTTGTCGCCAGTGTTCGGCGGAAGGTGCACGTGCCCGTCGACCTGGGACCGGACCGCAGCGACGCACGGATGCACGCCAATACCGTAGGATCCTACGCAGTGCCGTAGGGGACCGCACCGCCACGTCCCAGCAAATTAGGGACACTGTTGCTCCTGGGGTATCGGCGAGGACCATTCGCAACCGTCTCCATGAAGCTGGGCTACGGTCCCGCACACCGTTAGGCCGTCTTCCGCTCACGCCCCAACATCGTGCAGCCCAACTCCAGTGTTGTCGCGACAGGTGTGAATGGAGGGACGCTTGGAGACGTGTCGTCTTCAGCGATGAGAGTCGCTTCTGCATTGGTGCCAATGATGGTCGCATGCGTGTTTGGCGCCGTGCAGGTGAGCGCCACAATCAGGACTGCATACGACCGAGGCACACAGGGCCAACACCCGGCCTCATGGTGTGGGGAGCGATCTCCTACACTGGCCGTACACCTCTGGTGATCGTCTAGGGGACACTGAATAGTGCACGGTACATCCAAACCGTCATCGAACCCATCGTTCTACCATTCCTAGACCGGCAAGGGAACTTGCTGTTCCAACAGGACAATGCACGTCCGCATGTATCCCGTGCCACCCAACGTGCTCTAGTAGGTGTAAGTCAACTACCCTGGCCAGCAAGATCTCCGGATCTGTCCCTCATTGAGCATGTTTGGGACTGGATGAAGCGTCGTCTCACGTGGTCTGCACGTCCAGCATGAACGCTGGTCCAACTGAGGCGCCAGGTGGAAATGGCATGGCAAGCCGTTCCACAGGACTACATCCAGCATCTCTACGATCGTCTCCATGGGAGAATAGCAGCCTGCATTGCTGCGAAAGGTGGATATACACTGTACTAGTTCCGACATTGTGCATGCTCTGTTGCCTGTGTCTATGTGCCTGGGGTTCTGTCAGTGTGATCATGTGATGTATCTGACCCCAGGAATGTGTCAATAAAGTTTCCCCTTCCTGGGACAATGAATTCACGGTGTTCTTATTTCAATTTCCAGGAATGTATTAATGTTGTGGGGAAAGCAAACCGAAGAATGCAATTTATTGTCAGAACACTTGAAAAACGGTACAGGTGTACTAAAGAGACATTTTACACTATGCTTGTCCACATTCTTCTAGAGTATTAACGTGCGGTGTGGGCAGGACTGACGGAGGACGTAGAAAAAAACGCAAGGAAGGGCAGCTAGTTTTGTATTATCCCGAAATAGGGGGGGAGAATGCCACGGATATGATATGCGAATAGGGGGGGCAGTCATTAAAGCAAAGGTGATTTTAGTTGCTGTAGGATCTTGTCATGAAATATCAACTTTGTCCTCAGAGTGTGAAAACATTTTGTTGGCGCCCACCTGTCTGGGGAGGAATGCTCATCACAATAAAATAGAGACATCAGATTTCGCACAGTAATATTTGTGTGTTGATTTTTCCGCGCGCTGTTAGAGGGTGGAATAGTAGAGAATAAGCTTAAACGTGCTTCAATGAATTCTTTGCCAGACACTTAATTGTGAATTGCGGAGTAAATGTATAAGAGTCTTGCACCTGATGGAATAGCATGGAGAGCTGCATTAAGGAAGTCTACCATCTGGAAACCGTTACAGCAACATTACTTTCCTTGCATAACGTAAGACAGCAGCTCCACGACAGATTTAAGAGACGTCAAAGCATAATTACGAGGTACATTTAAGTAATGACATCTTACATTATTTTCCTCATAAACTAATTATACGAAATGAAACTCGATTGAATTTCCTCATGTTGTGAAATCAGAAGGAGCGATCTGTTCTACTTGGTAAAAAGTTTATAAAGCCAAGATCACATAAAATTTTTTTATTTACTACAACCGTTTCGATAGAGTTTGCTGTCTTCTTCAGGTCTTCAAAAATTTTTGTCACAAAACGTGTTCATTTTGAGATGGAATCTCATATCAAGTTGTCACAGTAATGGCTAAAATGTAGCATGGTATACAAAGATTTGTCATAAATAAAACATTTTAAAAAAAGCACCTTCTGAATGTGGCCATGTCCACATATGTAGCCCTAACAGATGAGTTTTGCGTCATGAAATCGCAATACTCAATAAAATGCACTGTATCCCATCCGTGTTGTTAGCTGAACATGTTCTAATAATTCGAAATCCATCTTAAAGACTAGAACAGGTTCAGATAAGTTATTGTAACGACCACACACAGCGCAGAATCAATCGTCCGTATGTCTGAACCACACACGTTACCACGGGCAGGTCTGCCTTCTGCCAGTACTCGACATAAAGGGTCGAGAATAGCTTCTTAGAGCTCTTCACTCACAGAGTCCCGGTCTCTATTTGACTCCCATGGCGTTCTTCTATTGTCTGCTTTTCCATTGGCTGAAGATTATCACCCCACAAGACACATCGTTCTTACATTCTGCAGACTTCATTTGATTCTTCTTGACCACTTCCCAGAATAAACATGTTACAGCAACATTTAAATAAAGGAATGCTGTAAAACTTCTGTTACTCAGATCGTTTACAATAAATACAAGTAATACTTGTTTCGTAAATAAGGAAGCCAGTATTCCTCCAAATGTGTGCTCACGATATATGACAACAGAGCGTCCTTACATGTTGTTTAAACATTTATGCCTTTTTGACAGAATCATCGTTTCGTTCTTTTTTCAATCAAAGTGTCCGCCAACACGTACGACTGACCACTTTTAAGCTAGCAGAATTTTCTAATAGCACATGCAATGAAGATTCGAATAAAGTTACTGGCAAAAAGGTAAACTATTTATTAAATAACTACCCAAGTATGATGAATATGAGATTGTGGAGGATACTATGTTCTAACTAACATATGTGTAATGGAAAACTATAAATAATTCATCAGTCAATGAATAGATACAGATGTATGACTTTCAGGGATGATGATGGCTATAGTGCAATGATATCATCTGAAATACAATTTGTTGAAATTGCATGAAGAAATTGAAAATTATTAATTCAGCTGTTCGATGTGTAAATATTTATTTACTATGAAATATTAACTTCTGTAGTTTAAGGATACTGAAATGTTCTGTCATTTCACGTACCTCCTGAGATTGCCGATGTATTCACATTTCCATTAATATTAGTTGTAAATTTTTATAAACTCTCAAAGAACTGCAAGAAGCCATTTTCAGCATTTTGCTGGTCATTCCTCTTTCTGCCAAGCGAGCGACTGTTATCCAGCTACCCTCTTTTGGGATTTACCCACATCCACTGTTCGCCCTGGGCTGGCCTTGAGCAGCCGCCGGGCGTGCTGGCATTCAGTTGTACACCATATGCACCCTATCTCGTAGCATTTCTAGGCGGACGATTAGCTCTCCTACCTACGTATAATGCTAGACCTGAGGAGATAACGCACGAGGATGTCCTCTGCGGAATCAGCGAGAGAAGGAATATATGGAAAATACTGACATGAAGAAGGGACAGGATGATAGGACATCTGGTAAGACATCAGGGAATAACTTCGATGGTACTAGAGGGAACTGTAGTGGGTAGAAACTGTAGAGAAAGAAATTGGGATACTTCCAACTCATAACAGAGGACAAGGTTGCAAATACTACTCTGAGATGAAAAGGTGCCTGGAGAGGAATTCGTGGCTGCCACATCCAATTAGAAGACTGATGATTATGATGATTAAAAAAAAGATAGATGTCCTATTTGTAATGGTTTCCTTTTACAACAATAAACAATGCAACATGCGTTGTACAAAGTATCAACTGAAAAACACTATTTTTAAGACTTTCACCTCTAAGAATTATCGTAAAGATCACTGTACGGGTCACAATAAATTTTCGAATATCCCACTGTAAACTTCATTGCATTTGTGCAATCTTAGGACAATATGTTGCGTTGCTCGTCTGAATGCCTCTAATGGTATAAGATCCGACGATAGTGGTCGCCAGTTAAATGTACCACGACGGTTAATCCAGCGACTTGGGTAGGTGCGGTTGAGATGTTCCCTCGCATGTCTGGTGAAATGTGCTCTGCCTCGAAAACGATTCGGAATAGAGCACGTGCCAATATGAATGTTCTGACTTCAAATAGGTGTTCCTGTCTTATCCCGGAATACTGACCATTCCTGCTGGGTCACATTCTGGATGTGGGGGTCTAGGAGAGGGCCGAGGGTGGTGCAGAAATACACAAGCGAGTCCACATGAGCTCCAGAGTAGGTGGGCGGCATGCACAATACATCACCTAAGGGCGAAGGTTTTGGAGGTCGGGAAGGGGGGGGGGGGGGGGGGGGGAGAGCGGGGACGGTGGTTTCGGGTGTGACGCCACGGCAGTTGCTTGCGTCAGCTGGCGTCGCTCGGTATCGCCGAGGGCTAGAGGTGCCCATCTCACCTTTGTCTCACTACATAATATCCCTTGGCCTATGCCAGTGGGTGGAAGTCGGGAATCCAAGCCACCTTCACGTGCGTGCATGTCCCACTATACGAGGTGCATTCAAGTTCTAAGGCCTTCGATTTTTTTTCTCCGGACTGCAAAGAGATAGAAACATGCGCATTGTTTTCAAATGTGGCCGCGTTCATTGTCAATACGTCCCACAGATGGCAGCACCGTACGGCAGATGGAATTTTACCGCCAGCGACGAGAATGAGAACTGTTTTAAATACTTAAAATGGCGACGTTTTCCTTACTTGAACAGCGTGCAGTTATTCGTTTTCTGAATTTGCGTGGTGTGAAACCAATTGAAATTCATCGACAGTTGAAGGAGACATGTGGTGGTGGAGTTATGGATGTATCGAAAGTGAATTCGTGGGTGCGACAGTTTAATGAAGGCAGAACATCGTGTGACAACAAACCGAAACAGCCTCGGGCTCGCAAAAGCCGGTCTGACGACATGAGCGAGAAAGTGGAGAGAATTGTTTTGTGGGATCGCCGAATGGCCGTTGAACAGATCGCCTCTAGAGTTGGCATTTCTGTGGGTTCTGTGCACACAATCCTGCATCACGACTGAAAATGCGAAAAGTGCCATCCAGGTGGGCGCCACGAATGCTGACGGACGACCACATGGCTGCCCATGTGGCATGTTGCCAAGCAATGTTGATGCACACGACAGCATGAATGAGACTTTCTTTTCGTCGGTTGTGACAATGGATGAGACGTGGATGCCATTTTTCAATCCAGAAACAAAGCTCCAGTCTGCTCAATGGAAGCACACAGATTTACCGCCACCAAAAAAACGTCGGGTAACAGCCAGTGCTGAAAAAATGATGGTGTCCATGTTCTGGGACAGCGAGGGCGTAATCCTTACCCATTGCGTGCTATAGGGCACTGCGGTAACAGGTGCATCCTACGAAAATGTTTTGAAGAACAAATTCCTTCCTGCACTACAACAAAAACGTCCGGGAAGGGCTGCGCGTGTGCTGTTTCACCAAGACAACGCACCCGCACATCTAGCTAACGTTACGCAACAGTTTCTTCGTGATAACAACTTTGAAGTGATTCCTCATGCTCCCTACTCACCTGACCTGGCTGCTAGTGACTTTTGGCTTTTTCTAACAATGAAAGACACTCTCCGTGGCCGCACATTCACCAGCCGTGCTGCTATTGCCTCAGCGATTTTCCAGTGGTCAAAACAGACTCCTAAAGAAGCCTTCGCCGCTGACATGTAATCATGGCGCCAGCGTTGTGAAAAATGTGTACGTCTGCAGGGCGATTACGTCGAGAAGTAATGCCAGTTTCATCGATTTCGGGTGAGTAGTTAATTAGAAAAAAATCGGAGGCCTTAGAACTTGAATGCACCTCGTATGATGTTCCTTGGACATACCAGCGGGTAAGGGGTCGGGCGACCTTCACTGTAGTTAGTAGTTTAAAGTTAATGTATATCGAGAAGTAGTGCGTTTCACCTACGCAAGCGAAATATTTATTCCTTGACTTCGCGTTGCTCCGTGCCGACCGAAGAAAAATAAGAAAATCGGAATGTGACTGGACTTTGTTACGAGACAGGATAATGAGAGGACGTGTATGAAGTGTGTGCAATGAAATAGTCATTGTTAGCCGCCATATTGTATAATTTATGTTTTTTGAGATTCACAAGCGATATGTAATGTTAATGTGGAGTTTAGTAACGACCAGAATACAGTCTGTTGCATTTCAAAGGTAATTGCACGTATTTAATTTTGATCAAAGGATTCTGTGATGAACTATTATGTACTAAAAGCTTGTATAGGGCTTCGCACATTTGGTGGTCGGTGCTTGCTGTAGAACCTGTTTCAATAACACGACCAAAAGCACAGAGAAAGTTTTCTCTGCTAAAAGGAACTCATTTCACTAGCAGACAATCATCGATTGACCAAATGCGAATGGCAGAGTTCCAGTTAGAGAAGATCCTATACAAGTTTTCTTTCTCTTAGCATTTCAAGAATTTTACAGGCGACCGTCGGAGTGGCACGAGAGTAACGTGTCTACGTGTACGAAATTACGTACGCTGTGGGGCAAGTCGACGCCATATGGGATATTGTCCTTCAAAGATACAGAGACGCTACACACACTAGTACAAGAACAATAAGTTTAATATTACCAGCTTAAAACATTAATATCTTCTTTTGCGCAGTAATATTATAACATCGTCCCTCTTTCTAGGATCCAGACGCTTCTACCGCGTCTATGTATGGGGAACATCGTGGCAATCCCCGTAGCTAATAATTTCTACTTCTGATGAGGATGTTGGAGGCACCTGTTCGTGGTTCGAGTATTTTATTCGAAACGCAACTGTCCACAACATAAATATCTCGCTGCGATGTAAGTGGCGGCGTACCTGTAGGGAGACTCTTCAGTGCAAAGCCTGCCAAAGGGGACGCTGCGCGGGAAGACGACGGCGACGCGCAGGTGCTGGATCTGCTGGTAGAAGATGTTGTCCTCGAGGTCGCCGAATTGGATGGTGTTGGGCAGCGCGGGCTGCGGCACCTGGCTCACGTTGACGGCGGCGAGCAGCAGGCAGCGGGGCTCCGCCGCGTCGCGCCGCAGCTGCAGCGACACCGCCAGGTTGGTGTTCGCGTGGAAGTTCTTGCCCGTCGTCGCCAGCACCACCTCGCACCGGAACACCTGCAGGCCGAGACCTCTCACGTCTCTCCCCTACGCCAGCATGTGGTACATGTCATAGTGCAATGTGAAAAACTAAATATAAGAAATGTTAATCATCACAGCACACCTTCGTTTACCACTATTAAGCTTCGGAATATTAAGATAAAAGGGAACTAAAGACATTATCGGAAAGTGGGTATGGATTTATACTAACGGGGAAAGCTGAAAAATTGGGTCTCCTACTTGCTAGGAAGGTGCGCTGACCACTACACTATCTGATCACCACAACTGTACAAAATAACATAACACGCTTCCGATCAGACCCAGTTCTCAACTTATACTATGCTACCCATGCAGTGTCCCTGCTTATTACGCTCATTACTCGTGGTATCTCTCAGAATCCCCCTGTAGGTAGGCTGTTTAGGTTTTTATATTGGTGACGCCACGTAGCGCTGTGTCTTAAAATCGCTGACTGCGCTGTGTGCAGTCTGTGGCTGGTTGGACGCACTGTTGGAATATTCGCCTGTGTAGTGTTGGCCAGTTGGATGTGAACAGCCCGTAGCGTTCGGTATTTGGAGGTGAGCCGCCAGCAGTGGTCGATGTGGGGAGAGAGATGCCAGAGTTTTGAGAGGTTACTATGAGCGGACGATCTGGACGTGTGTCCGTCAGAAAAGGAAATTTTATATATATTTTGAGTATCGGTCATTTCCCTAATCGCCGTATTTCTTACGTTGTCTGGCCGAGGTATTCTACACGATCTTCTGAGTTAGTCCACTTCTACAGGTTTCAACTTGTTTTCACTTTTTTCAAGTAAGCTTCCAGCACTCCCATCCATAGGTCTTCACTTTCCAATTTGCCTTAGAAGACCATAACGTAGTATTTAGCTTCTGAATTGCTGCATTCTCGTAGCTCCTTGTTACTGTATTTCCCTATTAGTAGTTGTGTCTTTCAGTAGGATGCTATGCAAATATTTCAGTTTTTCACTTGCATTGATATGCTGGCTCTTTAGTATTATGTTTACAAACATTTTCTCCGCTTCCTAGTTATTCAGTCTTTTGGAAGTTTCGTTTCAATAATTCTCTAAGCATAAGGGAGAGATTATCGTTGCCAAAATTGCTGGAGAAATCAGCGATAGCAAACTGTATTTGGAAATTAATTGCGTCTTCAGAACAAGGCACGTTTATTAAAACTTTTAATAAACATGGCTTTTGATCTAGACTGTTGTAATTTAATTCCAGATACTATCTTCTTCACAGAGTTTGTTTTAACCCTTTTCCAATTCCGAAAGGCTGCGTCAAAATTTTATTCCCAACTTTCATTAAATACTCTGCAAAATTGTACAGGTTGCACACACTTCTAACGTAGAGGGTGAACCACAAACCGTTTGCACTGCAAATAGTTTGGACATCGAAGGCCCAATCGATACACGATTTTCACGTTATTAAATTATAGGCAAGGGCGTATATTTGCAGCCAGTACACAGATTTTGAGACGTTGACGAGGGTACAGCTCTTTTTTTTTTTTTTTACAAAAGGTACAAATTTTTAAATTGAACAGTGCATATTGACAGAAAAATTCTAAAAGTTGCTTGAATGAGAATGTCACTGGTGTTTGTTGCAGCAAGCCAGTGCAATTAGTTTACGAGTTATTTTATTGTGAACATTGTTAACACCGACAACTGTTTACTCCATCCTGTTGCTTAGATTCCAAGCGGCAATGTTATGTTTCTTACATTGTGTTGTGTGTACACTGTGATTGCATTGAGACGATCCTGTCACTTATTGTGTTACAGTGGACGCAGTACGACGTGCTTGGAAGATGCTATTTCCCAATGCGAAAAAAGCGGGCAATTTCATGGTGTACCGTGAATGTAGGAAATATTCTGTTCGTGGGGTTCCGTGTACGCCGGAAGATGTCGCAATAGTCATCAACTTCTTCAACCTCACGAAACAATTACAGATGGTATGAAACGGCGTATTACTGGTCCTTGCGTTGCAATTTTTGCTGAAATGCTAAAACGTGTGCAGCAATCGTCACATGGCAGAATGCAAGCTTGTATTGACTCGGATAGTGGTTATTTTGGGAACAGGTTTTGAGAATAGATCGGTTCTTTACATGTCACAACTCACAGAACTACTTCATTCAACATTGTTTGTCTTTCATTAGTCCAAGGCAATGTCTCATTTTACAACACGACACCTGCAGAGACTTATTAACATCAGTGTAGGGTTGCACAGGCGCAACCATGTGAAATTGACATTTCTTTGTATTACAACATGGAACAAATAACTACGATATCTCGTAAACTGCTTGCACTAGACTCTTGCAACAAACACCATTGACGTTCTAATTTAGTCTAAATTGATTGTAATTCTGTTAATAGGCACTATACTATTAAAATATTTCTACCTTTTTAAAAATTGAAACTCATGGCACTCTGTGTGTGGGCTGCATAGGCGAGCCCCTGCCTGCATCCCATTCCCTGAAATTCGCATATCAGTGGCGCCTTGTATTGCGGAAATATGTGCAGTGCAAGTTTTAGTTGATTCACCCTGTATACCTTTTCAATGTCATTTCGCCTCAAGCCTTCAGTTTTTTTCAGCGGCACAGTGCCATACGCCTTCTCGACATGTATGAACATAAAAGAACTTAAACTGGGTAATTTGAAAATCAGCCTTATGCAAACACAATTTGTTAATTGTTGTATTTACCCAGACATGTTTCGATACCTGTGTGCCATTCGCAAGAGAAAGTTGGTGACTGAAATTTCGTAAAAAGGTCTCACCGCGACGAAAAACGTCTATGCTGTAATGACTTCCATCCCAACTCGTGTATCATATCTGTCACACTCTCTCCCCTGTTACGTGATAATGATAATACAAAACGAGCTGCCCTTTTTTTGCAGCCTTCCGATGTCCTCCGTCAATCCCACCTGGTAAGGATCCCACACCTCGCAGCAATATTCTAACAGAGGACGAACGAGTGTAGTGTAAGCTGTCTCTTTAGTGGACTTGTTGCATCTTGTAAGTGTCCTGTCAATAAAACGCAACCTTTGGCTAGCTTTCCCCACAATATTATCTACGTGGTCTTTCCAGTTGAAGTTGTTCGTAATTTTAACACCCAGCTACTTAGTTGAATTGACAGCCTTGAGAATTGTACTATTTATCGAGTAATCGAATTCCAACGGATTTCTTTTGGAACTCATGTGGATCACCTCACACTTTTCGTTATTTAGTGTCAACTGCCACCTGCCACACCATACAGCAATCTTTTCTAAATCACTTTGCAACTGATACTGGTCTTCGGATGACCTTACTAGACGGTAAATTACAGCATCATCTGCGAACAACTTAAGAGAATTGCTCAGATTGTCACCCACACCAATTCGCAACCCTATCGTGCACATCTTGTAAATGAATCCTTCAGGATAACGACATCGCTCGACTAGAGTGTTCGGCACGTTTTAGAGACATGAGCCCTATCAAACATGCCTGAGGTAGATAGAAAAGGGCTATTTGTGGACGACGTGACCCACCAACCACTCTGAGGGATCGCCGTTTAGGTATGGGACAATCTGGACCAACAGTGCCTTGATGAACTGGTGGATAGTATGCTACGACGAATACAGGTATGCATCAATGCAAGAGGCCGTGCTACTGGGTATTAGAGGTAGCAGTGCGAACAGCAATCTCTACCACCACCTCTGAAGGTCTCGCTGTATGGTGGTACAAGACGAAATGTGAGGTTTTCATGAGCAATAAAATGAACGGAAATAATGTTTATATTGATCTCTATTCCAATTTCCTGTACAAGTTCCGGAACTCTTGAAACCGAGGCGATGCAAAACTTCTTTTGATGTGTGTATATGACCGGCGAAACTATGCGCATATAAAACCGAGACTAGGACAAGCAATAACGGCATTCTTGGCCAAAAGGAGTCTACTACGAAATTTCAACCTTAATTTGACGAAAAAATTTCTTTGAATGTATGTTCGGAGGTGAATCAGGGACTGTGAAAAAACCGGAAAAGAAGACAAAAATCGTCTGGACTAATGAGATGAAAAATGAGGATCTGCTCAAAACCGGCTAAGGGAGGAACATGTGGAAAACACTGTCAAGTTTTTGTCAGGAAGAAGGACATTTGTTAAGACACTAAAGAATGGCTTCCATGGTACCCCAGGGAGCTGTAGAGGGTATAAGCTGTGAAGGAAGACAGAGACTGGAATATATCTAAAAATAATTGAGGACGTAATCTGCAAGTGTTACTCTAAGGTGAAGAGGCTGGCACGGGAGAGTAATCGGTGGCACATTAAATCGTCAGAAGACTCGTGTCTCAAGAAAGAAAATAGGTGTGTGATGATGTCAGAACCCTTTGGCGCTACCCAGCAAATACCAGACGCAAGTATGGCGAATGTCCACGATGAGGTATGCAGGAATGACACACAGGTAGCGTACGGCCGTTGTCTTGCTGCAATCTATCCTTTGAAAAACTTGTGGTAGTCTGCTCCTAGATAGGAAAATTTGAGAACTCTGTGCTGACTGACTCTCAAGTCAAGGGTCTTCGATGTCGATTATTTCTCTTTCGCTATGACGAAAATGATTATACATATTTTTTAAATCTTGTGAAGATCGTAGACAGGTACGTGCCGAGTAAAACTGTGAGGGACGGGGAAAACCCACCGTGGTTCAACAACAAAGTTAGGAAACTACCGCGAAAGCAAAGGGAGCTTCACTGCAAGTTTAAACGCAGCCAAAACCTCTCAGACAAACAGAAGCTAAACGATGTCAAAGTTAGTGTAAGGGGGGTCATGAGTGAAGGGTTCAGTGAATTCGAAAGTAAAATTCTATGTACCGACTTGACAGAAAATCCTAGGAAGTTCTGATCTTACGTTAAATCAGTAAGTGACTCGAAACAGCATATCCAGAGACTCCGGGATGATGATGGCATTGAAACAGAGGGTGACACGCGTGAAGCTGAAATACTAAACACCTCTTTCCAAAGCTGTTTCACAGAGGAAGACCGCACTGCAGTTCCTTCTCTAAATCCTCGCACAAACGAAAAAATGGCTGACATCGAAAGAAGTGTCCAAGGAATAGAAAAGCAACTCGAATCACTCAACAGAGGAAAATCTACTGGACCTGAGGGGATACCAATTCGATTCTACACAGAGTACGCGAAAGAGCTTGCCCCCCTTCAAAGAGCCGTGTACCGCAAGTCTCTAGAGGAACGGCAGGTTCCAAATGATTGGAAAAGAGCACAGGTAGTCCCAGTCTTCAAGAAGGGTCGTCGACCAGATGCGCAAAACTATAGACTTATATCTCTGACGTCGATCTGTTGTAGAATTTTAGAACATGCTTTTTGCTCACATATCATGTCGTTTCTGGAAACCCAGAATCTACTCGGTATGAATCAACATGGATTCCGGAAACTGCGATCGTGTGAGACCCGACTCTCTTTATTTGGTCAAGAGACCCAGAAAATATTAGACACAGGCTCCCAGGTAGATGCTGTTTTCCTTGACTTCCGGAAGGCGTTCGATACAGTTCCGCACTGTCGCCTGAAAAACAAAGTAAGAGCCTACGGAATATCAGACCAGCTGTGTGGCTGGATTGAAGAGGTTTTAGCAAACAGAACACAGCATGTTGTTATCAATGGATAGACGTCTACAGACGTTCAACTAACCTCTGGCGTGCCACAAGGGAGTGTTTTGGGACAATTGTTTTTCATAATATACACTCCTGGAAATGGAAAAAAGAACACATTGACACCGGTGTGTCAGACCCACCACACTTGCTCCGGACACTGCGAGAGGGCTGTACAAGCAATGATCACACGCACGGCACAGCGGACACACCAGGAACTGCTGTGTTGGCCGTCGAATGGCGCTAGCTGCGCAGCATTTGTGCACCGCCGCCGTCAGTGTCAGCCAGTTTGCCGTGGCATACGGAGCTCCATCGCAGTCTTTAACACTGGTAGCATGCCGCGACAGCGTGGACGTGAACCGTATGTGCAGTTGACGGACTTTGAGCGAGGGCGTATAGTGGGCATGTGGGAGGCCGGGTGGACGTACCGCCGAATTGCTCAACACGTGGGGCGTGAGGTCTCCACAGTACATCGATGTTGTCGCCAGTGGTCGGCGGAAGGTGCACGTGCCCGTCGACCTGGGACCGGACCGCAGCGACGCACGGATGCACGCCAAGACCGTAGGATCCTACGGAGTGCCGTAGGGGACCGCACCACCACTTCCCAGCAAATTAGGGACACTGTTGCTCCTGGGGTATCGGCGAGGGCCATTCGCAACCGTCTCCATGAAGCTGGGCTACGGTCCCGCACACCGTTAGGCCGTCTTCCGCTCACGCCCCAACATCGTGCAGCCCGCCTCCAGTGGCGTCGCGACAGGCGCGAATGGAGGGACGAATGGAGACGTGTCGTCTTCAGCGATGAGAGTCGCTTCTGCCTTGGTGCCAATGATGGTCGTATGCGTGTTTGGCGCCGTGCAGGTGAGCGCCACAATCAGGACTGCATACGACCGAGGCACACAGGGCCAACACCCGGCATCATGGTGTGGGGAGCGATCTCCTACACTGGCCGTACACCTCTGGTGATCGTCGAGGGGACACTGACTAGTGCACGGTACATCCAAACCGTCATCGAACCCATCGTTCTACCATTCCTAGACCGGCAAGGGAACTTGCTGTTCCAACAGGACAATGCACGTCCGCATGTATCCCGTGCCACCCAACGTGCTGTAGAAGGTGTAAGTCAACTACCCTGGCCAGCAAGATCTCCGGATCTGTCCCCCATTGAGCATGTTTGGGACTGGATGAAGCGTCGTCTCACGCGGTCTACACGTCCAGCACGAACGCTGGTCCAACTGAGGCGCCAGGTGGAAATGGCATGGCAAGCCGTTCCACAGGACTACATCCAGCATCTCTAGGATCGTCTCCATGGGAGAATAGCATCCTGCATTGCTGCGAAAGGTGGATATACACTGTACTAGTTCCGACATTGTGCATGCTCTGTTGCCTGTGTCTATGTGCCTGTGGTTCTGTCAGTGTGATCATGTGATGTATCTGTCCCCAGGAATGTGTCAATAAAGTTTCCCCTTCCTGGGTCAATGAATTCACGGTGTTCTTATTTCAATTTCCAGGAGTGTATATAAATGACCTAGTAGATAGTGTCGGAAGTTCCATGCGGTTTTTCGCGGATGATGCTGTAGTATACAGAGAAGTTGCAGCATTAGGAAATTGTAGCGAAATGCAGGAAGATCTGTAGCGGATAGAATCTTGGGAGTGGCAATTGATCCTTAACATAGACAAATGTAATGTATTGCGAATACATAGAAAGAAGGGTCCTTTATTGTACGATTATATGATAGCGGAACAAACACTGGTAGCAGTAACTTCTGTAAAATATCTGGGAGTATGCGTGCGGAATGATTTGAAGTGGAATGATCATATAAAACTAATTGTTGGTAAGTCGGGTACCAGGTTGAGATTCATTGGGCGAATCCCTAGAAAATTTAGTCCATCAACAAAGGAGATGGCTTACAAAACACTCGTTCGACCTATACTGGAGTATTGCTCATTAGTGTGGGATCCGTACCAGATCGGGTTGACGGAGGAGATAGAGAAGATCCAAAGAAGAGCTGCGCGTTTCGTCACAGGGTTATTTGGTAACCGTGATAGCGTTACGGAGATGTTTAACAAACTAAAGTGGCAGACTCTGCAAGAGAGGCGCTCTGGATCGCGGTGTAGCTTGCTCGCTAGGTTTCGGGAGGGTGCGTTTCTGGATGAGGTATCGAATATATTGCTTCTCTGTACTTATACCTCCAGAGGAGATCACGAATGTAAAATTAGAGAGATTTGAGCGCGCACGCAGGCTTTCAGACAGTCGTTCTTCCCGCGAACTATACGCGACTGGAACAGGAAAGGGAGGTAATGACAGTGGCACGTAAAGTGCCCTCCGCCATACACCGTTGGGTGGCTTGCAGAGTATAAATGTAGATGTAGATGTAGATTTGCTTTCTGACAAGGAGGAGGAGCCAACGTAGCAAATCATTCACACCCGGGAATGACTGGTGTATACAGATGTTTCGGAAATTTTTAGCGACGCTGTAAACATTGGCAACAGGAAAGTAATGAGGCTGCTGATGAACAGCTACCAAAAGTAGAATGATGTTAAGAAAAATTCATATAACAGCTGGTAATGTTGTTGGTTATTGAAAGAGAACTGGTTCAGCGTATTGAATTCGCATGGTCATGGTAAAGAGCAATTTACAGTGTCACAAATTTGTACATATTAAAATTAAAAAAGGAATGTCTACAAGACACTCACAACGCACGCAGTTAAAATGTCATAGGCATACCATAGCTGCTAGTCAAAATTTACTTTTCAGTGAATATTGTCAATAATATGGTGCATGAAAGGTAACGAAGACGTGCTCCATTTGTTTAGGACAAATTGCTGTTAAGTGAAACCTGCAGTTACAAATCTATGTTCTGAATTTTTCCTCCATCTAAAAAGAAGAACGAAAAGTATTTTATAGTGAGAGGACGCTAAAAACTAATTAGTTATTGTGCTATGCTGTTTTGTGTGTGGAATGTGTCAGGTTTATTACCGGTGTGACGGCAGGGTGGTTCGGTGTTGGTCAAAGTGGCCAGCACGAACGACTAATACAGACTAGCTGCTGGGGTCACGGAAGCTGCCCATATGGATAGTGTGATGTCATATACTCATGACTAGGAGATCTAGATTGATGCCTTTAAAATTAATTTTATATAATAAAATTGTGTATTATTCTCCTTGTAAACATCAGCTGTTTATTTGTTCCTTTAGTCATCTACCGGTTGCGGTTATTAACCATCATCTTTCAGTAAAATAGATTAGTTAAAAACCTCACATATTCCTTTGGAGCTGAACTGTATCGAAATTATACAATTGTATACATTGTACAAACATCTGACATAGTTTGTCTTACGATACTTAGAGCATTCTAAGACAAAGGATCTGTTGTACCCTACATCCTGGATAATGGTTAATTACCGATATCTGTAGATAATTAATGAGACAAATTAACAACTTATGGTTACAATGCATTTTATAAAATACTTAATGGCTGTTCAACCTCACCTTTTACAAACAGTGATAATTTTATTTTGTACTAATACCTAATCGTGCAAACAATTAAAATTAACCAGAATCTGGTGCTTTGATTCTAATTGGTTATTCAACCTGGACTGTGCATTTTCTTTTCTGCATCTAAAATTTTCTACTTCCTCTAATATATTCAAAATACGACTTTTTTCTTTTTTAATTAGGTTTTCTTTTTTAATTTTCTAAAGGCATATGATATTGTAACCTTCTTCGCATAAGTGCACTCTTAATACACAGGGAATTATCTAAGATAAGGTGTTCCTGAAATCTTATTCGAAATGATCTACCGCTCTGGCCTATATATTTCTTAGGGCAATAACTGCATATAATGCAGCATACACCCGCTTCATTATATTTATTCGCCATATCTTTTTCCGTGTGCCTCAGTTTTCTGCCTAGGTCCGAAAAAGTAAAATACACTGCAATAATGTTTTTAGGTCGCATACATCTGCCTATTTTATCGGATACTGCACAAAAATACCGTCTTCTACAAAAATAGAGCGTTTCCCTGTCTGCTCGACGTTATAATAGCTGCCTCTGATCCGCTGTGAGAAAGAAGATTTTTCTTTTTTTAAAAAAATATACCTCTATTCATTGCGTTAACAGATTCTGTATCGTAAGTGTTTTGATACGCTATGAACCGTACAATCTCATATTCAGCCACTTGATCTTCTCTAGTAAGGAGCGCTTCATACATACGGTTCAAATGGCTCGGGAAGTCGCGGATTTATGATTGTTGGGTAGCATGACTACGTGTGTATAACAACATCTATCGTGGTTGGCTTTCGGTATGCATTCAGGCCAATATTACCATTCGGTCACGGAGAGGTCCAACATCGGTAAAGTGTCATTCTCGGCGCACAGCCCAATAAATTTTATCTTTTAATTCAAACTATTTAGATGCCGGAGAAACAGGTCACTTTCAAAATTTTACCATCATGTATATCCCTTCGATAACAATCTTCTAGCATGTTGAGCAAATTATGTCGTTAATTCCTGTTCTTCTGTAAAACATCACTGGTACATCTGGACCGAAATACTCGTGCTTCTGTGCGTATGTGGCAAAAAACAATACAATATTGTACGTGATTACCCCTATCAGCTGACACAAACAGAAAGATCATTCCGCTATGTTCTTGAATTTCCCTTGACATATTTGTGTACTTTCGTCTATCAAGTAAAGTATTTATCCTGTTACTTACGTTATCTCTGACTGCAATTTTTAAAGATGTCCATGGCTCTTCAGCTGAAGTGATCATTGACTCCGTATCTTCAGCCTTAGAGATCTTCAAGCGTATCTCTTCAGTCCTTAGCACTTCCGTACCCCACAGCCTTGCACCTCGATTCTTCCTGACTAGTCGCTTTAACGTCAGCATACTCTTCATCATTATTAAATTGTGATCTGAGTCTATATGTACTCATGGCTACACTTTACAATCCAATATCTAATTTCGAAATCTCTGTTTAACCACTATGCAATCTAACTCGAAGCTTCCTGTATTTTCCGACCTTTTCCAAGTGTACCTCCACATCTCGTGATTCTTGAATAGAGAATCGCTATTACTAACCGAAGTTGTTGAGAACGGAATTAGTCTATCTCCTCTCTGATTCCCACCCAAGCTCACATTTTCCTGTAACCCTTCCTTCTACTCCTTCCAGTCCTCCTACTTTCATCTCCCCTTACGTACTGAATTACTCGTTCAATAACCCCATATGTTTTCTCTGCCTCTTCATCTTCTGCTTGTGACGTCTGGCGTGAGTCTGTGTTAGTTTGCTGTCGATTCTGATGCGAACATTGATCTGTTCGGAGTAACACTCTGTCCTGCCTGCTTATTCATAAGGAATCCTGTTTCCGTCCTTTTTCCGTTTTATTTCCTTGGCCTACACTGTATCTAGACTAATCCTTAGCATTTCCTTTTTCTGATTTTCTAGCTTCCCAACCACGTTTCAGACTTTTGACATTCCACGGCCGGACTCGTAGAACATTACAATTTCGTTGGTTACTCAATATTTTTCTCATCGTCACCTCCTTCTTGGAACTACTCTCCAAGAGGTCCGAATGAGGGAATATTCCGTGATCTTCTGCCAATGGAGACGTCATCATCACACTTTTCAGTTTCAGTTTCAGCCTTTTAGAGGCAAGGGAATCTCCTAAAACCCTGCAATTCTGCCCTCTCCTCCAGTCTCTTTGACAAGGCCGTAGGCATATCTACGGTGACTTCTTATGCTGGAAGTCTTGGACAGCCACAGCAGATGACTTTTATTAAAAATTTTAGTAGTTGCTGGATTCGAACTTAGGACTGATAATGTTTTGATTGCCTGCCACAGACGCTAAAGATATACCAAATGGTACAACTCAGTTTTTACTCGCGTTTATTAGTCCACTATATGCCTTATTGTTAGTATCTGTTAGGCGTGAAGTCTCATGCCACATCTTAAAGCGACGTCGGTGCCCTATTTTCAACGTAACGGATATCACTGTTGCAACTGTTAACCGCTGAATGTTTTCATTTCGAAATCGCTATGACGAAAGATGCAGATAAGGGAAAAGAAATTTCGTGAGGCAACTGAAACGCAGCTCTCCGTGTTCTCTGCTTGAACGCAGCGGTCGTTGTAGCCTAAAGCAGGTCGCAGCGCGGCCTTGTGCACAAGACCACGTCACACTAACCGAGAGTAATGTACACCGCTCTAACGCCCGGCGCAATTTACACCGGCCGAAAGTCAACGCCCTGGCTGCAAGTCCCAATAAAAGGTGCCGTGACGTACGTGTCTAGTGGCTAAGCCACAGCTCCGGCAATAACTGATGCTCTGGGGCCCTCCATAAATTTTTCTATCAAACTTATTGAGCCGTCGCAGCGGCTATCGATCCCAGTGAGACCTTGGAGCCTCTCTGACCCAGAGGAAACTTGAGCAATGCCCGCTAGATGTAGCTACAGCGGGAGAGACAGAGAAAATGCGATTGTCCGTAGAGTAGAAAGGAAGCAGCCACCGAAGTAAGAAGGAGAACGCAACATGGTACAGGGTGGAACCAAATTAGCAGCGAGTGTGCCTGGCTTGCAGCACGCTGTCCAGACTTCCCCTCGTCGAAACAACGTTTGTGGACCGACGAGGACTCGTGGCTGTGGTTGCGGCCTGCTGTCTTGCATTCTATCTGGTACGGATTGTGGACAGAACGGAGGGTGCAATGTGTGCTGGGTAAAGATTACGCACACGTCGCTGGGGTAACTAGTAGTCAGTGGTGAATTTCACTAGTGAGAATCCGATGCCCTACGTATCAGCGTCTGTATGGAGTCTCAAATTGTTAAGGATGATTTGTCTGAGAAATGCACTGAGGAATGATGGGACATGTTAGAACCCCTTGTAGTGCGTTTTGAACCGGTCTAAAGCATCGTGTTTACGAGTGTTTTCTTGAAGCGAGGCATCAAGTAGTGACGCGATGTCTCGGATGTGCTGTCGCGTGTATTCAGTCAGTCTAAAACATCGTGTTGAAGGGTATTTTGTGGCAACAAGGCACCGAACGATGGTGTGACATGTTTGATGGCAATAATTGGCAACCAACGCTGTACAATCGCAATGAAGTCATGAGATGTTCACATGGCTCTTTCATTAGAATATGTTACACGGTTCGGGATTACATCCATCTTCAGACATCTGTTGCAAAAAGTACAAAATATAAGTGAACACCACACTCAACGCTACAGAAAATAATATCTGGTCATATGAATTACATACCATCTGTACTGTATGGTATGGTATGGTACGGTACGGTATATAACTCATATGATCAATCTCATTTTCTGTAAAGTTGAGACGTGTTGAGTGTGATGTTCACTTATATTTTGTATTTATTTTTTGTAACGGATGTCTGAAGATGGGTGTAATCCCAAAACGCGTAACATATTCTAATAAAAGAGTCAGTTGAACATCTCATGACTTTATTGCGATTGTACAGCATTGGTTGCCAACTATTAACATAAAAATGATTGCAGGCCTCAGACGGGATTTTATGTCCTGTACATCACGTTAGCCGGCCGAAGTGGGCGAGCAGTTCTAGGCGCTACAGTCTGGAACCGTGCGACCGCTGCGGTCGCAGGTTCGAATCCCGCCTCGGGCATGGGTGTGTATGATGTCCTTAGGTTAGTTAGGTTTAAGAAGTTCAAAGTTCTAGGGGACTGATGACCTCAGATGTTAAGTCCCATAGTGCTCAGCTCAGAGCCATATGTCATGTTACATGGTGTTGCACTGAATTATTCAATCTGGTTATCCAATGTGCTTGGTATTCCTGTGAATCTGAACTACTTCCTACTAGATATTTTTGCAGGTAGTTTCTTTTAAGTCACCGTGTCGAGTTGCTTCCTCTAGAGAATACAGTTGATCTTAATATGTTGCCATTTCGTTGTCATGCACATCTACCTGTTGGATATAACACATTACTGTGAACCGGTCCTGTAATACATAAAGATTAAAGTACTTTTACATATTTGCGGTTGCCGTGTGTAACAGGTTCTGTCATACTGGACGAAGTAAATTATTGTTGAACTGTTTTGTGGCAGATTAACATCAAGAGATTTTTATGTACGTGTTGCTGTCACGTGTAACAGGTTCAGTCCTGCTGGAATTAGTAATTTATTGTAAAACTTGTGTGGCACACCTGGAGGTAAGTATCACAATAAGAAATTTTAGTTACTTTTGAATTTTGATGACTGTTGGGCAACTAACAGTTCTACAGAACTAGCAACACCTGGTAACTGTGCGAATGCTGCCATTGTTATAAACTGATGTTAACTTTCATGGCTAGTCGATTGAGTTAGCAAAAAATTTTATCAAAATAAACAGCAACTCTGGCTCATTTCATTAAGGAAAGCATTTTTCTACTGTTGAATCATGTTACTGATGTACTTGTGTAAGGATTTCTGTTATGTACTCTGAAGGCAGGTTAAGAGATTAAAATCTGGTTAACTGAATTTAAATTCTGTTATGGGCAATATTAACTGTATGCCCGACCAGTGTACGCCTGTTTCTCTAAAGGCTCCGTGGAAGCAAAGCATAATTCACTTCTATTTCATTTATTTAACTGTTATTAATTGAACCGATTAGGGGCTCATGTGAGAAAGATAAACTATTTATTGTTCTACTTGACCTATTTTGGACTGCTTATACAGTTGTTTAATGTATTGGGATTGTTTAACACCATCAAGTGCCTTTTAATTATTCTCAGTTTTCAAAAGAGCGGAGTGTGAATTTTAATTTATCTCTTATGAATAAAGTTTGTCTTCTAAGAGTACTCGTATTGTTCGCGCCGAAACACACAGCACACATGGCACCCTCGCTTCGCGACTCGCAGTTGCCACCTAAGAGGACTATAATTGTCAGATACACAGTAAATAGCTAGTCATTTAAATAAGAGAAGCAGCACTGATTACTTTTCCAATCGTAAAATGAGAAAGAAGTCTTACCTACAGAGATTCGTTGCACAACACTGTAACCAACAGTTTCCGATAATCGGAGAGACCAATAGGAAAAACTGTTCCTCTGTACAAGAGTAACAGTCTCTAAAAATCCTCAATTATTTGTCGTATGTGTACCAGTTACTGTCTTCCACAACAGTTTGCACACTATATGGGGCCGTCCCAGTATCATAGAAGTTATACTCCGATGGTCTAGAAGACGGAAGGGCGATTAGGTTTAAACGTCCCGTCGAAATCGAGGTCATTACAGACGGAGCACAAGCGCCGAAATGTTCCAAAGTGGGTGAATGAAATCGGCTTTACCCTTTCAAAGGAACCACCCCGACATTTGCCTGAAGAGATTTAGCAAAATCACGTAAACCCTAAATCTGGATGGCCGGATGCGGATTTGAACCGTCGCCCTCCCAAATGCGAGTAGTCTGACCACTGCGTCACCTCAATCGGTCTGTCGCCTTAACAGCCCCTTCATATTGTAAATGTTTTCCACATAATCTTTTTGTCGACGATTCATCGGGGAACGCCATTCTTATTTATTACAGCATACCTTGCAGCTTCCCTTTGTAGCACGATACCTCCGATACTTTCAGTCTGTTCTTCTCCACTTTCACCATAGCCTATGATTCAATTATATAGAGTACTGTGCCCATGACTTACTTGCTCGGATTTATTTCTCAACTTCAGGCCTATATTTGACACTAGTAAATATTTTCAGGCAGAAATTCCCTCTTTGCCTGTACTTTGTCCGTAGTCTTTTCCCCATTCGTCACGCCTCATTTTGCTTCCAAGGCAGCAGAATTGTGATCTTCGCTTAATACGTGGACCTCAAGTATGATACTGGCTTTGCTAACCTCATGTCTATTGCTGCCGGCCGGGGTGGCTGAGCGGTTCTAGGCGCTTCAGTCTGGAATCACGTGACCGCTATGGTCGCAGGTTCGAATGCTGCCCCGGGCATGGATGTGTGTGATGTTTTTAAGTTAGTTAGGTTTAAGTAGTTCTAAGTTCTAACGGACTGATGACTTCAGACGTTAAGTCCCATAGTGCTCAGAGTCATTTGAACCATTTTTTGTCTATTGCTGGCTCAAATGGTTCAAATGGCTCTGAGCACTATGGGACAACTTCTGAGGCCATTAGTCCCCTAGAACGTAGAACTACTTAAACCTAACTAACCTACGGACATCACACACATCCATGCCCGAGGCAGGATTCGAACCTGCGACCGTAGTGGTCGCGCGGTTCCAGACTGTAGCGCCTAGAACCGCTCGACCACCACGGCCGGCCATGTCTATTGCTCCTCAGTACTTATAACTTTCCTTGATTTGGTCTCAGTCCGTATTCTGTATCCGTTAGGGTGTTCATTCCGAGCAAGATGTCTTTTATTTCTTCCTGACTTTCACACAAGACAGCTATATCAACAGCTGTTTTTATTCACATGTAGTTCAGAAAAAAGACCACTTACAATTTATTTCGTGTTTTAGTTACACGATGCGTTTCGGACCCTGCTTGTCCCATCTTCAGGCCCAAATCGTCTAATACATAATTTACGTTCGTTCTTGAGTGAGGTGAAATGCATTTTCGTGTTGCGAGAAAGTTTGGTGTCAAAATTCGTATTTCGTGAACCGAGTGCGGAAATTTCTGAGGAACAGTGAAAAATATGCAAAAAAAACAAGGAAGGACATTTTTAACCTTTTGAGATAAGCATACGTTGATTTATTCATACTATCGTCGCACATTACGTCACTCAAGACGGACATTTGTTTACAACTGTTTAAAAACAGTTCACAGGTGAAGTTTAATCTGATGAAGTTGATCACATAGTGTCAGAGATATTAGTTTTAAATAAATTTAAAATAGGTCATTAAAATTACTAAAATAACTATGGCTAGCGCAATCTGTTTGTTCAGTGTACGTAGATTCAGCCTTTTTAATTTTGCGAAGGTATATTTCCAATTGTTTTAATAGATTTAGGGTCTCACCTCAGCCGGTCCGTGGTCGATTTTCAAAGAGCTCTGGCCGCGTTCGATGCCGCGCTACCCTGCCGCCTCGCAAGAAGGCAACAAGAGTCACGACAATGCGGAAATAAAAGAGCACGCACAGCCCAGCTAAGGGTTCTCTTGATCTCGTCGGCACACGCCGGACGAGTAGTGTCTGCACCGCCGAGTCTGTTGTTGTTGTTGTTGTTGTTGTTACTGTTATTTGAGGGATAATCCTGTTGTGCGGTGGCGCTCTGGCAGTTGGATGCGTAGTGTCGTTTCTAGCCCGACATATTTACCTTGCAGTGGAGTAACCGTGGCAGCTATAGTGGATGATTGAAACATACGGCCTATTAACAAAGATGCTGCACATCGGCGGAGTTGTCAGCCACTCCCCATATTACTCGCCTACTGTGGATGCTTCTCGTGATGTGTTTGCTGTTGGAGAACAAAGCACTGTGAGCTCACGTTTGCACGCAAATAATTCTTCACTGCCATTAGGACAAGAGGTTCATCTGTGCACTGAACGCTCAGGTATGTTTCGGGCCTTTGAAGTCACTGAATTTGACTGGTCCTAAGGTTTTTGTTGGTTTAAGAACTTGTTGTTTCAAGAATAGAGGTTTAAAATTCATTAGGTGTTTGTTGACACAATACCTATTAAACATTGGCATTTTGTTGACCCTCCTATTTTAGTGCCGTTAAACTATCTGTAGTTCATTTAGTTTTTAAGTGTTTATTATGCTTGAAGTAAGTTACGAACGATTAGTAACAGTTTGTAATGCCTTGAGGTTCTTTCAGCCACTACTGTTGCCAGACTCAGTTTACGAAAGTTGTAAGCGTTAAAACTCTACCTTAAGGTAAAGTGTTTTTTCGTTACAAATTTTTGGCATTTCTGGGCGTAATCTTTCCAGTGAATATTAAGTATTGTTACTGGTTCTTAAAATCTAGTTTAATTTTATTTTCACCCCAAGACTCACCAAGCAGGTTTCCTTTCTATTGTGTTTAATGATTATTTTCAATGTAAGATTTGTAATTTTTTAATATATATGTGTGTTTTAAATTTTGCCTACATCTACCATGTCTTAATGTATTATTTGAAGGCAATGATGAGAAAAGCCGTAGGGGCTGTTAATTTGGAAGCTATGCCGTTCGTTCTGTGTCAACATCATTGTAATTTGAAAATTCAGTAAAATATTCAGACCGTTATTTGTAGATAATTAACTGCTGAATAAACGTATATAATTCATGTGTTGTTCTCTGGGTTTGTGTTCACGATCCTTTCACTGTAGAAGTAAGCTTGCTTAATTTTTTGTCAAATAGTGCGACTATAATTGCCGTTGACTTCATTGTGTAGTACTACCACATTGTTTTCTATCTTGTTAATCACATGTTTGGTTCCTAACATATGCGGTGGAATAACTGATTTTTCAAAATAGTTGTTTCTTAAAGCACTTATGTGTTCTTGGAATCGGTGTTGAAAATTTCTGCCCTACTTTCCATACGAAATGAACGGGATAACTGGGGCATGATACTTCATACTCTTCACTGTTGTTGAATTTTTCCTCATATGTTTTTATGTTGTGGACTGTTAAGTGTCCTAACTTATTTTTAGTGAAGAATGCAATTGTTACATTGGTTTTCTCTGAAAGATTAGCAGTTTTCTGCAATACGAGGCCACTTGGGGATGCTGGCAAATATTATTTCTCCTTTCTTACTGCGACAACTTTTCTCTTTATTTTTGTGTACTTGTGTATCAATATTATCAACTATTTTGTCAGTGTAGCCAATGTTTATGGCAATACTTTTTATTGTCTCCACTTGCGTCCTAAGGCTATGTTCTTCTAAGTCAAATAAGTATTCTCTGTGCAACATGGACCTAAAGGCAGCGTGTTTGGGTGTAGTATGATGGTACAATATGTCAGTTGTTATATATGTGAATGTATGCTTTCTGTGTGTGATGAACTGATGTTTATGTTGGGGGTAGGTGTTTCTAAGATCCGGGCAATTTATGCTTTTGTTGTTCTCATGCACTACCGTGAGTTTTAAATTTGTGTGGCGAGAACTGAATACTGTAAGTAGTTCCACAATCTCCTGTTTTGTACCATCATATACTAGCAATGTGTCAACAACGTATGTCCATTAATATGTTACTATACTTTTTAGCCTACGGTTTTCTTTAAATAAATTATTTTCCAGACGACTGAGAAATATGGGAGGGGCTTTCAGTAACTAATACAACACATTTTTTTCCTGAAAGCAGGTTGGTTTCATTCAGGATTCCAAAACAACACATTCGTTCAACACGAAGCCTTAGCCACCTCACAGCCAGGGCATGTATGCTCGTATGGTACTACTCTACTGCTGGTCGGCCTCGCAGTCCACGTCTATCTGCATCAACAACCTCACATGCTGCTTCACGCGAAGTGCATCATTCATTGGACCAAACAGATGGAAGTCGGAAGGTGCGATATACGGGCTCTAGTGTGGATGAGGAAGAGCTGTCCAATGTTCTTGGGTGCGCAGAGTTGTGCGAGGTCTTACGTTTTCACGGAGAAGTAGTGGTTCTACTGCATTTTTGACATGACGAACACGCTGCAGTCGTTTCTTCAATTTCCTGAAGGTAGCACTGCAGTGTTGATAGTTGCACTGTGACGGTTTACATTAAACAGAACAACCACTTCAGAGTCCCACAAGGCTATTGCCATGAGTGTGCGTATTTGGACTTTTTATTTGGAGGCGATGTGGTGTGGCGCCACTCCATGAATTGCCATTTTGTTTCTGGCTCTAAATGATGATTCCATGTTTCATTTCCTGTGACGACGTTCGTCAAAAAATTGTCGCAATCAGCCACTTAACATACAAGCAGATGCTCGTTCATTGCTCTTTATTGGTTTTCTCTTAGGGGTTGAGGAATCCATTGAGCTCACACCTTAGAGTGCTCCAACTGGTGGACGAGTGTGTCGGCACTACCAACTGAGACGTCAGCTTTGCTGTGAGGTGTTCGCACTGCAGCGATCACAGTTGTGTGCGGTCGGCCTCCACGATGGAGGTCAGGAGGTCAGACAGGTTTGCGTGACCTTTTTGCGGTGATGACCGACACCTCGCTCAATGACTAGCCGAGATTTCGCTTACTGACAGGTAACCATAGAAATTCTTCAAGAGCTTCCGAATATCTGTGATGCTCTGGTTTTCCGCCAAAAGGCACTCATTGACAGCTCACTGCTTGAAACTTACCTTTGTACTACACGCCATTTTGAAGGCTACGAGTAGGGCCGGTACCTAACAGAACTTCATGAAACTATATAGGCGGAAGCAGCAATATCCCACGATGTCCCACATCAAATTCCGCATTTTTTCATCCGAAATTGGGCAAGAAAAAATGTGTGTCGTTACTTATTGAATGCCCTCGTATCTACCAGGAAAGTTGCCATGCTACTGCCATTTAAAGACCCTCTTTCTGTTGGTGAACAAACGTTCCCACTAATTATATATATTTTTGGATGGGGTCCACCTGTAGCAAAACAACTACTTTGTTTTTTATCCCAAACAAGCTTTTCTGCAGTTGCAGCATCATCTGTGGGTTTTTATTTTATGGCTGTTAAACATAAAGAATGTTCTTTACTGTTTATATACACATAAATATTAGTTTTTAAATCGTAATTACAGATTTTTGAAGAGCACATAAATTATGTGTTCATATCTTTTTACCACATCGTGTGGTTTTCCTGCTGTATTATGTTTTTACAGTTTACTTTAACACTTTTGCTATCTGCAACCATATACAAATTAATTTACACACAATATTTATGCAAAAATTACGATTTAGAAACTGTTTTGACTACACCTGAAGTTAATTAATTTATGTGATAGATTGTGTGTGTGTTTACATTGTTTTTCTTACATTTTCTTTCTTCCTCATCTTCTTCAATGTGAAGTCCCATGTACTGAACTGTCACTGTCACTGTTTCAATGTTTACCAGCTATAAAAACGAGATGGTAAACAATGGAACAGTTCAAGGTAGGAATCTGTTACTGGCGGTTGTTTTGAATCGCTCAGAGGTGTTGGTGTTATCTAATAATTCTTTGTGGGCACAGAACAGAGATCCATTGCAGAGAGTTGTGTATTCATTTATTACTTGCTTTTCGTCAACTATAGCTTTTTGTATTTGATAGTTTCCTCCAATTATTAGTTTTTGTGGGGGGGGGGGGGGCTGTTGCTGCATTTGAGAATTTTGATATGGGTATGTATGTCTGTTGGGCTATGTTACTTGTCCACAATTTGCTCAGCTAATATGGAATGGCAGCTGTTACTTTTTAATGTACTTCTGTGTTCTGTGTATCTGATATTAAAATTTCTGCTTGACTGTCCTATATAAACTGATCTGCAGTCCTGACATGTTAGTTGATAAATACCACATGTATTGTGTTTGTCTGTGCTTGTGTTAGTTGTGCTTAGTTTTCACTGTCTGCCCTGTAGGCTATTTTTAGCCCTTGTTTTTTGAGTATGTTGCCTATTCAGTGGGCTACTTCGTTGTTGTAGGAGTTTCTTGTTCATGTGTCCTGATATGTGTGTTCTGTGTGTTTGTAAGTTGGTAGGGAGGCTTTTGTTTTTGTGTGTTGGGTTGCTATTAAATTTCGTGGTTCAGTTTATCCACAGTGTTTGTATTATACCCATTCTTTACAGCTATTTGTTTGATTGTGTGTAATTCACTGCTGTTTTCAGTGAGTGGTGTTTTGTTCAGTGTGTGCAGCATCTTTTGTAAAACTGCTGTTTTGCACACAATCAGATGATTAGAATGTTTGTGAATGGCTTCACTGGTGGTGGTCACCCAAATATGGAGAGTTGGTGTTGGTTGTTGTGTCTGTAGATTGTGAGGTCAAGGAAATTTAACATTTTGTCGTTTTCTGTTTCTATGATGAATTTTATTTTTAGGTGGACTTTGTTTACATCACTGTGGAGTTGCTGGATGCTACTGGGTGTTTCATGTAAAAGGCATATGATGTCATCTACATAATGATACCAATATATTATCCAATATTGTTTGGGTCTTACTATTGTTTCAAATATTTTATTTTCAATGTCATTGAGAAATATGTTGGCAAGAAGTCCACTGATTGGTGACCCCATCGGAAGCCAATCTTCTTGTGAGTGGAACTGATTGTCAAATAAGAAATAGTTTTTCTTTGTGATTAGTTTTAGAATTGTGTGGGGTTTGTTCTTCTAATGTTTATGGTTTCTGTGGTGGGAGTATTGTGTACATAGATGTGCTGCCAAATGCTCTGAGTGGGGGCGTAATGGGCATGTTGATGTCTTTCATTTTTTGTATCAGCTCTTGAGTGCTGTGTATGCTCCTGTATTTGTGTTTATGTAATGTTTCTGTAAGTGTGTGTGCATTTCTCTGGCTAAGTGATACGTATGTACACCTCTGAAATTTACAACAATGCGCATTAGAGTGTGGTCCTTGTGGAACTTTAGTAAGCTGTTCAGTCTGGGTACTTATGGATTCTTTTGTTTCAGCCACTTCACTTTCTGTATTGTGAATATGTGTGAGAAATTTTTTAAGAGTGTTCATGCATTTTTCTGGTGTCTTTTTGTTGCATCACTGGTTAGCTTTGTTATTTTGTTGTCTTCCAGAAATTTTAAGGTTTCATCCTTGCACTCATACTGTTTTATTATTATCATGGTGCTGCTATTGTCTGATCTCGTAGTGAGTGCCTCATTTTTTAAAAGTTTGTTCTTTATTTTACTGTGGGTTTTTACGTCGTCACTTTTTCTTCCTGCCAATATGTTGCTTTTCTTTTCCTTAATTGTGCATCTTATTTCCACTGCAACTAAGTCTCTTGTCAGACCTGCAATGAAGTTTGGGTTATTGTTCCTTTCTTGTTATTTTATGATGTATCCACTTTCTGTCATAAGATTCTCCACTGTCTTTTGTGTAATGTGTATGTGTTGAGATTTTATTTTGGGCCTTTTTTAAAGAGTTTATTTCTTGTTAGTTGTATGTCAGCAATGTTGACCAGATGTTTGTGGAATGTTTAGTCTATTTCCTATCTATTTTTATGTATAATGTCATTATGTTTTAAAAGTGTGTTTTGATTTTATGGTTGTTCAATCCATTTTGTTTTTATTTGTGTCTCTGTGTTGTGTTTGACTATATTTACGATATGATTAAATATTTCAGAGATTTTGATGTGATTTCCTAGTTACAAGTAAATTCTGAATAGTTCGACATTGAGTTCATGCTTTTTTGTATGTAGGTATCTAATTTCTTGATTCAGCCACTCAATTTCGGCTTTCTGTTTGACATGTCTCTCTCTCTCTCTCTCTCTCTCTCTCTCTCTCTCTCTCTCTCTCTCTCTCTCTCTATCTCTCTCTCTCTCTCTCTCTCTCACACACACACACACACACACACACACACACACACACACACACACACACACACACACTTTTCACACACAAATTTTCACATAAAATTCTTTAATTTTAAGCATAGCCATAACAGTTTCAGAATACTCATAGTTATTATCGTGTAAATATTTTGTGTATATTAATTTGTATATGGTTGCAGATGACAAACTGTAAAAAAAAACAGACACTGTAAAAACATTATATTTCTACAAAACTACACCATGTGGTAAAAAGGTATAAACAGGTAATTTATGTCCTCTTCAAAAATCTGTACTTACGATTTAAAAACTAATACTTACATGTACATAAACCGTAAAGAACATTCTTTATCTTTAACAGCCATAAAATAAATAAACCCACTGATGATGCTGAAACTGCAGTGAAACATGTTTGGGATAAAAAACAAAATTTTGTTTTGTTAAGGGTGGACTTCATCGAAAATTGTGTTGTTAAAGTAAATGCAGAAAAAAGAGCTTCAACCTCAACATGATTATCTTCCCATTATAGCAAATTTATCATGTGCCAATACTAGTTGCATCTTGTCAGTGACTTCTGATATTTCTGTAACTGATAACTTGTAATGTTTTTATGATTTATATCCATTGTTTCTTCAGTTGGTCAATCTGTAAACATGTTAGCTACACCACAGGATGCAGTTGTAGTTCCTATAGCAATTTCTGTAACATTTTAACTGTTAATTCATTTGTGTTCTTAACAGAGTGCAACATATCAAACTTATAGTACTGCTTCATAATTTCATTCAGTAACAGAGTATTTGAATGGATGTGTTTTGTAGAGTCAACAGCAGGCCTCATTTGAACATGAGCTTTAGGGGTCTCAGGTCGTGCTCTGTGTTTGGGCAGTGCAATTCATTATAATACATGCCCTTACTGGTTATTCTGTAACAGGAAATTACAATTATTAACCATTGATCTGATTCTGTTTTGTAATTATCCTGTTTGGTCTTGTTTAAGCTCAGATGTGCAGATATCAGAAAAGAAGGCCCGTCCATTAATAATGTTCTTCTCTTTCTTCATAGTTGCTACAGAATTTCTTTTGTCAGATTACATAATCATGGCATTATTATAACTGAATTTCGTACTTACAATCTTTTCAATTTTTTTCTCTTCTAAAAACTGCTTAGGATGTTTCTTTGTGGGTATTTCTGTACCTCTGAATGATTTTATTTATTTTGCGTGCTAGGACACGGTTCAATGCTAGTTAGGTCGATTAGTCATCTCCTCTTTTAGTGTGCATGATGACGCTTTTTGAGCTAGCCTATTGTAGCGTCATCTGGGTTTTACATTGTATTTTAATCCTTTCTTGAATAAATTTTGTTCGTTTTCATTGAAGATGCTGGCAGTATGATTAATGACTCTTTCCTGAAACTGTGCTTGATTTGATGGCTGGTAGCCCTGTTGTTGATGAAGTTTTAAATGTATGGCTTCTAGATTTTGTAGTTTTTTGGGTATTATTTCAGTTTGCATTTTGTTTACAATACTTTCAACATAACCTTCAGATGATTTCAGTGCTAATGGGTGTAGTATAGTAGCTAGCTCTAAATATGTGTAATAACAGCACTTCTTACTTTGTCCTTCTTTCTTATACTGAGATTTTGCTTCTCATTTAATCCACATTATCTCTTTTTTTTTTTTTTGCCAATCTGTAGTGTAGTGGACTTGGATCACATTGATATAATTTGGACGTTGGGAATTCGTTAGTGAATTTAACATTAGCAACGATTTCCGTAAGTTTTATTTTGTAGTTTCTGTATGAGCATACTGCTTTCAGTACTTGGTTGAGCAAATCCAACTGAGCTACCGAAGCACGACTCACGCCCGCGAAAGGCAAAGGTCCCAAGTTCGAGTCTCGGTCGGGTACACAGTTTTAATCTGCCAGGAAGTTTCGTATCAGCGCACACTCCGCTGCAGAGTGAAAATCTCATTCTGGAAACATCCCCCAGGCTGTGGCTAAGCCTTGTCTCCGCAGTATCCTTTCTTTCAGGAGTGCTAGTTCTGCATGGTTCGCAGAAGAGCTTCTGTAAAGTTTGGAAGGTAGGAGACAGATACTGGCAGAAGTATAGCTGTGAGTACCGGGCGTGAGTCGTGCTTCGGTAGCTCAGTTGGTAGAGCACTTGCCCGCGAAAGGCAAAGGTCCCGAGTTCGAGTCTCGGTCGGGCACACAGTTTTAATCTCCCAGGAAGTTTCATATCAGCGCACACTCCGCTGCAGAGTGAAAATCTCATTCTTAAAGCCTTGCTAATTACTGACATGAGCGTTAACAGTAACATAGTGTTGTGGAATGTACATAACATGGAACTCATAACGATCACAGAGCTTTTGTGACAAGTGAAACTGGAGTGTAAGATAAATAATACGACATTCGGGGCAATGTTGTTTCAGGTTGTAATGGTTCTTTATTTGGGAAACCATTACCACGTGCCAACCCTATTTTTCGATACCTTAGATTAATGAATATTTTTCTACGTCATGTCTCATATTTTTCACACTATTCAAAATTGGTTTCATTTTTATAAGTATGTACGTCGATATTTTGAGGTTTTGAAATCGATATAATATCGAGTGTGAATATCTTTGTACTTATTGTTATCTTTGATGTTGGTTTGTGCCTTTTGGCGCTGAAGCGTACAGATTAGACATGTTTTTGTGTTGAATATGAACAATCCTAACTTTGTGTTGGAAATGAAAAGATTGGTCTGGGTTGTGGACAAAGAAAAATGTTGTGAGTTTTATTAAGAGCAGTAACGGCTGCAAAAATGTATGATGAAGTAATGTTTTGAACATGCGAGAGTATAAAAAGTTTAATAAATGTGAATTTTTGAGAAAAGTGAGTGTCAAGAATTATTCACAAGTGACCATTGTTTAAAAAAGTGTGAAGCACATTGCAATGAGAAACATAAATCATCAACTTAATTCTGAAAGATTGTCTTCGTAAGTTCTTCAAGTCGGTGTAATTAACACCCGAGTGCCTTTCGCACCAACTGCGATAGACATGCTACCTAGACAACATTTTTAATTACGAGCTAAAGCCAGAGCGAGATCATCGTTGGATTGCAAATATAAGATAAGTGATATTATTGTTAATTTTCTTCAGTGACTGTAATCAATTGATGTAGCAATACCTGCCACATTGAAGACCTATTATTTCGCAATAAAAAGATCATACTTTGAGTGCGTGACGTGATAATTTTTGAACTAATTAACTGTTAATGGAGGTACTGTTATAAGGTGATCCATCCGAATTCGAGTTACTGCCCTCAGTTCCTGTCTGTTGCTTGAAAACAGTAGGCAATTGAAACTTTTAGCTGTTGCGTAAAATATTGTCAGTCGATCGAATTGGATGGGTTAATGGCTGTAGATAATAAATATTTATTGTAATTGCAATTTATTACATCCATCATATTCAAGATTATTCGCTCAACGTAAATCCTCCCGTGGTCACGACTGTCTACCGCTACATTCGAGGCAGTAGCTCGGGTTTTACATGATTCATTTGTTTACGCTGAAGACCGCAGATACATGCGTAACAGCTGCTGTTCCAAATGTAAAATAAATACGAAAGATAAACAACAGATGTACTCGTGCACAAACTATGCCCAAACCAAGCCAGAAACACATTTGTATTCTAACGCTCGAAATGTTCCGATTGGCAGTGTCGCAGATAAAAGTTGCCCGTGTAAGTATAAAGGGAATCCAGTGAGTAGTTGAAATGGACTCACCGTTTATTTACAATATAAAACCCGTATAAAAGGCGTTTAAAGTGACACCTGCAACATAAATACACAGCTATGCATATCTAAGCGTATTCAGACACAGCCGACGTAAAATTCGGATACCGATGGCGGCAACTTCACAGCTTATGCTGTTTTTAGTTTCCTGTATTGTGTGTGAGTATCTTTAGGCTATTAGGTCAGACGAACGCGGTAGCCATAGACATTTGCTGACAGTTCGTTCCTCAGTGAAGCCGTCATGGACTCGTTCCATGACGTACCTTAGACGTGTGGCAAGTTGTCCCATCTTGCTGGAAGAAGCAGTATTGTATTTCATACTCAGTGAGCTGAGCACAAAATGTTTCAAAAATTTCAATACATGCAACCGTGTTGAGATCAATGTCAAAAAATGTCGGTCCAATGGAGCGCCTTCTTGGTACATGGCACTAAACACCGATGTTTTCATCATTGAGTAGTTGCTGACACAAACTGCTAGAGTTATCCGTTCCCCATATCCTCGTGTACTGTCAACTCCCATGAAAGGAAAGACGAAACCATCCTTTATCACTCATGATGTTATGGAAACGGTCTAACAAACCATTGTTGGTGTTATTCAAAAGCCGCCCACGTACAGTAATTTACGCGGTTCTGGCTGCCATCCTTCCGTAACTGCTGCACAACCGTCACACGATATGGCTTCAAATTAAGACTTTGCAATAGCCGCTGACAAGTTATCCTACTTACATGCGCCTGCTGGGCCAGCTTACTTGTTTACGTGGGCTATGAATCATTCTTCGGCGAATGTCTTCAATAACTACTGATGTGCGAACTGAAGGAATTCTTTGCAGCTTTACGTTTTGGATTTGTGCAGGTGCGCCAGTTTCTATGCAAACGCTGCATTGCTCTCTTTGCTGGCCGCCCTCTATCTAGATACTTGCGCCCGAAAATTTCGCGAGTTTTCTTAATCGAACCTGTTTTCACATATGCTTCAACAGTTTCAATTCTTTCTTCTGCCGAGGAAATTTTGCAGACTGTCTAACGTCAGAGAACCGTCTAACTTCACTGATGAAATAAACTGAAATGCTGGCAGGAGAATGCTAACTATCGATTACGTAAAAATGTCCATTTTTGTAGATGTTAAATCTATTTCAGAAGTGGAACTATTGCATTTGGATTCAGAACAGCAACGGCTTACTTTTGACTGCGCCACCCGTTGGGGGAAAGGTGGGGTGAAGTTGCCACTCTAAGCGAAATTGGATTTTCATGAAACATGGCTATTAACAGGAGCTTGTGGCATATACATCTCGGTTCTACGTGTCGTATGGTATCTACCAAATATTTATAGCTCAGGTAAAAGGATATTTTATGGGATATATAAACGTTTCTCGTAATGCTTCCAAAGCGGCCACTTTTTCCTACCTAAGGGGATAAAGTGGCCAGTCCTTTGCCACTGTTCCCAAATAAACTGTTTTCTTTAAGAACATGGGTAGGCTGATAGTGTTTATTTCACAACTGATTATTATTAGGAGACCAGTAATACAAATGAAAAAGAAACGTGTTGCAATACACTGTTGGCACAAAAAGGTCATGGGTTAATATTTCAGTCCAATTCATTCACTTCATGACTTCAGACACATTATTAAGTTATGTACGAAATTCGCACATGAAGTTGTCACCGTCTTCATGACATTCAGCGCACTGCACATGGACCCATTGTTTACATCTGAGACATGTTATACATCCTTCATTTTCTTTAGATCCAGAAAACACTTTCTTGCAGTAAAAGCAGTCTGTTGCTTTTCTCATCAGTGGAATTGTCTTCTTCCAGTTTTTCTTGAAAAGTTTCTTCTTAGCGTTTGGTCCCACTTCTATCAACTTACCTTTATTTTGTGTTGTCTTACATTGTAGAATATTGGCTTTATTTGTTTGTTTTTCCACGAACTTTTTTTTTCTTAAAATCTCTCCATCTCCTTTCTTTTAGCTTCAGCCAACGCGTTTTTATAAGGGCTTCAAGTGATTGTGGCACTCTTTTCTTTTTTATTCCTAGTTTGTCTTTGATTCACACTTTACTTTACGTCCTCTGGGCTTATGTGGAACCTACCCGTTGGATAACCAGAGGGACGTTCGTCAGTGGTCGGACGCTGAGGAGAACCTTGTCTTGGAGAAAGCTTATTACTTGTAATCAGAAGGAAGCCTGCACAACCATTTGGCCCATTTGATGAAGACCCATCAGTTTGGCATCGAGAGAGATCAGCACTTGCAAAAGACTCGGCAATTTCGCAATGACACGAGCCAATATTTGAACAAGGCACATATTAGTGTCCGTATGCAAAGAAATTCCAGTAACATCAGCTGCAGTATGGTCTTCATCGATAAACACGTCAGGATCTAGAGGAAAAATTCCCAAGTTTCTACAGCCATTGATTGCTGGAATTTGAACGGCTACACGAAATAATGCTGCACCCAAGAATGCGCTTATCTGAAACTGTGTGATAGTTCTCCCTGCACTACTGAGAAGAAATTTTTCACAAGCTTGTTTGTAAAAGGTGTTAAAAGGAGACATGAGTGCCACATCCAACGGTTGGAGATTGTGGCTACAGTGTGGGAGCAAGAGCACAAAAGTTCTGGGATGACACGTGGATGTTCAACATCTTGTCACTTACTCATGTTGTCTCCATCCTTACAGCACTTTACACGGATGCTCAAGTCAGTAGCACGCAGATCAGCTTCGTCGTTTTCGAGATGCTCGTTTCCAAGCACCCAAACCTAACCATTTTGTCATCAGTGCATGTGCTAATAGGTAGTAGTGTTTATGGTTCAAATGGCTCTGAGCACTATGGGACTTAACTTCTGAGGTCATCAGTCCCCTAGAACTTATAACTACTTAAACCTAACTAACCTAAGGACATCACACACATCCATGCCCGAGGCAGGATTCGAACCTGCGACCGTAGCGGTTAGTAGTGTTTAGTTCCTTTTTTTATGAAATGGAAAACGGAGACAGTGAGAGACTAAACCAGATTCTTTCGCACAAGAGGTGGACGGAGATATGGGAGCTTCGCTCTCCATCCTTACCACTTCTTTTTCCAGGAATGAGACTCCTCGCAGCTCGATACCACGCAACTACTGTCTTCAGAAGCTGATGTCAGCCCAGGCTGCTGAGGATCCGTTTGGTGCAGGAGAAGTACCGCCTTTGAACAGCCCACCTAATCTCCTCATTGAGGAGAGACACGTCGTTGCAATCGAGTAATGAAACTGAGCGAAACTGAGCCAAGAGAGCTATGTAGACAGAGAAATAACCAAAGCAACCCACCGAAAACCCCTTGTTCACACTTGCGAGGTTTACTAATCCACAGCGTAGAGCAGGAGCGACGCGTCAAACCAGCATCGTGGACCTGTGAACTTGGCTTCATTAATCATTCTACCCTCTTCCTCTGTATATCCGCAGAGAATCCACTGATTAATGGTCCAAGCTGCGTCGAAAAAAATTTTGTTTCGCCTGCCTTGTCGAAAAAGCTGGAACTTGGTGTTAATAACACCCTACCACCAAATAACGATCAAAATATTTCTTATTGTGTGCAGCTATTTAGAATGTTATTAGAAATACTTAGTTGTAATATTTTCTCTATCACTTGTTGCCTGCAGTTTAGATCATGATTCTGTTAATAGTTTTGGTCCAAATGTTTTATGTGCCAGTACTATTATTAATGACCATGCAACTTAACGTACTTAAAAACAAACGCTGTACTTACACCACTGGTTTCATATCCTGGAGGAGTGAGGTTCAGATCTTCTCCCACGCATCAAATGTTAAGTTATGCGTGGTTTCCTTAAAGCACGAACCCTGACCCATGTCTTTGGAAATTGTGTTCATAGTATTATTCATCATTATACTTATTCCCGCATCATTCCTGTTTGACTTTGTATTTATAACACTGTACGCATTGACCAGAATTACTGATCATCCTGCCACCGGACTTCACTAATTCCGACTATATCTTTCTTCAACCTGTCCGTTCAGCTTTTAACATTATTTAACCACTCTAATCGATTAAAGGATGTAACATTCCACACTCAGACCCGTAGAATGCTAGTTTTGTTAATGACGACGTCATCCTGAGTAGTCCCCGCCCGGAGATACGAATGTGGGACTATTTTATCTTCGAATTATTTTACCCAAGAGGATACCAACATCATTTAACAATACAGTAGGGCTGCATGCCCTAGGGAAAAGTAACAACTGTCGTGTCCCTATGCTTTCAGACATTTTCATCGCCGGCAAAGCAACGCCGTATCAGCAGACCATGCAGACTGCTGCTACTGCAACTACTGGAAGGGCCACAGCCCACCTCAGGAACCACATGTTTGTCTGGCCTCTCCACTGGTGTCATTCCGCCGTCGTTAAACCTATGGTGCAGTTATCTGTGTCGTTGACGCACACAAGCCACGCCACTTCCGCAGAGTCCGTGATTAATGGAGGGCAAGGTTTTATCTATGGGGTGAAATCTTCTGTTCATCTGTTCATAAATTTTATTGTTTTATTCTCTATTTATATATTGCAATTCGATAGATATTTTCACCTGCTATATTCATTACATTTAAGTATTTTTTTAAGGGAAAAACTCTAGCATTCTTAATTTTTTTTTTAAATTTCAGCATTTGTAAAAAAACGAAGCGGAGATGGATAGTTGGATATGGGGAGCAGTTATTAGCCACACGATGGTGTGGAGACATTAAACAAGGAAATTCCTCTGTAGGTAGACAAATGGACAAATTATTGTGCCAAAGGATTTTAGTAAAGGGAGAAAAATAATTGGTTTCATATTACGTTCGTTATTGAAAACGAATTCTTCGCAGCCTGTACTAGTACAGCTATTATTTATATTCTCGTATAGGGCAGATATTTCAGTTGAATGTCGCTTGCCCGGTGTCGGCGATTAAGTACGATATTGCATTGCCTGCGTTATTCTAAATTACGATGTAAAGTTCCTTCGGCCATGAACGCATGTCCGAAAAAAAACACAGGCACTGAAATGTCATCTGTATATAATCAGTCACTTAATATCCACAGGCAGTATGTAACTTTTCTCTAAATAGTACCCACTTTGATAGAAATCTCTCCAAATAGAACCTATAGAGACAAGAAAAATAGTTATTTCTGAGCTCTCATAAAAACCTGAAGTGTATCTTCTATCTCCACCCGCAAATGCTTTGAATATTTTGAGGTTGGTTACATGCCAGTTACGTCAGCTTGTGATGATAAGATGATTTCTTTTTCTTTTAAGAAATAAATGTGTTTGTCACCGAATTACGAATCCTTTTTAGAATGCAAAGACTGCATAGTCAATGCTGTCGTCTGCTAGCGAAGTATAATCTTAGGTTATATTGAATGTCGGCAAGCATTACTTCGAACGCGGAGCTTTTTCAACCAATCAGGTGACTTGGCGTAGAGTTTCGATAAGGTCGCATGGGTGAACAGCCATTCAACACACTTACTACATAGGAACAGAGCCGGCAAAACGTCTTTCACATCGTGCTGTACGCTTACGATTTTCTGAAATTTAATTTGCCTTGTGAATGATTTGAGATGAGCCTTCTAAACTGCAGCTTTCAGGAGTTTTGGAAAGAGGATTGGTTATTTGCTTTGCATTGGCATAATTCCATTGTCCTTGGACGTGATTTTTCAGCTGCTATTGTCTACCAACGGCTGCAAGTTTAGGTCTTTTTGTTCTCTCCACGTCTTTCTTTCGTAATGGTCGTTCATGGAGAAAGGTCGACTTTCATCGGTTTCCCACTCACTAAATATTATAAAGGTGATTAAAACTGTGTGTCGGACGGAGAGTCAATTTCGAGTCTCGTTCCGGCAGCCAGTTTTAATCTCCCCTGAAGTTTCATATCAGCGTACAGCCCGCTGCATACAGAAAATTTTGTTCTGCTTGAAATTAATTTTCTGCTCTTTGTTAATTTATACTACTGTAAATCCATACGGTCAAGTAGAGGCCTTTTAGCAACTGGTGTCCATACATTTTCGTCTATACTCTGAAAAAACAATTGAAGTTAATTTCAGGTATATCACGAATTGTTTTCCTCTTGAAATTACTTTTCAGTTTTACGAGATTTAATGGTCAAATTCACATGCGCGTGTTAGCACAACTTCTTGCAAATGATTGTCTTCAGCAGAATTAATACTTATACAGACTGCCTCCATCAAAAAAAGTATGTTCTTCCTTACTTGCAAATTTTAAGTCGATCAAGATAAATCGCGAGTTGCAGAGAAATTAATGACGCATGTCGTAGTCATGAATACATTGAGAATTCGTATTTCACTGTGTCATTCTTCTTTTTACCACATATTAGGTAGTGACATGTGCAATGGACGCGTCTTTTCACTACAAGAAGAGGCTTTTATACTTACAGGTTGTATCAGACGACTGAAGGTTTTGCTTATAATGTTGCCTACTCTTAGGTATTTTAACGCCTTTCGCTTACGTTATGAAGTTCTCTCGATACCCAATCGTACTGTTACATACGTTATTTTTTTAAATTTTTTTAAAGGAAAAAAGACGCCCCACGAATCGATGGAAACCGATAGATTTTCTTGTACAGCAAAAAAATTACTAATATTTCAGAGAAATTGCATGATTTATTCAAGAGAAAGGGCTTCACAAGTTGAGAAAGTTAATAACCGTTGGTCAACTTGTGACCCTTACGAAAGCAGTTATTCGGCTTGGCTTCGATTGATATTGTTGGATGTCCTCTTGAGGGATATTGTGCCAAATTCCGTCCAATTGGCGAATTAGATGGTTAAAACCCGAGCAGTTTGGAGGGCCGTGCCCATAATGCTCCAAAATTTCTCAGTTGGACAGAGATTCGGCGACACTGCTGGACAAATTACAGTTTGGCAGGCATGAAGACAAGCAGCAGAAACTCTTGCCGTGAGTAGGCGAGCATTATCTTACTGAAACGTAAGTTCATGATGGTTTGCCATGAAGAGCAACAAAACGAGACGTAGAATATCGTCGACCTATCCCTGTGCTATAAGAGTGCCGCAGATTACAACCAAAAAGGTCCTGCTATGAAAAGAGTCAGACTGGATTCCCACCACTGTCCAGGGCGCCTCCAGACCGTCTTCGCTTCTCATTGGGGCTCATTTCGAATAGGGACTCATCACTTAAGACAATGCTACTCCAGTCAGTGACAATCCAGGCCGACGACGCGTCTGGAGACGCCTCGGTCAGTGGTGGAATAACAACCTGACTGACGCCCGCCATACGACCCGACGTCCTGGAGTGACAGTTTGGGGTGCCACTACTTTTCATAGTAGGACCGCTTTGGTTGTCATCCACAGCATCCTTACAGCACAGCGATACATCGACGATATTCTACGTTCCGTTTTGTAGCCCTTCATATCAATCCATCCTAGGCTTGCAATTCAGCAAGATAATGCCCGCTACACGGCGAGGGTTTCTACTGGCTGTCTTCGTGCTTGCGAAAACCTATCTTGGCCAGCAAGGTCGTCGGATAGTTCCCCAACTTAGAACTTGTAGCATTGTGGGCACAGTCCTCCAACAAGCTTGGGATTTTGACGATCTGACGCACCAGCTGGATAGGATATGGCATGATACCACTCAGGAGCACATCTAGCTGCGCTATCGATCAATGCCAAGACGAATACATTTGCGCCGACATTGTGATCATTCCATTGTGGTGCGTGATTATTTTCCGTCGCGTGTATTTTGACATAACAGCGAGTGGGAAATGATGAAGATGGCCACAGTCAGGTTACCTGCTCGCTGTCGTCGTGCGTGCAGTTGAAGAGCGGCGCGTGGTCCGAGGTGTTGTGCACCATGTTGTCACACGTGAAGAAGCCCGCCTCCGGGTCCCAGGTCACCACCCCCCGCCACGGCACCGCGGCCAGCACCACCAGCAGCACCTGAAAAACAATTTATTTAATGCAGCTATTAAAATAGCACTGTAAAAATGTGCCCCGATAACACTGGGTCGCGTAGCGAAGTAACTGTGGTACAGGAAAACCGGTGACAGACCGTGAATGACACTGATGGACTATGTCCTACACTAAGGTGCCGTCAGTAAGAAATGCCAAATCCAAAAGCAAAAATACCCACTCACAGGAAGTTTTACGCCGAACACAGGCGGCACCAGAAAATACTAAATCTATGCCGCGCGGGATTAGCCGAGCGGTCTTGGGCGCTGCAGTCACGGACGGTCCGGCTAGTCCCAGCGGAGGTTCGAGTCCCCCCTCGGGCATGGGTGTGTGTGTTTGTCCTTAGGATAATTTAGGTTAAGTAGTGTGTAAGCTTAGGGAATGATGACTTTAGCAGTTAAGTCCCATAAGATTTCACACACATTTGGACATTTTTTTACCTAATCTATGAGTGGCACTGAGGCCAGAACAACCTTTTCTTGCGAGAAGAGGAACTGACAAGAATTGACCTTGAGGCCAACCCTGTCTTTCTGTTTTGATTCCATACCTCTCCCCGCTCCTCTCTTACCGACCCCTGCCTTCCTTGTGGAGGAAAAAGGATTCGTTCAGTAGTCGGCTGGTGACGTCTGTTTCCAATCCTTTTCTACTGCTCCTTCAGTAGTTTTAAAGTTTTTAAGGATATGACTGGTCTATGATCTGCACCCTGATCCCGAAAAACACTCTGACTTTATCACAGAACTGTGTACGAAATATGAGATGTTTACTTATGTGTTGTATACACTCAAGGGCCAAAGAAACTGGTATAGGCATGCGTATTCAAATACAGAGACATGTGAAGTGGCAGACTGCGGTGAGGTGGTCGGTATCGTGTATATAAGACAACAAGTGTCTGTCGCAGTGGTTAGATCGGTTACTGCTGCTACAATGTCAGGTTATCAGGATTTAAGTGAATATAGATGTGGCGCTGTAGTTGGCGCACGAGCTATGTGATACAGCCCGGATATTCCTGTACGAACATTTCACGACTATAACGTGACTATCAGGAATCCGGTAAAACCTCAAATCTACGACATCGCTGCGGCCGGCAAATGATCTCGCAAGAACTGAACCAACGACGACTGAAGAGAATTGTTCAACGTCACAGAAGTGCAACACTTCCGCAAGTTGCTGCAGATTTCAGTGCTGGGCCATTGACAAGTGTCGTTTCAAACTGCACTGAGCGGATGAAAGTGTACGGGTATGGAGACTACTTCATGAATCCTTGGACCCTGCATGTCAGCAGGCGACTGCTCAAGCTGGTCGAGGCTCTGTAATGGTGTTGGGCGTGTGCAGTTGGAATGATATGGCTCCCCTGATACGTTTAGGTAAGACTCTGACAGGTAACACGTACATAAGCGTTCTGTCTGATCACCTGCATCCATTCATGTCCATCGTGCATTACGACGGACTTGGGCAATTCCAGCAGGACAATGGGACAGCCCACTCGTCAGGAAAGCAATTGCTACAGAGTGGCTCCAGGAACACTCTCCTGAGTTTAAACACTTCCACTGGCCACCAAACTCCCCACACGTGAACATGATTGGGCATATCTGGGATGCCTTGCAACGTGTTGTTCAGAAGAGGTCTCCACCCGCTCGTACTCTGACGGATTTATGGTCAGTCCTGCAAGATTCATGGTGTTAATCCCCTCCAGCACTACTTCAGCCATTAGTCGAGTCCATGCTACGTCGTGTTGCGGCACTTCTTCGCGCAAGCTGGTCCCCTACACGGTATTAGGCAAGTGTACCAGTTGAGTGTATTTTGGCAGATGATCCCTATCGGCTATAAAGCTATCATTCTTGTAAGAATTTACTTCTCAGTTTGTTTCATTTTCGACTATTACGCTTCAACTGTCAGAAAACAAATCACTTAGAATTCATTTGCTAATATAACCTCGAATGCTTTTATTTTTGTTACACGCTTTATAGCTTAGGCATGGCTCTTCAGACCTTTGGCTTTCTTTTACGCTGGTGCCATACAGGAAGTCGACATAAGAGTGTGGTGCTCTTGCAGCGCCCAATACAGGATGTATAATGGTTTTCGATCAGTAAGTCCAGCATGGCTTGCGGTAAGGCCTCACACTGCTGCTATATGGCAGCCAGCAAAGGCCCGTGATGCCAATTCAGGGCCGTAATCGTCACGTACAGTATCGCACGCATGCTCATTTGGACGTGAGTATTCGGAGCACGATGGCTACTCTGGAGCGTGATAATCTCGTATGGTAGACTTGATCATCCTTCACACGGAACCTATTCTCAGAGACACACATAAAACGGGCCACATACAAGTGCATTTTTCCTCAATGAAACAGTTTTGCAAGAAAATGTTTGGTATTTCGACCTTCTGTCGTATTCTGATTCGTTGCCAAGGCTTAGAATGTGTGGACAGATGGCCTTGATACATTCACTGATTTAATGTAAGGGCAATTACAGGGTGAGGCGCGTAAATCCTGGCAAATGAAACATTTTTAAAAGCAAGATTACTAAAACAAAATAGAAGTGAAAATTAAAATCCTTTTACATGCAGGTAGTGGCATCTTTCAAGTATAACATTGCTCTATGTAGCTCCCTTCAGCCGCAATGACCGCCTCCAGTCTTGCACTGAAGCGATCGCTCGTACTCTTCAAACCAGCGCTTCGATAACGGTGTGTAGAAATGCGACATTAGTGTCTCATTGGTAACTCTTTCGACTACGCTCCAAAAATATTAGTCGAGAGGGTTTAAATCCAGGCTATTCAGGGCCGGAATCCCTTTGACCAGAACGTGTCAACGTTATCCGAGAGCCAGTTTTCGAGTAAATGGCTCGTATGAACCGGTGCACCATTCTGTTGTGAGATATATTGCCTCCCCGAGGCCACAGTTACCATTCACGGTTTCACGCCATTCGTCAGAACTTGCATAGAAACTCCTTTTACGACAGTTTGTGCATTTCTAAAGAATTTTGGCGGTATGATATCACCTTTACTTGAAACAACACCACGCACGTGGACCCAAGACTTCTCCGAAGAACACAGTCTCGTAAACAGCTGATATCGGGTACCCCAAGAATCTCACTGCTTCAGTGGCAAAAGTCTCAGAGCGAAGACTTTAGATAATCACGGATATTTGGCTGTACTCCACACTTGTCCGTAACATCTGGACCATTTTGCGATTCTGTTTACTAGACACCAATGGCTTTCAAGAACACCAATCGCAACCTCCGGCGCATCTGCGATTGTTGTTGCTGTTGTGGTCTTCAGTCCTGAGGGTTTGATTCAGCTCTCCATGCTACTCTATCCGGTGCAAGCTTCATCTCCCAGTACTTACTGCAACCTACATCCTTCTGAATCTGTTTAGTGTATTCATCTCTTGGTCTCCCTCTACGATTTTTACCCTCCACGCTGCCCTCGAATGCTAAATTTGTGATCCCTTGATGCCTCAGAACATGTTCCACCAACCGGTCCCTTCTTCTTGTCACGTTGTGCCACAAACTCTTCTTCTCTCCAGTCCTATTCAATACCTCCTCACTAGTTATGTGATCTACCCATCTAATCTTCAGCATTCTTCTGTAGCACCACATTTCGAAATCTTCTATTCTCTCCTTGTCCAAACTATTTACCGTCCATGTTTCACTTCCATACATGGCTACACTCCATACAAATACTTTCAGAAACGACTTCCTGACACTTAAATGTATGAGTTATTTTGTTCCCCAAATAGCAAAACTCCTTTACTACTTTAAGTGTCATTTCCTAATATAATTCCCTCAGCATCACCCGACTTAATTCGACTACATTCCATTATCCTCGTTTTACTTTTGTTGATGTTCATCTTATATCCTCCTTTCAAGACACTGTCCATTCCGTTCAGCTGCTCTTCCAAGTCCATTGCTGTCTCTGACAGAATTACAATGTCATCTGCGAACGTCAAAGTTTTTATTTCGACTCATTGGATTTTAATACCTGCTCCGATTTTTCTTTTGTTCCTTTACTGCTTGCTCAATATATAGATTGAATAACATCGGGGAGAGGCTACAACCCTGTCTCACTCCCTTCCCAACCACTGCTTCCCTTTCATGCCCCTCAACTCTTATAACTGCCATCTGGTTTATGTACAAATTGTAAATAGTCATTCGCTCCCTGTATTTTACCCCTGTCACCTTTAGAATTTGAAAGAGAGTATTCCAGTCAACATTGTCAAAAGCTTTCTGTAAATCTACAAGTGCTAGAAACGTAGGTTTGCCTTTCCTTAATCCTTCTTCTAAGATAAGTCGTAAGGTCAGTATTGCCTCACGTGTTCCAACATTTCTACGGAATCCAAACTGATCTTCCACGACGTTAGTTTCTGCTAGTTTTTCCATTCGTCTGTAAAGAATTCGCCTTAGTATTTTGCCGCCGTGACTTATTAAACCGACAATTCGGTAATTTTCACATCTGTCAACACCTGCTTTCTTTGGCATTGGAATTATTACATTCTTCTTGAAGTCTGAGGGTATTTCGCCTGTCTCCTACAACTTGCTCACCAGATGGCAAAGTTTTGTCAGGACTCGCTCTCCCAAGGCTGTCAGTAGTTCTAATGGAATGTTGTCTACTCCGGAGGCCTTGTTTCGACTCACGTCTTTGAGTGCTCGGTCAAACTCTTCACGCAGTATCGCATCTCGCATTTCATCTTCATCTACATTTTATAGCATTTCCATAATATTGTCCTATAGTATATCGCCCTTGTATAGACCCTCTATATACTCCTTCCACCTTTCTGCTTTCCCTTCTTTGCTTAGAACTGGGTTTCCACCTGAGCTCTTGATATTCATGCAAGTGGTTCTCTTATCTCCAAAGGTCTCTTTAATTTTCCTGCAGGCAGTATCTATCTTATCCCTAGTGAGATAAGCTTCTGCATCCTTACATTTGTCCTCTAGCCATCCCTGCTTAGCCATTTTGCACTTCCTGTCTATCTCATTTTTAAGACGTTTGTATTCCTTTTTGCCTGCTTCATTTGTTGCATTTTTATATTTTCTCCTTTCATCAATTAAATTCAATATTTCTTGTGTTACCCAAGGATTTCTACTAGCCCTCGTCTTTTTACCTACTTCATACCTCATACCTCAGAGCTACCCATTCTTCTTCTACTGTATTTCTTACCCCCATTCCTGTCAATTGTTCCCTTATGCTCTCCCAGAAACTCTGTACAATCTCTGGTTTAGTCAGTTTATCCAGGTCCCATCTACTTAAATTTCCACGTTTTTGCAGTTTCTTCAGTTTTAATCTACAGTTCATAACCAATAGATCGTGGTCACGGTCATCTGCCCCTGGAAATCTCTTACAGTTTAAAACCTGGTTCCTAAATCTCTGTCTTACCATTATATAATCTATCTGATACCTTCTAGTATCTCCAGGCTTCTTCCATGTATACAACCTTCTGTTATGATTCTTGAACCGAGTGTTAGCTATGATTAAGTTGTGCTCTGTGCAAAATTCTACCAGACGGCTTCCTCTCATTTCTTACCCCCAATCCATATTCACCTACTATGTTTCCTTCTCTCCCTTTTCCTACTCTCGAGTTCTAGTCACCCCTGGTTATTAAATTTTCGTCTCCCTTCACTACCTGAATAATTTCTTTTATGTCATCATACATTTCATCAATTTCTTCATTATCTACAGAGGCTAGGCTCTGAGCACTATGGGACTCAACATCTTAGGTCGTAAGTCCCCTAGAACTTAGAACTACTTAAACCTAACTAACCTAAGGACATGACACACACCCATGCCCGAGGCAGGATTCGAACCTGCGACCGTAGCAGCCCCGCGGTTCCGGACTGCAGCGCCAGAACCGCACGGCCACCGCGGCCAGGCTATCTACAGAGCTAGTCGGCATATAAACTTGTACTACTGTAGTAAGCATGGGCTTCGTGTCTATTTTGGCCACAATAATGTGTTCACTATGCTGTTTGTAGTAGCTTACCCGCACTGCTATTTTTATTCATTATTAAACCTACTCCTGCATTACCCCTATTTGATTTTGTATTTATAACCTTGTATTCATCTGTCCAAAAGTCTTGTTCCTCCTGCCACCGAAATTCACTAATTCCCACTATATATAACTTTAACCTACCCATTTCCCTTTGTAAATTTTTTAACCTACCTGCCCGATTAAGGGATCTGACATTCCACGCTTCGATCCGTAGAACGCGTTTTCTTTCTCCTGATAACGACGTCCTCTTAAGTAGTCCCCGCTCGAAGATCCGAATGGGGGACTATTTTACCTCCGGAATATTTTACCCAAGAGGACGCCATCATCATTTAACCATACAGTAATGCTGCATGCCCTCGGGAAAAATTACGGCTGTAGTTTCCCCTTGCTTTCAGCCGTTCGCAGTACCAGCACAGCAAGGCCGTTTTGGTTAGTCTTACAAGGCCAGATCAGTCAGTCATCCAGACTGTTGCCCCTGCAACTACTGAAAAGGCTGCTGCCCCTCTTCAGAAACCCCACGTTTGTCTGGCCTCTCAACAGGTACCCCTCCGTTGTAGTTGGACCTACTGTACGGCCATCTGTATCACTGAGGCACGCAAGCTTCCCCACCAACGGCAAGTTCCATGGTTCATGGGGGGAGGGGGGGGGGGAGATCTACGATGTGGCGGGATATTTGAATTGAAATCTGTAGGGATTTAAGCGCAGCACATTGTATTTTCAGGATTTTCTTACAGTAGACAGAATATTACATTAGAATTCGATGAACGCATCACGCGATTCTCCCCTGGCGCTGTTTTTAGATCTGTTCAGCTTTTATATGTCTGTGAGGCCTTGATAACATTCAGATTTTCACTGAAGTTCTCTTTGATTTCTGACGCCGCTGTCGAACCACGGCGGGTCTTTCCCATCCGTCGCAACTGGGTTCCGCACTTACCGGTGTAAGTCATGTTCTTCAATACTTTGTCCACTGATGCTCGACGTTTTCGGTCCTTGCAATGAATTTGTCATATTGACCGCTGAGGCAATTTGGAATCTATTATTTGTCTTTGTTTAGATTCCTATTTACAGAAAATGTTTCAAATGGCTCTAGGCACCATGGGACTTAACATCTGAGGTTATCAGTTCCCTACAACTTAGAACTACTTAAACCTAACTAACCTAAGGACATCACACACATCCATGTCCGAGGCAGGATTCGAACCTGCGACCATAGCGGTCGCCCAGTTCCAGACTGTAGCGCCTAGAACCGCTCGACCACTCCGCCCGGCTCCTATTTACAACCATATTCAATGACACTGTAGCGGTCTTATGTGTACGGCGAGTCGTAAACATTGGGCGCCTTGCTGACTAAGAGATATTTACACTGAACAGCCGAAACAATATGACCGCTACCTACCGCGACGTCAGTTGCTGCCTGGTGGCGTAGCGGGTACATAACGCGGTAAAAAAAGTATGTGGGCGGACTAGACACGGACGAGGGATCATTCTAGCGAAGATATGGGCTGAAAATGGGGAAGTCCATTGTGATAAACGAATTAGACAAAAAGAACTTCGTGTTCTGCGTTGCAGCAGGTTTTGTCACGGGGGAGGCCTTGTCAGAGAGTTCCACCGCATGAGCGTCTAGAGAAGTGATGACAGTGGTGGTTTCCCGTTGCCTTCCACTGATGATAGCGAAATGATAATGAGGGCAACACAACACCCAGTCACTGAGCGGAGAGCCGAATGAGGGATTATTCCCGCATGTTTTGGCAATGAGAGGACAATCATGCCACTTTAGAGGGCACACGTCCTGCGAATACATGTTATGGGTATTTAGTGCAGTGGTTTCCATTGCCTTAAGCGTTCTCATGCCATTGGTCATTGTTGATTCTTCCGCCATTAGGGGCAGTTTCCCACCCCAAGTACAAGAGTGTGTCCTGAACATCTGTCGGCTTGTCCGCCCTCTTGACAACACCGTTGGTACAATTGGGGCGACTTCTTATGCCGGACGTCTCCGGCCGCCAATACTGATAATTAATCACAATTTAAGTTTCGGCAGGTTTCTAAGTCAGGACCGAAGCCATTTTGATTACTAATCAGATATGCTATTCCTAGACCACAGGTGCGGAGTAAGTGAGAACTAGAACTAAATTAAGCAGCGCCTCTGTGGCTTCTGACGCGTCCGCTCAACTGCTGCTGCAGTTGAGAGAAGGAGAGTAAAACCCTGTGCCAGCACATAGCCAACGACTCTGGAATAGCAACAAGGTGGCCACTGATCTTATCTGATGGGCGGAGCTACAAGAAAGGTGTTACATTCCCTTAGCCCACGAGGCACTACACCCAAGTTCTGAATTTGATGCTAGTCGTTGCTATACAATCTGGTGATTAATAATTGTACACCAACAACCCTCCTTCCATTGCTGGCCAAATGGTAGCTTGAGTATCTCACTATCAGGTCAGGTAAGTGTGTCCAATTCATTTACTTCTCACTATGTATACGTACAACTGCATATAATACACATCTAAGCTTCTTTCGTAACTCATATGAGCGCAAAATTTATTGATTACTCAGAAAGAAACATGCTTATTGTGATGTTTCTTTGTAATCAACTCAATTTACGAGGTCAGTTCAAAAAATTCCGGAACATACGTGATTTCATGCCAATGATTTGTTGGAGCCAAATGCGGTTGGCATCCCTGCACACGTCTGTGTTTAATGTGTAACTGCCGGGAGTTATTAGTAATAGGATGAACCACTTTGTAGATTCACATGTGCACACCATACGTGATTCAGAACTTTCAGTAGTCGATTACTACCTGTATTTTGCTTTAGATTAGGAATATTTGTTCTTGAGTCTAGATATATTATATGCTAGCGTTCATTGCTGACGAATTATTACATCATTTCATAAAAACACTTCATAACAGAATTCAGGACAAATTAAGGCTGCTGACAGGACGATATGCCCCACACCAAAGAGATGAAAGAGAGAAACAGAAACGTCGACCAAAACATGGGACAAACACGGTAAGATGCGCACGCTAGCCTGTAATGGGCGCTGAAAAGGCCAAGGGCGGACCTGTTGCGTCATTGGAGAAGTCGCTTGACGACCAGTAACTACTCCGATGTTGTTACAATCTCAGGCAGCAAACGATAAAAAGAAACAAGTAAAGAAATGCAGCATGGCGGCATCATTTATCCACGTACTGTAAGGCAAGTGAGCAGAGATGCAGTTTATTACTATTGCTGTCTGGCATAAATAATAGCTACGTTCTGAAAAACAAGTTGGCCAGGAGTCAGTAAGATTCAGTTCATTCATTTCGCGAATCGACAATCTCTACTATTTTTGCATTTCAATAATACAGACCTATATCATTGACGTCGGTTTGCAGTAGGGTTTTGGGGCATATACTGTATTCAAATATTATGAATCACTTCGAAGGAAACGATCTATTGATACGTAATCAGCATGGTTTCTGAAAACATCGCTCTTGTGCAACGCAGCTAGCTCTTTATTCGCACGAAGTAATGGCCGCTATCGACAGGGGATCTCAAGTTGATTCCGTATTTCTAGATTTCCGGAAAGCTTTTGACACCGTTCCTCACAAGCGACTTCTAATCAAGCTGCGGGCCTATGGGGTATCGTCTCAGTTGTGCGACTGGATTCGTGATTTCCTGTCGGGAAGGTCGCAGTTCGTAGTAATAGACGGCAAATCATCGAGTAAAACTGAAGTGATATCAGGTGTTCCTCAGGGAAGCGTCCTGGGACCTCTGCTGTTCCTGATCTATATAAATGACCTGGGTGACAATCTGAGCAATTCTCTTAAGTTGTTCGCAGATGATGCTGTAATTTACCGTCTAGTAAGGTCATCCGAAGACCAGTATCAGTTGCAAAGTGATTTAGAAAAGATTGGTGTATGGTGTGGCAGGTGGCAGTTGACACTAAATAACGAAAAGTGTGAGGTGATCCACATGAGTTCCAAAAGAAATCCGTTGGAATTCGATTACTCGATAAATAGTACAATTCTCAAGGCTGTCAATTCAACTAAGTAGCTGGGTGTTAAAATTACGAACAACTTCAACTGGAAAGACCACGTAGATAATATTGTGGGGAAAGCTAGCCAAAGGTTGCGTTTTATTGACAGGACACTTAGAAGATGCAACAAGTCCACTAAAGAGACAGCTTACACTACACTCGTTCGTCCTCTGTTAGAATATTGCTGCGAGGTGTGGGATCCTTACCAGGTGGGATTGACGGAGGACATCGGAAGGCTGCAAAAAAGGGCAGCTCGTTTTGTATTATCACGTAACAGGGGAGAGAGTGTGGCAGATATGATTCGCGAATTGGGATGGAAGTCATTACAGCAAAGACGTTTTCCGTCGCGGCGAATCTATTTAGATATTTCAGTCACCAACTTTCTCTTCCGAATTCGAAAATATTTTGTTGAGCCCAACCTACATAGGTAGGAGTGATCATCAAAATAAAATAAGAGAAATTAGATCTCGAACAGAAAGGTTTAGATGTTCGATTTCCCGCGCGCTGTTAGGGAGTGGAATGGTAGAGAGATAGTATGATTGTGGTTCGATGAACCCTCTGCCAAGCACTTAAATGTGAATTGCAGAGTAGTCATGTAGATGTAGATGTACCCATTCATTAGAAAAAAGGTTTTTTTACAGACAGACGGCAAATCTTCATCTACATCCATACCCCGCAAGCCACCTGACGGTGTGTGGCAGAGGGTAAGTGGAATATCTCTATCGGTTCTCCCTTCTATTCCAGTCTCGTATTGTTCGTGGACAGAAAGATTGTTGGTATGCCTCTGTGTGGGCTGTATTTTCTCTGACTTTATCCACATGGCCTCTTCGCGAGATATAGGAGGGAGCAATATACTGCTTGACTCCTCGGTGAAGGTATGTTCTCGAAACAACAACAAAAGCCCGTACCGAGCTACTGAGCGTCTCTCTTGCAGAGTCTTCCACTGGAGATTATCCATCATTTCCATAAGGCTTTCGCGATTACTAAATGACCCTGTAACGAAGCGCGCTGCTCTCCGTTGGATCTTCTCTCTCTCTTCTATCAATCCTATTTGGTACGGATCCCACACTGCTGAGCAGTATTCAAGCAGTGGGCGAACAAGTTTACTCTAACCTACTTCCTTTGTTTTCGGATTGCATTTCCTTAGGAATCTTCCAATGAATCTCAGTCTGGCATCTGCTTTACCGACGATTAATTTTGTATAGTCATTCCATTTTAAATCACTCCTAAAGCCTACTCTCAGATAATTTATGGAATTAACGGCTTCCAGTTGCTGACCTGCTATATTGTAGCTAAATGATAAAGAATCTTTCTTTCTATGTATTCGCAGCACATTACACTTGTCTACGTTGAGATTCAATTGCCATTCCCTGCACCATGCGTCAATTCCTTGGAGATCGTCCTGCATTTCAGTACAATTTTCCATTGTTACAACCTCTCGATATACTACAGCATCATTCCCAAAAAGCGTCAGTGAACTTCCGATGTTATCCACCAGGTCATTTATGTATATTGTGAATAGCAACGGTCTTACGACACTCCCCTGCGGCACACCTGAAATCACTCTTACTTCGGAAGATTTCTCTCCATTGAGAATGGCACGCTGCGTTCTGTTATCTAGGAACTCTTCAATCTCACAATTGGTCTGATAGTACATGTGCTCTTACTTTGTTCCTTAAACGACTGTGAGGAACTGTATCAAACCCCTTGCGGAAGTCAAGAAACACGGCATGTGTCTATGGCCCTCTGAGTCTCGTGGACGAATAGCGCGAGCTGGGTTTCAAATGATCGTCTTTTTCGAAACCCATGCTGATTCCTAGATTTCTAGTCTCCAAAAAAGTCATTATACTCGAACTTAGTACGTGTTCCAAATTTCTGCAAATGACGATGTTAGAGATATAGGTCTATAGTTCTGCACATCTGTTCGACGTCCGTTCTTGAAAACGGGAATGACCTGTGCACTTTTCCAATCCTTTGGAACTCTACGCTCTTCTGGAGACCTACGGTGCACCGCTGCAAGAAGGGGGCAAGTTCCTTCGCGTACTCTGTGTAAAATCGAACTGGTATCCCATCAGGTCCAGCGGCCTTTCCTCTTTAGAGCGATTTTAATTGTTTTCTGTCTCTCTGTCATCTGTTTCGATATCTATCATTTTGTCATCTGTGTGACAATCTAGAGAAGGAATTACAGTGCGCCGGCCGGGGTGGCCGAGCAGTTCTAGGCGCTTCAGTCTGGAACTGCGCGACCGCTACGGTCGCAGGTTCGAATCCTGCCTCGGGCATGTATGTGTGTGATGTCCTTGGGTTAGTTGGTTTTAAGTAGCTCTAAGTTCTAGGGGACTGATGACCTCAGAAGTTAACGTCCATTGTACTCAGAGCCATTTTTGAACTACAGTGAAGTCTTCCTCGGTGAACAGCTTTGGAAGAAGACATTTAGTATTTCGGCCTTTAGTCTGTCATCCTCTTTTTCAGTACCATTTTGGTCACAAGTGTCTGGACATTTTGTTTTGATCCACCTAACGCTTTGACATAAGGCCGAAATTGCTTAGCATTTACTGCCAAGTCAGTACATAGAACTTTACTTTCGAATTCACTGAACGTGTCTAGCATAGCCCACCATACACTACATTTCGCTTCGTGTAATTTTTGTTTGTCTGCAAGGCTTTGGCTATGTTTATGTTTGCTGTGAAGTTCCTTTTGCTTCCGCAGCAGTTTTGTAACTCGGTTGTTGTACCAAGGTGGCTCTTTTCCCTCTCTTACGCTCTTGCTTGTTGCTATAAGGATGCGTGGTGCCTGTTGTGTTGGTTCGGACATGTCCGAAATAACAGACACCTTGAATTCATGTAACTGATTCTCCTCGTTAGTGAACGAATCCACCGAATCCACTTTCTTCAGTGCGCATGCACGTCTGACCCGTGGGAATCTGAAAGGAGCAGGCATGGATGGGACGGACATGGACTGCGGGTAGGTGAGGCTATGTCAGAGTGTGCGACGGTGGAAGTCCGTGCCGAGATGCTCCTAGCAATACCGAGGGCGGCGTAGTGGTTTACGCAACTGCCTAATAAGTGGGAGATTATAGCTTCGAATCTCGGTCTGGCACACATTTTCAGTCATCGCCACTGATTCAGCGTCACGTCCCGATGCGGCTGACATCAGTAATCCCTTCCCTGTTCTTTCCCTTCTCCCAGCTCCACCTTCAGTTTACATATAACGTCTTATAAGTGTTCCTTTTTTACCGATTGAGCGACAGAACCCTAAAAGAGAGTATTAGTAACATTCATGTTGAAACACAGTGTGACACGTGGCACTTAAGAACAGTGTAAAATACACTAAGCCATTCAGAGTGCTACTACAGTGCTAATGCATTGACTGTGTGCTGCTTATGATATGAGTATCGGAATTTTACGTTCAGTGCTCTGAACTGTTGGCAGTTGAGATATAGCTTGATTTTATCTGTTTGATATTATAGTCCATATATTACTACGTGGATAATGTAAATGGAAGAAATTTTTCAAATACGAATAGTTCAGCTAACAGTGATTTAAGAGCTCTTAAGTTAGGCTTTTCATCTGTCAGCATCTTCCTCTTTAACAAATGTTCAAAGGTGTGTGAAATCTTATGGGACTTAACTGCTAAGGTCGTCAGTCCCTAAGCTTACACACTACTTAACCTAAATTATCCTAAGGACAAACAAACACAACCATGCCCGAAGAAGGACTCGAACCACTGCCGGGACCAGCCGCTCAGTCCATGACTGCAGCGCCTCAGACCGCTCGGCTAATCCCGCGCAGCCCTCCTTAACACAGAAACTATCCTGTAGTAACTGAGTACCAAAAATTTTAATAAGTGACTGTAAAAATTCGTTTGAGAGTAAAGTTCGCAAAAACGCAATGACGGAACCAGCGTCGCCGAAGCTGTCGAGACCATATGGGCAATCGACAGCAATAATATTATTATTATTATGACCTTTAAATAAATTTCACGTGAAGGGAGAGCTATTTTGGAAAGGAAACTTTCAGTTAATAATACATTGTAACCTTAAAGCTCATACAGGTAGTTACACATACATCGACCCACAGAAGAGAGAGAAGAAGCGAAAAACAGAACAAACAGGGGCGAAGAACGTGGCTCTTATGTATATATGTTACACTTGAAGTTCCATGCAATCATGGAACGTATTGAAATAGAGCATTGTTTATTTTTGCGATTAATGGAAAATATTTGCAATACTTGTCACAGAATATTATCAGACTTGACAAAATGACCAATAATATTACGGCCATTATTTTCTCTTTCTACATTTCATTCACATCAGATGAACAAATTGCGCCATTCACTAGACAGGCTTCCAGATGACGCCACACCTGTCGTAATTTCCACTTCATCGATTGTTCAAGTTTGTTATTATTCTGGCGGATTCCTGATCTTTTTCCGCCATCACTGTCAGTCCTCTTCCTGATCCTTATCGATAAATTTAATGGCGTTAACAGCAACCAGTTGCATTTTCCATGATCGCTACTCGTACTTACACTGCAAGGTACAAACACGCGCTACTAAAACGTTTGCTTTGTTTTGTTTTAGGATGCAAAAATAATAAGGTCATACCCGCTCATGTCAGAACTGTAGAACACGAAGACAAAGAGAGGAGCTAAAAACGGCTGCACGTTAATCCCAATCGACGGAAGAGAAGACAGCTAAAAGCAGGAATGTCGAGAAAAATATATAAAACACGCCATGGACAAACGGACGCCCTGAACTAAAGATTAAATGTCCTTCGCCATATTGCTGCGATGGATAAAAAGTAAAACGCGCTGGACAGCCTGCGCGTCATTCGCTATAACGGCCGATATCTTCAACGGCAAACACAAATGAGAACTTAAATAGTTAAAAGAGGTGCATTCCGCCAGGAAATTGCGAACCGTCAATGGTTGAGGGCAATGAGCACAAAATCATGGGGGAGCACCACTTGTCAAACGACGATGGCTAAAAGGATAAAAAACAGTGCCCTATATGCAAACTAGCTAGAATTAGCTTCTCACGGCGAAAGGGTCGAGAGGAGGTCGTCCAAGCCGCTTGGAGAGGTTTAATAACCCGGAGCTTGTTCCCATTACCAAAAAACGTCGGTGCTAGCGACGGAGGTGCACCCGACACATCGGTCAGTCCGAGAGCTATCAGTGTACATAACGGTACTATCGCGAAGTTCCGTGGGAAGGTCATGAAACTGAAGGCGGAGGAGCGTGGCTGGAGTACTGTCCTTAGGAAGCGAATGAAGGCCAAGGTGAACACGGGCTTCCGCACGTCACAGCCATCCGGAAAGTGGCAGGTTGCGTGAAGTTAAGCTGTAGTCGTCGAAGAAGGAGGCATAGGAGGGGTGGCCACGCATGGCAGAAAAAACGGCATGCTTAATTGCTAAGAAGAAAGTCACGGCGGTAGGACAGCGGTAATTCGGCAGCTTCTGCATACAGACTCTCAACTTGGCTAGTGTAAAAGGCGCCAGTGGCCAGACGGATGTCACGATGGTGGATACTATTGAGATGGCGTAAGAGGGAAGGACGTGCAGAACCATAACCGAAACATACATAGTAAAGTTTCGAACGGACAACGGACCGGTACAAACGGAGGAGGGTTTTTAGATCTGCTCTCCAGGAAGTACCACTGAGGACACGTAGGACATTGAGCGAGTGCATACAGTGGGCTGCCAGGTAAGACACAAGGGAGAACCAAGAAAGTTCCTTCCTACCGAGCACGATCCCAGGAATTGCGTAGCTTCAACGAACGGAAGAGCAGCAGGCCCAAGATGTAAAGACTGTCGAAGAAACCAACTGCTCCGGTTTTGTCAGTGGAAAAACAAAAGCCATTATGGATGCTCCATGAGTAGAGATGATCGAGACATCGCTGAAGGCGCAGATCAATGAGACAAGTCCATGTAGAGCTGCAGTACGCGGCAAAATCGCCAACGAAAAGGGAACCGGAAATTCCCAGTGGGAGACAGGCAATTATAGTCTCAATGGCGACAGCAAAGAGGATGACGCTCAGGACGGAACCTGAGGGACACCGTTTTCCTGGATAAAGGTGTCCAACAAAGCACAACACACATGGACCTCGAAAACTCTGTCTTTTAAAAATTTCTGAAGGAAACCTGGCATGCAACCATGGGAGCCCCATGTGTAGAGAGTACAGAGGATACTGGTCCTCCAGCAGATGTCAGAGGTTTTTCTCCAAATCGACAAACACTGTCACGGTCTGGAATATCCGCAGAAAACCATTCATGACATGAGTGGGTAAAGTGACAAGATGGTCAACTGCAGAATGGCAGAACGCTCGAAAGACACTCTGTGCAACCTTTAGTAAATTGCGAGACCCGAGCTGCCATACCTGCCAGGCATGAATCATTTGTTCCATCACCTTGCAAACAAAGCTGGTGAGAGAAATGGGGCGGTAGCTAGAAAGAAGTTTATCCTTAACAGTCTTAGGTATGGGTATGACAGTGGCTCCACACCAGCGTCTGGAAAACGTGCCCTCTGCCCAATGACAAAGAGCTTGCCCACAAGAGAAAGGCTCTGCAAAATCTGATTGTGAACATAATCTGGCCCTGAGGCAGAGGATCCGGGTGAAGTGAGAGAATGATCAAACTCCTGAGCCGTGGCGACTCATATCGATAGTGCCACTCTGGTGGTTTATCTTTCCTGCCACGGTCAGGGCGGTAAGCAGCGCCCTCTGGGGCCTACGCGAGGAGTAACGAGGCGAGGTGCTGTTGGGGGTGTGCTCCGGGACGTGGTGGAAGACGGTTGTCGGGTTGACGCAGCGAGTGTGGGACCGGACCTATCTCATGGAGATATACAAGTTGCCTCTGAACGGAAGGCGCAGTAGCAAGCAGCGGGAAGCGGGCGTCCTGCAATTTGTGTGAAGGAGTAACGATTTTTGCATTGGATGTCCCAGTGGTTCCAGATAGTTGCGGTGGCTCCTGTCGGAGAAGAGAATTGGTAAGAGCTTGTGTCTACGCTCTTTTCCGTACGATGTTGCTGCCTGCCGTTATAAACGGGTGAAAAACAGGCGCTTGTATTGGCTATACGGGAACTGGTGATGTAAAATTACATTTGTGACTGAGTCTCACTTGTACTGTGACAATTTAGTGGCGAAAACTGTGGTGGTTTCATTAGGTCTGGTTCTTTGCTGTGCAACTGAGGGAGTCTGTTATTTGGCGTAACTGAGGGAGCACCTTTATGTTGGTCTAAATGATACGTTCTCCACGTTTTGTCTATGGCTTTGCGAATCGAAATCGTGGGGGAGTACACGTATGGGTAATTTGCTGTTGTATTGATGGTTATGTTGTAAAGACTGTTCTCTGGTGTGTTAGATCACGCGCTGATTTGTGGCCAATCTAAGCCGAAGTTACCATTGCTACTTGCTTATGTGCTACTTTCCTTCTGATTGGCGTTGTTTGTCTTTTGATTGTGGGTGTGCTCGCGTTTAAGAAAAATTGCGGATACTATTCATAAGGATTGTCTAGTAAGATAATTGCTTAAGCTTTTATCATATGCTGGTCTGTTTGCCTATCACATTGGCTTTCTATGCGGTAACTGAAGGAATGCGTATGGTGGTTCAATATTGTGGGTTGACTAGTATTTGAACTGGAGTTGAGGTTAAGGGCGAGATCAGCATCCCGCAAACACACACGCTGCGCGTGGTTAAATGTTCCGCTATTGGGGAGCCGGCGCTCTGTTCTTGGATTTTGTAAGGATATGTAGTTTTTCGCGTGCTAAATTGCGGGGTGTCGGCGCCGTCCTAGGGCTAAACTTGTGGTGTATGTTATGTTGAAAGGGAATTAACTGTACCAAACTTAAGAGAGCTTTTAGTTTGTTTTAGGTCTGTACATAGAATGACGTTGATATTTTGTCGATTGCGGCAATAGCTTCCTGTGTGGTGAGATCCTCTGAGGGACTTGTATTGTACTGTTGCAGTGCACTCCATCTGAAACGTGCTGCTTAAAACTTGGGACTGCAGCTCTCTGATGTTATTTATTACTGTTTAATCTTAAATTTCTTGGATGTAATATGGTTGTTGAGGATTGTGTAATTAATTTTGATCGCTGGTTCTTTAAAGGAATTATTTAGTTTTAAAATATGTGCTCGGTCAGAGCCTATTTAAATAAGATTTTAACTCATCATTCAAATTTTCTAGTCTTGTTTTCTTAAAAGGCTTTCAGTTAAATGATCACTATTTGCATGTTTAAATGTTTGAGTGACTTAAAGGAAAAAAATATTATTTTGTAATATGTACTGATTGTTCGTTTTGGGTAATAGCTGACTTGTGTGTTCAACAAAAGTGTGTCTAGTCAATGGTGATGCACTGTTCTATTGCTAGCCTACCCCTTCCACTCCACAGCCTACTGAGCTGTTTTGTGTAAAAATTATGTTCAGAACACCCCTCTGACCTGACATCTCAACTCCCTCATAGTAAAGACGGCACTGTAGCACTCACTGAGAAGGGTATTTCACTACACTCAGCTGGCGGCTACACGGGTAGCGGAGGCTGTGTGGCATGGACTGGGCGGTTTTTTAGGTTAGAAGGCCTCGGGAAAGTGCGGGATGGGCTGCAATGTCAAAGGGTGCTTGGCAATTACAGGACGTGCTTGGATCAAGGAACAGTCGGAATTATAGTTGTAAACTGTTGTAGTTGCGCTGGAAAAGTCCCTGAGCTTCGAGCGCTAATAGAAAGCACAGAAGCTGATATCGTTATAGGTACAGAAAGCTGGCTAAAGCCCGAAATAAGTTCTGCAGAAATTTTTACGAAGTCTCAGACGGTGTTCAGGAAAGATAGATTAGGCAGAATTGGTGGTGGAGTGTTGGTGTCTGTCAGTAGTGGTTTATCTTGTAGTGAAGTCGAAGTAGATACTCCGTGCGAATTGGTGTGGGTGGAGGTTATACTTAACAGCCGAATTAAGTTAATAATTGGCTCCTTCTACCGACCCCCAGACTCCGATGATACAGTTGCGGAACAGTTCAGAGAAAGTTTGAGTCTCGTAACAAATAAATACCCCACTCATACGGTTATAATTGGTGGGGACTTCAACCTACCCTCGGTATGTTGGCAAAAATACTTGTTCAAAACCGGTGGTAGGCAGAAAACGTCTTCCGAGATTGTCCTAAATGCATTCTCCGAAAATTATTTCGAGCAGTTAGTCCACGAACCCACGCGAATTGTAAATGGTTGCGAAAACACACTTGACCTCTTGGCCACAAACAATCCAGAGCTGATGGAGAGCATCATGACTGATACAGGGATTAGTGATCACAAGGTCATTGTAGCTAGGCTCAATACCATTTCTTCCAAATCCATCATAAACAAACGCAAAATAATTTTATTTAAAAAAGCGGATAAAGTGCCACTAGAAGCCTTCCTAAAAGACAATTTCCATTCCTTCCGAACTGACTATGCGAATGTAGACGAGATGTGGCTCAAATTCAAAGATATAGTAGCAACAGCAATTGAGATATTCATACCTCATAAATTGGTAAGAGATGGAACGGATCCCCCGTGGTACACAAAAAAGGTCCGAACGCTGTTGCAGAGGCAACGGAAAAAGCATGCGAAGTTCAGAAGAACGCGAAATCCTGAAGATGGGCTAAAATTTACAGACGCGCGAAATTTGGCACGTACTTCGATGCGAGATGCCTTTAATAGGTTCCACAACGAAACATTGTCTCGAAATTTGGTAGAAAATCCGAAGAAATTCTGGTCGTATGTAAAGTACACAAGCGGCAAGACGCAGTCAATACCTTCGCTGCGCAGTGCCGATGGTACTGTTATCGACGACTGTGCCGCTAAAGCGGAGTTATTGAACGCAGTTTTCCGAAATTCCTTCACCAGGGAAGACGAATGGAATATTCCAGAATTTGAAACACGAACATCTGCTAGCATGAGATTCTTAGAAGTAGATACCTTAGGGGTTGCGAAGCAACTCAAATCGCTTGATACGGGCAAGTCTTCAGGTCCAGATTGTATACCGATTAGGTTCCTTTCAGATTACGCTGATACTATAGCTCCCTACTTAGCACTCATATACAACCGCTCGCTCACCGATAGATCTGTACCTACAGATTGGAAAATTGCGCAGGTCGCACCAGTGTTCAAGAAGGGTAGTAGGAGTAATCCATTTAACTACAGACCTATATCATTGACGTCGGTTTGCAGTAGGGTTTTGGAGCATATACTGTATTCAAACATTATGAATCACCTCGAAGGGAACGATCTATTGACACGTAATCAGCATGGCTTCAGAAAACATCGCTCTTGTGCAACGCAGCTAGCTCTTTATTCGCACGAAGTAATGGCCGCTATCGACAGGGGATCTCAAGTTGATTCCGTATTTCTAGATTTCCGGAAAGCTTTTGACACCGTTCCTCACAAGCGACTTCTAATCAAGCTGCGGAGCTATGGGGTATCGTCTCAGTTGTGCGACTGGATTCGTGATTTCCTGTCAGGAAGGTCGCAGTTCGTAGTAATAGACGGCAAATCATCGAGTAAAACTGAAGTGATATCAGGTGTTCCCCAGGGAAGCGTCCTGGGACCTCTACTGTTCCTGATCTATATAAATGACCTGGGTGACAATCTGAACAGTTCTCTTAGACTGTTCGCAGATGATGCTGTAATTTACCGTCTAGTAAGGTCATCCGAAGACCAGTATCAGCTGCAAAGCGATTTAGAAAAGATTGCTGTATGGTGTGGCAGGTGGCAGTTGACGCTAAATAACGAAAAGTGTGAGATGATCCACATGAGTTCCAAAAAAATTCCGTTGGAATTCGATTACTCGATAAATAGTACAATTCTCAAGGCTGTCAATTCAACTAAGTACCTGGGTGTTAAAATTACGAACAACTTCAGTTGGAAGGACCACATAGATAATATTGTCGGGAAGGCGAGCCAAAGGTTGCGTTTCATTGGCAGGACACTTAGCAGATGCAACAAGTCCACTAAAGAGACAGCTTACACTACACTCGTTCGTCCTCTGTTAGAATATTGCTGCGCGGTGTGGGATCCTTACCAGGTGGGATTGACGGAGGACATCGAGAGGGTGCAAAGAAGGGCAGCTCGTTTTGTATTATCGCGTTATAGAGGAGAGAGTGTGGCAGATATGACACACGAGTTGGGATGGAAGTCATTACAGCATAGACGTTTTTCGTCGCGGCGAGAGCTTTTAACGAAATTTCAGTCACCAACTTTCTCTTCCGAATGCGAAAATATTTTGTTGAGCCCAACCTACATAGGTAGGAATGATCATCAAAATAAAATAAGAGAAATCAGAGCTCGAACAGAAAGGTTTAGGTGTTCGTTTTTCCCACTCGCTGTTCGGGAGTGGAATAGTAGAGAGATAGTATGATTGTGGTTCGATGAACCCTCTGCCAAGCACTTAAATGTGAATTGCAGAGTAGTCATGTAGATGTAGATGTAGATGTATTTCCTGAGGCTCCTCCGCTCGTTTCTGATGGAGGAAGATAGTGTGACAGTGGAAGGAACTCGTAATCTCAGCAAAATGGCGGCCAAAGGTGTTTGAGATAGCATTAGGATCCACTATGACATTGTCTGTCAGTCCGGAAATTGGGGAATAGACCTTAGTCCCAGAGAGCCGTCGGAGGTTGACCCACACAACGGAACGGGGAGCGGCGCTGTTAAAAGAACTAGTAAATGAAATCCAGCTAGCTGTTTTGCTATCCCGAAGAACGCGACGACACTGTGCAGGCAACGGATTGTAATGAATGCAGTTTGACATACACGGTGATGGTTAAACACGTGGACAGCACGTCTCAGCTCGCAAATTGAGTCACGGCACGGGTGAGTCCACCAAGGACCGGGACAGAGCGCTGTAAAGAGAAAGAGCCAGAAATAGGAACGCTCTGCGGCAGTAAGGATAACGTTTGTAAGCTATTCTACGTGCTCATCACAACTGGAGAAAAGTTTTTCGTCGGAGGTCGCTAGGATGGAGTAAAGCCTCCAGCCAGCCTTAGAAAGCTACCACTTGGGTGTGCACGTAGATGGGGTAGGAGTGAGCAGATAGATAGCACATTGGAAATGGTCGCTAAGGGTATGTGTCCTTTGAGAACGCCAAAGGGGATGGTGCACGTTAGTCACTAAGCAGCAGAAAGGGGTAAGGTAGCTGCACAATAAGCTGGAGGAAGTCTGCCCTGGTGACATCAAATGACATAATGATGCAAGCGGTACAAAGGGTAAAGATCAAGACAGGAAGTAAAATGTGGACTGCAAGCAGCTTGAAGCCATGTACTCAGGAAGACGGGTTGACTATGAACATCATTCTTGATGAGCAACAAGACGCCACCATGAGATGGAATGTCCTCCTCAGTGAGGGGAGGGGGAGGACCTAGACGTCATGAGGATGCAAGTTTGTTAGTTTGTTACCTGGAAGCAGAGAACAGGCAGACACTGCGAGTCTAAGAGAAGACACAGATGTTCCATTGGAGAAGAGTCATGACAGGGAAAAATGAAGGTGCTTCCTAGTGCCAGACTTTCAAGACTCACTGCTGCTGGGCCCAAAAGTTGGAGGATCGCGCCCCATGAGATCTACAGGAGCGCCGGCGCTCTCCTTCTGTTCGTCGATGGAGCCCAGTGCAGAAAAACGGTTGGCATTGCACACTGGCGACGTCGACGTCGTCTGAGCGAGTCTATCACTTGGTGAGCACGTCGAAGAGGATCTCTGAGTCAGCGAAGGAGAAGACTGTTTTGCCTTTGTTTGACTTCTTGGAGCTTTACCGGTTGGCAGAGGGAGATTTATGTTCGCTGGAGGGAAGTAGGAAGTCTTCGTGGGAGTATTCCTTATGTCCTTTCCACCCTGCCGGTTGTGTAGCAGATAACTTTACTCCATGAGGTGAAAGTTTGGTGACTGGTTGCACAGCTGGAGGAGGAGACGGGCGTGCTACCATGACACTGTGCGATTTTACAACTGCAGTGCAGAATTTGAGGTGGCATGCGTATGTGACCATGTCCGCCATGGAGCGAGATGTAGCAAGAACAGTACTGTAAGTGTCAGATGGTATGATCAGCGACTGATGACCATAGATGTTAAGTCCCATAGTGCTCAGAGTCATTCGAGCCAGGAGCCAATAACTTGCGAGCAACTGGGTGAGGCACTTTTTCTTTGCCTCCTGGACAGCCTGATCATCGAGATACACCGGACAATCTCTAGAGGATGCAGCATGATTGCAATTGCAGTTGATACAACAGGTAAAAGGCTGCATACTATCCCCTACCACATGTTACACATTTGGCTGGGCGGCGACAGGACATTCGAGTGTGGTTGAAACCATGACATTGGTGGCAGCGCATTGGGTTCGGAATGTATAGTCAGACTGTGATAACTTCATAACCTTTTATCTTGGACAGAAGCACCCCCTGTCAAATTAAGAAAAAGAGTGGAAGTGTATACAAAGAATGCATCTACGATTTTCATCACCAGATGGACTGCTATGACACCTTATCAGATATGTACATCTGGATTTCTGTCTGTCAGACCTTCGAGCAGCCTAGTGTAAATAGCACCATGGGCAGAATTTAAGAGTTCTCCTCTGGCCTCGACATGAACAGGATAGTTGTGGGGGAGTGAAGTTCGAAGCAATTGCTGTGCTTGAAAATCAGAAGCAGTATCCAAAAGCAAAGTGTCATTGCGCAATCGAGGAAAAGATTTCACGGGGCCAACAATTGAATCAACACCTTTCTGAATAAGAAACAGATTTAACATTGCCAAGGAGTGACCGAAGGAACCATGATGCAGCTGGGAGGGTCTTTGAATCATTAGGCTCATTCTTTTTACATTTGGTACACGTGGTTGGCTCATTGCAAGAAAACCCTCCATGATAACTAGTGTCTCGGATAGAACGTTCCTTCCAATTGGGGGCCTCCATGAAAGGGGAGCCCACCCACCTTAGAGTTTGTTCACACCTCAGGTCGCACCTCGAGAACACCTGGCAGAGGGACCAATCAGCTTTGGGAAGGTAGCAGATCAGGCACTCACCCCTCCCTGGGTCTAGCCTGTACCAGGGCTCATGCAGATCGTACCTGTCGACCCGGCGCTGGGAATTACGCGTCGCCCGTTACGCGTCAGACGAGTAGTCCGGCCTTCAGGAGTGCACAGGGAGGAAGAAGAAAGAGAGGAACTTCAAGTGCCGAAACGGAAGGAGGATAGGAGAAGGTGAACGAAGAAAGAAATAAAAAAAAGGACGAAGGAGAACTGTGGTGAGGCTGTTCAGATGTCATCTACTGAAAATGCGGAACAAATTCCCACAAGCACCCCAGACAAGTCACCAAGGAAGGGGAAATGGAGTAGCATGAGGACAGACATACAGTACAGAAGGGAAAAGATGCTGTAAAGGCTGGGATCCCGTGGTAGCCAAGCACGAAACCGCCGAAGGTTGTAACGTTGTTGTACCTAGTCACGTGACTAAGATCCCACTATAGCTGGGCCTGCAGTTCGCTCTGTTGACTAATGCGTTCTTGTCTCAGCGTGATGCGCTTTGTGTGTGCTATGTTCCATGGTAAACAGTCGATGGTGCTCGTGCAATGTCGTGTAGTGCCGACCTTGTTTATGTCATGTGAAGCTACGTGTAAATTTAGCGCAGTGCTGTACACTGATCAGCCGGAACAAATGGTTCAAATGGCTCTGAGCGTTATGGGACAACACCGGAGGTCATCAGTCCCCTAGAACTTATAACTACTTAAACCTAACTAACCTAGGGACATCACACACATCCGTGCCCGAGCCAGGATTCGAACCTGCGACCGTAGCGTTCACGCGGTTCCAGACTGAAGCTCCTAGAACCGCACGGCCACAACGGCCGGCAGCCGGATCATTGCGACCACCTACCTAATAGCTTGTATATCCATCTTTGGCACGGATAACAGCGGCGACGCGTCTCAGTACGGAAACAATGCGTCCTTGGTAGGTCGCTGGAGGGAGTTGGCACCACATCTGCTCCAAATCACCTAATTACCGTACATTCCAAGAAGGGAGCGATAAGCTCTGACGTCACGTTAAATCACATCTCATATGTATTAGATCGGGTTCAGATCTGCCGAATTGGGGGACCAGCATATCAATTGGAACTGAACCACTCCATCACTCACCTGGCCTTATGACATGGCGCATTATCTTTCTGAAAAATGCCATTGTTGTCGGGAAACATTATCGTCATGGAGGGGTGTACGTGGTCTGCATCAAGTGTAAGATTCTCCTTGGCTGTCACGGTGCCTAAAACTGGCTCAATTCGACCCATTCACGTGAATGTACCCAAAGCGTAACGGAGCTGTTGCCACCTTGTCTCCATCCCTCTGTACAGATGTCAGGGCGCTGTTTCCCTGGACGATGACGGATTCACGCCGTCCCAACAGCATGATGATTCATCGGAGCATGCAACGCTCTACCACTGCACCAACATTCAATACCAATGGTGCTGTCGTAGTTGCCGATGTCGTGGTGTTCACATTGGCACACACATTGGTCGTCTGCGGAGGCCCTTCGTTAGTGGTGTTCGGCGCACTGTGTGCTCAGACACACTTGTACTCTGCCCAGTTCCGTTTACTGCCCACCCTACGACGTCCGACATTTGTGATGAGGGGTGGCCACCCAACCCCATTACGTCTGCACGTGGTTTCACCTTGATTTCCGTCACGTCTTGGGAGACACACACCACAGAACTCGTCGAACATCCGACAAATTGTGCAATTTTCGAAATGCTCGTGCCGAGCTTTCGAGCCACCACAATCTGCGCTCTGTGAAACTCAAATAGAACGCACGTCTTTCCCATTCTACACACGGACAGCATGCTCGCTCATAACTACACATAACTACATGCACCATGCGTGTGTCTGACTAGCAGTCATTCATCGCCAAGTGAAGCTGCTATCACCTGGAGGGGTTTATATCGATAGTAAGTACATGGTCATAATGTTATGGTTGAACAGTACATATCAACAATTTGAAACTGATCCTGATAATGACCTAGGGCGAAGCGTAATACCGTGAAGTGTTTCCAATACCATGTGTGGCCTACCACAGAAATAAAAAGGAATAATGACGATCGTAGCTTGGTATTATGGAGGTTATGCTATTTACGAGTATTTATGGGTAATATACGAGCTGATTATAGCAATCGATACTGCATTGTAGGTCTATATGATGTTAATGTTTCAGGAAAGAAGATATATTGCAAGGTGTTGATAAGTATGTTTGATAAGATTAAAGTAGCTTAAAGATCTCTCCAAGTATCTACCAGAAATTTCCAGTACGAGCTGCAACACTTCGATTCATTCTTAAATTCCTACGCCACTTATCAAGAGTTGAATCATTTATTACAGAACCAGTGAAGCAGCAACTTTGTTAATTTTGGGAGAAAACTGTCTAACATCAGACTAAACGTTTCGGTACTGACATTCGTCTTTTTTTTGCTGAAAGTAGTACACATTCCAAATCATTTTATCAAGAAGAGTTATTTTGGGGATTTTCATATAAGAACAGGAAAGGTTTTAATGAATGTAAGTCTCGCAGGTTCTCGATACTGATGGGAACCTAAAACAATATTGTAAAGAATTAGGACTCAGACCTGAACACGAATGGAGAGATGTCATAAAATGTATTTTTTCAGCAGATATATATTTTAGTTCAGCTTGTGAATGTAAGAATATTGTTGCACATAACCCTATGCAATATTTTCGTAAATTTATCCATTATGTTACCTGTTTGTTAAAGGAGACAAAGTTGCTGAATAAATAAGGAGCACGATCTGGGTTTTTTGTTATTATCTATTGGTACCCATTCAGCCATCTCAGCAGGGTAACGTCAGCTATGACGGTACGAACGAAATTCGCTTACCAATCCGCTTCACTGACTGTGCATCTACCAAGGCGGACTAAATCCTATTTAAGCGGAGTGAAAGCTGACTGAATGGTTCCATTAATATGTTCCTATACTATCACTTCTCGAGGAGTGTTCTTCTAACAGAATTGTGTCTAAACATCCTGAAATTCTTCTTGTCATCTTTAGGAACATCTTATTACTTTCAACCTCATGATAGAAGTATTTTTTGAACTTAACTGCTTTTCATATCATGGGCACTATAAGCGTTAAGTCACAACGCAGCATGTAAAAAATTTCCTGTAGGAGAATATTCGGGAGCGGAAAGTTTTGCATGTAATCAAAACAAAAAGTGAAAGTTTCTTCAACGTAATTTTCTGATGCTCAGGCTAAAACATTTTGGCCCTCTTCTTGTGTAGATTAAACTTCTTTTCCTCTTTCAATGCGAATTCTAACAGGTATGTGAGTCTTTTCATTTACTTCTCCTTATTTCCTTTTAGTTTCAGGGTCATCTTATTAACTTGCAGATATCTAACTATTTACAGACTTATAGTCACTATTACGAAAACACTGCACTAGCTGCAGGTCGCATTCCAGTCAGGCATGGCAAAACTAGGAACGGATTCAGAGTAGCAATACCAACGGACAAGATGCAACATCAAAACGTAAAATGTCCTAGCACTTTACTTGCAAAAACCAAACAAGAGGAGTCGTTTCAGTGGTTTGTGATCGAAACACGAAATTAAACGTAATTGTAGACTTCTACTAAAGGATAGTGTTTTGACAGTTCACAGCACTAAAATACGCATTTACCGTCATACAAAAATACACCGCCACTCATTGATTTTTTTTTGTTTGGCCGCTTGAATAGTTTCTCAGATAAACGATTCAGTTGTCAAAGTTGTTGACGAAATACTTGTTAGTGCAAGCCGTTCCTGATAAAATGCTAGGAAAGTGATATGGAAATACAGGGTATCAGATTATGGAATATTAATATCTTGAATTAACTGTGCTCAGCCAGTGGGAATATCGCAACTGAAGTGTTAAAATGTTTACAGTGAGTGACCGGGTTCTCGGAGAGCAAGATGCAGCGAGGGCGTTTTGTGTTGTTAACATTACGACAGACATTTGTTATTAAGGGATCAGATGTTATTGCCAACAGTGGGACGGAGCTTAGAAGCAGCAGAGCAACACGGCAGTCACAATGACAAGGCAGATCTCGGCCGCTGCAAGCTGGGCGTCGCGTCGCATTGCGTGTGCCCCACTCACGCCCTTGGCTGGCTGCGGTGGATCCCGGACCTTGGCTGCGTCGCCAGCAAAGCGTGGACGATGCGGCAGTGGCAGACATTGACAAGGCTACCACCTCCAAAGCGGCAGCAGCTTCAGAAGCATATTGATTGCTGCAATGAAACAGAATTTCGGCGTCATTTGTTCTTTCCCAAGGCAACAACCAATCAGAACGTTCTCGCAAAGTGTTCTGCCCTTGCTCTTTGACCAGTGGTTTACAGTCACAGGTTCATCTAAGGAAAAAATTCCAGGAAATTGGTTGGGTATTAGAAACGCATGGTCTGCGCTAAGACGTCGGGGTGCTTTTTTTATTCTTCTGAAACATGTCTCGCTGGCCGCGTTAGCCGATCGGTTCTAGGCGCTTCAGTCCAGAACCGCGCGACTGCTGCGGTCGCAGGTTAAAATCCTGCCTTGGGCATGAATGTGTGTTAGGTCCTTAGGTTAGTTAGGTTTAAGTAGTTCTAAGTTCTAGGGGACTGATGACCTCAGAAGTTAAGTCCCATAGTGCCATTTAAAACACGTCTTCCCATCCTGGAATACGTTACTACGAGAATCCTCCATCTTTATCTACCAAATGATTCTAGAATGCCAAGGTTCTGAACGACTCCATATTCTCATGCGGCCTGTTCGATGTAATTGTTCCACCCTGGTGCAGTGGTTCTGTTTTGTTGTGCCCATAAGATGGAACGACAAACAGCTAATGGACCATTTTCAGGAGGAACTTTTTTGTAGCAGGAGTATGTCTTCCGTTTTAAAGAACCACCGTTTTCAGAGTGAATCACACGCAGTGCCAAGACGAGTAACAAAAGTAAAATTACACGTAAATAAAAATTACCATGTGTTAAATCACTTAACTCCCGCGAAGAAGAAATCACGTAAAGTTGTCTCGTGATTGTGCAACATAGGTAGTAGGTCCAATCCAATGCTGATGCAGTTTGTCATTAAGGTAATTGAGAATACCAGTATAAAAGTATGGTAGAATACCGTGTTACTGCGAATGTCTTGCTATGATGATGTCATACGCCATGGCTTTAGAATGTGTACGCGAACCAGCCACGGTTTACAAACACATATACAACCGTCTGACATCTTTTCAAAAATATAAATACTACTGTTTATTTGTTTTTTGTACTACACGGAAGCGCCAAGGAAACTGGTATTGGCATAAGTATTCAAATACAGAGATAGGTAAACAGGCGGAATATGGCGCTGCGCTCGGAAACGCCTACATAAGGCAACAAATGTCTGGTGTAGTCGTTAGATCGGTTATTGATGGTGTAATGGCAGGTTATCTAGATATGAGTTTGAACGTGGTGTTATAGCGGCGCACGAGCAATGGGACAAAGCATCGCCGAGGCAGCGATGAAGTGGTGATTTTCCCGTACGACCATTTCACGAGTGTGCGTCAGGAATCCAGTAAAACACCAAATCTCCGACATCGCTGCGATCGTGTAAGGATCCTGCAAGAACGGGACCAACGAACTGAAGAGAATCATTCAGCATGACAGAAGTGACACCTCTTCGTATATTGCTGCAGATTTCAGTGCTGGGGCATTAACAAATGTTAGCTTGCGAACAATTCAAGGAATCTTCATCGATATGGGCTTCTTGAGCAGAAGGTCCACTCGTGTGCCCTTGATCACTGCACACCACAAGACTCTACGCCTCGCCTGGGCCCGGCAACACCGACATTGGACTGTTGATGACTAGAAACATGTTGTCTGGTCGGACGAATCTCTTATCAAAGTCTGTCGAGCAGATGGACGTGTACGGGTATGGAGACAACCTCATAAATCCATGGACCCTGCATGTCAGCAGGGGACTTTCAAGCTGGTGGACTCCCTCTAATGGTGTGGTGTGTGTGCAGATACAACTCTGGGGGAATACAGAAGCATCTGATTCTACTGATGTGAGCCGGCCGCTGTGGACGAGCGGTTCTAGGCGCGTCAGTCCGGAACCGTGCTTTTGCTACGGTCGCTGGTTCGAATCCTGCCTCGGGCATGGATGTGTGTGACGTTTACTTAGTTCTAAGTCTAGGGGACTGATGACTTCAGATGTTAAGTCCCATAGTGCTTAGAGCCATTTGAACCATTCGAACCACCCGTCAGCTTTGACCCATGACCTCACCATTCGGAATCGACCATTGTGAACGTCTCCAATATGGTGCCTAAGACGTTACTACATAAACAACAACAAACTGGAAAATACATATAAAACCAACACACACGTCTCTCTCCAAAAATATAATCAGACTAACGGGACAAGCGCGGGAAATTGGGTGGGGACAAACTGAATACAAACACATAAAGACACCCAACACGATTCCAGTCCACATAAAACGACGACATAAAAACACCACAAAATTCCCAAGTTCCGCTACACATACAATACCGACAGGAATCGGCCATTTCCCTTCACCTACATAGCTCAACAGCAATTGTCGATATCACTAAATAAAAACCAACTACTCCAAAAATTATACCGATACCACAAAACCAAAACCTAATACAACATAAATTGCATTGGACACTTCACTTGACCTGTATAGATCAACAGTAGCTCACGATACCAGAACACAAATCTACAACGACACATTGGAATCGTGCGCTTCCCTTGACCTATATAGGTCAACAACCACTCACGATACCAAAACACACACAGCTACGACGACACATTGGAATCGAACACTTCCCTTGACCTATATAGGTCAACAACAGCGCACGATACCAAAACACACATAGCTACGACTACAAATTGCAATCGGTCACTTCCCATGACCTATACAGCTCAAATACAATTGACGACATCGAACAAATTGAAATCGAGTACTTCCCCCTAAGATACAAAAATTAACCACAAGTGCCGAAACGAAAACAACAAACACCAACACATCCAGTAAATAACACCGACCCAACAACACATAAAAACCCCACTGAACAATAGATCCAAAATACTACTACGTACCATAAAAATCTTCCGGCGCTACACACTAACCCCCAACTCGCATATTCCGCTTGCATACGCCGCATTTCACTATCTCAGACATAAGCTCAAAAAGTTGCAGAAACTTAATGATGGACAACATGTTGTCCCCCATTTCAGCCCGCAGACGCGCACACTATTAAACTTAGAAGTCATATCCATACGTAACAAAAGAAGCCACAAATTGAATTAAACCACTTACCGCGCGACAAACGAAAAACCAATAACATCAAACGACACCGCAGTAACATAAACATAACGGAAACTTAATTCTTAACTCACTGAAACTAATTTCAGCTCTTCTATAACAGCCAGGACAATAAATGCACAATTCAAGCATCGACACCCAAATGAAATCAATACACCTCCAGAGGACACCACCAACCGCAACAAGACGACATCTACAAACACAACACAACACCCTTACGTGATAGTTCAAAGGCGACGGGTGGGATCGGACGCCTCCGTTGACCCGAATCGTAGGTTAGACGCACGTAAGCATTCTATCTGTTCACGTGTATCCATTCGTGTCCATTGTGCATTCATTCTGACTTGGGAAATTCCAGCAGGGCAATGCGGTACCACACTCGTCCAGAATTGTTATAGAGCCGCTCCAGGACCACTCTTCCGAGTTTAACCACTTCCGCTGGCCACCAAACTCCTCAGACATGAACATTATTGAGCATATCTGGGACGCCGTGCAACGTGCTGTTCAGAAGAGATCTCCACCCTCTCGTACTTTGACGGATTTATGGACAGCCCTGCAGCATTCACGATGTCACTTCTCTCTAGCACTGCCGGCCGATGTGGCCGAGCGGCTCTAGGCGCTTCAGTCTGGAACCGCACGACCGCTAAGGTCGCAGGTTCGAATCCTGCTTCGGGCATGGATGTGTGTGATGTCCTTAGGTTAGTTAGGTTTAAGTAGTTCTAAGTTCTAGGGGACTGATGACCTCAGATGTTAAGTCCCATAGTACTCAGAGCCATTGAACCATTTAGTCACTGCAGGTACTATCACGCTGAAGATAATATACACGTTTTTTACACCTCACCAAAAACACTGAGTGATGAAAGGTGATACAGACAGAATATTTTGTCTCAAGCGACGTATTCTTTCTAAATTTCATTCCCGAGCAATGGCCATCAGTGAGGCTCAGTCGTCACGACACTTAGTACTCGCTAGCTCGCTTCTACTAACTTCTGTCTTACTGTGCCATATCTGCTATATACATCTGAGGCTTTGGATAGCAATATGTGACGTGATAACATTAACTTTTGATGTGTTACCGAGAGGCGACAGGCAATGGAAGAGGCATTCGCTTTATCTACCCACATCAGTTTTCTAGCACGAGATGTCAAAAAACCAGTAACTTTGCTACACTTCAACTGAGCCTTTCAAGAAGAGGTAGTTCTCATGGAATCTCACGTAGCACAGGCTGGAAATGTTCCGCAATGTATTTTGGTTAGCGGTATCCGCACGGCCGTTGGAGGGTCTGAAATACAGTGGAAGCCGTTCATTTGTCATCTGAAGTGTTGTTTGGGGAATGACTTGACACAACTTTGATGGCACCATGTGTCTGCCCGATACAGTGCTGAAGACTTCTCAGTAGCCGTCTGATGTTAATTCGTTCTCCACCCGTGCACACATGCAACGAGGTTTGTGCAGCCGTCAATTCGTAATATTTTTAAGGTTTCGTACATCAAGTGGTAAAAACGGAACGCTTATAGGACCCCTTTGTTGTTCATCCGTCTGTCAAGAATCTTTTTTTCTCAGGAACCGGTAGTTGTATAAAGTTTACATTTATGTCACATACTACGGTTAATGTTCCCTTGGCGGTGTGAAAACTGAAAGTTTCTAAGTGAAAGCAGTGAAAAGATACGGCCACATGTGTCATATTTTAATACTCACAAACTGACTCATCAAATTCTATCGGATAATTCCCGTGGACGTAGAATCATTAAATTTAGCAAGAAGCTAAGTTTCACAGTACAAGTAAAGGAAAAAGTCCGAAAATTGTTAGTTTGTAATTATATCACCCAAAAAATTTTTTTGTCCTTTTCGGAACTCTTCAAATTGTCGGGATTGATATCCTGCTCGTTTAGATGTAGATAAAAAGCAAAAATTTTCGAAATCTCGGTTCTCGTCATGAATGAACTATCTATATGCAATATTAAGTTTGAAAGGATCCTTCGGTGCTTGAGTCGTACCCGCACTTATCTGGATTTTTTCATCGCTATTGTTTACTGTGACGAATTTCTATGTTTATATTATAAGGACTTTTCCCACGGAAGATATGCAGCGTCTGAGAGGGAGATGTTTGCATTTACTCACACACTACAACAAAAATAACTACACTGCGTGCAATTACGAGAGTAACCCCAAAAGTAAGGTCTCCTATTTTGTTATATGTACATAGACACGTTTATTTCTACAATGGTTTACATCAGTTTACAGCTTGAACATTTAACTATTTTTCGACATAACCACCATTTCTGTCGATGTATTTTTGTACACATGGTGTACAGTTTTTGTATTCCCATGTCATACCAGATCGCCGCCGTGCTGTTCAGAAAGTTATGAACCTCTTCTTTCACCTCGTCGTCGGAGCAGAATCGCTTTCCGACCAAATGTTCTTGTAACCAAGAGAACAGGTGATAGTCACTGAACGCCAAGTCAGGACTATAGGGTGGCTGGCTGATTATGTACCACTGAAATTGTTGCAGGAGAGCAAGGGTTTGCTGAGAGATGTGTGGGCGAGCGTTGTCATGAAGAATGTGCTCGCCCTTGCTCAATATTCCTCTTCTCCGTGTCTGAATTGCACGTTGAGTTTTTTCAGAGTCTCACAGTACCTGTCAGCGTTAATTGTGGTCCCTGTGGGCATAAAATCGACCAACAATACCCCTGTCCTATCCCAGAAAACGATTGTCATGACTTTACCGGCAGACTGCAAATCTCTACACCACCTACGTACATTTTTGACATCGAGTCATTACTCACCATACACTTCCGTCAATTGGCGATGGATCTCAATCAGCGCAGTACCCCTTGCGCTCAAAAATCGAATAACTGCGCGCAATTCGCCCTTGGCGGTAACAGTCAACGAGAGTTCAATTCTCAACGACTGCCAAGCCTAGACTGGGGGCCTCAGCGCGGCGTGCGCATGTTTACACACAGCGCGTGAAGCACTTTTCATAACAGTGTGACTAACTGCCACACAAACAGAGTTCTGCACTTATAAAAAACATAGAGATCTTACTTTTGGGACTACCCTCGTAATAATAGTGATAGACATTCTGTACAGAACAATTTTATTAAAAAATAGAGCATTACGTGGATGGTTTCCATAGCATCATTGCCCATCTCATTTTATGTGAAGACTTTACTACATTCATTACAATTACGAATAGCAGTTATAGCTCACAAGGGCTTACCGTCTCTATACTACTAAACAGCTAACCTGGGGAACAATCCCAGTTGCAGGTTGCCTGTCTAGCGGCTTCCAGGATCAACAAAGATCTGATTTTTAGCCCTTTAAGTGTCACCTCCAAATATATATACCACCGGTATTAAATGCTGTTCATTACACTGTTTACTACAGACAATCGATTTTATTGGTATGAGTACGGTACAATAGGTTTGTACTCTGCATATTTTTGCTTGGGTTATTGTATTTTAGCATTTTATTTCGTACTGACGTCTCCGTTAGGTTTCTGCTCTAGAATACCTAACATATCATTTCAGTGGTATACATCATCAATTTATTGAGAACTGTCTCTTAGATGAGCTCCACTGGGATGCAGACGTTGTGTATTAGCCCCATTTTACGAGCAAACACAACGCTTGCTTTTCTAATCGGCATGTAACTGATCTTGTTCCTGTTTTATTAGAATTTGTGTAATCCCTTCTGGTACTCAGTGCACTTTCCTCTTATTATTCCAGAGAAGACGGCCGTACGATGAGCTGAAATTAGTTATAATTTAATGTTTTTTTTAAAAAAATTTAAATGCGAATATTTAGGTTAGGCTTTACCGTGACTGTTACTGAAATTAAATGAAACAACAAGTTTACTCTCACCAGTCACTGTTTATTTATCTCCACGACGCGTTTCAAATGTTTAAATCCTCATCATCAGGTGGATTTACAATTTTTAATGTAATTTACTTATCAAGTTGACTATTAGAAGAGTTAATTTAATTTTTTTTAACTTTACGTAAAACTTTTAGATCGGTTGTCTCCAGCCTGGTTATGTCAGGAATCAACAACAGATAATATCGTTTAACATGTTATCTAAAAAAGTGTTGACCGCTGAGCTACTAAAAACTATTTTCGCGGACAATGCACGTGTAGGATGACAACTAAGAATTTCAAACATGGTGAAAAAAGTTTACCTATCTACTTGAATACAATAGATATGATATTGACTCATTTTTGATTTGCTTTCACAGTTAGAATGATTATACTGGCATTCGTGAATATATGTTTTAAATGTACAATAATGGCGTCAGGTAGGTGGCACAGGTCACAGGTCTATAGCAGCCATAGCGGAAGTAGTTCTGACTTATCGTGTAATGAAGAGCTGGGAAGAGGTTACAGAAGAGCCTGCGGAGGGTTCAGAATTTGGAGGAGACTCTAATGCAGGTAATGTGGCTACTCTTTCTGCTGTTTCAAACATTACTACAGTAACCGATGGTAGTCTGGATAACACAGTGTCGAGTGAAACTGTGTGGATAACACAGTGTCGATTGAAACTGTGTCCGCCACGCTGAGCGACGAACGCGACGGAACGCCATGCTAAGGGGCCCAGGTCGATTCCCGGCTAGGTCGGAGATTTCTCCGCACAGGGACAGAGTATTGTGTTGTCTTCATCATTATCATCATCTCATCCCCATCGACGCGAAAGTCGCCGGAGTCTCGTCAATTCGAAAGACTTGTACCAGGCGACTGGTCTACTCAATTGGTGGCCCGAGCCACAAGACAATTGATTTGAATTGAAACTGGGCGTGAAACACCTAGTGCAGGTACAGCTGGTAGGCTGTTAGCCTGTGCTTGAAGAAGCATTTTATGAAAGTCGTGAAATTGACTCTTGTGATGAAGTGGTTGGAAATGTAGTTTTATATGCATAGTCTAAAGCTGGTTGTGAACCCTTTCCTTCGAAAGCTTTGGGAGTTTGTTGTAAGATGTTATGGGACGAAACTGCTGAGCTCATCGGTCCCTAAGCTTACACACTACTTAATCTAACTTAAACTAACTTTCAGTAAAGACAAACACACACACATCTACTCATGCCCGAGGGAAGACTCGAACCTCCGAAGGGGAGAGCGGCGTGGAGCGTGACAGGGCACCTAAGACCGCGCGGCTACCTAGCGCGGCCTTTCGTTCGGGATATGTCTTCCCTCTGGAGGCAAATGTGTACTACCCGTTGATGTGAATGGGAACAACAGAAAGAACCTGAGGAGCCTCACGTATTCTGCAGATCACTGTGAGAAAATTCCAGTGCCTTTCTTTGGAGACCTTCCTGAAGTTAATAACGAAGTTTCCGCTAGTGTTGTAGAAACAAAAAAAATATTTAGGTGTTAATGACGTTGCTCCAAGTCCTTTTTCTCAACGGAAGATCAATGACCTAGTTCAAAATCTCAACTTGTCAAAATCTTTTCCAGATCTGTTAAAATAAAGAATGAAAGAAAAAGACCTTCTACCCAACAGTGTGTGAAGAGTTCCTCAACTTTTTTTCAGATACTGGCCCGCTACTAGACAAATTTGAAATGCCAAAGTACGAAGCGAAAAATTTAGGAGGTTTAGGACTGTTCGCTAACGGGAACAAGCGATCATTGAAATGTGTATTGTTGCACAGCGGCAACCAGTACGCATCTGTATCCCTCGCTCACGCACTACACTGAAGGAGAGGAATGAAGCGGTGAAGCATCTCCCAAAGAATGTTTCTTATGATCACCATGAGTGGCTGTGTGTGTAGACCTGAAGATGGTAAACTTTTTGTGGGGGCAACACTCGGGGGTACACTATGTACCAGTTCTTTCTGTTCACGTGGGACGGTACGGAAAGGTCTCAATATTACTGGTTTGTACAGGAGGAACTGGTGCCCAGGAAATGAATGACATCAACAAGTCTCTGGTGAACAAAGATTAGATACTCTTCCCACCGCTGGACATCGAGCTTGGCTTGATGAAACTCTGGACATAAATAGTGGATACTTCACTTGCTTGTGCCAGATTTTTCCAATAGTGAGCATGGAGAAGTTGAAAGCTGACATCTTTCACGGTCCTGAATTCCGTGAGTTCATCCGAGATTCATAATTCGGACATTGGACGGATTTTGTTCTGGTAGTGAAGAACTTTCTGTGCAACAATAGGGCATGAACACGTAGAAGTTGTTACCACTATGCTGGCAGCACTCAGACATTATGAATGCAACATCAGTATTAAAATGCATTGTTTATTCTCAAATATAGATATCTGTATCTGGGAGCAATGGGCTACGAGCAGAGTGAGCGCTTCGATCGGGAATTAAGAGATGGATATATGCTACCAGGAACGCTAGGGTGCAATCGTGATAGCAGATAACCATTGAACTTTGATAAGGGACATCCCTACTGCAGAGCATTCTAGAAGTCCCACGAAACGTAAAATCAAGCCCTGAGATTTGGACACTGATATTTTCACATCCAACTGACATTTACACTGTTGTAGTTCATTTAATTAATAAATTATTTTTCGTAATTATAAAAAAGATTTTCATCTCTAAAAAGCCAAATTTGGAGAAAAGATATTAACAATTACAAAGGGCATGTCTCCAAAATTCAATAAATTTCGTTCAAAATTTGCAGTTTTTGAAATATAATTAGCACAAAACCTGATCAGATGAAGAATGACGGATTTCGTCCACGGAATCATGGATGCAAAACTCTTCAGAATACGTAAACCAGAACAGCACAAAGGAGACTGTGACTGTGAGACAGGACACAATGACAGCTAGAAAGAGACAAGGAGATAATTACAATGAGTTGGGCTGAATCAGTGAACGAGAATGGAGAGGTGGGTGAGGATGGGGTGTGAGCGACTTATAGCGATGAACGAGTGGCTGTGAGTGAGTTACAGTCGGGGGAGTTTGTGGGAGTGAGAGCTGCATTGCATGTTAAAAAGAGCGCGGTTTACGATCGCACACCGAAATTTTAGGGATAATTTTTAAAGGTGCTGTGGAAGGTAGAAATTCAACTGACTTTCAGTTTTACAGTCAGTCTTTTAAACAGCAGCATATCACCTTATTTTTCCGCTCGTGTACCTGCCTAGAGAATACTACATGAGTTAAAAAATGCTGCAGTATCCAGTCCGATCACGACCTTTCTCAGCTAGCTGTAATGTAGAGAAACGCAAAGGCGCGTTATGCTTTGACTGCAAGATTAATACGTGACGACTACACAACATTATTCAGTGACAACAGGTGTCATTCACATATTTCGCAGTAGCATAATGTGGGTAGACGTTCATATGAACTCAGTTCTATGTAAAGAAAACTGGCAGGCATCAGGTCGTTGTCAGAAAATTGGGAAAATATCTACAAAGGCGAGTATTTCCAAACACTTATTGTAACTTGTACTTGTGTGGGACGCGTAGAAGACATCATATACAAAGATAGGCGTTGCGAATGGTCAACGTTGGAGTCGCGAGGGAGGCTGACAAAACTGTTGAAAAAGCCTAGCTGACACATAGTTTAAGAAAAGCGATGCATTTATCTGCAAGGCGAACTGCAGACGTAGAGCTGGCCGAAGCGATAGCTAACCGGTTCACGTGCCAAGGCGCGGTCGCGTTACAGTACGAAGCAGCGTGCAGTGCGAGCAAGGAGAATGACTGCGGAAAACGATGTTCGGACAGGCGCCAGAACTTGCTGTCAACGTCATTAATTTTACTAACTGAGAAACAGAAAGTAGTGACGGTGATAAATAAAAAGGTGACGGAACGTGCAAGCAGAATGTTGATAGTTGAGTTACATGATGGTATCCAAGTTACTGAAGGAATAACATGGTGCGGCCTTCAGGTATCTACACTACTGGCCATTAAAATTGCTACACCACGAAGATGACGTGCTACAGAAGCGAAATTTAACCGACAGGAAGAAGATGAAGTGATATGTAAATGATTAGCTTTTCAGAGCATTCACAAAAGTTTGGCGCCGTTGGCGACACCTACAACGTCGTGACATGAGGAAAGTTTCCAACCGATTTCTCATACAGCAGTTGACCGGTGTTGCCTGGTGAAACGTCGTTGTGATGCCTCGTGTAAGGAGGAGAAATGCGTACCATCACGTTTTCGACTTTGATAAAGGTCGCATTGTAAACTATCGCGATTGCGGTTTGTCGTATGGCGACATTGCTGCTCGCGTTGGTCGAGATCCAATGACTGTTAGCAGAATATGGAATCGGTGGGTTCAGGAGGGTAATACGGAACCCCGTGCTGGATCCCAACAGCCGCGTATTACAAGCAATCGAGATGACACACATCTTATCCGCATGGCTGTAAAAGATCGTGCAGCCACGTCTCGATCCCTGAGTCAACAGATGGGGACGTTTGCAAGACAACAACCATCTGGACGAACAGTTCGACGACGTTTGCAGCAGCATGGGCTATCAGCACGGAGGCCATGACTGAGGTTACCCTTGACGCTGCATCACAGACAGGAACGCCTGTGATGGTGTACTCAACGACGAGCCTGGGTGCACGAATGGCAAAAGTCATTTTTTGGGATGAATCCAGGTTCCTTTTACAGCATAGTGATGGTCGCATGAGTGTTTGGCAACATCGCGGTGAACGCACATTGGAAGCGTGTACTCGTGATCGCCATACTGGCGTATCACCCGGCGTGATGGTGTAGGGTGCCATTGGTTACACATCTCGGTCACCTCTTGTTCGCATTGACGGCACTTTGAACATTGGGCGTTACATTTCAGATGTGTTACGACCTGTGGCTCTACCCTTCATTCGATCCCTGCGAAACCTTCATCTCAACAGGATAATGCACGACCGCATGTTGCAGGTCCTGTACGGGCCTTTCTGGATACAGGAAATGTTCAACTGCTGCCCTGAGCAACACATTCTCCAGATCTCTCACCAATTGAAAACTTCTGGTCAATGGTGACCGTGAAACAGACTCGTCACAAGACGCCAGTCACTACTCTTGATGAACTGTGGTATGGTGTTGAAGCTGCACGGGCAGCTGTACTTGTACACGCCATCCAAGCTCTGTTTGACATAATGCCCAGGCGTATAAAGGCCGTTATTACGGCCAGAAGTGGTTGTTCTGGGTACTGATTTCTGAGGATCTATGCACTCCAATTGCGTCAAAAAGTAATCACATGTCACTTCTAGTATAATACACTCCTGGAAATTGAAATAAGAACACCGTGAATTCATTGTCCCAGGAAGGGGAAACTTTATTGACACATTCCTGGGGTCAGATACATCACATGATCACACTGACAGAACCACAGGCACATAGACACAGGCAACAGACCATGCACAATGTCGGCACTAGTGCAGTGTATATCCACCTTTCGCAGCAATGCAGGCTGCTATTCTCCCATGGAGACGATCGTAGAGATGCTGGATGTAGTCCTGTGGAACGGCTTGCCATGCCATTTCCACCTGGCGCCTCAGTTGGACCAGCGTTCGTGCTGGACGTGCAGACCGCGTGAGACGACGCTTCATCCAGTCCCAAAAATGCTCAATGGGGGACAGATCCGGAGATCTTGCTGGTCAGGGTAGTTGACTTACACCTTCTAGAGCACGTTGGGTGGCACGGGATACATGCGGACGTGCATTGTCCTGTTGGAACAGCAAGTTCCCTTGCCGGTCTAGGAATGGTAGAACGATGGGTTCGATGACGGTTTGGATGTACCGTGCACTATTCAGTGTCCCCTCGACGATCACCAGAGGTGTACGGCCAGTGTAGGAGATCGCTCCCCACACCATGATGCCGGGTGTTGGTCCTGTGTGCCTCGGTCGTATGCAGTGCTGATTGTGGCGCTCACCTGCACGGCGCCAAACACGCATACGACCATCATTGGCACCAAGGCAGAAGCGACTCTCATCACTGAAGACGACACGTCTCCATTCGTCCCTCCATTCACGCCTGTCGCGACACCACTGGAGGCGGGCTGCACGATGTTGGGGCGTGAGCGGAAGACGGCCTAACGGTGTGCGGGACCGTAGCCGAGCTTCATGGAGACGGTTGCGAATGGTCCTCGCCGATACCCCAGGAGCAACAGTGTCTCTAATTTGCTGGGAAGTGGCGGTGCGGTCCCCTACGGCACTGCGTAGGATCCTACGGTCTTGGCGTGCATCCGTGCGTCGCTGCGGTCCGGTCCCACGTCGACGGGCACGTGCACCTTCCGCCGACCACTGGCGACAACATCGATGTACTGTGGAGACCTCACGCCCCACGTGTTGAGCAATTCGGCGGTACGTCCACCCGGCCTCCCGCATGCCCACTATACGCCCTCGCTCAAAGTCCGTCAACTGCACATACTGTTCACGTCCACGCTGTCGCGGCATGCTACCAGTGTTAAAGACTGCGATGGAGCTCCGTATGCCACGCAAACTGGCTGACACTGACGGCTGCGGCTCACAAATGCTGCGCAGCTAGCGCCATTCGACGGCCAACACCGCGGTTCCTGGTGTGTCCGCTGTGCCGTGCGTGTGATCATTGCTTGTACATCCCTCTCGCAATGTCCGGAGCAAGTATGGTGGGTCTGACACACCGGTGTTAATGTGTTCTTTTTTCCATTTCCAGGAGTGTATATTTGTCCAATGAATACTCGTTTATCTTTTGCATTTCTTCTTGGTGTAGCAATTTTAATGGCCAGTAGTGTAATCAAAAGCAGAAGAAACTAAAATAAATCATGAACGATATTTTGCAAAATACAAAGAAAGAAAATCTTGGATGACAGTCTCAATTCCTGACGTACAGAATTTGACTTTCAGCCAAACAAAGAAACCATGCAAGAAAATAAAAATAAAAATAAAAAAGGAATAAAAAAATGTTTGGGTTTAAAAGCACAAGATGAAAAGCGTGATTCTTTGCAAACGACGGAACATACTTCCCGTAAGAGGATAATAGACCTACATCAGCGTCAAGTGATTTATTTACAAAAATGTGTCTTAGCTCTATGGGACTTAACATCTGAGGTCGTCAGTCCTCTAGAACTTAGAGCTACTTAAACCTAACTAACCCAACGACATCACACACATCCGTGCCCGAGTCAGGATTCGAACCTGCGACCGTAGCAGCAGCGCGGTTCCAGACTGAAGCGCCTACAACCGCTCGTCCTCAGCAGCCGGCTATTTATTTACAGGAAACCTGCATTCATGCACACCACACTGTGAATAAATGCTGGAATAATTACATTATTCAGGGAGTATTGCCAAACAATACTGCAAGCCAACGTTTCACTGTTGTCCATGCAAGAAGTTTCGTGTTAACTTCTAAATAACTGCAACAGGAAAACTTTAGTCTATTATAAAGAAATGACGGAAGTTTTAAAAATTGTATTTTTATTTCGTCATCAGTCTTCTGATTGGTCTGATGCGGCCCGCCACGAATTCCTTTCCTGTGCTAACCTCTTCATCTCAGAGTAGCACTTGCAACCTACCTCCTCAATTATTTGCTTGACGTATTCCAATCTCTGTCTTCCTCTACAGCTCCCTCTAGTACCATGGAAGTCATTCCCTCATGTCTTAGCAGATGTCCTATCATCCTGTCCCTTCTCCTTAACAGTGTTTTCCACATATTCCTTTCCTCTCCGATTCTGCGTAGAACCTCCTCATTCCTTACCTTATCAGTCCAACTAATTTTCAACATTCGTCTATAGCACCACATCTCAAATGCTTCGATTCTCTTCTGTTCCGGTTTTCCCACAGTCCATGTTTCACTACCATACAATGCTGTACTCCAGACTTACATCCTCAGAAATTTCTTCCTCAAATTAAGGCCGGTATTTGATATTAGTAGACTTCTCTTGGCCAGAAATGCCTTTTTTGCCATAGCGAGTCTTCCTTGCTCCGTCCGTCATTGGTTATTTTACTGCCTAGGTAGTAGGATTCCTTAACTTCATTGACTTCGTGACCATCAATCCTGATGTTAAGTTCCTCGCTGTTCTCATTTCCAATACTTCTCATTACCTTCGTCTTTCTTCGATTTACTCTCAAACCATCCTGTGTACTCATTAGACTGTTCATTCCGTTCAGCAGATCTTTTAATTCTTCTTCACTTTCACTCAGGATAGCAATGTCATCAGCGAACCGTATCATTGATATCCTTTGTATTTTAATTCCACTCCTGAACCTTTCTTTTATTTCCATCATTGCTTCCTCGATGTACAGATTGAATAGTAGGGGCGAAAGGCTACAGCCTTGTCTTACTCTCTTCTTAATACGAGCACTTCGTTCTTGATCGTTAACTCTTATTATTCCCTCTTGGTTGTTGTACATATTGTATATGACCCGTCTCTCCCTATAGCTTACCCCTACGTTTTTCAGAATCTCGAACAGCTTGCACCATTTTATATTGTCGAACGCTTTTTCAAGGTCGACAAATCCTATGAACGTGTCTTGATTTTCCTTTAGCCTCGCTTCCATTATTAGCCGTAACGTCAGAATTGCCTCTCTCGTGCCTTTACTTTTCCGAAAGCCAAACTGATCATCACCTAGCGCATTCTCAATTTTCTTTTCCATTCTTCTGTATATTATTCTTGTAAGCAGCCTCGATGCATGAGCTTTTAAGCTGATTGTGCGATAATTCCCGCACTTGTCAGCTCTTGCCGTCTTCGCAATTGTGTGGATGATGCTTTTCCGAAAGTCAGATGGTATGTCGCCAGACTCATATTCTACACACCAACGTGAATAGTCGTTTTGTTGCCACTTCCCCTAATGATTTTAGAAATTCTGATGGAATGTTATCTATCCCTTCTGCCTTATTTGACCGTACGTCGTCCAAAGCTCTTTTAAATTCCGATTCTAATACTGGATCCCCTATCTCTTCTAAATCGAATCCTGTTTCTTCTTCTATCACATCAGACAAATCTTCACCCTCATAGAGACTTTCAATGTATTCTTTCCACCTATCTGGTCTCTCCTATACATGTAACACTAGAATTCCCGTTGCACTCTTAATGTTACCACCGTTTCTTTTAATGTCACCAAAGGTTGTATTGACTTTCCTGTATGTTTTCCTTCACAACTTCTGTGATGGCCCTTTTTAGAGACGTCCATTCCTCTTCAACTGTGTTGCCTACTGCGCTATTCCTTATTGCTGTATCTATAGCGTTAGAGAACTTCAAACGTATCTCGTCATTCCTTAGAACTTCCGTATCCCACTTCTTTGCGTATTGATTCTTCCTGACTAATGTCTTGAACTTCAGTCCACTCTTCATTACTACTATATTGTGATCTGAGTCTATATCTACTCCTGGATACGCCTTACAATCCAGTATCTGATTTCGGAATCTCTGTCTGACCATGATGTAATCTAATTGAAATCTTCCCGTATCTCCCGGCCTTTTCCAAGTATACCTCCTCCTCTTGTGATTCTTGAACAGGGTATTCGCTATTACTAGCTGAAACTTGTTACAGAACACAATTAGCCTTTCTCCTCTTTCATTCCTTGTCCCAAGCCCATATTCTCTTGTAACCTTTTCTTGTACTCCATCCCCTACAACTTCATTCCAGTCGCCCATGACTATTAGATTTTCGTCCCCCTTTACATACTGCATTACCCTTTCAATCTCATCATACACTTCCTCTATCTGTTCATCTTCAGCTTGCGACGTCGGCATGTATACCTGAACTATCGTTGTCGGTGTTGGTCTGCTGTCGATTCTGATTAGAACAACCCGGTCACTGAACTGTTCACAGTAAGACAACCTCTGCCCTATCTTCCTATTCATAACGAATCCTGCCACTGTTATATAATTTTCTGCTGCTGTTGATATTACCCGATACTCATCTGACCAGAAATCCTTGACTTCCTTTCACTTCACTGACCCCTACTGTATCTAGATTGAGCCTTTCCAGTTCCCTTTTCAGATTTTCTAGTTTCCCTACCACGTTTAAGCTTCTGACATTCCACGCCCCGACTCGTAGAACATTATCTTTTCGTTGATTATTCAATCTTTTTCTCATGGTGACCTCCTCCTTGGCAGTCCCCTCCCGGAGATCCGAATGGGGGACTATTCCGGAATCTCTTGCCAATGGAGAGATCATCATGATACTTCTTCAACTACAGGCCACATGTCCTGTGGATACACGTTACGTATCTTTAATGCAGTGGTTTCCATTGCCTTCTGCATCCTCATGTCGTCGATCATTGCTGATTCTTCCGCCTTTAATGGCAATTTCCCACCCTAGGACAAGAGAGTGCCCTGAACCTCTATCCGCTCCTCCGCCCTCTTTGACAAGGCCGTTGGCAGAATGAGGCTGACTTCTTATGCCGGAAGTCTTCGGCCGCCAATGTTGATTATTTATCAAAATTTAGGCAGTGGCGGGGATCGAACCCGGAACCGAAGACGTTTTGATTATGAATCAAAGACGCTACCCCTACACCACTGGTAAAATTGTATACAGGCTTGGAAAGTCGAACTTGGAATGTTAAGGAGCACCAACGTTCTCATGTTTATTCCACTGAAGTTTTGCAAATAAATAACCCCCATCTCTCTCCATACTTCCGCTATCTTTCTCTACCGGCCACTTTTGTATATCTGTTAGTAGCAAAATTTTGTAGCCTTCGAGCAGTTTCAAAGTAATGATGACTCGGCCGCTGTGGCCGAGCAGTTCCAGGCGCTTCAGTCTGGACCCGCGCGACCGCCACGATTGCAGGTTCGAATCCTGCCTCGGGCATGGATGTGTGTGATGTACTTAGGTTAGTTAGGTTTGAGTAGTTCTAAATTCTAGGGTACTGAAGAACTAAGGTGTTAAGTCCCATAGTGCTCAGAGCCATTTCTGAACTATAGTGATGATGATGTATCAAGTAAGGAAGTAGCTTTACGTTATAAAATTTTTAAGGCAGAGATGCAAGCTGTTGAAGAATATGTTAATAATTACTTACCAAATACTTTATGTCAACATTTCATGAAAACCTAATGAACCGCCAACATGAAATCTGGAACACTCATTAGTGGGTCCGTAGGGACCGGATTGATCATCACTAACTGAAACGTACATCCTGTACAGCTGGTATGCATCTTGAAAAGAACAATGTCCATTGTTACAATAAACATCTAGCTCTCGAAGTTGAAAGAATAGCGGCTGCTGCTTTTGGTACTAAAATATTTCTCACCCAGCCCTAGCACAAGACTGTCGACGTGACACCAGACATCCACTTGCGAATCTGGTTTCAGTGCTTTTATATTCAGACAGATTCTCTACCTCACGAAACTGAGTGCACTTCGTTCCAGATCTTTCCAACTAGGGAAAAAATGTAATTAGTCGAGGGGTATCGAACTCGTGAACTCCATATAAACAATTTTAATTTCATTTTGCTGTTGTGACATTAGAAGATTCGAAAAGCGGTAATCATATTAAAAAGTCTGTTATAACTACCTGAGGAGGAATATTTAGATGGACGAGAGAACTGAAACTAAAATAAAATGAACGTAACTTCATTTTTTAGTTATGGAGTATGGAGTTGCAGCTGGTCAATGAATTGTAAAAGTAACATTCCAACAGCCATTATTTTTTACAATTTTTTTGCTACCAGTTTCGACTCCTCAATAGAAATATCTTCACGCTCTATAACATGAACGACAAAAAGCACTCAGTCGTACTTGTATATAACAGGAAACATGGCGCCTCTTTTAAACATGCACGACTGGATCCTTTTTGTCGTTCATGCTACAGGACGTGAGGATGGCTCTGTTGAGGAATCGAAGCTGGTAGCCTAAATAAAAAACAATAACGGCTTCTGGAATACTATTTTTACAAAATAAAATGATTTGACGAATCGACAAACACAGGTAAATTAAGTAGCGGCATAACCGGCTCTACTTTTACTGATGCAGCCCGAGGCGTGTGGTGAGCGCATATCTTTTTTCTATTCTTATTCTAAATTGACATTTCATTCATTAGTGCGTATAGACATACACTAGCCGGTCAAAATTGCCTCGACAACACCATGTAATACGGAACTGAACACTACATATCAGAAGAGGTTGATCCACCAAAATAAAAGGATACCACAGTGCAATGCTTGTGTTGTTGTGTATTTGGATTAACGCAGGCATTGCAATATCGTGTTTATCCAGCGTCACGAGCAAGCTTTTGTAAACCCTCGTCGCCAGTTTTGTCAAGCCTTGTCAGTTTTGTGAAGGCCTCGTCGCTACTGCTGTGGTGGTCCAGTTGCCAGAGTTACGCCAGGCCGAGTTTGTGAGTTCGTGAAACGGCTTCTGGTGTAATACATCGCTAAGACAATTTTTCCATGCCACTATTACACAACTATGCCCGAGGGTCAGGTAACAGTATAGGACAACGAAGGCTGTACAACACTCCATCAAATTAGTAACAAAGTCACAGAAATGAGTTGAAAGGTTTACTTATCTTTGTGTCTTGACGAATAAGAAGTCTGCAACACTACTTGTAATGTAACACAAAAAAGGCCCTCAATGGCTAAGTGCAAACAGTCGTAGGTAGACTTAACAGTATATAGCAAATGCAATTTACAACAATTCCCTGTTCTAAGGGTTGACTAAATGACATTCCCTATCGAAGTCAGCCCTGGATTATGGTGTGCAACTAAGAGGTGCTCTTCTAGTTCCCGACTAGGCTACTGTCCGTTGTCGTGCGGTGATTGGAAGACTGTACTTGGCCGGCAATTGCCCGAGGCGAAGTCGATATCTTCATCCTCAGCGCGGCCCCTGGTGCTGGTGGAACTCGCGCAAGTGGCGAGTCCGTATGGCATGTTTGCGGCTCTGGTGCTTTTACCGTGGTGTGTCTTGTTCGGACCACACAGCATAAGCGAATTTCAACTAAAATGTTCCGCCTGTACGGGAATTTACAGGATGGATGTAAGAGTATGGGCTGTCGACACATGGTTAACGACTTATGGAAGTTTAGGTCTGGCCGTGAGTCGCTCACGGATAGCCAAATGGTAAGGCGACCTCTTGGGATAAGCGGGAAATCCGGGTTCGACTCCCGGCCCGGCACAAAGTTTCACTGTCGTCGTTCTGTTCTAGAGTGATGGTTGTCCATATTCGCAATTGCGAATACATTTAATGTGTAGAAGGCTGCGGGGCGTATTCTGTTGCAAGCAGACAAATAGTACGGCAGAATGCGTCTGTCAAGAGAGTTCAGTGGCTTCGAATGTGGAATGATCACAAAAGGCAACCTGAGTGACAAATCCATCAAGGACATTTCAACTCTGATGAAGCTGCAAAATGTTACGGTAAGTGAGCGTTATTAATGATTATCATGTGGTCTCCTTTTTTCCCTTAAGGAAACATTAAATATACCACACTGTCAACATCTTTTAGAGCATAGCATACTGCTTATGATAGAGACACTGTTCGGAGACACTGATTGAATTAGAACGGTGATACACCCTGCATAGTGCAACAACTTTTAGACAATGGTCTGTGTAGAAAAACATTCCTGAAATGCACTTTTGTGATGAGCTAGAACGACAACTTCGCTAAAGAGGCCTACTCCAAACATCTCTACATTCTCCAGTTTCAGCTCTTGACAAAGAATGAGTTGTCATACCGTCACAGATATTGAGACGCTTCAAAGTCCCAAGCCGTCATAAAGGCGAAGGGTGGAGACACTCCACATTAAAGTCCAATAATAGGTGTGTATATGGTTTTACTCAGATAATGTGTACCGTGTGACAACGTTGCAATTGCACGGAGACCGAAGAATACGTTTTTATTGCCTCCCGTCCCTGCTTCTCAAGTTTGGTTCAAATGGCTCTGATCACTATGCGGCTTAACATCTGAGGTCATCAGTCCCCTAGACTTAAAACTACTTAAACCTCACTAACGTAAGGTCATCACACACATCCATGCCCGAGGCAGGATTCGAACCTGCGACCGTAGCAGCAGCGCGGTTCCGAACTGCAGCGCCTAGAACCGCTCGGCCACAACGGCCGCACTGGCCATTCCTATCCCGTATCGTTACTGGTGACGAGAAATGGTGTTTTTATGCTAACATTACCAAAAGGAATAATAGCGCCCAAACAAAGTAGCAACTACCACAAAAGATAATTATACATGACGATAGTATCTGTTCCCGAAAGAACAGTTACAGTAGATGACTATGCAGCTTTGCTAGAAATGAAATGATAATTAAATGGACACCCTAGCTGCAAACCGGCGTTGATGTACTTCATTAGGGACATGTTGAAAATTTGTGCCCCAACCGGGACTCGAACCCGTGATCTCCTGCTTACGTGGCAGACGCTCTATCCATCTTTTTTTATTGTTCTTTTTTTAGCGCTTAGAACCGCTTTTTTTGTTTTTTGCAGAATGGTGTAACAATAACAAACATAAACAGCTTCTAGCATTTTTTAAATGTATAAGACGATGACTTTATAAAATAAAATTTTTCTGGGAAACGTAAATAATTGGACTTTTTTTACATAATAGTGAAAAAAATCCTTCTGTCAGGACGAAACAACAACGGTCTATGTTCCTCTTTCAGGCGCGTACCTCGTTAATCCCGTCATACCTCGCGTTGGTGTCGGGTACGTCTTCACGTGTGTTTGTGGATCCTCTCCACTGTCCTGATCCTTTCTTGTTCTGATACTTATAGACAATAATTACATTCTCCTACCCGGGACACCCCAACTGGGTGGGGGATCAAGCAAGGCACTCCATAAAAAATTTGCGTAATATGTTCGATATCTCGGATGTCTCATAAGCTGTGAGTGATGTACCTGTAGTAAGGCCTAAAAGTCAAGCACATTCTTACTGCCATCTCGGAAAAGATAACGCACAGTCAAACCTCGAATCCAAGTCACTGCGTTTGTCTTTGTTCGGGGATAATATGTCCTATCTGGGAGAAGTAATGTGCGTGGTTCTACTGTTTGCAGCCCCACCCGAAGGAGGAAGGCGATAACTTTTTTGACCGAACACCATACGTCCGCCAAAGGACCGCATTTCAGGCGATGCTCCTCTGTGTCTATAACATTGCACTGCGGACACAGTGGCTCGTCCGCCATATGAATTGTATGCACCTGATACCACAGTGCGCGCGTTCCCGTATCAAGGTGTGGATGGTGCACTGTACGCCATACCACTGACCACGTACCTGTTGGCTGGCGGCGCTCTGCGGCATTATTCGGCCGTCGTCGAGTCAAGATGTGATATATATCACGTGCCGTTGCCGTCCTAGTAGTCGGTAGTTCCATATGTACATAACTGTGTTCCACAAAAAAGGTTCGCATATGGGCAAGCGATGGTGAGATGTGAGCCACCGCTCCTGGAGCCGAACGAGAAGGTGGAACGAGTTCGTCGATCAAGGTGCCCGTTAGACTTGTCTGGTGTCGTGTACACATCTTTATCATTGTGGTTACATAAATAGCCACTGCTCGGTCGCCTACGTGGACGTCCAAGACCTCCACGACTACGAGGAAGGGTGAGGGTTTCGTATCCTACCTTAGAAAGCAGACCTGTGCTCACAAAATATCCTAGTGCCGCCAGGATTCGGCGGGCCGAAGAGTTTGTGCCAAGTGGGGGATGCGAGAGGCTAGATAAGTGTTGGCAAAGGTGACCCGTTGTATCATATCCAGTGCCCTTAACCTGTGACTTCGGACACTCGCACGAATTGTTTGCAGAAGATGTCTGTAACTCAGTGCCGCCGTGCGTCGAACGTCTGTAGTGAAGATAATTCCTAGGCATTTCATCTTGTTGATCGGCTGTAATGGTGCTACACTTCCTGTCGGGAGTCCTCTCCCGATGTTCATCGCTCCCGACTTTGCCATGTTCAGGCGACTTCCCGTAGTCATACAATACAAATTAATCCAATGCAAGTCAGCTTTTACCTCGTTGCCTGACCGTGCTAAAAACACTAGGTCATCTGCGTATGTTCGGCATATAAACTTGTTGTGCCTTATCGTCATTCCTTGGAGTCGATTCCGGAGCCCGCAGAGCAGCGGCTCGACAGCGATGGCATACAATATCGTTGACAGCAGGCACCCTTGTCTGACCGATCGTGAGATGGGGATGGACCCCACCAAGCGTCCATGGATGAGCACTTTTGATGCGGCTCCGTGGAGTAGTCTCATAACGACGGTGACAAAACTTTCCGGAAACTTCATTTTCGTCATCACGTCCGTGAGATAAGCGTGACTCAGCCTGTCAAATGCGCGATCGAAGTCTATCGATACCAATACACCCCGGAGACGACATGTTGATGCCAGTGCGATAACATCACGGTAGTCACTGAGTGCCGTTTGTGTATTGCTGTCTCCTCCTAGCTGGGTTTGGTCTAGTGAAATCACTTGGCGTATTAGGCTTTTAAAGCGTGCTGCAAGTATCCTGGCGTAGATCTTGTAGTCGCAATTAAGAAGGGTCAGTGGCCGGTAGGCCTGTATGCCTGTGCCGCCAGATGGTTTGTGGATGCGGATGCTCATTCCTTCCACGAAGGAGGGTGGAAGAGGCACGTTGGGAGACATCAATTCGCAGTACATGGCAGTCCATTGTGGAATCATGAGATCTTTAAATGTACGATAGAACTCTAACGGAGTTGTGCGACGCTCCCTTATCAATCGCTTCCATTACGTCGTCAACTGTGATTTCACCTGTTAACTGCAGGTTGGCCGACTTGTCAAGACACGCGGAGAGTGTTCATCGGACCTCATGAAAGGCTGCCTGATCGTGTTCCGCTTCTTCATAGAGATGACCGTAGTGTTCCGCGAAAGCGTTGGCAATATCTTTTTGCGTTGTCATGGGCGACCATCTGGCAGTACGACCGTCTGTATTAAGGTTCTGCGGCTACGTTGTTTTTCTCTGATAACGTGATACATCGACGGTGATTCTCCACGGAATCATTCAAAGCCCTTGCACGGATTGGGACACCCTCCAGACGGCGGCGCGTTATGGAAATTATTTGGGCCTGTGCTCGTTTTATACCGGCACGACGCTCCTGTGAAGGTGCTTGTACAGAAAGTTCGCGTAGTATCGTGAAATAAAATTCCGTCGTGTGTCGCCTCCACATCATCTGCTCTCTTCCGTATGCAATTAACGCTCGGCGCAATGCAGGCGTAACGCATTCCAGCCACCACTGCAACGTCGTCGTATATGTCGGAAGGCGTCGTTCACAAACGTGTCAAGTGTCTTCGACTATGCGTCTGCACTCAGGTTCCCTGAGGTGTGCTGTATTCAGTTTCCAAACAGTGCGACTCCTCCGCACTTGTTGACGACTCAGGGAGACCGTGCATATATATGCTATGTGATCTGAAAAGGCGACAGGCCACAATTCCGCATCGAGAATCGCAGGTTCGAGAAGACGTGTTACGTAAATGCGATCGAGACGACTTGCAGAGTGACACGTGACGTAGGTGTATCCACGTCTGTCGCCATGTATCTTCTCCCATATATCAATGAGATTCATGTCCTGTATGAGTTACCGCGGCTCCGGGCATGAAGTATAATGCGGGTGTTAATCTTTTGGTGCGAGCACGCAGTTGAAGTCGCCTCCAAATAAGACATGTTCATACCGACCTAAGAATAGTGTTGCGATCTCCTCTGCGTAAAATCGGGATCGTTCGCGCCGTCTGACCCCGACGGTGCGTAAATGTTAACGACCCATACTCCCAGCACTGTGAGCGCCAGTCCTCGCGCTGACAGCAGGTACACCACATCGTCGGCTACTATGCCGTTACGTAGAAGTATCGCTGTTCCGCTGCCGCCGTCGGTAGTAGGTGTAATGTACGTATCGTACTCAGAGGTCGCGGAAGCTCAACACATACTTCCTGCAGCAGAACGATGTCGACGTCTGACGCATGCAACATGTCTCGTAATAATTGCAATTTGACAGGCGCTCTGATCGTATTAATATTAATAGAGGCTGTTCGATATGGCTGCCGCTGTTCCTCAGTGCATAAAGCGCACATGAACGCTTACGTTAATTTGTGTGCTGATGCCCGATGACATGCTGTCTGTGCGTCAGTCTGCATCTTCTACGCGGTTAACATCCGGTGGACGCAGCACTCGCCATTGCGGGTGCGTCGTCGGCGTGTGGGTCAGTATCGGATTCGTCGGCCCAGTTCCTATGCTGGAGGTCCAGCTCCCGTAGTGTCTCTCCGGCCGGGCTGACCGAAGACGGTGGCGTTACTGCGGTGGGTGGAGGGACTCCTTCCGTCGGCTTTCCGTCCGGTGTGTCTGTATTCAACCCCTGTCTAGCATGATTCGCGTCGTACTGCTGTGTGGGGGGTAGAACCTCCCGTTGCGCATCCGGATGCACTGTATCGACGTTACACCTAAGTCCGTCTGACGTGGACTGCAGTAAGCAGGTATCCGACGGCGTTAGCCGTCGTTTCTTGTGGCGCTTCGGCGATCGTTGTTTGCGCGTGTGCGCCTCCGTATCCGAGTGCGGAAGTGACTCCCGGTGCTCAGTGACGAAAGCAGCTGTCGGCACAACCGCTGGATCAATTGCCATACCTCCTACCGATCCTTTCCGCTCGGTTAAGGGCGTCGTCGGCGCCGGAGCGGCAGAGGTGTGCGTCGTTTCGTCACTGGAGGCGGTCTCTGCTGCAGTCGGTTGCCGTAAACTGTCAGGATTCTGTAGCTGGTCATTCTTCGGGATGGGATCTGTTCGAAATGCGTCCGCATTCGTTAGCGGCAGCAGCGTCAACGTGGACGGAGGTACGGGTTCGCCGTTTGGAACTTGCACTATCCTCCGCTGCATACATTCGGAACGGACGTGGCCCTCTTTCCCGCAGCCTGAGCATGTTTCGGGTTGTCCATCGTAGATGACTATAGCTCTGCATCCGCCGATGAACAAGTACGAGCGTACATGTTGTGTCAGTTCTATTCTGATTTGACGCACCCCATTGAGAACGGGGTAAGTCGTGAAGTTGGACCATTTTTCCTCAACGTGGCTAAGCACTCTTCCATATGGGCGCAAGGCGTCAACGACCAAGTCAGACGGAACCTCGAAGGGAAGTTCGAAAATGCGTATGTTTCGTAAGCCCAGTGCTGCATGATCAATAGTTACTTCTCCAACATGTCCATCAGAGTGACGAAATTTGAGTCCATGTTTAGTATCTCGGATGATTCTGTCACATACTGCATCGTTAACCAGCTTGACGTAAACGACAGTGCTCACTATGGAGAGGTGGATTCCGATAAGTTCGTTGTAGTCAAGTTTAACTTCGCCTCGTAGGAACCTTTCTATTTCGTAGGCTTTCGGTCTCGCATAGTCATTCGAAAAACTAATCTTGAGAGTCGACTTTCGGTATGCATGTGCCATTCTATATCGAGTCGTCTAAACGCGCGAGTGCGAAGAAGAGGTAAACAACTGCGCGAGCACGAACTTCTCCGGCAGGGACGTAAACAGACGTCCGTGCCGTAGCACCGCCGAAGGCAGACTGTGGGCCGCACTAGCCATTCCCATCCTGGTGACGAGAAATGGTGTTTTTATGCTAACATTACCAAAAGGAATAATAGCGCCCAAACAAAGTAGCAACTACCAAAAAAGATAATTATACATGACGATAGTATCTGTTCCCGAAAGAACAGTTACCGTATATGACCATGCAGGTTTGCTAGAAATGAAATGATAATTAAATGAATACCTTTGCAAAAACAGACATAATGTCTTATGGGACAACAGCAATCAGTGAAATTATAATGTTACTTAAAAACCGTCTTGATTGCAAATATTTTTATTCATATGACCGGTTTCGGTTCATTCAGAACCATCTTCAGATCTGATATTTCAGTTACCCGTCTAAATCCAGCAGTTATCACATGCTATGTGACGTAGCATGTGATAACTGCTGGATTTAGACGGGTTACTCCTGTAACTGAAATATCAGATCTGAAGATGGTTCCGAATGAACCGAAACCGGTCATATGAATAAAAATATTTGCAATCAAGACGGTTTTTAAGTAACATTATAAATGAATACCCTAGCTGCAAACCGGCGTTGATGTACTTCATTAGGGACATGTTGAAAATGTGTGCCCCAACCAGGACTCGAACCCGGGATCTCCTGCTTACATGGCAGACGCTCTATCCATCTGAGCCACCGAGGGCACATAGGATAGCGCGACTGCAGGGACTTATCCCTTGCACGCTCCCCGTGAGAACATCTCTTAGGCGCACTCGAATGTAGTGGTGTGGACATGTTGGGAATGTGGGTCTCACGGGGAGCGTGCAAAGGATAAGTCCCTGCAGTCGCGCTAAACTCTGTGCCCTCGGTGGCTCAGATGGAGAGAGGGCCTGCCATGTTAGCAGGAGATCCCGGGTTCGAGTACACATCGGAGCACACATTTTCAACATGTCCCTAATGAAGTACATCAAAGCCTGTTTGCAGCTAGGGTGTCCATTTAATTATCACTTCACAAAAGATAATGTTTTGCATTTGGTGGAACAGAGACGGTGTGCCGTTCTATGAATTGCTTCCCTGCCGTGTAGCCATCAACGATGACACTTATTGTTAACAATGAGACATCTTGCAGACGCTGTCCAAGAACAGCGATCATGAAGACTTCGTGAAGCGATGCTACTCTAAAATTATGCCGGCCCGCATGCTGTTAGACTAACAAGCAATACGATGGGATGGGAAGGCAGTCCGCGCCCACCTTCTTCACCTGATATTGTGCCCTTAGATTATCACCTTTTTCTTTTCGAACAACCTTCAAGAAATTTCCTTTTCGGATGATAATGCGCTCCGAACATGGCTCGACGAGTTCTTCGCATCAAAACCACGTGATTATTACAGTTGAGGAATCGAAATGTTACCCTAGTGTTCCCACAGTGTTGTATATAGTGCAGGAAAATATGTTAATGATGACTAACGTCTCTGTTATCTGTATCGTGTTTATTTAACTTATGGGGAACGCTACGAACTTATACACCGATCCAATAACAGCTTGTACAGAGAAGTATGACCTGTACTTCTTCCCACGCGAGGAGACGTCTTAGTATGTAATACAGTAGTCAGTAACCTCTGCCCCAGACTTCGCAGTGGTTCGCAGAGTACAGATGCAGGGGATAATCGCTTGTGGTTTGAATAGCGTCAGCTTTCGGACTGCGCCGCAACTCGTGCGTCACCTAACGTGAGCTTGCATACCCCGCCTCTGGTCATCGTGAATGTCAGCAACAGCAGCAGGAGCAAAAGCAGACAGCAGTGTGAGATATGGGCCTAACCACGCTCCGCCACAGCTGCTAGAACGGCCGTCGGCCACTTATTTACGACGCTGTTTGCCGCCTGCAGCAGCCAAGGTCGCAGGACGCTGCTCCGGCCTTATTATTATTCCACATGTACAACCCGATTATAATTTTAAAAACTGTGTGTCCTTCAATTCAGCGTGAAACTACGGTTATGTATTCCGCGTCCTAAGATTGTAATGATGATACCCTATAAGGGAGAAGTGCCTAAATGGCGACTGACAAACTGTTGAATATCAGGAAAACAAAATAAGAAAACAAGCTGTGACTATGAAACTGGGTGCTACCTCTGACTCTAGATATGCTCCACTCTATGTGACAAATTTTTCTCGGTGGTGGATGACTTGGCGGAAACGTCGATAGTAGAAGTTTGCATTTTGGCTGTTTAGGAAACGTTTCACCCCATAAAGAGGTCCTCAGTATTCTGGAAATACTTGGCACGCAATGATTTATTCATTCGAGACTAGATTAAGTGGACACTGGAGCCATGTCAGGCAGTAGCGGCTCGTGCAAAACTTTGTCAATATGCTACAACATGGTGGCATACAGCCTTCTGACTTAAAAGGTAACTAAATTGATATGTTAACGTTAAGAATACAAATTGAATGATTGAAATATATTTAAAATTTTGTTTTTAATCGTTTAATATTGTGAGGAGTAGAATATTTTTTTTAAAGGAGTGATAGTAACAAATTGTTCAAATGGCTCTATGCATAATGGGACTTACCAACTGAGGTCAGCCGGCCGGGGTGGCTGAGCGGTTCTAGGCGCTTCAGTCTGGAACCGCGCGACCGCTACGGTCGCAGGTTCGAATCCTGCCTCGGGCATGGATGTGTGTGATGTCCTTAGGCTAGTTAGGTTTACGTAGTTCTAAGTCTAGGGGACTGATGACCTCAGATGTTAAGTCCCATAGTGCCCAGAGCCACTCTGAACCATCTGAGGTCATCAGTCCCCTAGACTTACAACTACGTAAACCTAACTAGCCTAAGGACATCACACACATCCATGCCCGAGGCTAGCCTAAGGACATCACACACATCCATGCCCGAGGCAGATTCGAACCAGCGATCATAGCAGCCGAGAGTGATAGTAACAAACAGAATCGAACCCGAGCCAGTGAATTTCTAATCAGTGTACTTGATCACTCGGAACGGAGCCGTTGCGTCAACTGCTCCACAAAAATCCCGCATACTTCACCCTTGCGTAATACGTACATCACACACAGTTACAAATACCGACCTGGTGCTGTGATCAACGCAGCACTCATAGTGCCGGAAGGGATACAGTCACATCAGATCACGCGCAGTTGATAACACACATCCACGTCCATTCTCTTTGTCGATTGTAGAGCGGTATAACGTACCCTGTACTTCTTGTGATGAATTGTATCTAAATTTACGCACAAGCGCGCAAGTAGCGCGGCAGAGAGGTCTTTGTGCAAGCGGCTGGCGTAGAGGTAGAAAAAGAACCATGGCGGCTGCCATCCACAGAGATATAATGACAATGTAAAGTTCTGTGCCGCTAACTGCACGCAATCGCTGATTCTTTACGTATTATAAAATAACATGTAACAGAGATTTAAGCAGCATTTTTCTTTCAACTCTTATCGTAATCAGTTGTGTGATCGTTTCTTGATGATTACGATTGTGATTTTTCAGGTATGATATTTGAAGCAATAACAGAAAGTGTGGTCTTACATTCATGTTCTTAATAGAAAATGATATTTCAACTTTAAACCAAATTCATAATCGTAGTAGATACTGGTTTCTAGTTATCACGGCGATAGCGCAACAGAACATGTTTTCGTCCGCTTTATTTGCATACCAGCATGCGTTCGAAGTTTCAATTGCGATTTCTGGCTCTCATTCGAAGAGATATGGCATGATTTTAGTGCGATATTTACAGTGTGATATAGCACATTAGCACATGATAGAAAAAAGGAAACAAAATTCGTTGTGCAACATGGTTCATCTTCGGTTACTTCGGCAAAGGTGAATACACATGTATCAAATGTCTCCTAGTGTTCCAGTTGGTACACATAGCATCGTCCAGGGAGATTACCCAGCCAAAGCGGTCATCCAAACTGGCCATCTAACCTGCCAATAACTCCCGTGACTGAGGGAGGTGGCGCAGTGGTAGCACACAGGACTCGCATACGGGAGGACGACGGTTTAATCCCGCGTCCGGCCATTCTGATTTAGGTTTTCCGTGATTTCCCTAAATCGCTCCAGGCAAATTCTGGGATGGTTCCTTTGAATGAGCACGGGCGACTTCCTTCCCCATCCTTCTCTAATCCGATGAGACCGATGACCTCGCTGTTTGGTCTCTTCCCCCAAACAACCCAACCCAATAACGGCCGTGCTCGCAGGTCTAATGCTTCTTCGGTTCGACGCTCTTTTTGAATTAGCGCGAGCAGTCACTAAACAGAGCTGGAGGCGACCTTAGACATCTTCATCCTGCAAGACATTAAAAACTGAGCCGTGACAGATTATCAGCCCATCCACTATCACCTCACCTGTCGGACGCCGTTCTTTGGGCACCAGAGCCTCCATTTATGTTGCAATTCCTCGTTATTCACGGAGAAATGGTCGTCGCTTCGTTCTCCATCATTCAGGCTTGCCTTACTGCACTGGAAGCGCCTTCGCCACCTAAACACTGTCATACGGTAGCACATTGTCACTGTCAGCATGGATTGTAGCAGTTCCGTTCCCTTTCCAATGCAGGAAACGAATAACAGCACGATATCCAACGTAATCAATGTCTTGCGCTGCTATGATTTAGCTCCTCTAGTGGTCTGCTACGGTGCTGTGCCGCCGTAATTTCAGTACATAGCAAGATTACTGATTTTTTCGTGCAAACAAACAACAAACATGTAACTCTGTTTTTTCATGGTAATAACTAAATATTAATGTCTACATCTGTACCTCTAAAAGGTGTCCACCTATTTACAGATTCGAGACACTTCTCCAATGACCAGCCCAGACGCGAATTTGTATTGGAACTACCACTTTAATTTAGAACTCCTTAAGATTTGTCTATTGCAGATTAAACCTTCAGCAACAATTCCAAGAAAGGAGACTAGAATATACTGTGAAAGTACTGCTATCCGTAATCATATTTTAGTTGCGATTGCCAACTTGCTCCAGATTGTACCAACCATTAAAAAAGTTTCTCTGTCTTGTGCGAGATCAGACTTACAGGGACAACCGTAGGTGACGGTAGGAACTGAGGCAGAATATGAAACTTTTATTTGCAAAGAACATAGTTAATTACCGATCTGCTTGCACCCAGGATTGACAACGGTCGTATCTTTTAGGGTCATGAGTTCACTGAAGTGCAGCGCCTCCGAGGCCATAAATGTCGGTAGCGCAGCCACTAACATCCTGATTTCTCCGTCTCTAGCTCGCATCCAAAACGTCTGCCGTAAGTCGCCTCCGACGCAAATGCGATTTGCTCCAGGCATTTGCCGCCTTGCAGCTAATCAAATTTTCATAAATTTAGGCAACATAGTCAATGGACAGCAGCCACCTCATGCTATATTTAAGCTAAAAATGAACAGTCGAGAACGTAATAATATTTGGACAGTACATCTATATATACATGGATACTCTGCAAATCACATTTAAGTGCCTGGCAGAGGGTTCATCGAACCACCTTCACTATTCTCTATTATTTCAATCTAGTATAGCGCCCGGGAAGAATGAACACTTATATCTTTCCGTACGTGTTCTAATTTCCCTTATTTTATCTTGGTGATCCTTACTCCCTATGTAAGTCGGTGTCAGCAAAATATTTTCGCATTCAGAGGAGAAAGTTTATGATTGGAATTTCGTGAGAAGATTCCGTCGCAACGAAAAACGCCTTTCTTTTAAATATGTCCATCCCAAATCCTGTATCATTTCTGTGACACTCTCTCCCATATTTCGTGATAATACAAAACGTGCTGCATTTTTTTGAACTTTTTCGATGTACTCAGTCAGTCCTATCTGGTAACGATCCTCCACCGCGCAACAGTATTCTAAAAGTGGACGGCCAAGCGTAGTGTAGGCAGTCTCCTTAGAAGGTCTGTTACATTTTATAAGTGTACTGCCAATAAAACGCAGTCTTTGGTTAGCCTTCCCCACAACATTTTCTGTGCGTTCCTTTCAATTTAAATTGTTCGTAATTGTAATACCTAGGTATTTAATTGAATTTACGGCATTTAGATTAGACTGATTTATCGTGTAACCGAAGTTTAACGCGTTTCTTTTAGCACTCATGTGGATTACCTCACACTTTTCGTTATTTAAGGTCAACTGCCACTTTTCGCACCATTCCGATATTTCTTCTAAATCGTATTACAGTTTGTTTTGATCTTCTGATGACTTTATTAGTCGATAAACGGCAGCGTCATCTGCAAACAACCGAAGACGGCTGCTCATATTGTCTCCCAAATCGTTTATATAGACAAGGAACAGCAAAGGGCGTATAACACTACCTTGGGGAACGCCAGAAATCACTTCTGTTTTACTCGATGACTTTCCGTCAATTACTACGAACTGTGGCATCTCTGACAGAAAATAACAGATCCAGTCACATAACTGAGACGATATTCCATAAGCCCGCAATTTCAGTACGAGCCGCTTGTGTTGTACAGTGTTAAAAGCCGTCTAGAAATCCAGAAATACGGAATTGATCTGAAATCCCTTGTCAATAGCACTCAGCACTTTATATGAATAAAGAGCTAGTTGTGTTTCACAAGAAGGATGTTTTCTAAACCCATGTTGACTGTGTGTCAATAGAGCGTTTTCTTCGAGGTAATAAATTATGTTCGAACGCAATATATGTTCTAAAATCCTGCTGCATATCGACGTTAACGATATGCGCCTGTAATTTAGTGAATTATTCCTACTACCTTTCTTGAATATTGGTTTGACCTGTGCTACTTATCAGTCTTTGGGTACGGATCTTTCGTCGAGCTAACGGTTGTATATGATTATTAAGTATGGAGCTCACGTGTCAACATACTCCGAAAGGAACCTAAGTGGTATACAGTCGGGACCAGAAGACTTTTTTTTATTAAGTGATTTTAGTTGCTTCACTACTCTGAGGATATGTACTTCTATGTTACTCATGTTGACAGCTGTTCTCGATTCGAATTCTGGAATATTTACTTCGTCTTCTTTTGTGAAGGCATTTCGGAAGGCTGTGTTTAGTAACTCTGTTTTGGGAGCACTGTATTCGATAGTACGTCCATTACCATCGCGCAGAGAAGGCATTGATTGTTTCTTGCCGCTAACAAACTTCACATACGACCAAAATAGCTTTGGATTTTCTGCCAGGTTTCAAGACAAAGTTCCGTTGTGGAAACTGTTATAAGCATCTCGCATTGAAGTCCTCTTTAATTTCGAGCTTCTATAGAGGATCGCCAGTCTTGGAAATTTTGCGTCTGTTTATATTTGGCATGTTTGTTTCGTTGTTTCTGCAACAGTATTCTAACCCGTTTTGTGTACCAAGGAGGATCAGCTCCGTCGTTTGTTAATTTATTTGATATAAATCTCTCAACTGCTGCCGATTCTATTTCTTTGAATTTAAGCCACGTCTGGTCTACACTTAGGTTGTTAATTTGGAATGAGTGGAGATTGTCTCTCGGCAAGGCTTCGAATGAATTTTTATCTGCTTTTTTGAATAGATATATTTTTCGCTTATTTTTCGAGGATTTGGGGATTACAATATTCAATCTTGCTACGACAGCCCTGTGTTCACTAATCCCTGAATCGATTTTTATGCTCGTTATTAACTCAGGATTATTTGTTGCTAAGAGGTCAAATGTGTTTTCACAACCGTTTACTATTCGCGTGGGTTCATAAACTAATTGCTCGAGATAGTTTTCAGACAATGCGTTTAGCGCAATTTCGGATGATATTTTATGCGTACCTCCGGAATTAAACATGTATTTTCCCCAACATACCGAGGGTTAAATATTAGTCGCCACCAACTATTATCGTATAATTCAGGTACGTGTTTGAAATCAAACTCATAATTTGAACCTTTCAGCAACTGCATCATCTGAATTGGGAGGTCGGTAAAAGAATCCAATTATTATTTTATTCCGGTTGCCAACAATGACCTCTGCCAATACTACCTCACAGGAAGTATCTACTTCAATTTCGCGACAAGTTAAAGTACTTCTGACAGCAACAAACACGCCTCCGCCAACTGTGTTTAGCCTATCCTTTCGTAACACCGTTAGGTCCTTCGCGATACGCGATCGTTGTATCACGAAAAATCGAGGGGCCGCCAGCACCAGCCAAAGGGAGCCAAAAATTCTGAAGGTGGCTTTAACATAAGCCGAAACCGGTAAATAAACAAATATTACGAACTCGACAGGGAGTCACAACCTCATCTGCACTCGGATGTCATCGTTTTCAGTTGACGTGCGCGACTATGTCTCGCCTCAGCCTAACACCGACAGCAGCAGCCGTCTGATAAGAAATCTCCCCAACGGCCTCTTTAACATTTCGATCACGATCTCGTGAGTTCAGTGCTCTCTCCCTAACATGGTAGAAACTACATGCACACTCTTTCTCGGGCCCAGTATTAATATAGCTGTTGTTAAAACATTGTTTTTTAAGTTTTTTATGTAGAGACTTTACCTAAGTCTCTACTGTTGTACCCCTGTTATTGGTCAAATAAGACTCGCTATAAATTACTAAATGGATTTTTGTCGCAATTTCAGTACACAAATGAAGAGTGGGTAACGGACAAATGAGGTACCAAGTTCACCAGCATGAAGTCTAGTTTTGCGAAGATAATATCTAATTACCCGAATTTACTCAGTGTAATTAAGGAAAACATAATTACGATTTTAGGGAAAATTGAAATACACCTCAGGCAACAAAATCTCTACACATAGAAGGAGTTTGCAACATAACGGAAGTTTATGGGCGTGTTCTAATTTCGCCTCAGTCGCCACTATGTGGATGCAAGTTACGTTTGCTGTAAACACACGCTGTAAAGGACTTGGTGACTTGATGTTAGTCAAGAATACCTATAAGGCGACAAAGACGCCACTGTCAACGCCTTATTCAGTTCGAACGAGGTCGTGCAACAGAGCTACGACAAATTGGATGTTCCTTTTGCGATACTGCAGAAAGACTGGCAGGAATGGAGGCACTGTACATGATTGTTGGCAGTGGTGGTCACGGGAATGTACGGTCACAAGAAGACGGGACTCTACGGACGGCTACGTGTTCGGGGTATGGCTGTAGCACACAGTGCAGCAGCGATCTGAGCAGCAGTTGGCACCACAGTGACACAACGAACTGATACAAATGGATTACTCCACGGACAACTCCGAGCCATACGCCCTGTAGCGTACATTCCACTGACCCCAAACTACATCGAGCCAGACACACTGGACCCTCACATGGAGTTATGGCCAGGGCTGCGATTTCGTATGACAGCAGGAGAGAACTCTCGTTATCGCACGCACTCTCACTGCAACACTGAAGATAGGATATTACTTGTACTGAACTGGATTTCGTTAATCAGTCTGGTGATTCGATCTGTTGTGCTGCCTTTCATGAACACCATTCTTGGGGGTATTTCCCGACAGGGTAACGCTCTCCCACATGCCACTGTTGTATCCCAACATCCTCTGCAGAGTATCGACATGTTGCCTTGCCTGCTTGATCACCAGATGTGTCACCATTCGAGCACATATGGGACATCATCGGACGTAAACTCCAGCGTCATCCACGGACAGTATTCCCCATTCCTGTACTGACTGACCAAGTGTCACAGGCATGCCAGTTCATCCCACAAACCTTCATCTAGCAACTGTACGACACAATGCCTGCACGTCTGCAAGATTGCATTAATATTGTGGCGGTTACACCAGTTATTAATGTACTAGCATTTCACATACGCAATGGCTTACATCGCTTTTCTATTAAGCTGTGATGTTGCAATGTTAATCACTTCAATATGCTAGCTAGAAAAATGTATTCTCGAAATTTCATTATTCTACATTATTTACTACGTTTCTGATGTTGCGATTTTTTTCGTTAGTTTATTTCACGGGCGCATGTGTTTAAAACAATCATGTTTTCAATGCTAGCTACCTTGTGTTGTGTCTAGATGCCGAATCAAATACCAAATCGGTTCTAGGCGCTGCAGTCTGGAATCGCGTGACCGCTACGGTCGCAGGTTCGAATCATGTCTCGGGCATGAATGTGTGTGTGTGATGTCCTTAGGTTAGTTAGGTTTAATTAGTTCTATGTTATAAACGACTGATGACCTCAGAAGTTAAGTCGCATAGTGCTCAGAGCCATTTTTTAAGTACTAAATACTGAACATTTCGAGAACTAGAATGAATTTTTTTTATTTTCGACATTTATCACAAAACCTTTGGTGTTTAGATTACCGGTGTCTGTCAGGAATGACCATCTTCAGATCTCTTTTTATAACCTGTCCTAAAATAGTATATGTACAGCAGCATCGTCACAAATTATACATAAATTTCGAGAACTGAAGAGGCTAGGAATGGAAGTGGGATGTCTGAACGAAACTTAAAAATAAAAAAAATGAATAAAAACATGAGCCAAATTTTGTGAAAATTTTTGTCTGTTATGTAGGAGATAAAAACGATTTGAGGAACATTTGACTCGCCTTTCAGTGATGCGCGAAATTTTGTGCAACAAGTGACGTGCGTGAAATATTTCTGTAATCCGTTTCATTTCTTACTTTCAGACAAATCATTTCACAATACATCTGATGGATATTTTTTTGTAATGGTTTACTGTCAGGGCTGCTCTCGGTTTATGCTTATGACTATTCTCTATGTTTATGACTATTCTCTATTATGACATTATTAATTATTGATAATTTTTTAATAGAGTTGTAGCGCTTATCCACACTTTCTTCAGTGCGCTGACGAATGATGGACGCCTGAAAGTAGATACGTAGCCGATAACTTGCACGCTTGAGTCGAGCAGGACGCTGACTTATCTGAGTGGCGAGTTAATGCTACCTGTTCTGTAGGCGAGTGCAAGCTATATGAGACTGCTGTCTTGGGGTAGTTGCTAACAGGGGGAGCATGCCGCGATAGTGCTCAAGGTTTTAAGTTACGGTAGCCTAGCGGAGAGCGTTACTGCGGGATGTCGGCAATCTGTCGATGGAGAAGTTACCGAAATGAGAGTTCACGACACCTTTTATAGAAGATAGGGAATTACTTGTACTGAACTGGTGTCACAGTGAAGGCTTACCTTGCCGATTAGGACTGTTCAGTGATCTTGTAACAACGAACGTTTACCCGTTACCGGTGTCGGCCAGGACTGTTCTTTTCTCTATTTCAATGCGTCACATGCATGTGAACTTCTGGTGTGTGTCATTTGAACTTAGTTATTGTACTAAAATTGTAGATAGTACAGTTTTTGGCGGCGAGGTTGTTTCGTATGCCCGTGTTCTGCAACCACGATCTGTTAGAATAACAGCGGCAGCAGCAACAGGTACTTCAACAGCAGTTAGACTTGCCTGGTCAATTGGTTATTGCTTCGCAGGGCGCCATGGCTGCTCCTGAACCGACCCCAACCCAGTCACTTGCTCACCTAGATTTTACGCAGCTCCAAGAAACGAAGGAAAACTGAGAATCGTACATGCAGCATTTTCAGAAACATTTCTTAGCGTTTCAGGTTGTGGACCAGACTTGGCGAAAATCGTGTTGTCTATTCTTGGATCGAACATGAAACGTTTCGTTTTTTTTTTCGAACTTGCTTTGTTCACGGGCATTGCGGAGTTGTCGATCTCTCAAATGTGAGGGGATGCTCAGTCAGTGCTTACTGTATGGAGTTTCACCAGTGACAAAAGAAGCCCTGCCACTCCTATCACACTTGGCTACCCGATCTCCGGGGTTTATGTTGGAACTGCAGATTTATTTGTGCTCTTATCAAATTTAGCTATATAGTCCCAGACACCTTTTCAAGTATAAAACATCTACGACGTATATTTGCGGACTGAAGCGAAAATTTGTACTGGGTTCGAATCCTGCCCTTGTTACAAATTTTAGTTCTCCCTTCAGGATGCATATACAGGGGGGTCCATTGATAGGGACCGGGCCAAATTGTAACACCATAGCTCTAATACTGTACGGATTATTTTGCTTCTGTTTCATTTAATGTTACATCATTGAGCTTCTGTAAGTGTGTTTGATAGAATAGATAACACAAAATTGTATACACCTTTCTTTGTAAGAACTTTGATGTCTTGATTTGAGTCTATGCAATATAGCATATCTGTCATTAAAATTCTTTGTCTCATTTGGAGGGAACAAAACTTACTATATATAATTGTAATTTCTGAATGAACAATTTTTTGTAGAAGTGTCAATATGTGCAAATGTTCTGTTTTATTTAATGTATTTGGTTACTGTTATGTAAACTGCTGATCCTCACTTAGGGTTCTTAGTTATTCTGTATGTAGAAGTTGTTGTGGTTCCCCCCGGGAACGGAACTGTGTAGCGCGCGCAAATTGTGGTTGGCCTAGGTAGAAAAGGTGGCACAAGAGTCAGTCGGGAACGAGCTATGAGTCGGGTCGACCTACCAAAATGTGCACTGCCATGTAAGATGCATATTGTGCTGGTTCCGAGAGAGGCTTTTTCTGGTACTTTCCAATGCGTCGGATGGATGGATAAATAGCTGGAATTATTCTGGAATGTGTATCTAGCATCGCCACCAAGAAATGACACAGTCCAGCAATTCTACCTGCAATTCCACCTACCGATATGCCATCGCCACCAGATTGCGCAATCACTGTAATGGAGCACTATAGCAATGTACAGTGAAGGATCAGCTTAATGGATGTGTTAGTGTGCTCAAATATAAGGTAATTTACAACTGATTTTATGTACCTACCTTGATATTTCTCCTTATCATAACACCTCTCAGGTTCCCCTCCGTTTGAATTAAAGTGATTTCCGAGTGTCCTTACTGAGACAACATTAAAGACCAGTGTTTCGCGAATTGATGCCTCTTGAACATAGTAAAAAGAAAGTTAAAGTTAATGTGGCAAGAGAGTGAGTTACAGTTAATGATGTTTGATGAAAATAATTTTCCTAGTAAAACTGCTTATTAATTTGTTGTTGCCAACTTCAAATTAAAGTTTCTTAAGACTGAGGCTTATAAAGTTTCCTTAGTTAATGATCACATTACTCCCTTTTGTAAATCGCAGAAGGTGAGTCAGTATCTTACATATATGTTAATTTTGTGTTTCAATGTAGTAAAAGTGGAAAACTGCAGTGTGGAATGTTATATCTCATGTTTGCTAATTGTTTGTTCCTTTTGCGTATTGGATGTGCATATTAATAATATAACAGAATCCACAGTTCGTCTATTGTGTTAATGCTAGATAACAAGCAATGGGAAGACCACTAATTATGAAAAACATTATTTCTTTATTCAAAAGATAGTGAGAAACCACCTGTTAGTGGATACCAATTAACTTTCATTTTATATAGTAAAGTGTTTGACTGAGAGAGACTTAACTTATATCCAATTAATGATTCTGCAGTGAATAGCAATAATGACGTTATAAAGACCATTCAGTTTGTGTAAGCCCTGAGAGTAGTAGTGTGTTTCGGTATCTGTTATAATTTTGCAAATCGTTTGTGCTGCTCTGTTAGTTCCAATCTTACCGTAAACCTATGTATGTGTCAGAGTTCACTACACTCGCGTGTGACAAAGTATAGGTTGTATTTATCCATTAAAGTTATTAATAACAATTTTGTTGAACGAGAATGTTAATCATTCTCTTGCCTAGTTAGGCTGGCGACCGTTTTCTTTATCCGTTAAACAGTGCAGATAGGCAAAATTTGTTTGTTACTGTTCAAATATTAACGTAATTCTGACTTTCATTTCCAATAAGCCACCTCTGTTAGGTACAACACGGTCAACATAACAAAATTCCTCTCAGAGGGTAACACTGCTCTGTTGCTTTATACCATAACTGCTTTAACAAGATAGTTTTATTTCACGACATGCTTCCAACTTTAAGGTTATGGTATAGCAGTAGCGGACGGTAGTGTTATAAAATTTCTCACGAAATAAGCATCAAACGAAAAAACTACAAAGAACGAAACTTGTCTAGCTTGAAGGGGGAAACCAGATGGCGCTATGGTTGGCCCGCTACATGGCGCTGCCACAGGTCAAACGGATATCAACAGTGTTTCTTAAAATAGGAACCCCCATTTTTTATTACAGATTTTTGTAGTACGTAAGAAAATATGAATGTTTTAGTTGGACCACTTTTTTCGCTTTGCGATAGATGGTGCTGTAATAGTCGCAAACGTATAAGTACGTGGTATCACGCAAAATTCCGCCAGTGCGGACGGTATTTGCTTCGTGATACATTATCCGTGTTAAAATGGATCGTTTACCAATTGCGGAAAAGGTCGATATCGTGTTGATGTATGGCTATTGTGATCAAAATGCCGAATGGGCGTGTGCTATGTATGCTGCTCGGTATCCTCGACGACATCATCCAAGTGTCCGGACCGTTCGCCGGACAGTTACGTTATTTAAAGAAACAGGAAGTGTTCAGCCACGTGTCAAACGTCAACAACGATCTGCAACAAATGATGGTACCCCAGTAGGTGCTTTAGCTGGTGTCGCGGCTAATCCGCACATCAATAGGAGACAAAATGCGTGAGAATCGGGAATTTCAAGAACGTTGGAGTTGAGAATGCTACATCAACATCGATTGCACCCGTACCATATTTCCATGCATAAGGAATTGCATGGCGACTTTCAGTGTCGTGTGCAGTTCTGCCACTGGGCACAAGAGAAATTACCAGACGATGAGAGATCTTTTGCGCGCGTTCTATTTAGCGACGAAGCGTCATTCACCAACAGCGGTAACGTAAACGGGCATAATATGCACTATTGGGCAACGGAATATCCACGATGGCAGCGACAAGTGGAAAATCAGCGAGCTTGGCTGGTTAATGTATGGTGCGGCATTATGGGAGGAAGGATAATTGGCCCCCATTTCTTCGATGACAATCTAAATGGTGCAATGTATGCTGATTTCCTACGTAATGTTCTACCGATGTTACTTCAAGATGTTTGAATGTATGACAGAATGGTGCCGCCCGGGGTGGCCGAGCGGTTATAGGTGCTACAGTCTGGAACCGCGCGACCGCTACTGTCACAGATTCGAATCCTGCCTCGGGCATGGACGTGTGTGACGTCATTAGGTTAGGTTTAAGTAGTTATAAGTTCCAGGGGACTGATGACCTCAGCAGTTAAGTCCCATAGTGCTCAGAGCCATTTGAACCATTTGACAAAATGACGACGTACTTCCAACATCATGGTTATGCGGCACTAGCTCGCTTGCGGTTGAAGCTGTATTGAATAGCATATTTGATGACAGGTGGATTGGTCGTCGAAGCAGCATACCATGGCCTGCACGTTCACCGGATCTGACGTCCCCGGATTTCTTTCTGTGGGGGAAGCTGAAGTGATCCACCAACAACTCCTGACAACATGCGTCAGCGTATTGTCAATGCATGTCAAACATAACAGAAAATGAACTACTCGCTGTTGAGAAGAATATCGCCAAATGCATTGAAGTTGGCGGACGTCATTTGAGCATTTATTGCAATTATGTGGTATTTACAGGTAATCACGCTGTAACAGCTTGCTTTCCCAGAAATGATAAGTTAGAATTTTGCACAGAGCACAACTTAATCATAGCTAACACTTGGTTTAAGAATCATGAAAGAAGGTTGTATACGTGGAAGAACCCTGGAGATACTAAAAGGTATCAGATAGATTATATAATGGTAAGACAGAGATTTAGGAACCAGGTTTTAAGTTGTAAGACATTTCCAGGGGCAGATGTGGACTCTGACCACAATCTATTGGTTATGACCTGTAGATTAAAACTGAAGAAACTGCAAAAATGTGGGAAATTAAGGAGATGGGACCTGGATAAACTGAAAGAACCAGGGGTGGTACAGAGTTTCAGAGAGAGCATAAGGGAACAATTGACAGGAATAGGGGAAAGAAATACAGTAGAAGAAGAATGGGTAGCTCTGAGGGATGTAGTAGTGAAGGCAGCAGAGGATAAAGTAGGTACAAAGACGAGGGCTGCTAGAAATCCTTGGGTAACAGAAGAAATATTGAATTTAATTGATGAAAGGAGAAAATATAAAAATGCAGTAAATGAAGCAGGCAAAAAGGAATACAAACGTCTCAAAAATGAGATCGACAGGAAGTGCAAAATGGCTAAACAGGGATGGCTAGAGGACAAATGTAAGGATGTAGAAGCTTATCTCACTAGGGGTAAGATAGATACTGCCTACAGGAAAATTAAAGAGACCTTTGGAGAGAAGAGAACCACGTTTATGAATATCAAGAGCTCAGATGGCAGCCCAGTTCTAAGCAAAGAAGTGAAGGCAGAAAGGTGGAAGGAGTATATAGAAGGTTTATACAAGGGCGATGTACTTGAGGACAATATTATGGAAATAGAAGAGGATGTAGATGAAGACGAAATGGGAGATACGATACTGCGTGAAGAGTTTGACAGAGCACTGAAAGACCAGAGTCGAAACAAGGCCCCCGGAGTAGACAACATTCCATTAGAACTACTGACGGCCTTGGGAGAGCCAGTCATGACAAAACTCTACCAGCTGGTGAGCAAGATGTATGAGACAGGCGAAATACCCTCAGACTTCAAGAAGAATATAATAATTCCAATCCCAAAGAAAGCAGGTGCTGACAGATGTGAAAATTACCGAACTATCAGTTTAATAAGCCACGGCTGCAAAATACTAACGCGAATTCTTTACAGACGAATGGAAAAACTGGTAGATGCAGACCTCGGGGAAGATCAGTTTGGATTCCGTCGAAATGTTGGAACACGTGAGGCAATACTGACCTTACGACTTATCTTAGAAGAAAGATTAAGAAAAGGCAAACCTACGTTTCTAGCATTTGTAGACTTAGAGAAAGCTTTTGACAATGTTGACTGGAATACTCTTTTTCAAATTCTAAAGGTGGCAGGGGTAAAATACAGGGAGCGAAAGGCTATTTACAATTTGTACAGAAACCAGATGGCAGTCATAAGAGTCGAGGGGCAGGAAAGGGAAGCAGTGGTTGGGAAAGGAGTGAGACAGGGTTGTAGCCTCTCCCCGATGTTATTCAATCTGTATATTGAGCAAGCAGTAAAGGAAACAAAAGAAAAATTTGGAGTTGGTATTAAAATTCATGGAGACGAAGTAAAAACTTTGAGGTTCGCCGATGACATTGTAATTCTATCAGAGACAGCAAAGGACTTAGAAGAGCAGATGAACGGAATGGACAGTGTCTTGAAAGGAGGATATAAGATGAACATTAAAAAAAGCAAAACGAGGATAATGGAATGTAGTCAAATTAAATCGGGTGATGCTGAGGGAATTAGATTAGGAAATGAGACACTTAAAGTAGTAAAGGAGTTTTGCTATTTAGGAAGTAAAATAACTGATGATGGTCGAAGTAGAGAGGATATAAAATGTAGACTGGCAATGGCAAGGAAAGCATTTCTGAAGAAGAGGAATTTGTTAACATCTAATATAGATTTATGTATCAGGAAGTCGTTTCTGAAAGTATTTGTTTGGAGTGTAGCCATGTATGGAAGTGAAACATGGACGATAACTAGTTTGGACAAGAAGAGAATAGAAGCTTTCGAAATGTGGTGCTACAGAAGAATACTGAAGATAAGGTGGATAGATCACGTAACTAATGAGGAGGTATTGAATAGGATTGGGGAGAAGAGAAGTTTGTGGCACAACTTGACTAGAAGAAGGGATCGGTTGGTAGGACATGTTTTGAGGCATCGAGGGATCACAAATTTAGCGTTGGAGGGCAGCGTGGAGGGTAAAAATCGTAGAGGGAGACCGAGAGATGAGTACACTAAGCAGATTCAGAAGGATGTAGGTTGCAGTAGGTACTGGGAGATGAAGCAGCTTGCACAGGATAGAGTAGCATGGAGAGCTGCATCAAACCAGTCTCAGGACTGAAGACAACAACAACAACATACACGAATATGTAATAAAAAATGGTGGTTCCTATTTAAAAAAAATCCCAGTTGATATCCGTTTGACTTATGGCAGAGCCATCTAGCGTGGCAGCCATAGCGCCATCTGGTTTGGCCCTTCAATCTAGACACGTTTCGTTCTTTGTAGGTTTTTCGTTTGACGCTTATTTTGTTCAAATGGCTCTGAGAACTATGGGACTTAACTTCTGAGGTCATCAGTCCCTTAGAAGTAAGAACTACTTAACCCTAACTAACCTAAGGACATCACACACATCCATGCCCGAGGCAGGATTCGAACCTGCTACCGTAGCGGTCGCGCGGTTCCAGACTGTAGCTCCTAGAACCTGTCGGCCACTCCGGCCGGCGCTTTTTTCGTGACTTACTAGTATTTGACCCGGTCACGATCAACGGACAACCCTGTATACATTGTTATTTGTGCTCATTGCAAGTGGTTCTATACCAACTCCCAGATATACTACATTGTTGTCTAACCTGCTCCTGTGAGAGGTGTGTAGCAGTGCGCTGCGTTTAGAAGATCGTACAGTCGAGGAGGCCCTCTGGCGTTCGATGTGTTCCTTGCTGTGATTGAACAGATTGAGGACATTATAGACGTTGCGGCGGTGCGTTAGTTAGCACAGCAAAGATGTCGTTTGCAGACACCTTTGTCGTTTCCATCTTGGGAACTGTGGCTCTCCGCAACACAGGTTCGTCTTATGTCTTTTAATGATTTCGGGAGCACGGCGGCTCGGCTTGTCGTAAACACTATCATGTGTTAGCGGTTTGCCGTGGCTACTGCGCGACCTGGTGCCGAAGGCATGGATCTTCTGGAGGTTCGTAGTGTCACTGAGCTGAACAGCTGGGAGCTCAGTATTTCCAGCAAGATTTATATTACGCTGCAAATTCAGCAACAGTATTTCCACTTCCAGGACGATACAGGGGCCTCCGTGACTCTTTTCACTCTTGAAACGTATCTTCGCTTGGGTCCCCTTCTCTATCTTGGTTCACTGGTCACCTTGTCGGTTACGGCAATAAGTGGATTCCTGCTCATGACCAGTTTGCGATCGACGTTTAATATCAGCATGTTGCTAGGGCGGTCGCGTTTTTGGGCATCGACAGTACGACGTCCGATAACACTTTCGATCTCAACGATTTCTCAGTTTTTGCGGGACATATTCAGGATGCTGGGCATCTCGTTTCTGATCCTATCGCGTTCCAAGCATTGGACGACCTCTTGCAAGAGTTCGGGTCTCTCTTTTTCCCGGATTGGGTGCTGCTAAAAGATAGGAAGCATACATCACCCTTAAACTGTTCGCTCTTCCTAAATTTTTTCATGCTCGGCCTGTCTCATTTGCTCTGCGGCCGGTTGTTAAGAAACGACTGGACAGGTTGCAGATGCCAAGTGTGACTGAATGCGTTCCATTCAGCAATGCACTACACCACTGGCTGTTAACCGAAAGCCTACAGGGACATTTCTTTTGTGGGGATTTTAAGTCCACCATTAATGCCCAGTCGGTAACGGATTGCTACCCTATTCTCAGCCCTGTAAACACAATGGCGAAACTGGTTCGCGGTAAGAGCTCTTCATACGTTAATTTGACGGAGCCGTAAATGCTACTTCGGCTAGATTTCGCATCTGAGCAGCTTATAGTCATCAACACTCCCTTCGGGTTGTACTTCTATGCGCACCTGCCGTTAGGCATCAGAGGTGCTCCCGCAATTTTTCAGAATTTTACTAAACTAGTTAACGCAGGTAGCTGCGTGCTGTGCCTCAGGGCAGGAAAATCTCGCTAACCTTCGGATTCTGTTCGCTGAATTGAAATAAGACTAAGTGCTATCTGCAGAAATCAAAGTTTTTTCAGACAGAAAGCGAATATTTGGGCCATCTCCTGTCGAAGGACTGCTTAAAACATTAGAAGCACTATGTAGTCGCAATTGATAACCTACCTAAACTGCGGGATCTGAAGGAACTCCAATCGTTTCTCGGCGAAGTCAGCTGTTATTTGAATATTTTCCTTAGCACGGTGGATATAAATCATCCTTTGCACAAATTGCATGAAAAAGGTCTCGTTTCGCTTGGTCTGCACACTGCGATGGAGCATTCTCCCTCACAATTTCACAACTAAAGTCACCGCTGGGTCTTGGTACCTCATCCTTGCAACCGATGTTTGCCAGTTCGGGGTTGGGGCGATTTTCGCTCACAAAAATTGCTTGTGGCTCTGGACGACCTATCGTGTACACCTCCGAAACATTGACAGCAATTCAAAGCAACTGTTCTCGGATAGCAAAATCGATCTTTGATCGTACTGGTTAAAAACAGTTTTGGTTGCAGTTTTTTATTTTTAAACGACGCGTTTCGCTTTATTTAGGCATCTTCAGGTTATCTTTTCAAAGGAACCATCCCGGCATTTGCCTGAAACGATTTAGGGAAATCACGGAAAACCTAAATCAGGATGGCCGGAGACGGGATTGAACCGTCGTCCTCCCGAATGCGAGTCCAGTGTATTAACCACTGCGCCACCTCGCTCGGTTCTGTTGGTGCACCTACAGTGCTACAATGCTGGGTGGATGAAGTCCGGTATAGATTCTCCATCACCAACAGGCCCAGACCCAGGTCTACCTCCTCTGCACAGTGCCCCAGACAGACGTGCGCTAGCAAACTTCACGATACACCCTGCGTGTTCCAGTCATGTGGCTCCCAGCATGGGTAGACGCTGGTGACGGTTCGCCAGAGTGTTCTCTTTGCCAGCTAGGACTGTTTTGTGCTTTTGATGTAACAAACTTTTCAGACCCAGCTTGGGCTGTTCTTTCGACTGTTTAAATGTTTCACATGACTGTCTACTTCTGGTGTTAAGTATATTCCAGCGAATTTCTTTAAATTAAATATTGATGGTTGTTTACAATGCTTGAAGGAACGAAAGAATCACCATAAAGATTAAGTTATAATATTACTTAAAAACCGTCTTGATTGCAAATATTTTTATTCATATGACCGGTTTCGGTTCATTCAGAACCATCTTCAGATCAGATATTTCAGTTACAGGAGTAACCCGTCCAAATCCAGCAGTTTTCACATGCCGCCGTTCTAAACAAACAGTCTACAAGACCATCGAGAACATCGAATTTGCTACAACAGCTGGAGACAATAAGAATCGTATTCCAGTTAAGTCTGTCGCTGCACAAGCGCTGCTGGATGGTCCTGCTGTTTTCATCAGTTGCAGACTTAATTTCAGTTTCGATATAAATGATTCATTTGGTCATGGTAACGGATGGTTAACCGTAGCCATTCTTCGTGGTGGTACAGGAGTACCAAATGTTCCTGGACTTGAAAGTTTTGTTGACAGAGACATTATTGCTTTTCGCACGTACCATATTTCTGAATTAGCTAATAAGGATTTTGGTAAATCAGCATATGTTTCTCCTTCTTCTTTGTCATTATATACTCGTAACAGGAGGAAAATATCTGTAAACGAATCTGTATTTATTTGGGTTAAAGGAGAAGGTGTATGTGAATATGTAAAGTTTGTTGGTGATTGTAGTGTAACGTAGCATGTGAAAACTGCTGGATTTGGACGGGTTACTCCTGTAACTGAAATATCAGATCTGAAGATGGTTCTGAATGAACCGAAACCGGTCATATGAATAAAAATATTTGCAATCAAGACGGTTTTTAAGTAACATTATAATTTCACTGATTGCTGTTGTCCCATAAGACATTATGTCTGTTTTTGCAAAATAAAGATTAAGTCTGCGGTACTTTTTGCTCTTTAAAATAAATGTTGACATGGTCGTTTCGCTGCTCTGACAAGAAGAGCACCAACACCTACTTCTTTTTTCTCTGGGTAGTTAATGCTAGTGGTGATCCTGTAAAGCACTATTTAATTTGATTACATTATATGACATATTTATCCACCGACATATTCATTTTATAATTTATTAAGCTGAGGGACAGTGCGGGGACGAAATGGAGCATATCAAATCATAATAAAAATTGTGGTAATACGAAAAATATATAACCAATCTCTAAAATTCACGTGCCCCGCAACGCACATTGATTTGTTCTTCTTGAAGTACCTTTTACTGTTTTAAACTGTCTTCTGTGTCAGATGTGTGGATACTGTCGTGGCTACAAGACCAAAATATTCTCATGACCTGCGTGCTACTGCAAAAATCGTCAATGTTTGCTACTAAAAACAGTTTTAGGACAGACACCTATCTAACCATGATGATTTAGCTGTGAAAGACGTTGTGGCTGAAATAAAATCTTTGTGACTGAAGCCGAATTATAATATTTTTAAATTTAATTACGTCACAGTCCTCGTAATACAGTCAACCATATAGGAATTTTTTAAATTTGGAACAACCCAAAAAATTTTATTAGAGACAAGTTGATAAATCCGGCATTGCCCACATATTCATTTTGCCAATTTCAACTGTATTTGCAGTGAAATACCGATAAAAATTTCATTTCCATGTATTCATCAAAACACCTCTGAAATTATGAAACAGCCCTATGAAGAAATATGCATAATGTACAAGTTTATAGGCACAGTAGCTAAATATTCTGTGACCGTATCTATGACAACACGTCTGCACAGCTCTGTAGACGGGTAATGTTTCCGCTTTCAGTCGTTTGCACTTCGCAGTCGAAAACTGTCAAAAGTGCTGCCAGGTATTAGGGATTTCCTTCAGTCGATCAGACTGTAAGAGCGTCTTAGTAGTAAAGAATAAATGCATTAAAACTTTATCTCTGATGCACCATTTTTTCACGCATACGGTGTTCATTGCGTCATAACTCCTTTGCTTTGTGTCACGCAATGATAATTTTGTAGGTATATTCAGCAGCATCTGTGGATACCGCCCGCAAAATGTGCTGCGAACAGAGTCAGTAGAAAAGAAGTAATAAATTTAAACGTCGGGCACAAGGCGGCAGTTTTTCAAGCATCTCAGCGTTTATGGCGTCACATCTCCTGAAGTATGTGTGGCACCATTAGATAGTTTTGTAGGTGCATTAAGCGGCATATGTGAAGCCCAGATGCGAAATTTATCGCGATTAGAGTTAGTAGCGCAGAAGTAATAAAGTTAAACATAAAGCATGATGCGGTAACTTTTCACGAATTCCATCGTTTATGACGTCATATCTCCTGCACTTATGTATGTGGTTCGTACCTCCACAACTATTGTTGCCTGACGGTAAGAGACATGCGTCCCAAGTTTGGCTGAAATCGGTGCAGTTGTTTAGTAGGACATGTATGGATACACAACAAAAAAAAAGAAAAAACGAACTAGACAGAACGCAAGCACAGAACTGAGAACAACTCATACACAAGTCTGTAAACCTGTCCAAACCGTAATTCCTTTACACAAAAAAAAAAACAGCATTGGTGAAATGAAGATTGTGAATAGGCAGTAAAATTTTGGGACAGGGTATACAAAACAGGACACGGTTTTGTTTACCAACCCCACACTCTGTTTAAAAAAAGAAAATAGAAAAGTTACACTTTACAGCCAAGAAAACTACAGAGAACATTACAAATAGTTTTAAAAACTGCTAAACTGTTCTGAGGCCCATGAAATATTTCAGATGCTTCAACCAGAAATACCCCTCAAAATCAGTAGAGATTCGGATGCACCATTTGAAGAGGAAATTTCAAAAGGAATTAGAAAGTTAAATAACAATACAGCGTCTGCTGATGTCCCAAATGTTGCACAATTCCTGAAATCAGCCTGCCCAAAAACTGAGATATTACAATGATCTTGCAAATATCTGGCAATCTGAGATAATTACGGTGACTGGAAAGCTGCATTGAAATATCCTCTACAAAAAAAGGGAGCTGGTGTTAGTAATTGTAGAGGGATTTCCATTCTTCCTGGCCCATACAACATTCCATCGCAAAGTCTCCTGGACCGACCACAAAAACTTCAATGCAAAATTGGCAGATGTCAAGGAGGTACCATACGAAAAACTGCAGAGCTTGGCAAACCAAGTTTTAGTTGTGAAACCTCTGGCATCAAAAAATTTATAGTAAGTAAGTAGTTCGTAGCTGGTTAAATCTAAAAAAATAAATTATGACGCAATGTGCAGTAAGTTTCTCTTTCAGAATCTGGCATAAGAAGGTCTGGACCTCAAGACCACTGAAGTTATTAGTAAAACACAAAACTGTACAAAAATTAAGGTAAAATTCAGGGGATACATTTCGGAATATATTCATATTAAAACATGAATAACGTAAAGGAACAGATTTCCTGCACTACTTTTCAGTTGTGTTTTAGAACAAGTAGTTGACCAGTGGCGCAAGCTGAAATAAGAGCTTAAAAATGGCGAACCAATAGAGGTAGGAAGAACCAGTATTAGGACAGTGTTGCAGTTTCAGTGAATACAACGGCTAAGTGACGTGCGTGTGACATTCATGTAAGACAACATCCATTTATTACAATATTAAAAGCCACCAAAAATTTCTTGAAGATAATGTTAAAAATCCCCGCTAATAATTTCGGTATTATAATTTTGAAACCTCAACATTCTCAGCATGTTTATTGTAATGAACCGTCACGCAATAAGAATAATAATGATAATGAATTTGTTAATACTTTAGATAGTTTCTCATGCAGTAATATCAATAAGGCAGAATTTCCGGATGTTTAACTACAAATAATTTCCCACACAATTATAACAGGCAGAATTTCAAACATTTACTTCCAACCAAAAGTATTCCTGACATACGATTATGACAGGTTTGCAAGGTGGCACACTACATAAATGATTTTGGAAATGTACCTCTTTTACAACTGAAAAGTTTCAATTGAACAGTACATAAACAATTACTAAATCTATAAAAAACGTGCCGGGATAACAATTCTGCAAGGCTCTCAGACGACACTACCTGTCTAATTTACCAAATGAGAAAACATAACAATTCAACATCATCCACAGGTACTGAAAGGTGTTCTTCCACAGTACCTTCAAGCAACAGCAAAGAAATCAACATTGTAGAGGTTGAAAATAGAGCTTCAATTGTAACGCTCTTTTAATTAAAACATGACCGGTTTCGGGCTCTTATATGGCACGTTGTGTACCCTACCTCCGCCGCGCTCGGGATCACAGCACAAACTTTCAACACCTAATGATGGACATATAAGAGCCCGAAACCGGTCGTCTTTTAAATAACAAGAACATTACAACTAAAGCGGTTGGTTTGACCTTTGCCATAATGCGCAGTTGCTGGTATTCCTCAGACAGGATTGTTTCCAGTCGACTTTACTTGCTTCATGGTAACATTGGCCCCTCTTTACGTGCCATAACCAGCACAGCGGCCGCAGAGACACGTCAGCCACGTCGTTTAGCGGCGCCCAACAGACTTAAACCTCAGCAAAAAGCTTTATGGCCATGGCCACCGATTTGTACACCAATAACAAGTGCGATGGCGACCGCCACTGTCACCGACACCGAACAGGTCCGCAAGCAGCGTCAGTGTAGCGAATGACGTATAGCAGGGAGAGCGAGGCGAAGACGACCCTTCCACGTTGCAGACTTCATCCACATAGCTGCTGCTGCCGCCGGGATGTGTCCGGTAAGCCGCAGCTGCGAGTAGCCGGCCCCACACTGGGCGCTACTGGCAGCGTCGCACTTGATGATGATGATGATGATGATGATGATGATGTTTGGTTTTTGGGGGCTCTCAACTGCGCGGTTATCAGCGCCCGCACAAATTCACAACCTTTGCTCAGTCCAATCTCACCACTTTCAGGAATGAAGATGAAATGATGAGGACAACACACACACAGTCATCTCGGGACAGGTGAGCGCCTCACTACAGTGAGATGAGCAGAGGCGGGCGCGGGAATTCAAGTCGCCGCAACTTGTGACCACTATAGCCGGCACAGACAGACTGCTCAGCTTATGTAGACGACGTGACGATTATATGTTAGGACAGTTAGACAGCACAACCGAACAAATAAATACTGGAAAAACGAGTGAATTTCATAGTTCCAATCTTTCGGCGAAACCTTTCAAGAAACCTGTCTCCAAAGGACTGACTCCGAAATTCGTTGTCACCCAATAGAAATAGCATTGAAGCTTACAAAATACGTCCATATCTGGAAATGCACTTCGAAGCACACGAAACTGACACGCAACAACAAAGTAGTCAAACCAGTATGCCTTTATAGAGCTGAAACGCTGTTTTTAAGCAGTAATAGACCTTGAAGCACTCCAAAGGAAAGAACGCAAAACAGTCAGGAATTAGATCGAAAACATACTGAAGAAGGAACGTACATACTAAGAAATTGAAAAATATACCAAAGCATATGCGCCAGAACGTAGACCAAAAGAGGGACACATTCAAAAAAATGGAATTCCACAAAAGCTACAGTAACGTAAAAATCTAAATAATGAAATGGATCGGCGTAGTCAAAAAGGACCTTGAGGTAACAGGAATAAAACAACTAGTAAGGCAGTTGCAGAAACGATCGGTACTGTAGTTGTAAATTGTCGCAGCTGTTAGAGCTCCAAGCCCTAATAGAAAGCACTGAAACTCAAATAGTTATAGGTAAGGAAAGCTGGCTAAAGCCGTAAATAAGTTCAGCCGAAAATTTTGCAAACGACGTGACAGTGTTCAGAAAGGATAGATTAAATACAGTTGGTGGTGGAGTATTTATTGCTGTCAGAAGTAGTTTACCGTGTAGTAAAACTAAAGTAGATACTTCTTGCGAACAGTATGGATAGACGTTATACTTGACAATCGGACTAAACCATTAATTGGGTCGTTCTACCGACCGACCATCTCGCAAAATATAGTTGCTGAACAATTCAAAGAAAACTTGAGGCTCATTTCAAATAGGTAACCCACTCTTACAATTATATTCGGTGGTGACTTCAATCTACCCTCGATATCCTGGAAAAATTATACGTTTAAACCCGGCTGCAGGCATAAAACGTCATCCAAAATTGCACTGAATGCTTTCTCAGAAAATTATTTCGAACAAATCGTTGATGAGCCCACTCCAAGTGTAAATACTTGCGAAAGCATACTTGGCCTCTTACCAACAAATAATCTTGGACAGATAGTGAGCACTGTGACGAATACAGGGATCAGCGAGTACAAGGCAGTTGCTGCTAGGCTGAATACTGTAGCACCTACAACAATCAAGAGAAAAGCCAAGTACAGCGGTTTAGAAAAGCTGATAATAATGCTCCTAACGCCTTTTTCAGAGACAATATCCACCCCTTTCGATCTGATCACGTAAGCGTAGAAAAGATGTTTAATGATTTCAGAGAGATAGCGTCGATGTCAGTCGAGAGATACATACTAAATCAATTAATAAGTGATGGTACTGATCCCTCAAGGTACCCAAAACGGGTCAGACCGCTGTTGCAGAAGCAACGAAAAAAGCATGCCAAATTTAAAAGAACGCAAAATCCCTAAGATTGGCAAAGTTCTGCAGAAGTTCGAAATACAGCGCGTACCTCAATGCAAGATGCTTTTAGTAATTTCCACGACAAAATTCTGTCTCGGAACCTGGCAGAAAACCGAAAGAGATTCTGGTCATACATAAAGCACACCAGTGGCAAGACGCAAGTCACGGATGACAGTGTCACTAAAGCAAGGTTATTAAACACGGTTTTCCGAAACTCCTTCACTGAAGAAGACTAAGTAAATATTCCTGAATTCCAATCAAGAACAACTTCCAATATGAGGAATATAGAAGTAGATATCCTTGGTCAAGCAAATCAGCTGAAATTACTTAATAATGGCAAGATTATATATCAGTCAGGTTCCTTTCAGAGTATGCTGACACAACAGCTCCATATTTAGCAGTTATATACAACCGCTCTCTCACAGAAAGATCCGCATCTAAAGGTAGGAAAACTGCTCAAGTTACACCAATACCCAAAAAGAGAAACAGGAGTAATCCGCTGAATTACAGGCCCATATAACTAAGGTCGATTTGCAGTAGGGTTTCGGAACATATGCCGCGAAGAAAACCATTTATTGACAAATAGGCAGCACGGATTCTGAAAATATCGTTCTTGTGAAACACAACTAGCCCTTTATACTCATGAAGTAATAAGTGCTATCGACATGGGATGTCAAATTCATCCCATATTTTTAGGTTTCCAGAAGGCTTTCGACACCGTTCCTCACAAGCGTCTTCTAACCAAACTGCGTGCCTATCGAAAATCGCCTCAGTTGCGCGATTGCATTCGTGATTTCTTGTCAGAAAGGTCACAGTTCGTAGTAATACACGGAAAGTCATCGACTAAATCAGAAGCAATATCCGGCGTTCTCCAAGATAGTGTTGTATTGTTCCTGCTATATATGAAAGACATATGAGACAATCTGAGTAGCCCTATTAGATTGTTTTGAGATGATGCTGCCATTTGCCGTCTTGTAAAGTCATCAGATGACCAAAACGAACTGCAAAATGATTTAGATAAGATCTGTGTGGTGCGAAAAGTGACAATCGACTGAATAAAGCGAAGTGTGAAGTTATTCACGTGAGTACTAAAAGAAATCAGGTAAATTTCGATTATGCGATAAGTCACACAAATCTTATAGCTGTAAATTCAACTAAATACTTAGGGATTACATTTACAAATAACCTAACTTGGAACTATCACATAGATAACTTTGTGGGTAGATCAAACCGAAGACTGCGATTCATTGGCGGAACACTTAGAAAGTGCAACAGGTCTACTAAAGAGACTCCTTACACAACGATTGCCCACCCTGTTCTGGAGCATTACTGTGCTGTGTGGGATCCACACCAGGTGGGACTGACGGATGACATCGAAAATGATCAAAGAAGGGCGGCTCCTTTTTATACTGTGGCGAAATAGGGGGGACTGCCACAGATATGATACGTGAAATGGAGTGGCAATCATTAAAACAAAGGCCTTTTTCGTTGCGATGGGATATTCTCATGAAATTTCAATCACTCCTCCGACTGGCAACCACCTACATAGGGAGAAATTATCATCACGATAAAACAAGAGAAATCAGGGCTCGCACAGAAAAATTTTAGTGCTCGTTTCTACCGCGTGCCGTTCGAGAGTGGAACGGTAGAGAGACGGCTTGAAGGTGGTTCACTGAATCCTCTGCCAGGCACTTTATTGTAAATAGCAGAGTAATCACGAAGATGTAGATGTTGCGCCAGGCCGGGACTAGAATCCGTATTTCCCGCTCATCGCCAGCGGTCATCTTAACCGTTATCTGAGCCGCTTCCAAGACAGGCCCTTCGACACGTTGCACTGTCTGTCTGGGTCGGTCCTGGAAGCGTGCGGTCGTGGAAGCATCTCCGATAATGGTTAAGCTACCGCATGCGACAGGCGGGTAATCCGTGTTCGATTGCAGGGCCGCCACAAATTGGCAACAATTGATAATATCTCCATACCTAATGCAAAATGGTTCAAATGCCTCTGAGCACTATGCGACTTAAATTCTGAGGTCATCAGTCGACTACAACTTGGAACTAATTAAACCTCACTAACCTAAGGACATCACACACATCGACGCCCGAGGCAGGATTCGAATCTGCGACCGTAGCGGTCGCACGGCCCCAGACTGTAGCGCCTAGAACCGCACTGCCACTCCGGCCGGCTGTACCTAATGGAGCTAATGTCAGAAAGATTTCGTATAATTAGTATAGCTGCAAGATCGTAATCAAAAGACGGAAACACCGTGGTCAGACACGCTCGGAATCGGAAAAAGAGACCTTTCTGTGAGGGCGAAAGCAATGTGGGCCACACAGTAAAGTTAAAATTTAATTCTGACAATTACTCTTGTTGTATATCGCGTGATCCACTAGGGCCAAAACACGAATGATAATAAGTATGAAAATAGTTTCCTTTGGTTTGTCCTCGATCGTATTAACCATGACACTTGAACTGACTATACATCATCAGGAATTCACAATCGGAAAATATCTGAGACAGAGTCCTTACAAATGCTCTGAAGAGGAGCGAGATTCCCCCTTTCTTTCGGACTTCGGACGTGTATGATCTGGATGTAGAGGTGCTTACGACCAGTGAACGCGTCATTAAGTGATAGATTAGCGAGGATACGTCATTCAGTCCCCACTGCGCGGAATGTAAGAGGCCATTCCCCTTGTTACATATGTTATGATAGCCAATTCTACTGGGGTAAATTTCGTAGCTTTTCTTCACACTATAATCTCCTCGTTAGTGATAAGCATCTTGAAAATAATGTGGAATTTTCAGTGAAACTAAGATAACAAAGGTAGCAAAACGAGGACACTAATGTTGAAGAGCAGGTGGACTTTTTACACTTCCGTCGCCAAACTAAACGCAATGCTGTTATTGAACTTACTAGTAATTAACGACGGGCGTCCAATAAGTAATCCAACACATGTTCTTCTGTCAGTTTGCGATGAAAAATGCGGCATTTCTTGTGGAACGTCGTAGAATATTCCCGCTTCAGTCCCTATATTTTCATCATGTTCTGACCGGTGGGGGCACCATACGTAGCCTTCGGAATGGCGTCTGTAATGGAGGTGCGTTCCAAACAGAGAGCTGGCATTGAGTTCCTTTTGGCGGGAAACCAGATCATCACAGATATTCGTAGGCGCTTGCAGCGTGTTTGCAGAGACGGCAGAGGACAAGTGGACGGTCGGTCGTTGAGGGAGGCGTTTCTGGGCGCCGCAACAAGGTCGCGCAAACCTGCCGAACACCCGCGTGCCGGCCGACCGCAAACATCTGCGACTGCTGCCATGTTGGAACGTGTGGACACTCTCATTCATGTGGCAGGCGGATCACAGTCAAACTCATCGCTGCCCAACTGGATGTCTCTGTTGGTAGCGCTGACACACACGGCCACCAGTTGGAACATTCAAAGGTGTATACCTGCTGGGTTCTTCTGAAAGAAGACCATAAAGAACAACGAAAGACCATCTCTGGGGAATTGCTTGTGCATTACAATGTAGATTGTGACAATTTGTTGTTGTACGTCGTCACGGGCGATGAAACGTAGGTTTATCACTTCGCACCGGAAGCAGAACAGTAACCCACTGGAGTGACGCCACACCACTTCTCCTTCCAAGAAAAGTTCAAAGACACACCCTCAACTGCAAAAGTGTTGGCGGTGATCTTATGAAACTGAAACTAGTATTCTGATGTCCTCTCTTATGTGACAACGATCAACTCTGAAATGTATTTGAAACGCCCTGCTTAAGTCCGCAGGACATAACATGTAGTTGGAACTGTGGAAAGGGGCCAAAGGGGGGCTGTCAGTTACACTCAAATACATATAACTTTATTTAGTTGTCCAAGCAATACAGCAAAAAAATTTTAACTTATTTATCTGCTGAATGGGCCACACTACACAAGCCCTTAAGTTCAAAAACGGCTGAATGCCATTAACTTAAAATTCATACTTAAAACAGAATATTTAGAAGGCAGAAGGCGTCACCTAAGTAAGTTCTATACCTTGGCGAAGGCCCAACAAATCTCACACTTGTAAGGCAAACAAATTTAATTTAAAGACGGCTGAAGGTCCATGATTTAAGACTGCAGGTGAAATTAATTAAAACAAGAAACACAAGGGAGAACGCCTTATCTTCAATTAGGCTGAAGGCCCCACACAGTCTGTACTTGAAAGACAAGTACTTTATTTAAAAACTGCCGAAGGCCGATTACTTAAAACAACTAAAATTTTTAGTAGGTGGTAGGTCCAAAGCTTTATCTTTAAGCAATACTTTACACAGTCTGAAGACCAAAACAAACAAGTAAGGAATTTAACTTTCTAAGCGGCTAAAGGTCCATTATTGAAAAACACAACCACCACAAATTTTCAAAAGGCTGAAGGCCCAAAGCTTTATTCAAAAAAAAAAAAAAAAATTAAATGAGACTTTAGGCCCAAACAATACAGGACTTGACAAGTAAGGAACTTTCAATTTTAAAGCTGCTGAAGGCCCATTATTTAAAACCCAACTAAAATTATACATATTCAAACCATCGGCTGTAAGCCATTAAAATAATCACGCACCAATAAGAAAAGGCAGTACAGCCAGCGGCGCTCAGAAGTTTCTAGGGGGTCGGTCTGCACGTGGAATATTAAAGTTCACTTAGGGAAGACAGTGACTATATCCGATACGCCGGCAACCCAACCAAGAGAAGGTCAACGGACCCACCGACAAGACGACTTGCTTTCCACCCTACCAGTGCACAAGGAACTCCAAAGCCAAAACGTAAAAGGCGTAGCCGCCCACAATCAAGTATGCATAAGCTGTCAAAACTACACACACGTGTTAGACAGCGAATTTTACATCAGCGGCCAGGGCAGGTAACCGGAAGGCTAACGGCCACAAGGCAGAAAATTCCTCTGGTGCACTAGCACTTCAAATGACTAAAATACAGTTAAGCTCCATCCAATTGTGCCAAACTTTCGCCAACTCGAACACCCGCTGTTGCTCCCGGGATACCCCCAACAGGCTACCATGAAAACCAATGGCACAATGTGAACAGATGGGCTTCGGTAATTAAATCACCACCTAACTTTTATGTCCTGAGTCGGTGAGCCACGAACCCCGTAGCAATCGGAACAGCTGGTTACAATACGCTTGTTCGCCCACTGCTTGAATACTGCTCAGCAGTGTGGGATCCGCACCAGATAGTGTTGATAGAAGAGATAGAGAAGATCCAACGGAGAGCAGCGCGCTTCGTTACAGGATCATTTAGTAATCGCGAAAGCGTTACGGAGACGATAGGTAAACTCCAGTAGAAGACTCTGCAGGAGAGACGCTCAGTAGCTCGGTACGGGCCTTTGTTAAAGTTTTGAGAACATACCTTCGCCGAAGAGTCAAGCAGTATATTGCTCCCTCCTACGTATATCACGCGAAGAGACCATGAGGATAAAATCAGAGAGATTAGTGCCCACACAGAAGCATACCGACAATCCTTCTTTCCACGTACGAGACTGGAATAGAAGGGAGAACCGATAGAGGTACTCAGGGTACCCTCCGCCACGCACCGTCAGGTGGCTCGCGGAGTATGGATGTAGATGTAGATGTAGAGCTCCCACACACTCCGACACTGCACAGGCCCGGCCCATTGTCCAGCGTGGAGATTTCCTGGATGATCCACACCAACCGATCGACTGCCCTACACTGGCTAGCCGGAAACTATAAGCACCAGACCAAAGATAGTACAACGTGCGAATATCGGTACACACCACTGATGCCACTCGTAGAAACAGGAAGAACCACGGCATAACCGTAATAACCACGGGAAACTAAACGCAGAGTAACAGTCAAGGTTTAAACCAAAGCATAAGGAGGGTCAGCACGGCTCAGTATTGTATTGCCTTCAGAAAAAAAAAAAAAAAAAAAAAATGCGTACGAACTTTTAATTCTCCGTGACAACACAAGACCCCACACAAGTCTGCGCACCCGAGAGGAACTCACAAAACTTCATTGGACTGCTCTTCCTCATCCACTCTGCAGCCCGGATCTCGCACCTTCCTAGTTCCATTCGTTTGACTCAATGCTCTCACCGGGAAGCAGTACGTCGATGATGGGGAGGTTTATTGATGGAGCAAGGCGTTGGCTCCGACGTCAACCAGTAGAGTGGTAACATGCGGAAATACAGAGTCTCCTACTAAGGTGTCGTGAGGCCGTTACATCGAACGGAGATTATGCTCGATAATAAGGTTTTGTAGACAAAAGATTGGAGAATAATGTGGTGTATTGGAACCCCGAATAAAAGCAATCTAGCCCCAGAAAAATATATGCTGCATTAATTGCTGAATGTCCCTCCTAACTTCATTTGATTAAGCTGGTTTTTAGTAGAATAAAATAAGTTAGATTAGGGTTTAAGATCCCGTCGGCGAAGAGACCATTAGGAAGCGGAGTGGAGAAGACTTATTGATCCACCCTGGCTACTACCGTCTTAAAGGGTTTAGAGAAATCGTAGAAACTGTAAATTAGGATGACACCTCGTGAACACCGTGGCTCTACCGCTTAACGCCGCCGTTGCTATCTGGTGCGGTGTTGTATTTTGTGAAAAGTAACAAATTTCGCGTAACTACACGATTTAGCGAAATGATATACTTTGCGACGGTCCCCATTCTCTCTATCAAACCGTGAAACAAATGCTTGTGAGGTAAATAGCTATACCGATTGAATTCTGAAGGAAAATTTATGACAACGAGAAAAGAAAGTGGTTCGGCTTTTTTCTCATACGCAACAGAGTATTGAGCTGTGTGTGGAATGCAGGATAAGGATAGGAAAATATCTTGTGCGGAAGATATGTCAGCTGTAGAAGCCGTCCTGAAGAGATGGAAAGAGTTTAAGTGCAAAACGATCCACGCAGTAGCTTACATTGTGGACTCACGGTAAGAATAAGAAACTCTTGCTGCGTATGAGAGAAGTCTAGCGGTAATGTAGAAACACTAAGTAATGTACTTCAACTTAATCCCGGAATTATTGCAAAAAATCTGGCGGTATATCAAATTGGAGGTGCTTTCTTTTCAAAAACACTGAAATACTATTTATCACTTGTCTTCATCGCGATGGTAGCTAGGACTATGCACCAAGCAAACTTAGTGCACTTTGAAATACAGAATTTTAGTTGTATCACAGTAACTGCGGCAGAACAACACTGATGTGGTCATGTTCGAATTCACACAGAAGACCGAAGCGAGTTTGGTCCGTTACGGACAAAAAATACTGTTGTCCTCGCAGAGGATTCTTGGATACAATTCTGATGGAACGGATATACAGGATCACCTAGAAAATACCTTTCTTTCTTTGGATAAGGTCTTAATGCAATAGCCACCTACACTTGGAAATTGAGTCAAGTAATTTGTGAATTTATACAATGTGTCGAGCGATCTCTCAGTTCACGCTCTGAGAAAGCAATATTTCTTTGTTTGCTGCTGTCAGGCCTTCTGGTATAAATTGTTGCCCGTAATAACGGAAGCTAACCATTTAGATAACACTCCTGCATTTAAAACGCATTCAAACTAACTTTTTATTTTAAACCGTTTTAATCTCCAACGCATTTCTAGACTGTCCGTCTGAAAACGAGCTGTGCAAACGAAGAACCAATAAAATGCGTCTCTTAGGCTCTTTTCCCCTTAACTTCATCGCCAACTCTCATCCCGTCACTTTCATTGAACAGTTAGCGGTTACGTTAAGTTATGCGTAACGTATCTTGCAGATTGTTTGTGTGTAACTGTCTTCCGTTAATTCTTCGTTTTGGTAACAACTGAAAAACTTTACGAGCTGCTGCGCATCAAGAAAGTGAAAATACTTTGAGTGGAAGATATATATGTCTTAGATAAGACTTAACAAGAAACACAGAAATAGCAGGGCGTACTAACTGTGGTTTTACTGTCACATGCCTGGTTTGCTGTGGCTGCATCTGCACACGCCACACATTTGGGACAGATGCAGAGCGACCGGAGTACAGGCTTCTCGGAAAAATGTAGCACACCTGACAGTGTATCCATCTTTATAGCTCTGCAAGAATCTGTCTCCTAAAAATATTCATAAAAACAATTTCAATAGTATTTTAAACTTTCCCATGATTATCAGTAACAGGTCTCAAAGTTGGAAAAATCGGTTCCCTGACCGAAGAACGTGCATAATTTGGGGATCACGTCCCAGTAGACGAACCGGTTCCACTGCTTTGGAAAGGCCAAGGACAATTTTACTCTAGACGGGAGAAAACACGCGTGAGTCGAAGATGCTAATTTCAGGCAATTAAAAGAAGCCGTCTTCTACATTGCGTTATTGCTTAAGTAATTCTAACCTTCGACAGCGACATCATGGCGCACATATTATTTGTCATTACTTATTGTTTACTTAATGCGAAAGTTGTCAGACTAACGCACTTCGCTTTGAAAGGAGTTCCATCTGTCTTTAGTATGAAATCAATAATTATATACTCCGGTGAGCCAAAAAATTATGATCATCTGCTTAACAGTCTTTTTATCCACCTCTGAACCCAATCCAACAGCGATTGCGCGTAGTATGGAGTAGCAGTTTGTTGGAAGATTTCTGTAGGTACGCGGCACCCGATGTCCACGTAAAGAAAGTGTCGTAAATTCGAGTCCTCCCTCGGGCATTGGTGTGTGTGTGTTTGTCCTTTGGATAATTTAGATTAAGTAGTGTGTCAGCTTAGGGACTGACGACCTTAGCAATTAAGTCCCATAAGATTTCACACACATTTGAACATTTTGGTCGTAAATTTCGCGCCGGGAGTCTGGTGGTGCGGAACTGGCGTGCGACTGCACCCCAGATTCAATGTGTTGGGATCAATTTAGTGGCGAAAACGTCAACGAGAGTTCATCACAGTACTCCTCAAGCACTATAGTACGATTCTGATCTTGTGGCACTGGCATCCATCCTGCTGGAATATACCCTCACCATCAGAGTCGACATACAGTGAGGTGACGAAAGTCATTGAATACCTGTTCAAAGGTCCTCTTGCCCTGTGTAGTTCAGTAATCGACACAGCTTGGACCCAACAAGCCGTTCGAAGTCAACTGCAGAATTACTCGGCCCTACTGACCCATTAGCTGTCTGAGCACGATCTGCCCTTTCGATGATCCCAAAACGTTCGATGTGATCCGTGTTGGGAGACCTGGGTGGCTAAATCACTGTCATTGTCAACACAGTTCTTCAAACCAAACGCAAACAGTTGTAGCCCGACGACATGTGTGGTAATATGAAGTCCATGAAAGGTAGCGAATGACCTCCAGGTAGCCGAAAATAACCACTTGCAGTCAATGCCCGGTTCAGTTGGACCAGACTATGCAGCCGAATCCATGTAAGCACAGCCCACAGCATCCACAGCATGATTTAGCCACCACCAGCTAGTACAGAGCCTTATTGACAACTTGGGCTCATGGCTTCGTGGGGTCTGCCCCACACTGGAACCCTACCATCAGCTCTTACCATCTGAAAGTGGGACTTATCTCACCAGGCCATAGTTTTCCAGTTGCCAAAGGTCAAAGACATATGGTCACGAGCCCCGGAGGAACCCTGCACCCGCTGTCGTGCTATTAGCGAAGATATTCGCATCTGCTGGCATACACCATTAATGCAAAATTTCGCCATACTCTCCTGACGGATACGTTCGTCATACGTCCCACGTTGGTTTCTGGGGTTACTTCACACAGTGTTGCTTGTCTGTTAGCAGCGACAACTCTAGGCCAACGCCACTGCTCTAAGTAGTTAAGTGAGGGCTGTTGACCATTGCATTGCCGTGGTGAGAGGTAATGCGTGAAATTTTGTATTCTTGCCACACTCTTGAGGCTGTGGTTCTCAGAATATTGAACTCCAGAACAACTTCCGAAAGAGAATGTTTCATGCGTCTAGCTTTCAACTACCGTTCCCCGATCAGTCTGTTAATCCCCGTTGCGCGGCCATTGTCACGTCGGAAACGTTTTCACATTAATTGCCTGAGTACAAATGACAGCTCCGCCAATGCACTGCCCTTCTGTAACTTGTGTATGCGATACTACCGCCATCTGTATATATTATATCGGTATCTCATGTCTTACGTGACCTCAATGTACATGTCTATGGTTCCAAATATTTTTTAAACTGTTGCGTTTAGAAGATTTGATTTGTTAGAGTTTGGGAGATTAGAAGATGTTTTTGCATTCAGAACATTAAAATGGTAGAAAGAAAGACGGCGAACATATTAAGAAGAATGAAGCTAATGGACAGACAGGCTGTGAAAACGCTTATAGTGAGGGTTTGCTGAAGTACATACAAGAACTTCTTCGGTCTAAAGCAACCCTCATTTCCTTTAGTGACAACGCGAGGGTCAGAACAAGAACAAAGATATTACGTTTTGGATATAAATCATTAAGTACACTTCACTGAAGACCACAAGTTCCTGATTTCGGGCTAGCCTCAACAATGACATCAATTTTAATTCCATTTGCAAGTTGATGACACATAGGGTGCCTCAGGTCAGCGACAATACAGTTGAACGTTCCGTCACAACCTGCCATAACACAGAACTGTCAGAATCTGCAGCATTTACTTCCATTTGTGCCTCTAATTTATCATTCATTCTAAGCAAATCTTAAGAAAAAAAAAGTCTGTTAGCAAGCGATGTAGGATATCACCAGCTGGTGGTGGGCCAACAATTGGGCGGCTTCTGATGGTGATATGTGGGACTCGAACTAATTTCCCGTAATAAAATTAAATGAGAATGTTATTGTGCGTGTACGTGCTAAAACCTTTCTTGGAAATTTAGGTTTTTGCACGTAACGTTGTTTATTCATTTATCTTATCATCTACGTTGTAGGTATAGCCGTTAAATGTTGTTTCTGTGGAGTGATATAATACGTGAATATGGGACAAAATGTTGTATTACATTGTTGTGGGTCGTTCCAAACCTGGTATTAATGAGAGTCAGAGGAGGCAGGGAGTTGTAAGTACGAACTAGATTACTGCCAAATAAAAGTTACTACCACAATATTCTGAAACTGATTCACAGATATTGCATGTACAGCTTCATTAATAACGACTGCACAATATGATGGTTGCTGTAGGCAATATAACACGTGACCATAGAATTTTGAATTTGATACAAACTTTGCTCATCTTCCCAGAATTGCGATTTTGTCACTTACACCCCTTTGCTTTTTACCGCCTCAGTTCATAGAGTCGTTGGGTCAACATAGGGAAACGTTCGGGTCGACTGCTGCAGAGCCCCTTGTTCGGAAACGTGAGCCCCGAAAAGTTTATGTTCACATCAGCACTATATTACATCTTCACGTCTGGCACAGATCGTCTCCTGGTTTAGAAAGCGGACGAGCCTCCGAACTCCGCGTTATGTCATGAGGTATGGTCGTCCAGCACCTTGTCGCCCCATTCGTGATTTCATCGTTCTTCGACCATTTTCACCGAGCGAGGTGACGCAGTAGTTATCACAACGGACTTGCATTCGGGAGGACAACGGTTCAAACCCGTGTACGGTCATCGAGATTTAGATTACCCGTGATTTCCCTAAATCGCTCCAGGCTAACGCCGGGGCATTCCCTTTGAAACGGGGCGGCCAATATCCATCCCCTTCCTTGCCACAATCCGAGTTTGTGCTCGGTCTCTAATGACTTCAAAGTCGACGGGACGTTAAAACCAATATTCCTTCGTTCCTTCGACCGTCTAACATAAGGCGTGGACACACTAGGGCAACGGACGTCATAAACTTGATTCGGCTTAACAATGGTCGCCAATGCAAGTTCGGCTTATCATCCACACCAAACGAAGGGCTTTGAGTCAAGGGATTCAGTCACGTGGAACCGCAGTTGGCTCAGATAACTTGCCGAAGTTGCTCCCAATTTGTTATTGTATAAAGCAGCATTTTAATTACAATTTCACCTGCCGATATATTAAGAGGATTTAGCGGTCGTCGCATGTGCAGGATTTATATTACTGCAAGAATCAGATCATCAGGAAAAAAAGAAGAAGAAGAAACAAGGTTGGTGGAAAGCCTCACTTTCAAAAAGTAGCGAGCAGAGTGTTGGGACTAATTAATGTCTGTTCTTAAGGCTGAATTGCAGTATAGGCTTTCTTTCTTTCTTTTGCTTGTGCCTTTTTCCCGCAATGACGCAGGGTCGGCATGGTTAATCGGATTTGCCAAGGTGAATTTTAAGGGGTAGCCAGATGACCTTCCTGCCGCCACCCCGTACCACCAGGGAAGGAATTAGTGTACCCCAACTGTCTGTGTCTAGTGTAATCCATGGAAGAGGGCGAATGTGTTTAGATGTCTGCGAGCCGTGTAACTGAGGCGAGACGTGGAGACCAGCCCCGTATTCACCTAGTGGGATGTGGAAAACCGCCTAAAAACCACACCCATCGCTAAGCCGCTGGGCGGATTCGAACTGGGGCCAGCGCGCCTACCCGAGTCCAGGAAGCAGCGCACTAGCGCTCTCGGCTAACCTGGCGGGTAATTGCAGTATAGGCTATTTCAACAATTTTCGAATTGTTATTAAACTGTGTAGACCTTATAATTTTCAAAGATAAGAGTTCTTTCAGGAGATCTAAATGGTTCAAATGGCTCTGAGCAGTACAGGACTTAACATCTATGGTCATCAGTCCCCTAGAATTTAGAACTACTTAAACCTAACTAACCTAAGGACATCACACAACACCCAGTCATCACGAGGCAGAGAAGATCCCTGACCCCGCCGGGAATCGAACCCGGGAATCCGGGCGGGGGAAGCGAGAACGCTACCGCACGACCACGAGCTGCGGACAATTTCAGGAGAGCTGTGCCTGCAGCAGAGACTTAATAGTCACTCCCAATTTTGTGTGTTTCTCGTTGTCATTAGGAGCAAAAGATGTCAATAAAGACACCCTTCTGTTTTTCACATCGTGTATATCACTTTCTACATCAGCTCTAATACCCTCTCCCATTTCCAATTTATACGCCAGTATTGTTAAACACAATAAATACACACCCTTAGCGACAGCAGGAATTGCCTGCAGTCAAAACAGCGACTATTGAAAATAAATATTTAGGGCAGTCACACGTCGTACTCAGTACGTTTCATTGGCTGGTTCCACTCTTTATTTTAATAGCCAACTACTTTATTTTCAGGGGGGAGGCTGATGAAAAACACACTCTATTTCAAAAATGCACCACATCCTCAGTTTTGGAGATATGGTAATGAAATTTTATACTAAGCTTTACATGAAAGTAATACATTTACATATAAAATCCTTTGATTATATATACTCAACTTTTTTTGAATGAAATTTGAAGTTTTAATTTCAAAAAACAATGTATGTTGCTTTTTCTCAGAAAGTATTCAAGAGATACCTACAAAAATTTCTCTGTTTCGTCTCTTTATGTGTTGTAAGCTTCTCTCATGAGGCTTTTGGAATAGTTCAAATAGGAGAATTTTCATAATTTTTAATTATAATTCCACAAGTACAATTTTAAATTCATGCAAAATTCCTAGCACTTTGCCTCATATGTCAGCTTGCAGTCATAATTTAAAAATTTGTTATTGAGACAACGTTTATTAGGTTTACAGAAATATGTGTACAAAATCTATTTTTCTCAGGATGTCTTGAGTAAAATGTCCTATTTTGTAGCCCATTCTTTCTATTACCTTCATCCTCCCGACGTTCCCATCATTAAACACAATAACTGCATCATAAGTTGCAATTCTGACCACTGTAGCAGATGGAAATGTGTTTTTGGACAATAGTTCCCATATGAATGAATTTGGAGACTCATTTGGATTTTGGGTTTTGCCAAGAACACACTTTTTGAGAAGTTCAGGATCGGCCAAAGATGATCTGTAAAACCAAAACACTGCGTTCCAGATGTATCCCGCACACGTTTGGTTGAAAGTAATACACATAATCGTTGTTCACTGAGCTGGTGTTGAAGTGCTGCTTCAAAACGTGGGGGTGGCAGGGAGGCCGCTTCACACTTATAGTTAATTTTCAGGCACTTAAGATGCTATTTCAACGTTGAAACATTGGGAACTTATTGTCCATGATTTGTACTAACAAATAAAAAATAAATCGAAAATTGACATTATTGGTCATGTCATCAACGTCCCCCCCCCCCTTAAACAGTAAATTGCAGTATTTCTGATACGCTGTCATTAAATCGAAAAGGGCAACCAGTCAATGAACCCTGTTAACGCAAGGAGAGGGGTCCCAATGCCAGCCACCCGCTAGCAGATCGAATCGCAAGCAAGGCCAATCACTTGGTTGGCTCCGATTTGGCGCCTGTACGTACTAAGCAAATCTCGACCGACGAAGCGGTTGGCTGTCGTCCGTTGGCCTTCTTTGGCCCAATTCGTACGCGCCTATAGATGCAGAGGAAGGCGGCACGCGCTGAGCCGAACAGCTCTCCTGTGGGGGAGGTGCTCACGGCAGCGGCACGCCAACAGGCGATCATCACCGTTTCCGAGACGCTCGTTCCCAGGCGCTGGGCCACATTATCAAAGCACTTTCATTATTTATTATTATCTTTTTTTCAGTCATCAGTCTTCTGACTGGTCTGATGCGGCCCGCCACGAATTCCTCTCCTGTGCCAGCCTCTTCATCTTGCAACCTACGTCCTCAATTATTTTCTAGATGTATTCCAATTTCTGTTTCACCACCATACAATGATGTGCTCCAAACGTACATTTTCAGAAATTTCCTCCTCGAATTATGTTTGACACTAGAAGACTTCTCTTGGTCACGAATGCCCCATTTGCCAGTGCTAGTCTGTTCTTGATGTTCTCTTTGGTCCGTCCGTCATGCGTTATTTTGCTGTGTAGGTAGCAGAACTGCTCACCTTCATCTACTTCATGACCATCAATACATATGTTAAATTCCTCACTGTGCTCATTTCTGCTACCTCTTGGTACTTTCTCCTTTCTTTGATTACTCTCAAATCGTATTCTGTACTCAGTAGATCCTGTCATTCTTCTTCGCTTTTGCTGAGTATGGCAATGTCACCCGTGAATTCCAGTGTTTAACATTTCATTTATTTCCTTCGTTGCTTCTTCGATGTATAGACTGAAAAGTAGGAGGGAAGGACTACATCCTTGTCCTTCACCTCTTTTAATCTGAGCACTTCGTTCTACGCCTTCCACTCACATTACTCCTGTCCGCAGCTCGTGGTCGTGCACTAGCGTTCTCGTTTTCCGCGCCCGGGTTCCCGGGTTCGATTCCCGGCGGGGTCAGGGATTTTCTCTGCCTCGTGATGACTAGGCGTTGTGTGCTGTCCTTAGGTTAGGTTTAAATAGTTCTACGTTCTAGGGGACTGATGACCATAGATGTTGTCCCATAGAGCCATTTGAGCCATTACTCCCTCTTGGCTCTAGTACATGCTGAATATTACCGTCCCCTCCTGTAGCTTACCCCTATTCTTCTCAAAAGTTCGAGCATTTTGCACCATTTGACATTGTCGAAAGCCTTTTCAAGGTAGAGAAATACTTTGAAAGTGCTTTGATTTTTCTTAAGTCTTGCTTCCATTATCAACCGCAACGTCAAAACTGTCTCTCTGGTACCTTCACCTTTCCTAAAGCCAAGTTGACCGTCATGTAACACATCTTCAATTTCCTTTTCCATTCTTCAGTATATTATTCTTGTATGTAACTTGGATGCAAGAGCTGTTAAGCACATTGTACGATAAGTCTCGTACCTGTCAACTATTGCAGTCTTCGGAATTAAATGGATGACGTGATTTCGAATGTCCGATAGTGTATCGCCAAGCGTACACATTCTACACACCAGCGTCTTCCCCCAATGGTTTTAAAAATGCTGATAGAATATTATCTACTATTTCTGCCTTATTGGATCTTAAATGTTCCAAAGCTCTTTTAAATTCTGATTCTAATACTTTATCCACGATCTCTTCTACATTGATTCCCGTTTCTTCTTCTATCACTTCATCAGACAAATCTAACCTCTCGTAGTGGACTTCAATTATTATTTCCACATGTCCGCTCTCTCCTCCGCATTTAACAGTGGTATTCCCACTGCACTCTTAATGTCACCACCCTTGCTTTTAATTTCACCAAAGGTTGTTTTGACTTTTCTATGTCTTCAATTAGTATTTCCGCCAAGTCACTTACGTCAGAGGATTTCCCTTATCAATCGCTAGAATGACTTCTTATTCATTTCTGCTCCGCTTTTATACGTTACTTTCCGCGTCATATGCCTGCAGAGATTCCACGTGGCGTTGAGTATAGCGGTGATCAGTGGTCACTATGACAACGGCCTTGCCACAGTAGTAGAACCGGTTCTCGTCGGGTCATCGGAGTTAGTCCTATCCGGCTCGTCTAGTAGCAATTGGATAGGTGACCGAACGAGTCTGCAGAGCGTTGTTGGCAAGCGGTCTGTACTCACCCTTGTGAGCCCAACTGAGGAGCTACTTGGTTGAGAAATGGCGGTTTTGGTCACGAAAGCTGACAACGGCCGGGAGAGCCACCATCTGCCTCTGCATATCCGCTTATAGTGATGCCTCTAGCTGAGGATGATATTTCGGTCCCTTGCTACCGCTGGGCTTTCCGAGGTCTGTTCGTGCGTATAGTTTTTCGCGCTATCATAATGTTTTGGTTCATCACTGTGTAGGTATAAATTAGTGTTTGTGGGTGAAGAAGATACCTCCAGAATCACCACCCACCAATCACTGGCTCGCATGTCTGGGGCTGTCCTTCTTTCGACTGTTGTGCTCTAGAGAGGTTGTGGGTCATAGCTGTTGTGGTTGTGGAGATACGTTTTAAATGGCCGCCATCACATCGTTCTGGTCTTCTGTCCCCTTTGCACCAACGTATTTTCAACAGACGAAATAGAGATCGTTCTGAGACATGATCGAGCTTTTCTAATGGTCTAGGATGTTAACGAATGTTTTGGAATCCACTGAAGTACTGGGGTGCGTTTTAGAATGCACCTTAGAAACGGCATATGTCGCACTGAAAAGCACTGCGGAAAAATCGTGTTAACCGATGACTTGTGCAGCGTAGTAAAGAGAGAGGAACAGCTCTTCGAAAACTTACGTGAACAAAGAACGTAGAATATAGAACAAGATAAAGGAACATTTAAATCTACTGATACCACGATAAACCAAGAAACTACAGAAGAATGCTGATGATTTGATGGATTGATGGATAGATTGGATAACTATTGAGAACGTACTGCATTAAGTTAGCATTGAGTCGGGGAGAAAACAGTCTGATAGCACAAGTTGTCTAAAAAGGAAAAAAGAAAAGAAAAAGGGACAAACTAACTGGAGAATTGTTGCATCAAACTCAAACCAGTCTTCCGTTGAAGACAACATAGATAACTTGCCTTTCATTAATTCGTCCCCTTGGTCTATCCCAGTGTCTTGAAATCCAGCGAAGAACGTTTTTGGTTAATCTATTTGCCAGACTACATTCCCACTCATCTGCGTTTCTTTTCCCGTTACAGTCATAGTTTCGACTAGTCCGCTCCTCTGTACCATGACCTGTTTCTTCGTTTTCCTGTCTCACCTGGTAATACACAACCTGTATTTTCGTAACTCGCTGAGAAGCCATCAGGTTTTCAGCAGTTCCCAATTTTAAAGCCTGTATGTCGGGACAAGAGTGAAACTCGTAAGTTTAATAAGTGCCAACTTTTCGCACACTTCACAAAATTAGTTAGAAGCTTACCAAAAACGCTGAAATCCAGTTTTATTCATTTCTTTGTTTCTTTGCAGTCATACCAGGCCATAAACACAAAAACTCACCTCGTTCTGTGAGTGTATTGCTAATTTAGACTATCTTCTTTTGCACATATATTATATGTTATGTTATTCTTATTGTAAGTGATTTTGTGATTTTAAAGCCAACTTTAGAATTTGCTTTATTACGTTTCCCCTACCCTTTTTTTTAAATGTATCTGCGCTAAAGTCAAACGGTTCAGTGTTACCATCGAAACGAAGGTGATTCTGTAATTTCCGTTGACACCTACCGCTACTTCTTTTACACAGTTGAATTATCTGAAAAGCTCCTCGGGGTGCTGACAGCAGTTTTGCTTATACTGAATTCTCTGCAGTATAGTTTTGACTATCGCAATGAAGTGTAGAAGAAGTGTCGTATACAACTTTCACCAGTTGGCTATGTAGCATTCATTGTAAACTTCCTCACTAAAACGCTCCTAAGCAGAATTTTAAACTACGTTTACAGAAATAACTTCACCTGTGTGAGACAAAATTCAGCTGTAGGCACATTTATTGACACGCAAAGTATCATTTCGGTACTAGAAAAGATAGTTTTCCAAATTAACTGCGCACTAGAAAGTATATACTGTCTGAGAAGCCTGTTCTATGTGTCCCTTGAAACAGAGATATAATTGCATCTTCTGTGGATGTTTCGTTTAATGATTTGATGCAGATCCGTAAATTTCTGTTCGCTGCGTTAGAAAGCATAGGTCATTTATCATCTCACTTTTTCCTAAATCCCACAATCTCCAGAATTTCTGGGACATGTAAGGTCCATAAAAACATGTCAGTCTATTCACTAATTGGTGCCGAATGTGATACCTCCATGACAACACGCTGAATTTAAAAAATAAGATCTAGGTCCCAAGCTCCTACACTCCTGGAAATTGAAATAAGAACACCGTGAATTCATTGTCCCAGGAAGGGGAAAATTTATTTACACATTCCTGGGGTCAGATACATCACATGATCACACTGACAGAACCACAGGCACATAGACACAGGCAACAGAGCATGCACAAAGTCGGCACCAGTACAGTGTATATCCACCTTTCGCAGCAATGCAGGCTGCTATTCTCCCATGGAGACGATCGTAGAGATGCTGGATGTAGTCCTGTGGAACGGCTTGCCAGGCCATTTCCACCTGGCGCCTCAGTTGGATCAGCGTTCGTGCTGGACGTGCAGACCGCGTGAGACGACGATTCATCCAGTCCCAAACATGCTCAATGGGGGACAGATCCGGAGATCTTGCTGGCCAGGATAGTTGACTTACACCTTCTAGAGCACGTTGGGTGGCACGGGATACATGCGGACGTGCATTGTCCTGTTGGAACAGCAAGTTCCCTTGCCGGTCTAGGAATGGTAGAATGATGTGTTCGATGACGGTTTGGATGTACCGTGCACTATTCAGTGTCCCCTCGACGATCACCAGAGGTGTACGGCCAGTGTAGGAGATCGCTCCCCACACCATGATGCCGGGTGTTGGCCCTGTGTGCCTCGGTCGTATGCAGTCCTGATTGTGGCGCTCACCTGCACGACGCCAAACACGCATACGACCATCATTGGCACCAAGGCAGAAGCGACTCTCATCGCTGAAGACGACACGTCTCTATTCGTCTCTCCATTCACGCCTGTCGCGACACCACTGGAGGCGGGCTGCACGATGTTGGGGCGTGAGTGGAAGACGGCCTAACGGTGTGCGGGACCGTAGCCCAGCTTCATGGAGACGGTTGCGAATGGTCCTCGCCGATACCCCAGGAGCAACAGTGTCCCTAATTTGCTGGGAAGTGGCGGTGCTGACCCCTACGGCACTGCGTAGGATCCTACGGTCTTGGCGTGCATCCGTGCGTCGCTGCGGTCCGGTCCCACGTCGACGGGCACGTGCACCTTCCGCCGACCACTGGCGACAACATCGATGTGCTGTGGAGGCCTCACGCCCCACGTGTTGAGCAATTCGGCGGGACGTCCACCCGGCCTCCCGCATGCCCACTATACGCCCTCGCTCAAAGTCCGTCAAGTGCACATACGGTTCACGTCCACGCTGTCGCGGCATGCTACCAGTGTTAAAGACTGCCATGGATCTCCGTATGCCACGGCAAACTGGCTGACACTGACAGCGGCGGTGCACAAATGCTGCGCAGCTAGCGCCATTCGACGGCCAATACCGCGGTTCCTGGTGTGTCCGCTGTTCCGTGCGTGTGATCATTGCTTGTACAGCCCTCTCGCAGTGTCCGGAGCAAGTATGGTGGGTCTGACACACCGGTGTCAATGTGTTCTTTTTTCCATTTCCAGGAGTGTATATCTGCCTAAGAAATGTGTGTATTATCTTTTAGCCGCAGTGTTAAAAACAATACTTTTAAATGACAGCGGATGAGAATTATACTGTTTGGGCTTCGTGCAGCACTTGCTCTGAAGGGACATGAGAGTTACTGTTATAACAAGATTAATGAAGAGCGTTATTGTATTGAAGGTTTTCGATTTCTGCTGTACACATTTCGCAATAGAGCGGTTGAGTAACTGTTGTTTGATGTTTTCCCCTGTTATATTTTAAGAGGTGTCTACGTAAATAAAAATACATGTAAGTATACGAAGGCGTGATGAAAAGTATTCTCCCAAAATTTTTAATATGGAAACTCTTACAACGTTTAAAATGAAACAAACGTTATTTACATTCTGCATCTTTTTTCTACATGTCTACAAATTTATTTCCCGACGCAGTCGTTCTGGCACGAGTACATATCTCGAGACAAGACAGCAGTTTGTTGATACCGTCACTGTAGAATGTTTGGTCTTGTTGACGGAGCCACAGACTCACCTCTGCTTGCACCGCTCTATCACTATCAAGGTGTCGCAGATAAACTGTAGCCCGTATCATGACGGTGTATAGCGCAACTATGTGGTTGCTTGACAAACAGCGTGCTGTAATCGAGTTTCGAATACGAAGAGTTTCTCTCCTCCAGCATGACAACGCTAGACCAGACGCTCCCTCATCTCCCATAGCATCCATAGTATTATACTGCTCCCATCAGCCTGCGTCCATGGCGCGCTTCAGGCCACCGTTACATCGATGACGGCGATTGTGGAGACGACGATTGACTTGGTATGGCAAAAATTTGATTCTCCCGAAGAGCCAGTCACGTGCCCACTGCACTGAGGATAGCGTTGAGTCAACACGTGAACACGTAGTTGTGGTCTGTTGCGGAGCTCTATGTTCAACAATGTACATTGAACTGTGTGATCCTAATCACGAGTCCGTGCTCTAGCATTGTGCTCTTTCGGCAGAAATGCCACAGATCACCACCTATTCCACTTTACAGAGCAGACATGCCTCTGAACCCACACGTTCTGTGATGAATCGTTGGCGTCCAATCATTTAGCACTCCGTCTTCAGGCCACCAGTGGCCCATCGGGACCATCCGATGTGTGTGAAGTCATATGGGACTTAACTACTAAGTTCATCAGTCCCTAAGCTTACACACTACTTAGCCTAAATTATCCTAAGAACAAACACACACACCCATGCCCGAGGGAGGACCCTAACGTCCGCCGGGATTAGCCGCACAGTCCATGACTGCAGGGGACCATCCGACTGCCATGTCATTCTCAGCTGAGGATGTGGACAGGAAAGGCGTGTGGTCAGCACACCGCTGTCCCAGACCGGAGCCGCCACTATTCGGTCGAGTAGCTCCTCAATTGGCATCAGCATCACGAGGCTGAGTGCACCCCGAAAAACGTCAACAGCGCATGGCGGCCCGGATGGTCACCCATCCTAGTGCCGCCCATACCCGACAGCGCTTAACTTCGGTGATCTGACGGGAACCGGTGTATCCACTGCGGCAGGCCGTTGCCCCAATAATTTAGCGCCTAGTGCACGCGAATATTCGAATGACATAAGAACCTGGGTTCGTCTTATTAGAGACGTACCGGATTTAGTTACATTTTATTCTATGAACATGGCCATTTATGGTAAGAGACCATTTGTGCTGCCCTCTTTGGATCCGTTCAATATTCCCTGTTAAACTACATACTTGAGAAATATTCTAAAAACGACTGATGGCATTTCCCTAATATTATACTAATCATCAGCAATCTGTCATCTGCTTTAATGGATCTATGTAATTGGCTCAGTTTATATCCTTGCAAACCGTTACATCTACATCTACATCTACGTGGATTGCAAATCACATTCAAGTACCTGGCAGAGGGGTCATCGGACCACATTCACAATTCTCTATTATTCCTCTCTCGTATAGCGCGCGGAAAGAATGAACACCTATATCTTTCCGTACGAGCTCTGATTTCCGTTATTTTATCGTGGTGGTCGTTCCTCCCTATGTGTCGGTGTCAACAAAGTATTTTCGCATTCGTAAGAGAAAGTTAGATACTGCCTACAGGAAAATTAAAGAGACCTGTGGAGAAAAGAGAACCACGTGTATGAAGCTCAGATGGAAACAGAGTTCTAAGCAAAGAAGGGAAAGCAGAAAGGTGGAAGGAGTATATGGAGGGTCTATACAAGGGCGATGTACTTGAGGACAATGTTAGGGAAATGGAAGAGGATGTAGATGAAGTTGAAATGGGAGATACGATACTGCGTGAAGAGTTTGACAGAGCACTGAAAGACCTGAGTCGAAACAAGGCCCCGAGAGTAGACAACATTCCATTAGAACTACTGATGGCCTTGGGAGAGCCAGTCCTGACGAAACTCTACCATCTGGTGAGCAAGATGCATGAGACAGGCGAAATACCCTCAGACTTCAAGAAGAATGTAATAATTCCAATCCCAAAGAAAACAGGTGTTGACAGATGTGAAAATCACCGAACTATCAGTTTAATAAGTCACAGCTGCAAAATACTAAGGCGAATTCTTTACAGACGAATGCAAAAACTAGTAGAAGCCGACCTCGGGGAAGATCAGTTTGGATTCCGTAGAAATATTGGATCACGTGAGACAATACTGACGTTACGACTTATCTTAGAAGGGAGATTAAGGAAAGGCAAACCAACGTTTCTAGCATTTGTAGACTTAGAGAAAGCTTTTGACAATGTTGACTGGAATACTCTCTTTCAAATTCTGAATGAGGCAGGGGTAAAATACAGGGAGCGAAAGGGTATTTGCAATTTGTACAGGAACCAGATGGCAGTTATAAGAGTTGAGAGGCATGAAAGGGAAGCAGTGGTTGGGAAGAGAGTGAGACAGGGTTGTAGCCTCTCCCCGATGTTATTCAATCTGTATATTGAGCAAGCAGTAAAGGACACAAAAGAAAAATTCGGAGTAGGTATTAAAATCCACGGAGAAGAAATAAAAGCTTTGAGATTCGCCAATGACATTGTAATTCTATCAGAGACAGCAAAGGACTTAGAAGAGCAGATGAACGGAATGGGCAGAGTCTTGAAAGGAGGGTATAAGATGGACACCAACATAAGCAAAACGAGGATAATGGAATGTAGTCGAATTAAGTCGAGTGATGCTGAGGGAATTAGATTAGGAAATGAGGCACTTAAAGTAGTAAATGAGTTTTGCTATTTGGGGAGCAAAATAACTGATGATGGTCGAAGTAGAGAGGGTATAAAATGTAGACTGGCAATGGCAAGGAAAGCGTTTCTGAAGAAGAGAAATTTGTTAACATCAAGTATTGATTTAAGTGTCAGGAAGTCGTTTCTGAACGTATTTGTATGGAGTGTAGCCATGTATGGAAGTGAAACATGGACTATAAATAGTTTGGACAAGAAGAGAATAGAAGCTTTCGAAATGTGGTGCTACAGAAGAATGCTGAAGATTAAGTGGGTAGATCATATAACTAATGATGAAGTATTGAATAGAATTGGGGAGAAGAGGAGTGTGTGGCACAACTTGACAAAAAAAAGGGACCGGTTAGTAGGACATGTTCTGAGGCATCAAGGGATCACAAATTTAGCATTGGAGGGCAGCGTGGAGGGTAAAAATCGTAGAGGGAGACCAAGAGATGAATATACTAAGCAGATTCAGAAGGATGTGGGTTGCAGTAAGTACTGGGAGATGAAGAATCTTTCACAGGATAGGGTAGCATGGAGAGCTGCATCAAACCAGTCTCAGGACTGAAGACCACAACAACAACAACAGGAGAAAGTTGGTGATTGGAATTTCGTGAGATGATTCCGTCGCAATGAAAAACGCCTTTCTTTTAATGATTTCTAGTCCAAATCCTGTATCATTTCTGTGACACTCTCTCCCATATTTCGCGATAATACAAAACGTGCTGCCCTTCTTCGAACTTTTTCGGTGTAGTCTGTCAGTCCCATCTGGTAAGGATGCCACAACGCGCAGCAGTGTTTTAAAAGAGGACGGACATGCGTAGTGTAGGCACTCTCCTTAGTAGGTCTGTTACATTTTCAAATCGTCCTGACAATAAAAGTCTTTGGTTAGCCTTCCCCACAACATTATGTATGTGTTCCTTACAATTTAAGTTGTTCGTAATTGTAATACCTAGGTATTTAGTTGAATTTACGGCTTTCAGATTAGACTTATTTATCGTGTAACCAAACTTTATCGAGTTCCTTTTAGCACTCATGTGGATGACCTCACACTTTTCGTTATTTAGGGTCAACTGCCAAGACGGAGGTATTTGTGTATGCTGACAGGTTTCAAATGTGACTCACTGATATTGTAGTCATAGGATACTACGTTTTTCAGTTTTGCGAAATGCTCAGTTTTACATGTAAAGCAAGTTGCGAGTCTCTACCACGCTTCTAAATCACATCAAGATGTGACAGACGATGAGAATGCTAGTACAGTAACCTGATTTCGCAGAAAATTCGCTCCGTGGAAAAGGAGTCAAAATAAGCGAACCCGTATCTCGGTTTATCCGTAGATACCCGAACGCTTCTGAAAAGCGGCCGTCAAAGTTTCCAAGGTATTTATGTTCATCTTAGCGGTAAACTAATCAGCTGAAGTAGTGGCGCAGTAGCCAGCGTTGCAGTTTCACACTTTTGTCTCCGTATTCAAAACCCGAATATTTCTTTTATTTTTGTGATTTAATTATCTGCACATGTCCATTGAAAATTACTGCACACATGATTTCCAATGTATATTGAAATAACATTGTCCTTATTCGTCTACTAACTGTATACTTGGTGAATGGAAAGAAAGAGAAAATTATTTTCCTTGAAAGTCGTGTAGTATATCTTGATTCATAATCAAGTTCTACTTTTACCGAGTGAGATTCATACGGAGAATGTCCCTGTGGCAAACCTGCCGTTGCGCGATGCTCGTGGTCATAATTTCTGTTTCGAATGTTTCTACAGTCGGCATCGTTCAAGCCAATGCACCAAACATTTCTGAAGAATAAGCATAAGAATAAAATATAAGAATTAATATAGTAATTGATGTAGGAATTAAATATAAGATGATGAGAATTTAATAGGAATGTAACTCCTGGAAATAACATACACACACATATAAAATATAGGTAAATATGTGACACCTACTGTATTGGGAAACCCAGCTGTAATTTTACAATTAATATAACTCGCTTGTAACGCATAACTTGTTAAGAAACACTAATGGAGTAACCTTCTACGGACATGTGTAGATAACTGAGTGAATAAATACATACGATAATCAGGTTTCGAACACAGGGCGCAAAAATGAGAGGCGTCGACACTAGCCATTGCGCCACCATTTCGGCTGAAATTACGGCGCTTTAAATGGCATCTAAACTACACTGAAAATTGTGACCGTAGTTTTCTCAGAAACGGTACAGGTATCTGCGGATAAGCCAAGACGCGTCTTCGGTTATTTTTTACTTCTCTTCCACTGAGCGAAGTATCTGGGATATCTTGCCGTGTTCTCCTCGACAATATTGGTCCATTTTTTTTCAGGCACTACTTCATTACAGATAGATGCATCGTCTGTGAAAAGTCTGATGCAGAGAAATAGATAGGCCTAGCAGCGGATGCCTGTGGTTGTTATTGCATAATTTTAGCCCTCCCACATTCCTGGAGGCTCTCCTTCATGATACGATTCTTGGAACACAACGTGTGAATGAATGAATGGAAGGATGAATATTACCTCCTCAGATTAAGATATTTAGTGACATCCTCTACATACGCGAAAGTCTAGTTCTGATCATATCAGACATTCGAAAGTTAGAAATGTAGAAGCATATTTGGCCTCAGGAGACAAACCAGAGGCAAAATTGTCAGAGCAATCAGTATGTCTTGTAGACTGGTGATCTTTACTGTCGAAACTGGCAGCAATCTAAAAATATTCACTAACGTTCGGGCGATGTAGTTCTCCACATACAAAACGTTACAGCTGTCGAGCATATCTCACTTGTTTATTTCAAGCTTCTGCTACCAGTCACTTTTTATTTCATGCTTAATCTAACATAATGTAACACTTTTCGAACATGTTTTGTTCATCCTCAAGCGTTTGTACATATACACATACATCGAGAAATGTACTCGATGTACGTATATATGTACAAACGCTTGAAGATAAACAAAACATGTTCGAAATGTGTTTCATTACGTTAGATTAAGCATAAAATAAAAAGTGACTGGTAGTAGAAATTTGGAATAAATAATTTTCCCACACAGTCACGCTTCACAAACACAGGCATTATGGCTGGAAATAAATATCTTACTTGTACTGAAAATGTCACGCATTGCCGATTATTTTCCCGTGACGTTGAAAGTTCGCCACGGCGTCTAGGGCGAATAGAGCTTCACGCTATTCTACAAAAGTATTACTGAATCACTATTGAAGACGGTTTTTTTGTGACTCACCACGTGGAGGTGCATCTCTCGCAGTGCCATCTTCTGTCGTCGCGCACAACTGAAAGGAACACTACGTCAGAGCTATCGCCCACCTGTCAGTTCGTTGACAGATACGAGAACAACACTGAAGCTAGCGCACAACACTGACGCTGGCAAGTCGCGGGAGCGCCGCCACGTGGTCACTTCCATCGCGTCGTGGTCGGCGGCAAAGAAAAGGTAACAAGTGAACGCGGCGGCCGGCCGTAAGCGCGCGGAGGCGACCTGTAGTTGCGTAGTTGCCTGTGGACAGTGCGGGTCGGCGGCGTCCACGAGGAAGCAGAAGCAGATAGCACGTCCGCCGGCTTTCCCAGCACGCGTTGCACAACACGCCGCCTCACCGCTGCCCCCCCCCCCCCCCCCCCCCACTACCATCACGAGGCCCCACCGCCGCTTCGGCTGCCAACAGGTTGACGGGAGGCGGCGCCGAAGTCCTCAGCTAGCGGCGTGGTGCGCCTTACAAGGCAAGGACCGGTTCTCCGTCCTGTCGCGTATTACAGATGATCAAATCTCTCGTTCTCAACTCGTTTCCACTGCCGCGGTCTTTTCTATAAGGCAACCACGTGACGTAACTGAACGCAGATGCATTTCGGAGGAAGGAAGGTCAGTTAATTGTGGCGCGGGCCATTCCCGCATTATACCGGAGTGACGTGGAACAGGTCGGTTTACGAGCTGTTTAACATTTCCTCATCTACACTCTGAGGCTGAAACTTCTGGATCGCCGCCCTGAGTATTTTCAAGTCAAGAACATTCAAAAATGGTTCAAATTACTCTCAGCACTATGGGGTCACCAGTTCCCTAGAACTTAGAAACTACTTAAACCTAACTAACACTAAGGAAAACACACATCCATGCCTGAGGCAGGATTCAAACCTGCAACCGTAGCAGACAGTAGCGCCTAGAACCACTCGGCCACACCGGCAAACCAACAACATTCCACCACTGCCGAATGGAGAGCATTAGACAACAATGCCAAGCTTTCTAGAACTTTTCAGAAATTTCTAGAATATTCCTCAAATTTGCAGAATTCCCGAATTTATCATTTCAGTATGTTCTGCACTGAGAAAACACGTTCCGGCCATTGAAATCGTGCAGAAGGGAAACAGATTCTAGTAACTTTATTCTGTTCTCAGCCCGACAACGTGTGACCCCATGGAGAACATTACAGTCCCTGCAAAACTTTCTAAGACGTTGAGAACTTTGCAGAGATTTCTAGAACACTACTCAAATTTACAAAAAAAAAAAAAAAAAAAATTCAGATAGATCATACCATTACGTTCTCTATCGAAAAATAGCTTCTCGCCATTGAAATCGTGTACGACGGAAACGGACTGCAGCAACTTCTTCCATTTCTCAGTCCGACAACTTGTGATACCGCTCTGCTGAATTCTCTGCTCCTTTTGTCAATCTATGGTCGACTGCTGGCCCTGGATTTAGATTTTATCCATTGCTTCGGAAGGAAGGTTGTTTTTCCCATATAAATTTTCACGAAACGAAAACTGATTTTAATGTGAAAGAATAGTGCTCTGAGCACTATGCAAATTAACTTCTGAGGTCATCAGTCGCCTCGAACTTAGAACTAATTAAACCTAACTAACCTAAGAACATCACACACATCCATTCCCGAGGCAGGATTCGAACCTGTGACCGTAACGGTCGCTCGGCTCCAGACTGTAGCGCCTGGAACCGCACGGCCACTCCGACCGGCTAATGTGAAAGAACAAAGAGTTTCGGCAACTATATCAAATTGCTTGAAAAAATCCGTCTCTGTTCATTCCGACACTTTACTCATACATGTCACATCTCGTCGTATGCTTCAGGTGTTTGCTTTAGGTTTCCTTTCTGAAATTATGCCAAACATTACGAATGTTTATTGTAAGTCAGAACTACCACGTATTCGCAGTTTTTACGGAAGTAGCTTAACTATTTAATACATCAATGGAAATGAGCGTTGGCGTCATTGGCCGGGAGACCCTTTACGGTGCAGATCCGGCCGCCTTGGTGCAGGTCTTAGTACATTCGACGCTACATTAGGCGACCTTCACGCCGGATGGGCGACAACTTTAAAAATCCTACACCCTGAGAAAATTACGTTTCAGACTTTTACTCTTGTAATCAAACGCAACAATGCGGGAAGCATAACAACAACACACGGATCAATGTGTAATTTGGCATATATCTAGTGCACTACTGGCCGTTAAAATTGCTACACCACGAAGATGACGTGCTACAGACTCGAAATTTAACTGCAGGAAGAAGATGCTATGATATGCAGATGATTAGCTTTTCAGAGCATTCATACAAGGTTGGCGCCGGTGGTGACACCTACAACGTGCTGCCATGAGGAAAGTTTTCAACCGATTTCTCATACACAAACAGCAGTTGACCGGCGCTGCTCGGTGAAACGTACCATCACGTTTCAGACTTTGGTAAAAGTCGGATTGTAGCCTATCGCGATTGCGGTTTATCGTATCGCGACATTGCTGCTCGCGTTGGTCGAGATCCAATGACTGTTAGCGGAGTATGGAGCGGTGGATTCAGGAGGGTAATACGGAATGCGGTGCTGGATCCCAACAGCCTCGATCACTAGCAGTCGAGATGACAGGCATCTTATCCCTATGGATGTAACGGATCGTGCAACCACGTCTCGATCCCTGAGTCAACAGATGAGGGCGTTAGCAAGAAAACAACCATCTGCACGAACAGTTCGACGACGTTTGCAGCAGCATGGACTATCAGCTCGGAGACCATGGCACCGGTACCCTTGATGCTGCATCACAGACAGGAGCGCCCGCGATGGTGTACTCAACGACGAACCTGGGTGCACGAATGGCGAAACGTAATTTTTTCGGATGAATCCAGGTTCTATTTATAGCATCATGGTGGTCGCATCCGTGTTTGGCGACATCGCCGTGAACGCACATTGGAAGCGTGTATTCGTCATCGCCATACTGGCGTATCACCCGGCGTGATGGTATGGGGTGCCTTTGGTTATACGTCTCGGTCAGCTCTTGTTGCCATTGACGGCACTTTGAACAGTGGACGCTACATTTCAGATGTGTTACGACCCTTGTCTCTACCCTTCATTCGCTCCCTGCGAAACCGTACATTTAAGCAGAGTAATGCACGAACGCATGTTGCAGGTCCTGTACGGGCCTTTCACGATACAGCAAATGTTCGACTGCTGCCCTGGCCAGCACGTTCTCCAGATCTCTCACCAACTGAAAACGTCTGGTCAATGCTGGCCGAGCAACTGGCTCGCCACAACACGCCAGTCACTACTCTTGATGAACTGTAGTATCGTGTTAAAGCTGCATGGGCAACTGAACCTGTACACACCATTAAAGCTCTGTTTGACTCAATGCCCTGCGTATGAAGGCCTTTATTACGGCCAGAGGTGGTTGTTCTGGGTACTGATTTCTCAGGATCTATGAACCCAAATTGCGTGAAAATGTAATCACATGTCAGTTCTAGTATAATATATTTGACCAATGAATACTAGTTAATCTCTTGCATTTCTTCTTGGTGTAGCATTTTTAATGACCAGTAGTGTAATTTTCGTTCCGCGTGTTTGTAGCCAATTTACTCGCATATAAATCCAATTTAATCTCTGTTTCCCTCTATAGCCGCTTGCTTGTGTCCGTCTGCATATGAAGGCTAATGTCAAGAACTGCTGTAGTGATTTTGATCCACTTTGAACTAACAGAGACACTGATATACGTTTACGCCACAACAGAGAACACAGCAGTTCCTTCAGAATGTAGGAAGCGGGGTCAAATTCGCAGCGGGCCGCTGGTGGTCTAGCGGTTCTGGCGCTACAGTCTGGAACCGCGCGACCGCTACGGTCGCAGGTTCGAATCCCGCCTCGGGCATGGATGTTTGTGTTGTCCTTAGGTTAGTTAGGTTTAAGTAGTTCTAAGTTCTAGGGGACTTATGACCTCAGCTGTTGAGTCCCATAGTGCTCAGAGCAATTTTTTTTCAAATTCACATCTAGTGTGGTGGTCTTCTGGTTGCAGATGATGGGGGAGACGATCAGTGGCATTACGCCAGAATATGCACTCGGCAAACTGGTGTAGCCGACCCTTTCACTACACTTTTGCCACCCTGCTCACCGTTACGTTTTGCCGGCAGGGAGGGCACACTGTCTGAGGCCGGATGCGGGTGTCGCATGCTTGTGACTCCATATTACGTTGCACAACAGCAGAACGATGCTCGTGTGTGTGAGGACTAAACTTCCAGTAGTGTCTGATAAGTAATATATATATATATATATATAAACCGAATGTGACTGAAACTAAAAGGTTCTGGGATTGAACCCCGGCTGTGTAACTTTTTCTCACTCTTCACTCTGCGTCTTATCCTAGCATTCGCTTCTCATTGATGTGGAGATATGCATTTCGAAATATTACGGCAGTTTCAGACTACCAATTTCTGCTTCGCTCATATTTGCACTTGCAATTCGCAGTCTCTTAATCGAACAACGAGCAATGAGTTAATCGGCTTTAAACTATCGTAATAAATATGACATAATAAAAAGATAGCATCTCATAATCAGGCTGTGGTGTGAGACTATTTGAAATAACCAAATATTTTAACCAATAGTTTTCCTGCAAACGTTTGAGAACAGACGCTTAGGGAAAAAAAAGAATCTAAAATATGTTGTGTTTTATTTTTTATGCTACAAGCAAAATGTTTTCCAAAAAAGTACTTCAGGAACTTTGGTTCGGTTACGTGCAGTAAGTTCTTTCGATGCTCAGTTTCTTTCCTTCCGTGAATGAAACCTAGATGTGGACACGATACAGTGCATGGCACGGCAAAGAAGTCTGCCATAAAGAGTCCACAACAACGGAGTGCAGCAACGAGACTGAAACAATACATCACCATGAGTACTAAAGTTTACAGCAGGAATATTGTTCAGATGGTTCATTTGGCTCTAAGCGTCATGGGACTTAACATCCGAGGTCATCAGTCCCCTAGACTCAGAACTTCTTAAACCTAACTAACTTAAGCACATCACACACATCCACGCCCGAGACAGGATTCGAAACTAGGACCGTAACAGCAGCGCGGTTCCTGACTGAAGCACCTAGAACCGCTCGGCCACAGTGACCGGCAACAGGAATATTGTTAACACTAGATAAATACATTCATCATGGGTCTTTTTAATATTTTTTTAATTTAATTAGTTCTACCTCAGACAGCCTCCGATACATAGTACATCTGCCTTACACACACAAACACCCATTATTCGCATACTACTGTAAATTTACAATGGTTGGAACACATTACATGCATTATGATGAGCTCCCATCACTCCAAATGCTAATTCAATTTGGGAAAAATGGCATTGGTACTTCCAGATAGCTTTTCTGCCTTTTGCTGCTTATATCTTGCGACTTATATTCAGTTACTTAACGCTATTCTCTGAAATTCGTTCAGAACTCTACGCAGTGGGTTGGAAACAAAATAATGTACACCACACACTTTGTCTGAAGCTGATACTTAGCACTACTCTTGCGAAGCGGGGCTGGATCGCTAGCTATAAATATAATTTGCATGTGAATAGATGCAACAGTTCTTTCGGTTGTTGTACTCCGACTTTTATTTTGATGTTCCATAAAATTGGGCAACACGTTAATTTTAGGCAGTAAGGAAAATAATTAAAAATGCCTACATTTTAGTTGTAGCAGAAATACAGTAGATGTAAAGCAAGAGAGTCAGGAATGGAGAGATGTAAGAAATTAGCAGAACACAACTTACGAAAAGAAAGATAAAGTAAGATGCTGTGATTGAAAAGAACAGGGTTCATATACTTTTGAGAGAAAAGTTATTGGAACGAAATACAGGAAGAATCCGCTTTTGTAAAATCAAAATAGTTTGTATCTACATATACATCCATACTCGGCAAGCCACCTGATGGTGTGTGGCGGAGGGTACTTCGAATACCTCTATCGGTTCTCCCTTCTATTCCAGTCTCGTATTGTTTGTGGAAAGAAAGATTGTCGGTATGTCTCTGTATGGGCTGTAATTTCTCTGATTTTATCCTCATGGTCTCTTCGCGAGATATACGTAGGAGGGAGCAATATACTTTTTGACTCCTCGGGTCAGGTATTACAGAGTGTAATGGAGAGGTATTTTACGTAGTGCGGTATCAGATAAAGTAAAACGCGCTATATGCTTCAAAAGATTGAGAACGGAAGTAACCACAAGTTTCCTTCTACGCCTTATAAGGAGAAAACATAGAAGATAACAATTCATTCGTAGTTTGCAATAAAAGTACAGAGCAGCTGATCTGTTGTCCGGGTTTACGTAATAAGCGTTTAACTGTCTATGACCCTAGAAAACCGACAAATTTAGAAGAAAAATAGAGTTCGTCAACCTCACTTATCATCCTTTTAACACTCACTATTCATGTTGCCCAAATAGTGGGATGACCTTCGACTGCAATACAATTTGTAACCAGAGTTTGAAAATGTTTAGAATTGCCAGTAGGATACTGGTAGTTTTCTGTAGTGTTCAACCACTTCTCACTTTTCGAGAAAAACAACGAAAGGTGGATGGACTAAGTTTTGTTTCATTTGCCTGTATAGTTTAACATATTGATTCTATGTACCTTGAAATTAAGGTAGTCAAAATATTTCAATCTTTGTTTGAATTCAACGTTTACTACAGGAAATAATAGGAATACAAAAACGAAAATCGGTTATTTCAGAAACCGGCGCCTTTAACACCCAGGTTAAACTGGCGTTGGAGAATAAGATATAACAGAAAACCTGTTGTTTCAGTGACAACTGCCGTTCCATCTGAGGCACCCTGCTGTTACTGCTACCGCTGCCTCTGCCGCCACCCCCAGAGACCGGGCCGCGTTGGGTGACATTCCACGGCCACCGTGAAACTTCTGACTAAACCGGGCACCAGAATGCTACACAGCGTACGATGCACCGCTATGCAGTTGGCCGCTTTCTCCTACAAGAATAGAGTGGCATGCGCCGCGTCAAACAGTGAAGAATGCAAGAGAGCACCTGTCGCCTTTCACCCGATGCAGAGTGTGTCTGTCACGCCACAATCGGCACCCTCCCTAAATCGACACATTTTTCAGACGTACCTTTAAGACTACACGATTTTTTTCATTAAACAGACCATAATTTCAGAATGTTGTACTAGAGGGAAGTGACGTAACGGTTCTGACGTTGCATAGCAGTAGCATTACGTATAAATGGTTCTACAGACTGCTCGCTCCGAGCTCCCCGTGCTCTGCATGACGTCACTCAGTTCCTCGAGCGGCCGACGAGAAAGACGTACGTCATAGCAGGTGTTACGAGTGACAGCAGTCGTCTTCGGCGGGGAACGAATAAGTATTTCAGCCGCTTAAATGCATGCAAGCTCTCGATAGCACACGATCCTTAGTGGGTAAAATTACTTTAAAATATTGTTTTCCTGTGGGCCCTGTACGAAGCGAAGTGTGGCGGATAAGCCAACTAGTGTGACGTCACAAGTTCGTTGGGGGGGGGGGGGGCTGTATTTCTTGTGGGCCCCGGTTCCACATAAGCAACAAATAACGTGACTGCTGCAGTCTCCGGCAGCAACCGCCTGCTCTCTCATGCATAATGAGCGTCCCAACTGTCCGCGCTGTGCATTGAGGCCGTGCGTCCCACAACAGTGGGCGGGCTCTATAGGGGGAGGAAATCCGCTCCCAGCACCTGACCTATATTCACCTAGTAATTTTCTTTTGTGCGGTGTTACAAACACCGTGCTCGCAAACTTTAAGATGGTACTTTGCACGGAGGAGTACTTACTTTCTACACTGCTCTCACGTCGGTTGTGATGACGCTAAAGCCCCAGACCAGTGTGACCTTAGCTAAAATGACATTAAATATGAAACCTACAACGTACACGTGTGTTCTGCTCGGAAAATGAAAATAAAGAGTTGCACATTCGTCCTCTCGCGCAGCTGTTCTGTAGTGGGATGACGTGCTAAGGTTCTGGGCCGAAATTACTTTACACATTTTACTAAAAGAAATAATATATTACAGACAAAAATAGGATATTAATATGAAAGCTCTAAACTTAGTTCACAACAGACGTCGCATATCCTTACTTCATAACGAACGAGGTGGCGCAGTGGTTAGTACACTGCACTCGCATTCGGGAGGACGACGGATCAGTCCCACGTCCGGCCATCCTGATTTAGGTTTCCCGTGAGTTCTCTAAATTTCTTCAGGCGAATGCCGGGATGGTTCCTTTGGACAGGGCACCGCCGACTTCCTTACCCATCTTTCCCTAATCCGATGAGACCGATGACCTCGCTGTTTGGTCTCCTCCCCCAAAATAACCCAACCACCTCCCCCCCTTACTCCATATAAAAATGTATAATGACACTACGCTACAGGAATAACAGCTTAACAGTACGATGGCAACGCACATGGAATGAAGCTGAAATTAAATGTTTCACATACTAGCTGGAACTCAGGAAAAGATGGTTTGAAAACCGAAATCAATTAAAGCCTGAGCTACAAAGTTACCTGCGTCGTCGCAAATTTTGACGTAATTCAGTTACAGAGGAATTAAATTGCAATAACTATCGAAATTAATAAAACTTCTAGAAGGCAAAGCCGCCGGGAGTGGCAGCGGGGTTAGAGGCGCCATGTCACGGATTGCGCGGCCCCTCCCCCAGAGGTTCGGTTCTTCACTTGGGCATGGATGAGTGTATTGTTCTTAGCATAAGCTAGTTTAAGTAATGTGTAAGTCTAGGGACCGATGGCTTCAGCAGTTTGGGTCCTTAGGAATTTACACAATTTTTAAAAGGCATTACAATGAGCTTTCTGAAGGTCTCGGTAGAAGACAACTGCCGGCTTAGCTCTATAGACGAGCTAGAATTAATATGGTGGCGACAGTAAGCCAGAGTAAGAACGATTTACAGGGCTTCAACAATAGTCTGCCACCAGGTCACAAATTCATTGCAGGCTCCGTAAGTATCCGCTCCACAGAATTCCAAAATGGTCCAAAGTCTCCTGATCGGCTCTTCATGTCGTTTCTCTGAAGCGCCAAAAGGAAAAAAAAAATGGTATAGGTATGCGTATTCAAATACAGAGATATGTAAACACGAAGAACACGGCTATGCGGTCGGCAACGCCTATATAAGACGACAAGTGTCTGTCGCAGTTGTTAGATCGGTTACTGCTGCTACAATGGCAGGTTATCAAGATTAAAGTGAGTTTGAACGTGGTGTTATAGTCGGCGCAAGAGCAATGGGACACAGCATCTCCGAGGTAGCGATGAAGACGGGATTTTTCCCACACGACCATTTCACGAGTGTACCGTGAATATCAAGTCTCCGACATCGCTGCGGCCGGAAAAAGATCGAGCAATAGGCACCACTGAAGAGAATCGTTCAACGTGACACAAGTGTAACCGTTCTGCGCCAACAAGTGTCAGCGTGCGAACCATTCGACGAAAAGTCATCGATAAGGACCACTCGGGTACCCTTGATGACAGCACGGTACAAAGCCTTACGTCTCGCCTGGCCGGTCAACACCGACATTGGAGTGTTGGTGATCGGAGATGTGTTCAAACTGTGTCGAGCGGATGAACGTATACGCTTATGAAGAAAACCTCATGAATTCATGGAGGCTCTGTAACGTTGTGCGACGTGTGCAGTTTGAGTGATGCGGGACCCTTGAGAAGTCTAGGTCCGACTCTGAAAGGTGACACGTAAGCATCAGGTGTGTTACAGTGAACAGTTCAGTGACCTGGTTGTTCTAATCAGAATCGACAGCAGACCAACACCGACAACGATAGTTCAGGTATACATGCCGACGTCGCAAGCCGTAGATGAACAGATAGAGAAAGTGTATGAGGATATTCAAAGGGTAATGCAGTATGTAAAGGGTAACGAAAATCTAATAGTCAAGGGCGACTGGAATGCAGTTGCAGGGGAAGGACTAGAAGAAAAGGTTACAGGAGAATATGGGCTTGGGACAAGGAATGAAAGAGGAGAAAGACTAATTGAGTTCTGTAACAAGTTTCAGCTAGTAATAGCGAATACCATGTTCAAGAATCACAAGAGGAGGTGGTATACTTGGAAAAGGCCGGGAGATACGGGAAGATTTCAATTAGATTACATCATGGTCAGACAGAGATTTCGAAATCAGATACTGGATTGTAAGGCGTACCCAGGCGCAGATATAGACTCAGATCACAATATAGTAGTGATGAAGAGAAGGCTGAAATTCAAGACATTAGTAAGGAAGATTCAATACGCTAAGAAGTGGGATACGGAAGTTCTAAGGAATGACGAGATACGTTTGAAGTTCTCTAACGCTATAGATACAGCAATAAGGAATAGCGCAGTAGGAAGCACAGTTGAAGAGGAATGGACATCTCTAAAAAGGGCCATCACAGAAGTTGTGAAGGAAAACATAGGTACAAAGAAGGTAGCTGCGAAGAAACCATGGGTAACAGAAGAAATACTTCAGTTGATTGATGAAAGGAGGAAGTACAAACATGTTCCGGGAAAATCAGGAATACAGAAATACAAGTCGCTGAGGAATGAAATAAATAGGAAGTGCAGGGAAGCTAAGACGAAATGACTGCAGGAAAAATGTGAAGACATCGAAAAAGATATGATTGTCGGAAGGACAGACCCAGCATACAGGAAAGTCAAAACAACCTTTGTTGACATTAAAAGCAACGGTGGTGACATTAAGAGTGTAACGGGAATTCCACTGTTAAATGCAGAGGAGAGAGCAGATAGGTGAAAAGAATACACTGAAACCCTCTATGAGTGTGAAGATTTGTCTGATGTGATAGAAGAAGAAACAGGAATCGAATTAGAAGAGATAGGAGATCCAGTATTAGAATCGGAATTTAAAAGAGCTTTGGAGGACTTACGGTCAAATAGGCAGATAACATTCCATCAGAATTTCTAAAATCATTAGAGGAAGTGGCAACAAAACGACTATTCACGTTCTTGTGTAGAATATATGAGTCTGGCGACATACCATCTGACTTTCGGAAAAGCATCATCCACGCAATTACGAAGACGGCAAGAGCTGATAAGTGGGAGAATTATCGCACAATCAGCTTAACAGCTCATGCATCGAAGTTGCTTACAAGAGTAATATACAAAGGGATGGAAAATAAAATTGAGAATGCGCTAGGTGACGATCAGTTTGGCTTTAGGAAAAGCAAAGGCACGAGAGAGGCAATTCAACGTTACGGCTAATAATGGAAGCGAGGCTAAAGAAAAATGAAGACACGTTCATAGGATTTGTCGACCTGGAAAAAGCGTTCGACAATATAAAATGGTGTAAGCTGTTCGAGATTCTGAAAAAAGTAGGGGTAAGCTATAGGGAGAGACGGGTCATATACAATGTGTACAACAACCAAGAGGGAATAATAAGAGTGGACGATCAAGAACGAAGTGCTCGTATTAGGAAGGGTGTAAGACAAGGCTGTAGCCTTTCGCCCCTTTTCTTCAATCTGTACATCGAGGAAGCAATGATGGAAATAAAAGAAAGGTTCAGAAGTGGAATTAAAATACAAGGCGAAAGGATATAAATGATACGATTCGCTGATGACATTATTATCCTGAGTGAAAGTGAAGAAGAATTAAATGATCTGCTGAACGGAATGAACAGTCTAATGAGAACACAGTATGATTTGAGAGTAAATCGGAGAAAGACGAAGGTAATGAGAAGTAATGGAAATGAGAACAGCGAGGAACTTAACATTAGAATTGATGGTGACGAAGTCAATGAAGTTACGGAATTCTGGTACCTAGGCAGTAAAATAACCAATGACGGACGGAGCAAGGAGGACAGCAGAAGCAGACTCGCTATGGCAAAAAAGGCATTTCTGGCGAAGAGAAGTCTACTAATATCAAATACCGGCCTAAATTTGAGGAAGAAATTTCTGAGCATGTACGTCTGGAGTACAGCATTGTATGGTAGTGAAACATGGACTGTGGGAAAACCGGAACAGCAGAGAATCGAAGCATTTGAGATGTGGTGCTATAGACGAATGTTGAAAATTAGGTGGACTGATAAGATAAGGAATGAGGAGGCTCTACGCAGAATCGGAGAGGAAAGGAATATGTGGAAAACACTGATAAGGAGAAGGGATAGGATGATAGGACATCTGCTAAGACATGAGGGAATGACTTCCACGGTACTAGAGGGAGCTGTAGAGGGCAAAAACTTTAGAGGAAGGCAGAGATTAGAATACGTCAAGCAAATAATTGAGGTCTTAGGTTGCAATCGTTACTCTGAGATGAAGAGGTTAGCACAGGAAAGGAATTTGTGGCGGGCCGCATCAAACCAGTCAGTAGACCGATGACAAAAAAAAAAAAAAAAAAAAAAAAAACATCCTATCCCCGCTCGTACTCTAACCGATTTATGGACATCCCTGCAGGATTCTCAATGTCAATACCCTCCAGCACTACTTCGGACAATAGTCGAGTACATACCACGTCGTGTTGCGACACTTCTCCTTGCTCGTGGGGGACCTACACGATATTAGGCTGGCGTGCCAGTTTCTTTGGCTCTTCAGTGTAATAGAACCCTTTGAGACATTCGTGCCTGCACCAATGGGAAGCCGGATCTCGCTACTTCACGAGTAACAGCCACCTTGGACACACTACAGCCGGATGCACTGGTGCCTGTCGTCACAGACCGCGCCCCTCGCGGCACCTCGCTGACGGCCACCACGCAACCCATGACGCCACTCTCGAAAAGAAACCCACGGTTACCCACAAGAGCCCAGAATTTCGAGTGAATAATTCAATTATCCAAGGTGTTTGAAAACGCAGCGAAAGCATCTGACATCTTAGACTCAAAGACCAAAAAATAGACTGAGGTACAAGGCTTGTAAAATTTGCCACAAATTTTTGTGGAATGGTGGAAAGGATTATGACTACTTCACCGGTAATAACAGTCACACCCTCCACAGAACTCCTCATTCATATATGCAGTCATGTATCAAACACATTTGAGAACGATACATGCTTATACGAGGATAGTCGAGGGTAGTTCAATAAGAGAAGTAACCCATTTTTTTCTGAAATCGGATTGGTTTTGTTGAGGATTGCAATATACCGTATTATTCCCCACTTGTTTGGCTACAAAACCCTTTTTTTCAATATAATCTCCATTAAGTGCGACGGTATCTCAGTAGGAGAGCCTGTATGCCTTGGTACCTCTCTACTGGACGTCGTCGGAGACGTCTTGCTGCATCAATCACCTCCCCATCATCCAGGTACTGTTTCCTCGGAGTGTATCCTTCATTGGCCCAAAAAGATGGAAATCGAAAGGTGTGAGATCCGGCCTGTAGCGTGAATGAGGAACAACGTTTCAATGAAGTTTTGTGAGGTCCTCTCGCGATTTAGGGGCCAATGTGAGCAGTCGTCTTAGGCTCTCTGCAGCTGTTGCTGTCGTTTATCGTCTTGTTAAGTCAGTAGTAGATCAAAACAAATTGCGAAACGATTTCAAATGGTTCAAATGGCTCTGAGCACAATGGGACTTAACATCTTAGGTCATCAGTCCCCTAGAAATTAGAACTACTTAAACCTAACTAACCTAAGGACATCACACACACCCATGCCCGAGGCAGGATTCGAAACTGCGACCGTAGCGGTCGCGCGGTTCCAGACTGAAGCGCAAAACTATTTAGGGAATATATCTGTACGGTGCGAAAATAGGCAGTTGATCCTAAATAACGAAGAGTGTCAGGTCATCCATAGCCCGCATCTCATGGTCGTGCGTAGCGTTCTCGCTTCCCGCGCCCGGGTTCCCGGGTTCGATTCTCGGCGGGTTCAGGGATTTTCTCTGCCTCGTGATGGCTGGGTGTTGTGTGTTGTCCTTAGGTTAGTTAGGTTTAAGTAGTTCTAAGTTCTAGGGGACTGATGACCATAGATGTTAAGTCTCATAGTGCTCAGAGCCATTTGAACCTTTTTTGAAGGTCATCGTTATAAGTGCTAAAAGGAATCCTTAGGCTTCCGCTACACGACTAATCAGTCAAATCTAAAGGCCTTAAAATTCAAGTACTAAACACTTAGTGATTACAATTAAGAACAACTTAAATTAGAAAGAACACACAAAAAATGTTGTGTGGAAGGCGAATCGAAGACTGTGCTCTGCTGGGAGAACATTTAGTAGATGCAACATAACTACTAAGGAGACTGCCTACACAGCGTTTGTCCGACCTCTTTCTGAAGCACTTTTGCGCTGTTTCCTATACTTACGAGATGAGGATTAAAGGAGTACATCGAAAACGTTCACCAAAGGGTACCACGTTTTGTATTATAGCGAAACAGAGGAAAGTATGTCACGGACATGGTACACGAATGGGGAGATATCAGTGCAACACAGAAATTCACTGACCAACTTTTTCCTCCTAATGTGAAAATACACCTGTCCGAACACCTGGCTGAAAATGAGTTCTTGGCACCCTCCATTGGTAATGCTGGAATTCAACATGCTGTTGGCCCACCCATAGCCTTGATGAGAGTTTCCACTCTCGCAGGCATACGTTCAGTTGGGTGCTGGAAGGTTTCTTGGGGAATGGTATCACATTTTTCACTGAGTGCTGTACTGAGGAGAGGTAGCCCTGTCAGTCGGCGAGGCCTGGCACGAAGTCAGCGTTCCAAAACAAAGGATGCAGTTCAGGACTCTGTGCAGGCCACTCCATTACAGGACTGTTATTGTCGAGTAACCACTCCGCCACAGGCCGTGCAATATGAACATGTGCGCGATCATGTTGGAAGAGCAATCGCCATCCCTGAATTGCTCCTCAACAGTGGGAAGCAAGAAGGTGCTTAAAACATCAATGTGGGCCTGTGCTGTGATAGTTCTAATCAAAACAACAACGGGTGCAGGCCCCGTCCATGAAAAACATGACCACAACTTACCACCACCGCCTCCGAATTTTACTGTTGGCACTACACACGCTGGCAGATTACATTCACCGCTCATTCGCCATACCCACACCCTGCCATATAAACGCCAGTCCGTCAGTCCACACAATATTTTTCCACTGTTCAATCGTCGAATGTTTACGCTCCTTAAAGAAAGCGAGGTGACGCTGGTGACAGAGCCTTTGAATAGAATCTGATCATGTGTGTAGCGTGACATCGTACATGGTCTACTCACATCACTGTGACCACCGCGTATGTTCAGTGTCAACAACCACTCGCACAGGGCAGACGGCAGCACTAGCATTGGAGGGTATACAAAGCGTGTCGAGGGATCGTGGAAGACAGCGTAATCGCTGTAATGCGGAAATGGAGCGAATTACACTGCTGGAAATTGAAATAAGAACACCGTGAATTCATTGTCCCAGGAAGGGGAAACTTTATTGACACATTCCTGGGGTTAGATACATCACATGATCACACTGACAGAACCACAGGCACATAGACACAGGCAACAGAGCATGCACAATGTCGGCACTAGTACAGTGTATATCCACCTTTCGCAGCAATGCAGGCTGCTATTCTCCCATGGAAACGATCGTAGAGATGCTCGATGTAGTCCTGTGGAACGGCTTGCCATGCCATTTCCACCTGGCGCCTCAGTTGGACCAGCGTTCGTGCTGGACGTGCAGACCGCGTGAGACGATGCTTCATCCAGTCCCAAACTTGCTCAATGGGTGACAGATCCGGAGATCTTGCTGACCAGGGTAGTTGACTTACACCTTCTAGAGCACGTTGGGTGGCACGGGATACATGCGGTCGTGCATTGTCCTCTTGGAACAGCAAGTTCCCTTGCTGGTCTAGGAATGGTAGAACGATGGGTTCGATGACGGTTTGGATGTACCGTGCACTATTCAGTGTCCCCTTGACGATCACCAGAGGTGTACGGCCAGTGTAGGAGATCGCTCACCACACCATGATGCCGGGTGTTGGCCCTGTGTGCCTCGGTCTTATGAAGTCCTGATTGTGGCGCTCACCTGCACGGCGCCAAACACGCATACGACCATCATTGGCACCAAGGCAGAAGTGACTCTCATGGCTAAAGACGACACGTCTCCATTCGTCCCTCCATTCACGTCTGTCGCGACACCACTGGAGGCGGGCTGCACGATGTTGGGGCGTGAGCGGAAGACGGCCTAACGGTGTGCGGGACCGTAGCCCAGCTTCATGGAGACGGTTGCGAATGGTCCTCGCCGATACCCCAAGAGCAACAGTGTCCCTAATTTGCTGGGAAGTGGCGGTGCGGTCCCCTACGGCACTGCGTAGGATCCTACGGTCTTGGCGTGCATCCGTGCGTCGCTGCGGTCCGGTCCCAGGTCGACGGGCACGTGCACCTTCCGCCGACCACTGGCGACAACATCGATGTACTGTGGAGACCTCACGCCCCACGTGTTGAGCAATTCGGCGGTACGTCCACCCGGCCTCCCGCATGCCTACTATATGCCCTCGCTTTAAGTCCGTCAACTGCACGTACGGTTCACGTCCACGCTGTCGCGGCATGCTACCAGTGTTAAAGACTGCGATGGAGCTCCGTATGCCACGGCAAACTGGCTGACACTGACGGTGGCGGTGCACAAATGCTGCGCAGCTAGCGCCATTCGACGGCCAACACCGCGGTTCCTGGTGTGTCCGCTGTGCCGTGCGTTTGATCTTTGCTTGTACAGCCCTCTCGCAGTGTCCGGAGCAAGTATGGTGGGTCTGACACACCGGTGTCAATGTGTTCTTTTTTCCATTTCCAGGAGTGTATCTGATGTCCAAGAGGGCATCGACATTGGCTTTCGGACCAAGGGTGAAAGCATTTCTGAAACGGCTAAGTTTGTAAACAGTTGGTGTGCCGCTGTGATTAAAGTATACGGTGCGTGGCAAAGTGGCGCTATCCAAAACCGGCACCGAGGCAACTACTGTGCACCACGGGTCGTAGATGACAGGGCTGAACAACGGCTCCAGAAATATGTACAGGCGAATAGGCGTGCAACTGCTGAGTAGTTGGCAGCCCTGATGCACCAAGGGGCTACCAACAGCGTTTCCTCAACGATCGTTCAGCGAACGTTGCTGCATATGGTGTTCCACAACAGGCACCTCGTTCATGCACTCACGCTGATTTCTGTCCATCGACGTCAAAAGTTGCAAATAGCAGTACGCAAATGGACGTCCACTAATTTGTCACAGATGGCCTCTTCAGACGAGTCACGATTTGTGCAACTTAGGATAGATGGCCCACACACTGCAGTAATCGTCGGAAGAGTCCAGGCCAGAGGAGGAAACTTTATGGTCTCGAACGTTTTCGTAGAACTGCCTGTGTGATGTCGTCATTCTGAAAGGCATAATGGATCATTACAGGTATGCATCTATCCTGGGGACCATGTCCACACGTACAGGTAATTCCTTTTACCTCGACACGATGGCACCTACCAGAAATATCACGCCACTTCGGCGAATTGCGTGTCCGAAATTTACCTCAGCTATTCAGCCAGGGAAAGGGGGCCTACATTTTAGCTTGGAGCCCGAAACCCGTGTCGTTACTGGCGACTCCTAACATCATTGAGAGGTGGAGGCTAGATTGGCATGCTGAAAATATCTGTGGTCTGACTGGATCTGATCCCATCGCTTCTCGGTTTCCAGGAGCGAACATCACTCTTACACAATTAGGTCCGGCGACCTCGCATTCCAGCGACCTCGGGCCATGTATCTGTGGACAGACGACTTTCGTGGAGCAGCGGTAATAAAGTACATACACAAACCTTCCTCGTAAATCAGTCTAGATATTAATGAAAACCCTATCGAATCCCTACAGTGGTTCCTGAGATTGGCCTTCAAATGCACATAGGAAAACGCGGCGGGACACTTCAGTTTCTATAGGGCCTGTATATTTAAAAAGGTGCCAACCCACATTCGACCAAGAAAGGCTGGTCCCTACTGATCAACGTCCTGTTGACGGTGTAGTAAACAGAGATGGAATATAAACTCGTGTTATCTGTGTGGAATTGTCTATGTACTGAATATTCACAGAATGCCAGCTGCAATTTATTAATTTACTTGATTGCTTTTCATTGGAAGTATCAAAGGACTACAAATATGTCACCCCTCACTCTCTCTCTGCCCATCTCCTCTTCCTCCTCCACCTCTTCCTCCTCCTCTCTCTGTCCATTTGTTTCTCCTCTCTCTGTCTCTCTCTCTCTCTCTCTCTCCTTCTTTCCCTCTCTGTCAATCTCTTTCTTCTTTCCCGTTCTGTCCATCTCCTATGCCCTCCGTTACTGTCCATCTCCTCCTCCTCTCTTTCTTCCTGTCTCTCTCCATCCATTTCCTCCTGTTCTCTACCTGTCCATTTCCTCCTGCACTCTATCTGTTCATCTCCTCCTCTGCTCTGTGTCTATCTGCTCCTGTCCTCACTCTCATCTCTTCCACCCCCCTCTCTCTATTCATCACCTCCTCCTCCTCCTCCTATATCTCTCTCTCTCTTCCATCTCCTACCCTTTCACTCTGTTCATCTCCTCCCCCACTGTCACACTATCCGTCTTCCCACCCCTCTCTTCATAAATCTCCTCTCTCTCTCTCTCTCTGCCCATCTCGTCCTCTCTCTCCCTCTCCCTCCCCCCCTCTCTCTCTCTATCCATGTTCCTCTCCTCTCTGTCCATCTCTTCCTCCTATCTCTCTCTCTCTCTCTCTCTCTCTCTCTCTCTCTCTCTCTCTCTCTCTCTCTCTCTCTCTCTGTGCCTTCCATTTACTTCTGTGTCCTTCCCTCTTTGTCAATCTCCTCCACCTCTCTTTGTCTCCTTCTCCCTGCCTACCTCTGTCAGTCTCATCCTATCTATCTGCTCCTTCTCTCTTTCTCTGTCCAACCACTCGTCCTCCTCCTCCTATCTCTCTCTCTCTCTTCCATCTCCTACCCTTTCACTCTGTTCATCTCCTCCTCCACTGTCACACTACCTGTCTTCCCAACCCTCTCTTCATAAATCTCCTCTCTCTCTCTCTCTGTCCATCTCGTCCTCTCTCTCCGTCTCCCTCCCCCCCTCTCTCTCTCTATCCATGTTCCTCTACTCTCTGTCCATCTCTTCTTCCTCTCTCTCTCTCTCTCTCTCTCTCTCTCTCTCTCTCTCTCTCTCTCTCTCTGCCTTCCATTTACTTCTGTGTCCTTCCCTCTTTGTCAATCTCCTCCAACTCTCTTTCTCTCCTTCTCCCTGCCTACTTCTGTCAGTCTCATCCTATCTATCTGCTCCTTCTCTCTTTCTCTGTCCAACCACTCGTCCTCTCTTGCTTTTTCCATCTTCTACAGTCTCTCTCTATCCATCTCCTTCTCCTCTCATTTCTGTCCATTTCCTCCTTCTCATTCCATCTGCCCATTTCCATCACTCCCTTTTCATCTCCTCCTCCTGCATTCTGTCACTGTCCATCTCCTCCCCTATCTCTCTGTCCATCTCCTTCTACGTTCTGTCTATCTGTGTCCATTTCTTCCTCCTCCCTATCTCTACCCATCTCCTTCCCCTCTCTTCCCATCAAACCGTTCCTTCTCTCTCCATCTCCTCCACCCTCTTCCTATCTCCTTATCTTCTTTCCAGCCCCTCCCACTCTACCTCTTCCTCCTCTCTCTCTCTCTCCCTCTCTCTCTCTCTCTCTCTCTCTCTCTCTCTGTGTGTGTGTGTGTGTGTGTGTGTGTTGCCAATGCAGGATTTTGTGCACCAACTGACCTCTCGATTTGTTCCATATTCGATGGGATTAACATCGAAAGATCTGTGTGGCCATTCCTTGTCTCGGATCGTCCAGAATAAATGCTCTTCAAACCAGTTCTGAAAAATTGCGTCCTGGTGACATGGCATTGTTGTTTCTGAGCATGAAGTCCATGAATGGCTGCAAATTGTCTCAAAGTGATCGGTTCGGTTGGAGCAAAGGACCCAGTCCATTCCTTGTAAACACAACTCACACCATTATGGAGCGACTATCAGCTTGCACATTGCCTTGTTAACAAGTTGGATCCATGGTTTCATGGGGTCTGCGCACCACTCGAATTCTACCATCACCAGAAACAGCTCAGCAGTCAGTACAGTATAAGAGGAATGGACATCTCTAAAAACGGCCATCACAGAAGTTGGAAAGGAAAACAACTTAGGAGAAACCATAAGTAACAGAAGGAATACTTGATTTGTTCCATGAAAGGAGGAAGTACAAAAATGTTCCGGCATACACAGGAATACAAACATACAAGTCGCTGAGGAATGAAATACATAAGACGTACAGGGAAGCTAAGACTAAGTGGCTGTATTAAAAAATGTGAATAAATCGAAAAAGAAATGATTGCCGGAAGGGCAGACTCAGCCTACAGCTTTCGGTGACATTAAAAGCAAGGGTGGTAATATTAAGACTGCAGCGGAAATTCCACTACTAAGTGCAGACGAGTGGCGGAAAGAATATACCGAAAGATTTTATTTTATGAGAGGGAAGATTTGTATAATATGATGGAAGGGGAAACAGGAGTCAGTTTAGAAGAGATAGGGGATCCAGTATTAGAATCAGAACTTAATAGAGCTTTGAAGGACTTAAGATAAAATAAGACAGAAAGGATAGATAACATTCGCTCAGAATTTCTAAAATCATGGGGGGAAGTGGCCAAAAAACGACTAATAACGTTGGTGTGTAGAATGTATGAGTCTGGCGCCACACCATCTGACTTTCCGAGAAATATCATCCACACAGTTCCGTAGACTGAAAGAGCTGACATGTGCGAGAATTATTGCATAATCAGTTTAACTGCTCATGCATCCATGTTGCTGACAAGAATAATATACAGAAGAATGGAAAAGAAAATTAAGGATGTGCTAGATGACGATCAGTTTGGCCTTATAAAAGGAAAAGGCACGAGAGTGGCACTTTTAATGTTGCGGTTGATAACAGTGGCAAGACTAAAGAAAAATCAAGACACGTTCATAGGCTTTGTCGACCTGGAAGAACCGTTCGGCAATGTGAAATGGTGCACGATGTTCAAACTAGGTTCAAATGGTTCAGATGGCTCTAAGCACTATGGGAATTAACATCTGAGGAGGCAGGCTTCGAACCTGCGACCGTTGTAGCAGCCCTGTTGCCGGCCGCGGTGGTCTCGCGGTTCTAGGCACTCAGTCCTGAACCACGGGACTGCTCCGGTCGCAGGTTCGAATACTGCCTCGGGCATGGATGTGTGTGATGTCGTTAGGTTAGTTAGGTTTAATTAGTTCTAAGTTGTAGGGGACTGATGACCTAAGATGTTAAGTCCCATAGTGCTCAGAGCCATTTGAACCAGCAGCGCAGTTATGGACTGAAGTGCCTAGAATCGCTCGGCCACAGCGGCCGGCAGAAAGATAGGAGTAAGCTATAAGGAATAATTAGAGTGGACAATCTAGAAAGAAAAACTCGGTTTAAAAAGGATGTAAGACAGAGATGTATTTTTTCGCCGGCACTGTTCAATCTGTACATCAAAGAATCAATGATAGAAATAAAAGAAAGTTCAGGAGTGGGATTAAAATTCAAGGTGAAAGGATACCAGTGATACGATTCGCTGCTGACATTGCTGTCCTGAGTGAAAGCAAAGAACAATTACATGATCTGCTGAGTGGAATGAAAATTCTGATGAGTACAGAATATGGATTGAGAGTAAATCGATAAAAGACGAAAGTAAAGAGAAGTAGCAGAAATGAGAGCAGCAAGAAACTTAACATCAGGATTGATGGCCACGATGTAGATGAAGTTAAGGAATCCAGCTACCTATGCAGTAAAATAACCAATAACGGACGGAGCAAGGTGGACATCAAAAGCAGACTAGCAATGGCAAAAATGGCATTCCTGGCCAAGAGAGGTCTACTAGTACCAAACATAGGACTTAATTTGACAACGTACGTATGCAGTACAACATTTTGTTGTAGTGAAACACGGACTGCACGAAAACCGAAAAGGAAGAGAAGCGAAGCATTTAAGATGTGGTGCTGCAGATGTATGTTGAAGATTAGGTGGACTGATAAGGTAAGGAATGAGGAGGTTCTACGCAGAATCGGAGAGGAAAGGAATATGTGGAAAACACTGATAAGTAGAAGGGACAGGATGATAGGACATTTGTTAAGACATGAGGGACTGACTTCCATGGTACTAGAGAGTACTGTAGAGCGTAAAAACTGTAGAGCAAGACAGAGATTGGAATATAGCTGAAGACGTAGATTGTAAGTGCTACTCTGAGATGAAGAGGTTAGCACAACAGAAGAATTCTTGGCGGGCAGCATCAAACGAGTCTGATGACCCAAAGAAGAAACAAAAAAGGTCGAAACGATATAGTCACGATCCCAAGAGAGTGGCTGCAGGCGATGTCGTGCCTTTAGCAAAGGCCCTGGCATTGGTCGTCTGGTACCATAGCCCATTAACGCCAAATTTCGCCGCATTGTGCTAACGGGAACGTTCGTCATACGTCCCACACTAAATTCTGCGGTTATTTCAGCCAGCGTTGCTTGTATGTTACCACTGACAAGTCTACGCAAATGCCGCTACTCTCGGTCGTTAAGTGAAGGTTATTATCGGTCAGTGCGTTGTCCTTGGTGAGAGGATATGTCTGGAATTTGGAATTCTTGCCACATTCTTGACGCTGTGGATCTCGGAATATTGAATTTCCTAGCGATTAACTCTAGTTACCATTCCGCTTTCAAAGTATGTTAATTCACGAGGTGCGGCAATAGCCACGTCGGAAACCTTTCTCATGAAAGACTTGAGTACAAATGACAGCTCTGGCAATGCATTGCTCTTTTACAGCTTTGTGCACACCCTACTGCCGCCATCTGTGCATGTGCATATCTTTATTCTGTGCGTTCTGTAATCTCAGTGTAATATTTTTGTTTGACTCATAAAAAAATGTTCAAATGTGTGTGAAATCTTATGGGACTTTACTGCGAAGGTCATCAGTCCCTAAACGTACACACTACATAACCTAAATTATCCCAAGGACAAACACACACACCCATGACCGAGGGAGGACTCGAACCTCCGCCGGGACCAGCCGCACAGTTCATGACTGCAGCGGCTCAGACCGCTCGGCTAATACCGCGCTGCTGTTTGGCTCATAAAGTAATTAAATATGTGCTTAAGAATAGTAGCTTAGCGCTCGCTGTTTCGCTTGCTTAGCCTGTATGGTCCACACTTTAATCGAATTTGATGTTGTACATCCGTTGGTCTTGTGTAAATCTACACATTGCTAAAGAGTAAGCGACTCTTTACATGGCTGCCCGTCTTTGCATAATTAAAGTGTGCCAATGTGCTCAATATAATTTTGTATGCCGGTAGCGAGTTAAGAAAAAGAGAAAAAAACTGATAAGTTGTTTCATAGTCATTAGCGCCAGTCTTGCACCTGGTGCTGAAATCTCTACTCTCAGATGGCTATTCCTGTATATGTAATCACATTTAAAAATGATATTTTGTTATCAGTAACGATTAGTAATTACACAAAAGTAATTCTAGAAACTTATATCTGGCTAACTAAAAATTATTGTATTAAAGACTTTTCTTTTTCTATGCAATTCTGGCAAACGTCGATTTGATGATGTGATTGTTAAATAGCTTCATTTTATGTAGTTCACAAATTGCAAAACTTTCTAAACCTTACACTAATTAAGGCCAGAGAAGGAAGGTTTTTCTCGAAATTTCTTCGGAGTTTGTTTCCGTAATGCAAGCTTTTCATAAACGTTTACGTCCCCTATTTAACCTCCTTAGAGATTAACATTTCAAAAACACTGAACAACGAGTTTTTTAAATTTCTGCCATAGAATACAAGTACCAATGTACTTTAAAAATGGTTTAGTACTTGTTAATAATGATTTATTTACAAAAAAAATTACACGATTTTCCCTCCCTTAGGAGACGAATTTCGAAAAATGCTGAAACACGTATTTTCTATTACTGACCGAGAAAATTTTTCATCATTACCAAGTCACCTCCTTACGGGTTGAATTTCCAAAAACACTGAACCACATATTTTTTTTATTTCTAATAGAGAAGCCGATTGTAAATTTTCATTGATTTGGTTTCACAAATGCTTTCATGATTAAATATTTCCATAAAACCTATCATACCCTATTTCACCCCTAACAGGCGGATTTTTTAATTTCTGACAAAGAGGTAAAATATCAAATTTCATATACATATATAGGTTTAAAAATTCTTTAGTAGTTCTTTAACAACGATTTTTTTTGAAAAGTCACCCCCTATTTAAGCCCCTTAGTGATTGAATTTCCTAAAATTCTGAAATAATTATTTTTTAATTGCCTACCGAGAAGTGAAATGCCGTTTTTTATAGATGTATTTCTTTGATAATGAATGATTTTGGGAAATAAAATTTTCACTCACTATTTGAAGACCTTAGGGGTTATATTTGCATAAATGAGGAAAAACATTTATTTTTTATTGCCGACTGAGAAACCGAATACCTGTTTTTGTAGTTCTAGCTTCAACATTGCCTCAGTAGTGACATATTTTTAAAAACCGCCGTCCCGCATTTTATTTTCTTAGGGGAGGAATTTCGAAAAATCTCTTCTATGCCTAAGTATAAGTTTAACACGCTCTCCAAATTTCAAGTTTCTATCCTTAGCAGTGTGGGTTGGGCGGTGATGAGTCAGTGAGTCAGTTAGTCAGTGAGTCAGTCACGACATTTCCTTTTATGTAAAGAGATTTCAAATATCTGTAACTGACTGATATTTTACTAAAAAACTGGACATATTAAATTCTTAATCCTAGCCGTTTAAAACCTGTAGTATTAACATCACTCTGTTAATCAATAAACGTACCTTCAGGAAGGTGTGGGCAATTCCATTGATAACAAAACCCGCGTGTTCTATCAAAATGCGAAGTACTGAAAGCAGCACATTGCAAGTACTGCAAACTGTTGGCATATCTTGCCGGAAAAGAAAGTCAAATGTCACGGTGCACTGCCCTGTTGCAGCAACTCTTACGACAACTTTCAGCATTCAAATTCTGAGAGCACGGCAAGGAAAACGCTGATTCTCAGAACACGCCTAGGAAAGTGATAGAGTAGCTAGCAGTGACTAGGGCGTATCCTCATTTGTATAAGGGGCAGATATCTTTTAAAATACTCTTCACGAAAGTCGGAACAACACATTTTTTAAAAGTCCATTGACCATCCTCAATATAGATAACAACTTTGGATGCTAAGAATCTCGCGCCTCATGAGCAGTATGTCATCATCATTATCGCCAAGAGCCGACATGGACTTTCGCGCCAATAATGTCGCAGTTGCTTAACGTGTAACACACATTGATGAAGTAATTGCTCACGGCTCTTGTTGGAAACAGCTTTGTCGCCATACGAAAATTTTTACATTATCTCTCCAAGCTTGTCTGGAAGTAAAACGTTGATACCAAACGCTTAAGTCTAAACTCACTATAGCATTCTGTCTACTTCTTTCGGCAAGAGGAATCGCTGTCGAGTAGGTGGTGTTGCCTGTGCAGATTATTTCTTAACCCCTGTGATGTCTACAGAACAAAGTAGTATTTAACGGCCTGTCGGCTACAAGGTCATTAGAGACGGGAGACATATTCGGATAGGGCAAGAACCATGCAGTAAGACAATGACCTTGCAGTAAGACGAGAACAATGCAGTGAGACTACCAGGACGCATCGCAGTCTGAAACGGGGTCAGACGGGGCAATCAAAGACGCCTGTTAGCTCCCCCCTCCCCCCACACACACAAGCCCATAATGCGGAAAGCATTGTCATTTGGTAGCGTCTAAACATAACTAGTGACGTGAGTTGTTATTGTGCCATACCAAGGTATGGCACCTCATGCACCATCCTTAAAATTAACTGCACCTCTCATTTTCGGTCTCTGTGCTCAACAGCTGGTAGTAAAGAAATCTGAAAAGTCAAATACATTAACACAGTGTAATATCGATGAGCCGCAAACAGACTTCTTCTGGAAATCTCATAAATTATTTTAATAGGGTTAGGTGATGTGATCTATTTCTTCGACCCATGTCGACGGCTAATCGCGGCTTCATACCGAGCGAGGTGGCGCAGTGGTTAGACACTGGACTCGGATTCGGGAGGACGACGGTTCAATCCCGCGTCCGGCCATCCTGATTTAGGTTTTCCGTGATTTCCCTAAATCGCTCCAGGCAAATGCCGGCATGGTTCCTTTCAAAGGGCACGGCCGACTTCCTTCCCCGTCCTTCCCTAATCCGATGAGACCGATGAACTCGATGTCTGGTCTCCTTCCCCAAAACAAGCAACAACCAACCAGCGGCTTCATAATGCATGATAACATTCGAACAACACATCGTATATGCTATTTCATGATTGTAAACTTAACTCTGTCTGCGTTATATAAGTTTGCAGGAAATAAAATAAACCATTACTCCAACCACCGCCATCCACCACAGACCAACGACATTCATTACCGACATATGTTATATGATCACGCGCGTCTCCAATCTCTGTCCACCAATTAAAGCACATTTGCAACACAGCTTGGCCCATAACAAAGTGAACAAGTAATTGGTTACCTCTAAGCTTCTCTAACTGTGGTACATGGCAAGAATTCTGCCCAATGCCCAGTACAGCTTTCTTCCGGTTGCTTGATTTTCGAGAGTGGTGCATTTGATTCGTACGTGAACTGGCGTATCGAGTGCATATGAATCCTGCCCTGAACAACCTACAACATTTGTACCCTGTAAATAAAATAGTCCTGGCTATCCAGGACGCTTCTGTGCAGCCGGCCGGGGTGCCCGAGCGGTTCTAGGCGCTACAGTCTGTAACCGCAGGACCGCTACGGTCGCAGGTTCGAATCCTGCCTCGGGTATGGATGTGTGTGATGTCCATGTCCATAGGTTAGTTAGGCTTAACTAGTTATAAGTTCTAGGGGACTGATGACCACAGCAGTTAAGTCCCATAGTGTTGAGAGCTTCTGTGCACGTACAAAGGCTAGGGAAGGTGTCTTTGTCCTGGATACTGTACAAGACTGTTAAGGGAAACAAAATGGCAGATGTAGCTCCAAAGAAGCGTGTCATGATTATTAGACAATTCAGTGTGCCATCACCTTCCACATCGTCACTTCACTGGTACGGTACAGAGTTTTGCATGGATGCGAAGAAGACTGGCTCAAACTTACAGACAGCAAGCTGCCTTGACTAAGGTCCACTACTCAGCTGTAGCTCCCGTCCTTCCAGCCGCAAAGCCGGATGAAGTCTTTCTCACCTTTATTTATTTATTTGTTTATTGTTCCGTGTGACCAAATTAAGGAGAGTCTCCATGGTCATGGAACGAGTCAATACATGAAATTATAACACGATAGTAGAAACAGATAAAATGAAATACAAGAAACGTATTCAGGCGACAATTCGTAAGTTTGAATAAAGAAGATCAACAATGTAACACTGGAATTTGCTTAATTTTTGAGCTCTTCCGGGAGCTCCTCGACAGAATAGGAGCTATAGAATAGCTTAGACTTAAAAGCGTTTGGGTCAGTGCTGAGATTTTTAAAGTTCTTGTGGTAGCTTATTGAAAATGGATGCAGCAGAATACTGCACCCCTTTCTGCACTAGAGTCAAGGAAGTGCATTCCACATGCAGATTTGATTTCTGCCTAGTATTAACTGAGTGAAAGCTGCTAACTCTTGGGAAGAAGCTAATATTGCTAACAACAAATGACATTATAGAAAATAAACACTGTAAGAACAATGTCAGAATTCCCAGACTATCGAATAGGAGTCGACAAGAGGTTCTCGAACTTACACCACATATAGCTCGAACAGCCCGTTTTTGAACCAAAAATACCATTTTTGAATCAGAAGAATTACCCCAAAAAATAATACATATGACATAAGCGTATGAAAATATGCGATGTAGACTACTTTTCGTGTTGAACTGTCACTTATTTCAGATACTGTTCTAATGGTAAATAAAGCAAGATTTAATTTCTGAACAAGATCCTGCACGTGGGCTTTCCACAACAGCTTACTATCTATCCAAACGCCTAGGAACTTGAACTGTTCCGTCTCGCTTATAATATACCCATTCTGTCTGATAAAAATATCGGTTCTTGTTGAATTGTGAGTTAGAAACTGTAAAAACTGTTTCTTACTGTGATTTAGCATCAAATTATTTTCCACAAGCCACGAACTTATTTCATGAACTACATTATTTGATAATGTTTCAATATTACATACAAGATCCTTCACTACCAAGCTGGTGTCATCAGCAAACAAAAATATTTTTGAATCACCTGTAATACTAGAAGGCATATCATTTATATAAATAAGAAACAGCAGTGGCCCCAGCACCGACCCTTGGGGAACGCCCCACTTCACAGTGTCCCATTGGGACTGGACTTCATTACCACTCTCAATATTGTTGAGAATTACCTTCTGCTTTCTGTTCTTAAAGTAAGAGGCGAGCCAACTCTAAGTTATTCCCCCTACTCCATAGTGGTCCAACTTCTACAGTAATATTTTGTGGTCAACACAGTCAAAAGCTTTCGTTAAATCAAAGAAAACACCTAGCGATCGCAACCTGTTATTTAATCCGTCCAAAACCTCACAGAGAAAAGAAAATACAACATTTTCAGTTGTTTAACCAGTTCTAAAACCAAACTCTACATTCGACAGCAAATTATGTGAATTTAAGTGCTCCTGTAACCTTGTATATACAACCTTCTCGATAACTTTAGCAAACACCGATGGCATAGAGATAGGTCTATAATTGTCAACATTATTCCTGTCTCCCTTTTTATAAAATGGTGTCACTTCCGAGTACTTTAATCCGTTAGGAAACCGACCACTCCTAAAGGAAAAGTTAGAGATATGGCTAAGTACTGGGCTAACATACATAGAACAATACTGCAGTATTCTGCCAGATACCCCATCATATCGATGAGAGTTCTGGGTCTTTAGTGATTTAATTATTAATTCAACCTCCCTTTTGTCAGTATCATGGAGGAGCATTTCAGGTAACAGTCTTGGAACACTTTTTTCTATGAGCACTGTCTGGTCCCGGCAGAGGTTCGAGTCCTCCCTCGGGCATGGGTGTGTGTGTTTCTCGTTAGGATATGATTTCCTGTTGGGACTATGTTTCTATTTAATTCACCTGCTATATTCAGAAAATGATTATTAAATACTGTACATATATGCAACTTACCAGTAAGACGAACATTCCCACTACGCACTGATTCTATATCGTCGACTTGTCTGTGCAGGCCAACCACTTCCTTTACGACTGACCATATGGTTTTAATTTTATCCTGAGACTTAGCAATTCTATCTGCATACCACATACTTTTTGCCTTCCTAATAACTTTTTTAAGCACTTTACAATATTGTTTGTAATGGGCTGCTGCATTTAGATTTTGACTATTTCTAACTTTTTGATAAAATTGCCACTTTGTTCTACAGGATACTCTTATCTCTCTAGTCAGCCACCCAGGCTGCCTGTTTGTGCTAGTACCCTGTTTTGAACGTTCTAACGGAAAGCAACTTTTAAAGAGCACGAGAAAAGTCTTGAGGAAAGCATTATATTTATCGTCTACTGTATCAGCACTATAAACATCTTGCCACTCTTGTTCCTTGATAAGATTTACAAAGGTCTCTACAGCAACTGGATCAGCTCTCCTAAAAAGTTGATAACTATATTAAACATGAGTTGCAGCACAAAAGTCTTTTACAGTTAAAATTTGTGCATCATGATCTGAAAGGCCATTCACTTTTTTGCTAACAGAATGTCTTTCTAGTAATGAGGAATGAACAAAAATGTTGTCTATGGTTGTTCTACTGTTCCCTTGCATAAGATTACATGAATTAAGGAGGTCCACCAGCAACCTTTTCCTTGCACAGTGACTTATACAATTAATATTGAAGTCACCACATATAACTTCACATAGGACATAGTACTAAGACGCAACCCTTCTTGCTACAAAGGGAACACATACCAATGCGTCATGCATGTGATTTATGGATCACAATGCGCCACAATTAAGTAGACTGTGCTTTTATATTAAAACAAGAAGGCAGCAGCTAATTTACTGAAAGATTTGCCCTCTATTTTACCTGGCAACCAAACGAATTTCGGTGAACGCGATCCGCATATAACGGATTCATGTAGTAAGGCGATGTGGTAGAAGTAAGCGCTGTTTCCATCTCGAAGTAAAAGTTTATAAACGCTGCTAACGTAAATGCAGAAGCTTTATCCGACAGTAGGATCTTACAAGGTCGAAAAATTCCAAAATAACCATTAAACATTTGAAATCTTCGTGACATTAACATACATCGTGGGGAAAAGGCAGCAAAATCGCACATACGCGTCCATGCACCCGAGTGCGACGGGGTTCCCGTCTTTTGATGCAGGGAACGGACAGGCATAATCAATGAACATCTTGTGCATCGGAGCGTGAATAACGATGGAGGACTGTAAGACTCGCTGGGTGTTCAATGCCGGATTACTAAAGCCGTCAGACCTGCTTGACCATCTCAAATAAAATTCTCGTGGATCTTTATCCTGGTCTTAAAATTACCTAAATGTCCTATTACGAGTGTTTCATGATGATACTTAAACAAACACGGTACCAGTAACGATGGTAAATCGGTTTTATATCTGTTGTGTCCCCGTGCCAGACAATACATGACATTCCCCCTCATAAAGAAGGCAGGACTATCTCCTCTTTTCCCAAATGCTCGTTAATGGGAACCAACTCTGGATCTATGATTGCTGGGAAAATTTCTTAAAACACAGTGGAGCCCCCGTGAAAATCAAGCACGCCACTTCATCTTGTTCGTTGCCAGTCACTTGCACCTATTCGTGTGAATTCCTGACTGTCTTTGCTAAACATGCAGCTCAGATGATCCGTGACATTCTGTCCTGAAAATAATTTCAACCTTGAAGTGAAATGTGAATATCCTCAAAGCCCACCAATCTACACGTCCTGTCTGCCTTGACCACAATGGCACCTACTAACGGCTTGCTTATCAGTGTCTATCTAGAAGCTCTGCTTCTCTAAATAACTTTTGAACTTTTCTGAAGCAATCAAAATGACCAAGCCTTCAAGTTCATACACCGAGTACTTAGCTTCCAATGGATGTACGCTCTGTGAACTCTAAGCCACCTATCTTCACATATTACAATATCCCTGAAGCAAAACCACAGCGACCACAGATGAAAACCTAAGCCACCATTTCGAAGAATACTTGTGGACAAACAATTACTTTTCAAAATTTGGCGTTGCTTTCCATAGCCATTTACTAGATCAAAGGCACCCACATATGCTAAGAGTTTGCTTTACTTAGACATGCTTACAACACCTGGCACACGGTACAATAGCATAATCTGGTGGTTCCCTGAATCTTCCTGCACAAGTGGCTGAAATGACTGCAACACACGTATTCAAAATCAGGCGTAAACTACTACAAAACAACCAGACAGTAACAAATACTCACCCCTGTACAAGCCAAGCACCTACGTATACGCCAGTAACAGTTTACTCTTTCCTTTAAGCACATTACTGGTCGAATAAGGGAGAGAGTTAACAGCTTGCACCAGAAATGAGGAACCACTGTATTACAGCCCACTCACACAGCCCACTCTGGCTTTCTGGAACCGTGAGAAACAGTTCAACAGCAAGGATCCTTTGGAGTGTCATGTGACCATTCAGTGTTGCCAACAGTTAAATGAGCTACTTCCCAGTTTCAACTGCAAAACCACCAGAACACAAAAATGGCCCTAGTCTCATAATGACTAAAATTCCACCAAAATGTTTTGAATTATTATGAAAGGAAACAATGAATATATTAGTAACTAGTATCCTTTATTATTAAGTAACAAAAGATTCACAATCATTAAATGAACATAGAATACAGAAATCAGCAAGTCAAGGTCAGGAACACACAAAAAGTTCTATAACGACAACTAATTCTTTAAATGATTTCATCTTCTTTAGATGAACCATTTTTGTCTGCATCATCATCGTCGTCGGTTTCAGATTGATACGATTCTTTGGTATTGATTTGTTTTACAACGTTTATTTTAATTTCATGTTCGTTGCAGCATTTTCCTTTCCACCTCAAGGACCGACTAAACCAATCACATGTCCTCTTAATTGAAAACTCCAAATTTGTCGTTAAAAATTCCTTTGCAGGGCCTGAACAGCCAATTGCAAGGAATGGCACAAGCAACGTACTACAATCAGTTGTGGTACCTCTTCTTTCAGTTTAATAAATACTCCATTATTTACCCCAGTCATGACAGAGGCATTACCTGTAACAAAACTCATTAAATTTTCAAGTCGCAAATCGAAACGTTAAAGTGCATTATTTATACCAGAGATAACAGCTTCAGCATTGCACTCGTGTAGTTCAGCATGGTCAAGGTATGTAGACACTATATTTTGGTGTAATTTACTGTAATAAACTATAATCAATCCCAATCATTTATGTACAGCGATTTCAGTAGATTCATCAATAAATAATCTAAATCGTTGATCTTTACAGTCTTGTTTTAGAAAGTCAGTGAAATGCGGTGATAACACGTTTTTTATAACTGAGGTGCAGTAAGTTCGGTTCAGCTGAAATTTATCGATGTCTTTTTCATGAGTCATTAATTACCTCTCCCAAATGGTCGACTACATATTTACTAGTATGCATGGTTGTGAATAATGCGACTCTTGCTTCTTCCTGTTTTTATTCCCAATGGCCTTTGACTTAAAAGCAATTTTAGGCTGCATACTTACAACCTGCAACAATATACTTAGTCAAAGAATGGTAAAAAATGTAAAACCGATCAATGAATGACTAATCAATTTAAAAAAGTATTGCTTGGTCTAACGATATGAATATAATAAAAATAGTTAAGACAAACATCTCTTGCCTTCCAAAGAAAATTTCCACACACAGGAAGCGTTAATACAAAACAAACATTTGCTCAATGACCGGATAAATATTGGAAACCAGACCCCCCCCTTACTGATATTTCATTTTACCTCTTGCTCTTCACCTTCTCCTCTAACCCACAGGCCATCACACTGCTATATACTTACGTCCAGTCACCATGGTTTCTCCCCCCCCCCCCCTTAAAAAAAACCTCCATCGCTAATCCTTCTCTACTCTTACACAATATATAGATACACAGAAACACAGTTAATTAGAATTACACACATACAGTAATCTAATTTTTAAAAAAAAGAATGTTTGTATGTCAAAGACAAAGTAGTGGAAAGGCTTTGTTGGCAAAACTACCAAAGACAAACATCCACACATACTCGAAGTACGGTATGAAAACAAACAGAATACAGTGGTGAGCATAAAAGTGTGTTCTGAGAAATGCACAGTGCTGCGAAGATGTAAAAAGTAGACGAAAATTATCAGTGTCTAACACAGAAAAACGGCGATGTGCTAGCAGACAGTACCACCTGATGTAAGGGAGAAAGCACCCGAAAAAGATCCTGTAAGTACAAACCAACCTAGTCTTAACGAACTGATTTTCTATCTGAAAGGCAAATCAACATTTAAATAAACTTAATTACCGACCAGTGATGATGCTTTACCTCAATAAAGCGAAACGCGTGTGGTGAAGAAATCACGCATTTTTGCAGTTGTAACGACGGGTCACAAATACCCTCATGAATTATAAAGCTACTACACACACTATGGCCACAAAAATGAAGAATCCCTGCATGTAGTCTATCGATTGTGATGGTACATTTGATTTCATGTTGTAATGCATCAGTTCTGTCTTCTCCGTAAAAGTTAAATACTCCTTATATCAAAGAAAGTGGAAATAACATATTTCGAAACGTATAAATAGCTTAGTGGTTGAGAGGTCGCATTTTCAGTAACTGAAACAATTCTACTAAACCACTATAAAATCCACCAGCCACTAGAAGCAATATTTCCCCACTAAAAGGAGTATAGAAACTACTAGTTTTAGTCGAAAATTCACTAAGTTGGCAACACTGTTTCCACTGTTCTGACTGCACGATCTTCTTTCAGCTGCTGACTAGATCACGGCTACCTTGGTGTCGTGTCAACTCCATCCTGTTTGGCCACTTGTTAGCACTCCAGGGTTACCTCCCATGTTACTTACTCGATCAGACTCCCAGGTGTGCCGATGTGTTCAGTGCCGGCGTCACGGTGCTCTCGCTGACAGCGCCCTCACGCAAAGTCAGGCTGCGGCAGCTGCTCCCACGGCCGCAAATCTGATCGCGTCGAGTCTCAGACCGTCATGGCTGACGTCTTGTGATGGAATATATTTATAAGTTTTCTTGCTGGCGTTACGTTGGTTCTGTTTGGGAAGGAATCAATAAACTCTGATTTATTTAACTCAAAGCATTTGAGAGATGTGAATATTATTTAGTTTTCAATGCAGTGAAAAATCCTGCCTGCGTATTCTTTATTATTGAACTATTGTGTGACTGTCATCAGGGTAACGCGGCTATCGCGTTGCTTGGCCCCTCGATGTCAAACGCACATAAATAAGTAGAACGAACCATAGCCCACTGGACTCGCATTCGGGAGGACGACGGTTTAAACATTCGACCGGCCACCCTGATTTAGGCTTCTCTGTGATTTCCCAAAATCGCTTCAGGCAAATGCCGAGATGGTTCCTTTGAAACTTAATGGACGACTTCGTTCCACATTCTTCCGTAATCGGATGGAACCGATGACCTCGCTATTTGGTCCCCTCCCCCAAATCCACCAACCAACCAATCAACCCGTTTGGTAAAGCGCCGTGTCCTGCTGCGAGAAGAAGTCTGTAACTGCCTGCTGAAAATTGTCGTCAGGCAGGAATCGTCCACCTTTCAATACCTTTTTTAAGTGACTGAAGGTGTGATAATGGCATGCGGATGGGGGATCAGGACTAACGGGAGGGTGCTCGAATGTCTCACACTGGAGCTGGAGTCACTTCCGCGTTACGACATTTGCGACATGGGGTCGTCTGTTGTCACGAAGCAGCAGCAACCCTTACCGCAGTTTTTCCGGGCGTTTCGTCTCAGTCACTGCCCCATACACTTTCTTCACTCACCGAAGGGTGTCTACCGGTGTTTGTAACAGCACGTTGGTCCAATTTGGACGCATTTTGTAATAACGTCGCCACATCTACCTCATGCACGTCGGAAAGAGGCAGATGACACACTAATAACTTGCCCCATGTCGGTGCATCCTGCATCAGAGTCGCGATACGTTGCCTATACGCTGAAGTTACACTCTCAAACTGACACTTTTTTATCACCCCTTACGTCTATTTGGAGATGAATATCGTTCAAACTGTAAGCTATCAGCTCAACGTATCAAATACCAGCACAACTCTTAACAAGACCGACTGTTCTCTATGGTTGTTCCCAGCGTAAGTCCCATTTGAGTAACAAAGCAAAGAGTGATTTAGGTCAACTCTTATTTTCCGTCATCCGTTGTCTTAGCTCTCTGGTGCTGCAAGTAACAACACAGTCAGATGCAGATGCTTGCTACCTATAGCACTGGTCAGCAACATTTTTGTTGAAAAGAATGCGAATGATGTTCTTTCCAAGTCGTGCCGCTGAAATCGAAACGAAATCAGTGTTTGGCTATCGGACGCAGTTTTCAAATGGCTCTGAGCACTATGCGACTTATTATCTGTGGTCATCAGTCGCCTAGAACTTAGAACTAATTAAACCTAACCAACCTAAGGACATCACACACATCCATGCCCGAGGCAGGATTCGAACCTGCGACCGTAGCAGTCGCGCGGTTCCCGACTGAGCGCCTACAACCGCGAGACGACCGCGGCCGGCTACGCAGTTTCCCTTTGTCACTCTGTCCACTATCTAAATCCTTGGAGACGCTATATATTGGCTATTCTTCTGTTCATTAAACACTTCGCAAATTTAAAAGTTGAAAAATAATCGAAGTATTAGAAATGAAGGTGGTTCGGCGGTACTGAGACATGCTTGAAGGCCGCGCGGCCTCTCCTTCCGGAGATTCCACTCGGGCCTGGGTGTGTGCATTGTTCTTAGCATAGGTTAGATTAAGTTAGTTTAAGTAGTGTGTAAGTCTAGGGACCGATGACCTAAGCAGTTTGGTCCCTTTAAAATTCACACACATTTGAACATGCTTGAAAACATCAAATTATGGAGATTTCACTGTAAATGACTGGCGCTTGTTCTTAGATTCCAGCAGATTTAGTCTTAAAACAGTGCCCCTCCACAATTGGAACAGATTTCCCTCTGTTCCCATTGCTCATACAGTTAATCTGGCACAGACATATATAAATGACAAATACAAACCACGTTTACGTGGATATTTCGAGGTAATTGTTGTTCTTCTCGATATATAGATGGGTATGCAGCACACTGTTGCTTTCAGCAGAAGTCGAAAGAAGAGACACTTTTATCGGACAAAATGGTCTCTTCGTAATAAACTACTGCTTGAATAGAAGAACGTTGACCCGAAAAATGTGTATCTGCTTCCACTGCACACTGTCTCTCGTCAAAAACTTTGTAAAAGCCATGGAAGCGGGGTTACGTACTTTTGAGACGTGTCCAAGTATCAGTGAAATCAAAATAAAAATGAGGAATATTTGCGGGACTAGAAATTTAGTATTTAATGGCTAATTAGCATTTACTTGAATAGATGGTTTATACGGAAAGAGTGACATGATTGTCTTTCACAGGTGTCTACAAGAATACTTTAGGCAGCTACAGGCCTAAGAACTACTGCGGTGTTCTACAACAGCTATTGATATCATACCACCAAATGGGATGTAACATGTCAGTTGATCTGCATTTCTTGAATGATCATTTGTACTTCTTCAAGGATAAGATGGCCACCATTGGCAGCTAGCGGTTGCAATTGGATATTTTTCGAACCTAAAAGCATTCTCAAAGCCAAGGGAGTACCACATTGTTGTCAGGCTTCTGCTGCGTCTTATGAAGCAACGTTTCTGAGGTAAAGCATCGCAGAAAATTGGGGCGGAATAAAAAATTGCAGCCTAGTCAGATGACTCCCCGATTTCAGTGGTAAGAGCTGATGGTAGGATCCGAGTGTGCCACATACACCACAATACCACCTACCAAACTTGTCAAGAAGCCACTATGCAAGCTGGTGGTGGCTCTATAATGATGTTGGCTGTGTTGACATGGAATGGATTGGGTCTTCTGCTCCGAATGAACCGATCATTGAATATAAATGGTTATGTTCGGTTACTTGGGAACCACTTGCAGCCATTCATTGGCTTCATGTACCCAAAAAATGATGTAATTTTTGTGGGTGACAATGCACCATATCACTAGGTCACAGTTGTTCGCTATTGGTTGGAAGAACACTATGGACAGTTCGAGCGAATGAAACGGTTACTCGGATCGCTGACATGAATCCCATCGAACATTTATGGGACATAATGGAGAGGTCAGTTCGTGCACAAAATCCTTCACCGGCAACAGTTTCGCAATTCTGGACGGCTGTACAGGTAGCATGTGTTAATGTTTCTGCAGGAGACCTTCAACGACCCTTTGAGTGTATTCAATGTCTAACTGGCGCATTTCACCTCGCAGAAGTAAGTGAACAAGATGTCAGGAGGTATACCTTGACTTTTGTCACCTCAGTGTGTAATGCAGAGGTTCCAGTAGGGATTTACAGAAACCATTACAATGTAAAAGCTTGGGCCAGTAGAGGAATTATCTGTTTATATGTTGATTCAGAATAACGTGAATGTATTTTCCTTAAGAAAAAATGTTGACTTGTATAACCCGTCATCTGCGAGTCGTTCCTGTTGTCGGCTTTGCGGTCTGTACACACTGTTGATTTTAGGCGACAAAATGTCTGCCCGACTATTACCAATCTTCCGTCAGAGACCACTACGCATGTCTACGCGGGTCTTGTGAATGTATCTAGAACGAAATACCCAACTGTGCTGCCTCATCCGTAATGTGAGCGTGAGCAAAAGCGATCTGGCAACACCGTCTCAGCCCATGCTCTGCTGTCAATGACTATTATTTTCACCGTGGTGAAACACCAAGCATTTTCGTGTCGCTGCAAAAGGCGTGGCCGTTTACGAGAATCATTGCCTTTGCTCCCCCCCCCCCCCCCCCCCTCCCCGTCGACGGACCGGGTCACCGGAGTGCAGAGTGCGTTGCCCTGGGCGACGCAGTTTCCTTGTGGCTGACTCCTGCCAGCTACCAAGGCCAGTTCCTGGAAGCATGGTGCAACACTTCTCACGGAAGTCCACTGACAGCTATGCGCTGCTATACAAAGCAACAGCAGCCGTCCATAATGCCACAGCGGTTAAGATTTTACTAATTTTTTATCTGCAGTCGCTGTCCTGTAACAACTTTAAGCAGGCTGTTTAGGTTTTTATGTTGGTAACGCCACGTAGGGCTCTGTATGAAAACCACTGACTGTGCTGTGTGCACTCTGTGGCTGGTTGGCATTGTTGGAATGTTCCCTATGGTAGTGTTGGGCAGTTGGATGGAAACAGCGCTTAGCGTTGTGCGGTTGGAGGTGAGTCGCCAGCAGTGGTGGATGTGGGAACAGAGATGCCAGAGAGAGCGGACGATATGGACGTGTGTCCGTCAGAAATTGTAAGACTGAATATCATGAACGACTTTTGAACATTATTAAGGAAAATACATTGTTTGTTCTCTATAAAAGTCATTCATTTGTTAACTATGCCTGTTGTTTGTTAACTATGTTGGAATTGAAGTCTGTCCACAGTTTTAATTTTAGACGACAAAATGTCTTAGTGCCTTCCGCATTTCGAATCTTTTATTTAGCTGCCAGTATTGGCGCTCACTGTATTGCAGTAGTTCGAATAACTAAGATTTTTGTGAGGTAAGTGATTCATGAAAGGTATAGATTATTGTTAGTCAGGGCCATTCTTTTGTAGGGATTATTGAAAGTCAGATTGCGTTGCGCTGAAAGAAAAAATTATATGTCAGTTTAGTGTTGATCAGAATAAGTAAAGAGAGAAATGTCTGAGTACGTTCAGTTTTGCTCAGCTGTTTGAAAACCAAATAACGTAAGAGGTTTATTAGCATAGTAATTAATCCAGAATGAGATTTTCGCTCTGCAGCGGAGTGTACGCTGACATGAAACTTTCTGGCAGATTAAAATTGTGTGCCGGACCGAGACTTGAACTCGGGACCTCTGCTTTTCGCGGCCAATGCTCTACCAACTGAGCTACCCAAGCACAACTAATGCCCCGTCCTCACAGGTTCGCAGGAGAGGTTCTGTAAAGTTTGGAAGGTAGGAGACGTACCTGGCAGAAGTGAAGCTGTGAGGACGGGGTGTTAGTCGTGCTTGGGTAGCTCAGTGGGTAGAGCACTTGCCCGCGAAAGGCAAAGGTCCCCAGTTCGAGTCTCGGTCCGGCACACAGTTTTAATCTGCCAGGATGTTTCACAGTAATTAACGATTTTTCTAAGGGGACGTTTCATAGCCTAGAGATTTTAAGTGCACACGGACTTATGAAACATACTTTGAAAGTTATTTGCTCTGACCCAATTGTTCGATCGTTCATGAGCATCAAACTGTCCGCCTGCTTTTTGCTCAAAACTAAATATGCTATCCTCCGTCATATAAAGGTTGACCTGAAATTACCACTGCTAGCAGCGTGTCTCAGTGCACACATTTACATAAAGACAAAACACTAGTGTTCATTGTGCAGGAAATTAAAAGAACACCGCCACTCAAAAACCACTACCAAAATAAAACTGTGCGCTGCAAAAAAAAAAAAAAAAAAAAAAAAAAAAAAAATGAAACACTGACAATAAGCAGTAAGACCATGGAACATACACTCTTCGCTGACCCATTAAAATCTAAATTCCAAAGAAAATGCTTAGACTCTTCGGAATGAAAATCTGAGATGAGAAACGAAAGAACGAACCGAATATTAAAGGAATCTCTCATCTGAAAAATTACAGCGTAATCAGCGGTAACAGCACAGCATGAAGAAATCACTCCATCTAAAATATGCTAAAGTAAAACTAAATTACTGGGAGATAGGCTGCAATGATTTTCTCATACTAAAACAAACTTCTTACTCGAAATGTAAATACTTATCCGTCCACTTTAATGACAATGCTGTATTTTGAACTCTTATTTCACAAGAACATAAAACTCACAGACACCTAAGAAGTTTACTTTATTTACAAAAGTCTTACAAGGCAATGCTTTTACGAATATGCAAACTGAAATTAATTAAATTGAAAAGATCTATACTGAGGAGGAGAGGCGGGCTGTTCTGTTGCAAGAATTGCTAACATTACCAGAAGGCACAAGCGAAAATTGTTACCTTAAAAACAAATCCATAATGCAAACCCATTCCCTCTGCTCCATGAACCGCTGCCTCTGTAAGTCGTTCCATCAGCTTAGTAATTCCTAACAAGTTTCTTCAGCAAATCCTCCTTCTATATCCACTGCAGCAAAAGTTCTACCAGCTTACTCCATGTCCAACACTCCACTACTCTCTCCTCTACGGAGCCAAGGATACGCAAGATCAGAGATAGAACTGGCACTGCCTTACATCAACGATTCCATAGATGACACACGAGACTGCTTCGCCCTCGAATAATATATTTTCACTCATTCTGAAACTATCCGTAAATAAATGTCCAGTCCGCCTGTAAATACACTCCTGGAAATTGAAATGAGAACACCGTGAATTCATTGTCCCAGGAAGGGGAAACTTTATTGACACATTCCTGGGGTCAGATACATCACATGATCACACTGACAGAACCACAGGCACATAGACACAGGCAACAGAGCATACACAATGTCGGCACTAGTACAGTGTATATCCACCTTTCGCTGCAATGCAGGCTGCTATTCTCCCATGGAGACGATCGTACAGATGCTGGATATAGTCCTGTGGAACGGCTTGCCATGCCATTTCCACCTGGCGCCTCAGTTGGACCAGCGTTCGTGCTGGACGTGCAGACCGCGTGAGACGACGCTTCATCCAGTCACAAACATGCTCAATGGGGGACAGATCCGGAGATCTTGCTGGCCAGGGTAGTTGACTTACACCTTCTAGAGCACGTTGGGTGGCACGGGATACATGCGGACGTGCATTGTCCTGTTGGAACAGCAAGTTCCCTTGCCGGTCTAGGAATGGTAGAACGATGGGTTCGATGACGGTTTGGATGTACCGTGCACTATTCAGTGTCCCCTCGACGATCACCAGAGGTGTACGGCCAGTGTAGGAGATCGCTCCCCACACCATGATGCCGGGTGTTGGCCCTGTGTGCCTCGGTCGTATGCAGTTCTGATTGTGGCGCTCACCTGCACGGCGCCAAACACGCATACGACCATCATTGGCACCAGAAGTGACTCTCATCGCTGAAGACCACACGTCTCCATTCGTCCCTCCATTCACGCCTGTCGCGACACCACTGGAGGCGGGCTGCACGATGTTGGGGCGTGCGCGGAAGACGGCCTAACGGTGTGCGGGACCGTAGCCCAGCTTCATGGAGACGGTTGCGAATGGTCCTCGCCGATACCCCAGGAGCAACAGTGTCCCTAATTTGCTGGGAAGTGGCGATGCGGTACCCTACGGCACTGCGTAGGATCCTACGGTCTTGGCGTGCATCCGTGCGTCGCTGCGGTCCGGTCCCAGGTCGACGGGCACGTGCACCTTCCGCCGACCACTGGCGACAACATCGATGTACTGTGGAGACCTCACGCCCCACGTGTTGAGCAATTCGGCGGTACGTCCACCCGGCCTCCCGCATGCCCACTATACGCCCTCGCTCAAAGTCCGTCAACTGCACATACGGTTCACGTCCACGTTGTCGCGGCATGCTACCAGTGATAAAGATTGCGATGGAGCTCCGTATGCCACGGCAAACTGGCTGACACTGACGGTGACGGTGCACAAATGCTGCGCAGCTAGCGCCATTCGACGGCCAACACCGCGGTTCCTGATGTGTCCGCTGTGCCGTGCGTGTGATCATTGCTTGTACAGCCCTCTCGCAGTGTCCGGAGCAAGTATGGTGGGTCTGACACACCGATGTCAATATGTTCTTTTTTCCATTTCCAGGAGTGTATGTCCACCTTTCAACTTCACAGATTTTTTTTTTTCATCCTCCTCACCAACAATGACGAGGTGTGGGCTGCCAGCGGTACAAAATTACATCCTTCAGCCAAGTTGAGCAGCTTGGAATCCATCGTCGTTATTGGCGTAGAGGTTATTAAATGCAAGGTTCATTCAAATAGTACTGTCGTCTGGGTAAGATGTTATCTTACCATGAATACATGAACGAAGTTGAGACTATGTTTTTCATAATTAACAGTGCTATTGTTTCTGACATTTATGATTGGTCGAATCTATAATAAGCAGTCGGTCCTTCGACTAAACTGACTAACCAACTCCCGACTGACTTTATTCATCGATATGTACTTGATATTTTCTTAATGCGAATGTTAACGAATTACATGATTGCAGTAAATGTGGTATCTTTAAGAGGAAATACACCATGGATGCTCATAGTTAAACTGGTTACTACAAACGGTTCTTATGAATCACCCATTAGACTGTAAGTCCATTGGGTTAGTTACTAACCGCTAATTAGGATCAAGGGGTGAGGACAATATTAAATTTAACACGAATTTCGTTTTCTCAAACAGAATCCGAAATGAACACTTAACATCTCACCACTGGCTTCCATCAAGCCTGATTTTCATTCAGACTGTGTAAGGCAACAGATTACAAAGCCAGCAAGTCGAGTTCAGAGGTTGTGTATGAGATGGCGATTATTCTACAGTCACGTTATTACTCATTCTTACATTCGCTCATTAGAGCCACTGGTTAAAGATAATTTCTATTCATATTAATACCAGTTACAAAATACCGTGGATTCTGAAGCAGCAGCAGGTCTCAACAGAACAGTTCGTACTAGCCTTGATTTCTCGTATTCATAGTCACCACATTAAAGTGAATAACATCCAAAGTAACATTCGGGTTTAATTCCACGAGAAAATGGTGCCTCCGCTGAAGGTATACTAGTTATCAACCACGTTATTAATGGAGTCACTATCCATACAGCCGCAGCGGTTTTCCCGCTCCAGTATAAATGCAGACCGCGTGCCACGCTCACGATACGCGTATCGGTTCCCGTTTCCTTCGGATACGTATCAGTCCTGAAGAGGATACTGCAGTGAATTAGTTACGAGAAAGAACACGAGACAGAAATATACTCACTACAGAGAAGCTGCATGTGGATATTAAATTTGAACAGATGTAATGAAAAGGAAGTGCTTCATCTCCTTACAAGACGTTTTAACACAATTTACACAAGGGAATTGTGCCATTTATGTAGTTTAGACAAGCTAATTTGCATTGTATTTTATCACTCTCCACATGGTAAGGTATATCTCTAAGGGCCATCATCCACACAACATTGACAGAAGTGCTATCCTGATTTCCCAGTTTGATTTTCTTATGCGAATGCGCCAATATCAAACCTAATTTAGCGGAACGTCCATCAAGAGAACATTTTCCTTTGTATCGTGCACCATGTGACACATAAAGCGTAGATGCATTTACAGTGTATATTTACCCTTAATTAATGATGATTTAGAGAATACTTTCACAACGTAGCCAGATATACTGAAACAAAACGTATAAAATTGTACAGTGCCTTTCCCACCACTGGGGCATTCATTCTCGCTGGGTCTGATTCCAACTCATACGAGATCATTTCTAAAGTTGCCACTTGCAAAATATCTTCACACACCCTTTTGTATAGGAGTAGAGCCTAATATTTTTCGACCTGAAAGAGATCGTAATTAACAAACCCTTCGTGCCATTTCTTGGTACGGGGGAGAACATGGACTCACTCAGAGCTTCAATCGTAAAATCGATCTCAATCATCAACACACGTATTTGTTTCACACGTGGATTTTATCGCAACTGTAAGTAAAAATCTTCACTTGGAAGAGATCGTGTTTTGCAACCCTTTTGTGCCTTTGTTCGGCACGGGTGAGAGCATGGTCTCACACAAATCTTCACACGAAAATTAACTTAAAATGAACACCTGTAATTATTAAATTCAAGCAAAATTTTAATTCACGCTTCTACCTAACAGTCTAACGTTGAAAGAAAAATATTGCTACCAACAGTTCACTGAAGGTGAATTGAGCAATCTCATTGTGCCAACGGATAATACACTGAGCTTTCACGCCAGGGTGACTAACCGTTAATCTTCTCTGTGCGTCTCGGAAGTCAGCCAAGCCTTGCCTTTTTTCTTGCCAATCTAACTCACCTCCACTTCATACACCATACTGGACATGGATTGCAAACAGTACTGAAAGGAAATACATTTAAAAAAAAAACGAGCTCTTTCTTCCTTCAGTTTGTTTAGGTTGTTAAACTGACGGAATTAATCAGAAGAAGTAGTAAATCTGACATGAGGTAATCGCAGAGATCAGCCTGGGATCTCCCAAGTATGTTTGAAATCTACAAAAAGGTGCATTTATTATGTTGTTTTCAAAAAATACATACATAATTATTTCGCTTATGTTTTAAAATTAAAATCAAAAGATTAAAAAGTAGGGATAAGAATAAAGGAACATAATTGAAACGTGTTGAAAAAACGGTGACCTCCTTTAGAAGCAGAGCAGTCAGTTTCCACTAAAATGTTGAAGCATTCAGGAAAAGAGGTGTTCTGCAAGGCTGAAGGTTGTGTTAAAATATTGAGACAGTTATGGTGGTATCTATGGAAATGAAGGTAACTTTGGAGGTAGGTGGTGGAAAGACAGAGAAGGAGGAGGATTTGGTATGTGGAAAGGGCCAGAGTAGAAAGAAGCGGGGTCCACAAAATGACAGAGAGGGAAGAAAGAGCTCAGATGTGAAATGGAGAGAGTGGGGAAGGGTTAATGGCAGTAGGGAGACAAACTATGTATGGCCCCACTCTCCATTGTTGCCAGATGTATCCAAGATGGCGGCGATGACGTCATCAAAGAGGGTGGCCTGTAGACTTGGCAACAGTGCTTGAGGTAATCCAAGATGGCGTCTGTGACGTCAGCTGATGACACAAGTATGGTTACCAAAGGTGGCAGATTTTGGCAGGAAATTGACATGCCCCATGGCTGGAATTTCAAATTTTGGCAGGAATTTTCTTTGTCTCAGGGCTGTGTTGTTGTGCTCACCCTACCCCACCCCCTGGGCCCCCACCCCCACCTGGGAAATGGTGGGAAATTCTAATTTGGGAGGGATTTTTTCTCCCCTCATATGACCAGAACTGGTGGCACACATTCAGTCTTTGCTGAGCTGTCGTTGTGGAACCATTGTGATGTGTTCAATCATTGAGATGAATGTGAAAGATATCGCAGCTTTCAATAGCTGCATTACATGTACACATTTGGAGGAAGATTGTAGCCACAGTTCACTACATGCGAAGTGGAAGACTATGGTAACGGAAGAGTTTAGGAGAAAGAAGCAGAAGAAATCGGTTCATCAGATAGTAACAATGCAGAGAGATGGAAGTAAGATGCATGTTGTAACTGATACACACTCATGTGCATGCACAAACTTTTGAGATATTCCACATAAAGTACTCACTCTTCCAAAACGGAAGAGGCCGGCAGTTGGTGTCAGTTCGTTTCAGTGGAACCATATTTGTATACATGATGTATATACCATTGAATAGCAGCTACTCATCGCCATCCAGTTCCCCTCCACCAACTCATCTTTGTGGCTGTGCAGACTGTGTTCTATAGAAGTGCTATTGCTTTCTGCCCAGGAGGAGTTTAACAGCCCTGTTGCCTGTAAGCATACAGCTGAGGGCTACACCCATACCCTCCTACATGTAGAATGAAGCGAGCATTAAAGCTTGAACATATGAAGAGGAAGAACACCATCCTGCAAATAAATGCTGTGCATCGATTTGCATGAAAGATGCATTACACAACACATACAAACATCTGTCTCACCTGGAACTGTCTGCCATTTCTAAAACTTACATATAAGCTCCCACCCACAAGAGACAACTGCCTCTCATCCAACAGACCAAAGAACTGAGCTGGTTCATGAGTTCACCACTAGAGGGCACCGCAATAGGTCACGTGATCGTGTAGTTCAGCCAATAGGAGCACAGCATCATGATTATGTAGGCATGATGTACATAAGTAGAGCCCAGCAGCTACTCAAAATCCTTCGCCATGAGTTAGTCGGTCAGTCAGTCAGCCATGGCGATGAAGCGCCAGTTAGCCCAGCAGAACAAACAGGAGGAAGTAGCAAAAAAGTATCTGCTTAGCTCTATTATTATTACTATTATTATTTTCCTTTCTCAGACGTTATGTCTGGTTAGAAATGGAAAGTGACGCAGACCTTGATGAAGCGTGACTTCCTTTTAACTGTGCGGTATATGTTACATTGCATTTAGGAACTTTTGGGTAATTCAACATGTATCAATAATTACAGATTTCTGTAGTTGTATATATATACGTTTGGATGTAGCTGTACTGCGTTGATTTACTGGTGGATATTGTGTTGTATGACTCCTGTAGTTGATAGTATAAATGGTATAATGTCAACTTTATCCTGATGCCACATGTCCTTGACTTCCTCAGCCAGTTGGATGTATTTTTCAATTTTTTATCCTGTTTTCTTCAGTACATTTGTTGTATTGGGTATGGATATTTCGATCAGTTGTATTAATTTCTTCTTTATATTGGTAAGTATGATGTCAGGTTTGTTATGTGGTGTGGTTTTATCTGTTATAATGGTACTATTCCAGTATAATTTGTATTCATCATTCTCCAATACATTTTGTGGTGCATAATTCTATGTGGGAACGTGTTGTTTTATTAGTTTATGTTGTATGGCAAGTTGTTGATGTTTTATTTTCGCTGCATTGTCATGTCTTCTGGTGTATTTTGTATTTGCTACCATTGTACATCTGCTTGTGATGTGATCTACTGTTTCTATTTGTTGTTTGCAAAGTCTGCATTTATCTGTTGTGGTATTGGGATCTTTAATAATGTGCTTGCTGTAATATCTCGTGTTTATTGTTTGATCCTGTACTGCAATCATGAATCCTTCCATCTCACTGTATATATTGCCTTTTCTTAGCCATGTGTTGGATGCATCTTGATCGATGTGTGGCTGTGTTAGATGATATGGGTGCTTGCCATGTAGTGTTTTCTTTTCCAATTTACTTTCTATCTATCTATTGATTTTATGTGATCTCAAGGGTTGTAGAAGTGGTTATGAAATTGCAATGGTGTAGCCAACGTATTTGTATGATTGATTGCTTTGTGTATTTCGCTAGTTTCTGCTCGTTCTATAAAGACTTTTCTTAAATTTTCTACCTGTTCATAATGTAGGTTTTTTATGTCGACAAATCCCATTCCTCCTTCCTTTCTGCTTAATATGAATCTTTCTGTTGCTGAATGTACGTGATGTATTCTATATTTGTGGCATTGTGATCGTGTAAGTGTATTGAGTGCTTCTAGGTCTGTGTTACTCCATTTCACTACTCCAAATGAGTAGGTCAATATTGGTATTGCATAAGTATTTATAGCTTTTGTTTTGTTTCTTGCTGTCAATTCTGTTTTCAGTATTTTTTTTAGTCTTTGTCTATATTTTTCTTTTAGTTCTTTAATATTTGTATTGTGTATTCCTATTTTTTGTCTGTATCCTAGATATTTATAGGCATCTGTTTAGGTTTCAGATAAGTTATTCCATGTGTAAGTGTATCAGGGAATATGTATGGGTCTGCAATGTAACTGTTAAATAATTTAGTTAGATGTGAATGTGTTGAGGTGAACTTCTTTAGCCAGATATTTGCTATTTTATCTTTTCTAGGGGCTTTCCAATTCTGCGTAGAATTAATTGCTTGGGTGACTTCATGTTGCAAAATTATCACTTCAGGCATTTTTGGTATCATCTTGTATGTGTCTGTTTCTGATTCTATCCACCGTGCATGCCTGTTATGTTGTACCGGGTTTGACCATATGTTGCTCCAGAAGTGTTCCATGTCTGTTATGTTTGGTGGATTGTCTATTTTAATGTGTGTGTTATCTGTAGTCTAGTAAAATTTCTTTTGGTTTGTGTTGAATTTGGTTTTGTTTCCTTCTGTTTTCACTTTTTTCGTATCTTCTAAGTCATTTGGCCAATGCTTGTAATTTCTGCTTCTTTTCATCTAATTGCTTTATCGCTTCTTGTTGTGATATTTTACCTAACCTTTATCGTTTTTTGTCTGATATTTCTTTTTTTATAAACTGTGTTACCTGTCCGATGTCTTTTCTCAGTGTTTCCTCTTCTGATCTGTAGCCTGTGTTGCCATGCTGGTTTTGTGGGTTTCTTCTGTGTGTTGGTTGGTTCTTATCTCTGCCTAGTTTGTATATTTAGTGTAGTGTAGTGAGTGCTCCTATATATATATATATATATATATATATATATATATATATATATAAAAACCAGTAGTTGTAACTCTCCCACCGTTGTATTTCATTTATCTTGTTGTGTGTTATTGCATTGATAGTTTTTATTGTTGTTTCGACTTGTGGGTTATTTGGCGGTCTATGCAAGAATGGTCTAATGTTTGTATTTGTGTCTTTGTATTCTATATTTAACAGCTGAAATTTTTCTTCCATATCTAACATGTATGTCACTTCGTGTTCTATTTGTGCTTGTTCTGGTGGCTGTCTTAAGATTTCCTTTTCCTCTGTTTGTTTAATTGATGCGTGTTGTTCTTTGTTTGTTTGCTCTGGGATGTTTGAGTCCATTACTGTAATTTCTGCTTCTTCTGGTTGCACATTATTTTGTTACAGTATTTGCTGTACTTGTTGTTTGATGTTTTCTAATTCTGACTGGGGTATACTGTTATTTTTGATTATTACACGGATCTGATCAGCTAGTCGTTGTTCTGTTAAAAATTTTAATTCTGGGTATCTGGTAATAAATGTTGTGTATACTTGTGATCTGTATCCAGCTGTGTTGGTTCCTAGGTTTGTTGCTTGGTAATAACAGAACATGAGGTGTCAGTTAGCTTCATCTGACCATCTCATCGTCTGTCTTTATTTTCCTTCTAGGATGGTTGCAGGAAGCATACCAAATACTTTGGATTTAAATCATTTTCCAGTTGGCTAGTAGTGTCGTTATCATTGTGGGTGGGCATAGGGTTCAACTGTCGTCCCTGACCATGACGGCGCTTGTCCGAGGCTTCTTTAGTTCTGTCCTGAACCAACTAATAACACTAAAAGGGGGGTTAGCCCTATTAGTGGTTTGTTCTTTTCGTCGCCTTTTATGACTGGCAGAACATACCGGAGGCCTATTCTTTTTATTATTATTTCTGTAGCAGCAACATATGATGGCGATGATTATTCTTCTCTCACCACCAGATGTATACACAGAGTCCGTCTACAGCTTGTTAGGATCAGCACACATATCAGCAAGATCAAACCTGTTGGCACCACCAAGTTCCAACCAATTGGGAACCATATCCACAGCGCCAACAAGATGCGACCTGTCAGTACTGGCAAGTTCCATCCCATCGGCTCCCACAGTTGTGGTGGCAGCAAGCTCCAGCTTGTCAGGGTCGGCAAGTTCCAATCCATATGGATCTGCAACTGGGGCATCGGTGGTTGCAGTCTCCGTCATGGAGGATACTCTAATGCAGCCTCTCAGCATGCTGGATCAGGGTAATGAGACACTATTGTCTATGCCACTCGATACTGTTGAAGGTGCAACATCGTACTGGGCTCCATTGTCCGTCCATTCAGTCAAGCGCAAGAGACATTCCACCATCAGTGCAAGAACAGATAGCTAACTGCACTGGTGTGGATGTTGTGGATGAGAATCTACCCACCCCCAGTGCAGTGCCATCTTTACTGTTCGCCTTATATTATAACAGCTAGTGTTTCAAGACGTCTTCATCTAGGAATTGACGACTCACGAGACGGTGACCTGTAAGCTGTGTTAGAGCTCGAAAATGTGCCAAAACATATTAAAGTGCGTCTTTCTGACTATTAGTGGGACGAACTCTGCCATGCAAAAGCTTACATCAAGAGGCATATAACCATGGAATATGTATATCCTAATCCTACCAGGACAACTACTGTGGAGGCCTAACTGTGAGTGTATGAACAGTGTATGATGATTCTACATTAAGAATTAAAATTGTAGATGAGCAGAGTATTTACATGCGACACTCAACAGTTGATAACTTGTTTAATCTGTACTCAGCAATAACTACTACAATGGAAAGACTAGATAGATGGCTGCCTTATGTTCAAGCTGTATACATGGATATCATGAACTGGCTTTGCACATGCAGCATTCACATAGAAGGTATAGATCACTGTTTTAGTACCTGTATAAGTGCAGTGCCGAAGTGTGGAAATGTTGAAGTTAAATTTACTTTGGAATACCAGACTATTACAGTGCACTGATAACGTTGTGGGATATACGTGCAGAATTTGAGGGATACAAGAAGGAGCTATTTTCCAAATACTGCACTGCTGCTGCAGCGATTAAAAAAGAAGCAAGTGAGTATTTTGATGTTGGTAATGCTATGTATAATTGTCAATGGTGAATAAACAAATATATTTATTATCTGAAATTTGTATTTGTGTTATTTCTCTAGACAAAATGACCCTGCATATAATGTCACGTGTGATTACGCACCTTTATGTGCACATTTTCTTTTCTACATAAAAGCCTATTCCACGCCAGAATCTAACACAGTAGGTATTATGGCAGGCTGGATGAAGCACCCTCGCCACAAGGGCTTTGTTGTGGGTGACTGGTCCTGCGACGATGAAGATCCATAGAAGAAGACTAAGAGGAATGGAGTGCTCCTTCCCAACAGCATACGAACTATAATTGTTGTTCCTCCAACTATGGCAAGACAAATGTTCTTATGGCTCTGCTAACTGACGTTGATGGATTTCACTTCGAGCGTGTCTACATATTCTCCAAAACACTATTTCAACTCAAGTATTAGTTACTACAGAAAATATAAGATGACGTAGATGGTGAAATATACAGGGCATTCAGTGAAATCAAGGACATCCCTCCACCTGAAGAAGTATAGCCAAACACAGTCTTTATATCTGACAATGTAGCTGTTGAAAATAAGGACCAGATCCGTAGATATTTATCCTTCGGTCGTCATATGAGTGTTGAAGTATTTTATCTGAGTCAAACATATTTCAGGATCCCAAAACAGTTGGTAAGGGATAACGCCAAACACATTATAGCATTCAAACAAGACAATCTCAATTTAAAACACATTTACTAGGCTTGTGTAGGGACTGACTTGTCGTGCAATGAATTTGTAAAGATATGTGAAGATTGCTGGAATCAATCACAGTACTGATTTCTCGTTGTCGATAAAACTCGAAAACTGAATGATGGTAGGTACAGTCGGACCTTCCAGGAGTTTCGTACAAAACAAGTGAATGCATCAGTATAATCTACACCATGGACAAATTCGCACGCATGTCAGTCGCTCAGGTAAGGTTTACATAGACTAAATGCTTGCATGTATACTGATGTGAGATTTCAAACTCTTGAGAGAAGACTCGACATACTCGGTAAGCCTGTAAAGGAATTAATGGACAATGAGAAAGAATTTGCGCTTGACCAATACCAACTAGAGAAAAGAACCAGTGCAATTGAGGGGGAAATAGAAGCTGACGTTCTTATTATTGAGGAGGAGAAGGAGGAGGAGGAGGAGGAGGAGGATCTGGGAAAGAAGAAAAGAACAAAGGATATATAAGGCCTCGCCATGTGCAGAGCTCAGATTAGTGTGGGTCAAGATGTCGACTAAACTAAAAGTGAAGTCAGGCATGTGAAGGTGTTGGAGAGAAATTAGTTTTGTTGAGCATAGAGCATATGGAGCGGGAGCAAACGCTAAGAGAGATATTAAATCCATAACAGAATCTATCAGAAAGCTAGCATCACTAGATGATGACAATGTTGAGAACGATCCAATTGCTGAGTTCACTAACCAGTACCCGACTGGGATAGATCGAACATTTGGTGTCAGCAAGAAGAGACCGTACATGCTCGGCTCTCAATCTTTAAGTTTAAGCGATAGCACAATATTCATCGGGGATAAAGAGTTTAAAAGAACACCTGACTTACTGAAACTCATTTTTCTAAGAACCTCAAAAAAAAAAAAAAAAAAAAAAATGCTCTGCCGGTGATCGCAAGGCTTAGGGATGAATACTACAGTTGACTGAAGTATATAAGAATGCAGACGGAACACTGAAAAGCCCTCAAATCTCTAAATACAGTAGCATTATACAACCTCTACCGAATGATCAACCTCAAAGCATTGGTGAAGGTTTTGACATTCAACATACGAGTGAGCGGTCAACCCGCCGCCCCCCCTCCCCCACCCTCAAAGTATACATATTACGGTGAGGCAGATGAACCAATAGATACACTTCGGCTATCGATGGCTTCGGCTGCAGCGGGTAATACATCACATTAAAAAGAGTTTGTCTCAATAATTTCAGAATTTAGAGAAAGAGGAATCATCGAATAATAATAGCAAGTATGGTAACAGTAGTTCAGGAGCTTCAGAAACCAGCACGCAGAACATATCCTAGAAGACATGTGATGATGACATGTAATGATGACTTACGGCAGGCAGATCTGGTGGATATGGGTCTGTACAACAGTGAGAAGAAAGGGTTCAGGTATATTTTAATGGTCAATGATACTCTAAATTCGCATGGGCATTACCTGTGAAAACATTTACAGGGAGAGTGTTCGAGCGTTTGCTGCAAACAGGAACGAATCGATGTCCAGACAACCTTCAAACTGATTGTGGTGGGGAGTTTTACAATGAAAATTTCAAGACTGTGATGGAATGGTACGAAATACACCACTGCTCAACGTTTACCCACCTGAAAGCGAGTATGGTGGAGCGTCTGAACAGAACAGTGAAAGTTCAAATGTGGACACGATTTAATCTTTATGGTTCGTACATGTGGACGAATATCCTACCGCACATAATAGCCAGGTATAATGGAACCAAACATAGTACAATAAAAATGAGACACATTGATGTTTGTGGCAATTCACTCATGGAGTCGGCGTATTTCCGCATTAAAATGCTGGATCCACGCAAACAAAGGTTTAATGTAGGTGACTTAGTACGTATTTCAAAAGACAAGACTGCATTTGAGAAATGGTACTTACCAAAACGGTCAGTTGAAATATTCACAGTATCCAAAGTGCAGAGAACGAACCCCCGAACATATATGTTAGAGGATGGCAAGGGTGAAGAAATTTCGGGATGCTTTTACACAGAGGAATTGCAGAAGAGCTCTGTATCATATGCAGTCCTCATCGAACGTGTAATAACATGTCGTGGGAATAGAGTGCTAGTTAAATGGTTGGGATTTCCTTCATCAGAAAACAGCTGGATTGATGCTGACGAATTAGTATATAATAGGATGCGTGGATCTCAATCACCTCAGTAGCATACAATGCATGATAGGAGACACACCGAAATAAGAAGTGGAGGTGGTATTGCAGATAAATTACACATTCCGGGATGTAACTTCTGTGGACCAGGAACAAAGCTTCAGAAACGCTTGGCACGTAGCGATAGAGGTATTAATCTTCTCGACGAAACCTGCCTGGAGCACGACCTAGTCTACGCCGCAAATAAAGATCTACCTAAAAGACATGCCGCAGACAAAGTTTTAGCTGATAGAGCCAAGGAAATAAGACGAAGAAAAGATATTGGTATAGATCAACGTGTGGCTGCATTCGTTGTTGGTAAAACCATGCTTGGAAAAATTAAGTTAGGCTTAGGAGTGATGAATTTCAAACTAATTATGAAAGCTTTGGGGAAGAAGAAGAAATTAGGCTGCCTGAAGAGCTGCATTCTCACCTCGGTGTGTACAGCTAAGCATGCAGTGATGAGTAAGAAGAAGAACAACAAGAAGAAGGGTACAATTAAACCACCTCGCGTTCTCCCTTTAGCCAAGACATAAGGTGGAATTATTCCGTTCCTCGTTCCAGCCCTTGCGGCTCTATCAGCGGTAGGCTCACTCATCAGTAGGCAAGGATACATCGAGTGACTTATGCAGTTTTTGCAATTTCAATAGTTTGGATTTTGGCGTTATCGCGGACGGGAGCACTAGCCGTTCTAGGTGCTCCGCGTTCGCCAAAATGTAAGTACAGTGTAAAATTGCTGAGTCATTGTTACGTAATGCGTTGCCACGCCAAAACAGTCAAGAATGCTCAAAACGCCCAAGCACAGTGAGAGGAGGCAAGAAGGCATAATCGTGTTATGGAAGCTGCAGCCATTAAGATCTATACTTGAAACAGTACAAGAAAGGACTAAGCCTCTTCAGAAATCACAAAAAGCCCTTTAGCTATTCTACCTGATCGAGCGCTCACGAATTAAGATATGCTTAAGGTGTCTTCATGCGAGATACAATAACGAAAACCAAGTGGCGAACTAATGATTGTGAATTTAGATGTTGCAGGAGGTGCAGGAATCCATTGGGTCTCATATGTCAAGAAAAGTTCAAATACAGATTTACAGCCATTTGAAGAATTGCAACGATACTTTACCAACAAAAGACGAGTCTTCTACAATTTTCAGCGATATCAGGGCTCTAACACATACTTGTATGGACATATCTGCATCATGTTCCTCCTCACATCCTTGACGAAATACCATGTAAAACTACACCAAAGGTAAGCTCATGCTCAAAATCCAGGAGAGCTGATGTATATAAGAGCCATCATTGAACGACAGCCCCATCAGTTGAGGTTTAGATGCGATGTCGTAGACTATGACGTTAAAAGGACGAGCGTCTGTATTACGTGCAAATTAATTTACGCTGACAGATTTAAGTTCTGGTGTTTGGAGTATTACACTGATTGCTCTGGAGACGTATAACAGCGTCCCAAATACCACAAAGGCCAACAATAAATGGCATCTCGAAACTGACCGTCAGAAGGACATTCTAGAAATACAACCTGATACCTACAACACTGATGATTTAAACGAAGTCTTAAAACACTCTTGAGAAGGAATTGAACTACCCGCAAACTTCAATACTCTTAAATCTGAAATACGATCAGAGAATGCGACGATTCACTTTAGGCAGAAAGATTCAATAGGTTCACTGCTAGGTTTTACGAAAGACCGTGTTTTGGCATACTACCAATCAGCACAATCCACGTTGAATGTAATATAGTTACAAACTCATATCTCAATGATAAGTTGATTCACTCTATTTACGGATTCTTCCCTACAGTTGGGACCGGGTATAAGATAGTTGAGACCCCTACAAACGCGATATACCACCCAGTGTCAGTTCAGACATTGGACTACCTGGAGCTACGTATTGTGTATCAGAATAATCGACTTGTCGACTTTCAGGGTGAAGGAATCATTGTACGTCTGCATCTAAGACAAGACAGGGTAAGGTATAAAGCTAGCTCGCAGAACTCACTGTCAGACAGACTGCCACAGAAGCACAAGATGATAACACGCCTTAATTACGAGTTCCTTATTTCAATTGGTCTCAAGACGTGCGGTGACGTCACTCACCGTAACGCAGTCAGTGGAGTATGATGATCGAATTATACGTCATGATTTCCACTCACATAAGCTTTACGCTTCAACCACATTCAACAAAAACGATGAAATTAGGACGCTTTAACACTACCTTGCAAGAGCTTCTCACATCTGGACTGCAAATTTAAGAAAACTCATGGCGCTACGGTAACACTCTCGTAGCTGACACGTAAAGCTCCAGCGTTTCTGCTTCAAGATATCCATTATGAACTTAATGGAATAGAAATCGACCGCACACATAATTTAGGGCTAGCATCAGCCATTAAGACGTACGTTTCAGCCTCAATCTCCGATCAGAACAGTGTAGAAAATGTGGGGTGGTTCATAGACGCGCCAGATGTAGAATACACTAGATTTACTGCTTGCGTGCCTCTAGAAAGGCTTGTGAGTTACTTTGAGGACATGCAACGAATTATTATGAACGCCATACAGAAACTTATTTTGGTGCAGAGTGCAAGTGATGCCAGTTCATAAACTCAAGGAGATTAATAGTGCAGTATGGAAAATGGCCCACATCAGTGTTGCTGACGAGGAACGCTGGAAATTTTTAAAAGTTCTGAATGTCGGCAGTTATGTGCTGCTAACTTTCCTGTCATGGGAGCTTTTGGAATACCCTGTCTTTCCTACAACATCAACACATATGTGAGCTATTAAAACACCAGTTCAGTTGGAGGCACCTTGATGCATCATACTTGCATTTCAAACTCAAAGGGGAGGGAATGCATTAAATGACCACTGCAATCTACCTAACGACAGAGTCTACATGAATTTGGAATACTATCCATACGAGAATTTACATCTACAGTGGGACAGAAATGTATACAGTCTAGCATTTGACATGTATGCGAGATTCCGTGCATATTACTATGAAGGAGTTGAAAATGAGGGATGTCTACTTAGTCCACAGAATTTCAAGAAGCTGGCACCAATATTGGTGACTGATTGCTCGGAACAGAATGAGATAATTAAATCAGGACCGGTAGATGTGTGGATTGAATCTGAATCTTCAACAAACTTCGCAGATCACACTGCAGCGTATGCTTTAGTTCTACATGATCGTGTTGTTAACTTCTGTCCCTCACACGTGTTGCGCAGAGAGTTGTGTAAATTAATAGGTGGTCTGCTAGCTCCAGCACAGTTCACTATGTTACCCCAGGTTGTAAGGACCATAGCTGACGTTCGAGGGTTCTATTACAACGAAAACAAACGATTCATAATTAAAGACTGTGCAATAACAGCCATCACACAAAGTGATGGAATAATAGAAACATTTGCAGCAAGCGTTGCATCGCCATAACCTTTCAAGGGTGTGAAGTGCGTTAAAACTTTTAGAAGTGCCAAGTGGCTAACACGACTCTACTGGGACGATCCTAGTATACCTTATAAAGAAATGATGACGTCACTTCGAATATTCGAGAATCCTGGGACCATTTCCTACGTTTAAGATGAGAAGAGGATCGTAGGGTGCAGCGAATCTTGAAGTTTGCATCTATATAAGAACTGGAATTCTACGGGTGCCTTGCTATCCAAGAGCTCAAGAAGAAGAAGAAGAAGATGTGTGAAAATAATGTTGTGTCTGCTTATGAAAATGTAAAATTACTTTTCAGTTGGATTAATGAAAATAAATGAATTTTGTACCCCAAATTCTGTGTTTTTCTTTCTTCCTATCTAGCTCCTACTTAGACGGCACGTAGCTTTGTCCAGGTCCTATGTGTGTGTGGCTTTGTTCAAGCACAGGAGATATACTTTCAGCCATGTTTGCTACATCTCTTTGGAAGCAGACACGGTCACGCGTCGCCTGTTCTCAACAACCCATATGTGCAGCACAAGAGGCGAAACCCCATGATATGTCTGCGTAAGCAGAAGAAACTAACGATCAAAGTCCGACAACAATTAACCAAAACAACTTCTCCAAGTATAACACCAACACTAAGCAGCGATCCGTCTTCGAATCACAACTACATACAAGAATAAGATAGAAAACAACTGAAATAATTTCCTACTAGTCTCCGCCAGAGACTTCTCCGATATACGAAGCCTAATCCAGAGATCAGCGAGAAGATCCAAGCCGGGCTGCTGGGGCGGCAGCTATCCACGTCTGCTGTTGTCGATGAACTGCCGATGTAAGGTCGAGCGCCGGCCTTTATAGCGCTTCGATGGATGAGTATCTCGGAACTATTTTCCATGAGGTGGTTTGACGTGTGAAAATAGTTCAGGGATCTGCAGCGACCTCTTCCTCATGTTTGTGTGGGCTGGTAGTGGCCCCTAGTGGCCGCTGGTGTCTTTGCTATGGTGTTGTTGTTTTTGTTGCTGTGGCCTTTCATCAATATTGCCCGTCGGTTGTGGAGTGCTTCGGTGTGACTGCGAAGTGGGCAACCCGCGCCTGCAGGCTGTCAGTTTGGTTGCTGATACTCTAAGCGCAGTGATGTCTGGTGGAGAAGGCCACAGCACCCTATGCAATCATTACATATATTTTGTTAAACTTCACCTCCTTAATAGCTCTTATCTTGAGCAAAACTATCGTCATTGGAGATGTGCACAGCCTTTATACACATATGTATAATAATTTAATAGGTGATAGGGATTTCTGAAAATAACAACAACAACAACAACAACAACAACAACAAAAACATATGTTGACCAATTTTGTTCGGGGTTTATTGAGTTCACACAAATATAATATAGTTCTTGAGGTACAATATGATTCTTAAAGTACATTGTAGTTTTTGAGGTACAATGTAGTATTCTTAAGGTACAAATTGACCCTGCTATTCCAATGCAGAAATACTTTTAACTTACATGCTACCACAGTAACAGGGGTAGGATCTTTTTTTATAAATCTACACTCCTGGAAATTGAAATAAGAACACCGTGAATTCATTGTCCCAGGAAGGGGAAACTTTATTGACACATTCCTGGGGTCAGATACATCACATGATCACACTGACAGAACCACAGGCACATAGACACAGGCAACAGAGCATGCACAATGTCGGCACTAGTATAGTATATATCCACCTTTCGCACCAATGCAGGCTGCTATTCTCCCATGGAGACGATCGTAGAGATGCTGGATGTAGTCCTGTGGAACGGCTTGCCATGCCATTTCCACCTGGCGCCTCAGTTGGACCAGCGTTCGTGCTGGACGTGCAGACCGCGTGAGACGACGCTTCATCCAGTCCCAAACATGCTCAATGGGGGACAGATCCGGAGATCTTGCTGGCCAGGGTAGTTGACTTACACCTTCTAGAGCACGTTGGGTGGCACGGGATACATGCGGACGTGCATTGTCCTGTTGGAACAGCAAGTTCCCTTGCCGGTCTAGGAATGGTAGAACGATGGGTTCGATGACGGTTTGGATGTACCGTGCACTATTCAGTGTCCCCTCGACGATCACCAGAGGTGTACGGCCAGTGTAGGAGATCGCTCCCCACACCATGATGCCGGGTGTTGACCCTGTGTGCCTCGGTCGTATGCAGTCCTGATTGTGGCGCTCACCTGCACGGCGCCAAACACGCATACGACCATCATTGGCACCAAGGCAGAAGCGACTCTCATCGCTGAAGACGACACGTCTCCATTCGTCCCTCCATTCACGCCTGTCGCGACACCACTGGAGCGGGCTGCACGATGTTGGGGCGTGCGCGGAAGACGGCCTAACGGTGTGCGGGACCGTAGCCGAGCTTCATGGAGACGGTTGCGAATGGTCCTCGCCGATACCCCAGGAGCAACAGTGTCCCTAATTTGCTGGGAAGTGGCGGTGCGGTCCCCTACGGCACTGCGTAGGATCCTACGGTCTTTTGGCGTGCATCCGTGCGTCGCTGCGGTCCGGTCCCAGGTCGACGGGCACGTGCACCTTCCGCCGACCACTGGCGACAACATCGATGTACTGTGGAGACCCCACGCCCCACGTGTTGAGCAATTCGGCGGTACGTCCATCCGGCCTCCCGCATGCCCACTATACGCCCTCGCTCAAAGTCCGTCAACTGCACATACGGTTCACGTCCACGCTGTCGCGGCATGCTACCAGTGTGAAAGACTGCGATGGAGCTCCGTATGCCACGGCAAACTGGCTGACACTGACGGCGGCGGTGCACAAATGTTGCGCAGCTAGCGCCATTCGACGGCCAACACCGCGGTTCCTGGTGTGTCCGCTGTGCCGTGCGTGTGATCATTGCTTGTACAGCCCTCTCGCAGTGTCCGGAGCAAGTATGGTGGGTCTGACACACCGGTGTCAATGTGTTCTTTTTTCCATTTCCAGGAGTGTACGTTAAAAACTAATATAGAGATACTTTCTTTACCACTACAACTAAATTCCACAGCCCCAGTAGCATAGCTTTTAAAATAATTCTGATGGACTGTGCACACTTAGAATCTAATTTCACCAGTCCACAATAGCAAAGGTTTTTACAATAACAATTCTAATAGGCTGTGAGAAATATACCTTTAAAATGTATTCTGACTTGGATGCCTATCGGCAGGTGAGAAACTTGAAAGCTATTCTATTTACAAGACGCACATACCTTGCGTATCAACAAATAAATAAATAAATATACAAATATTTTTTCTATTTTTTGCTTTTCTAATACTTTTTTGTTTATGCTACAACAACAACTACTACCACTACCACTGCTCTACAGTCACTCATTCACTCACTCTCTCTCTCTCTCTCTCTCTCTCTCTCTCTCTCTCTCTCTCTCTCTCTCTCCTCATTCTCTCTCACTATCGCTCCCCCACCCCTTCTCTCGCTACAAGTGAGTAGTGTGAGTGCAGGAGAGTTTCAATCCAGTCATCACAAGTGATCCTTTTATGGTCATGAGGCGACAGACCGATTTAAGAGTGCAGCACAGTGTACACTTCGTGTCCTATCGACCGAATACTGGTCTGCCGTGCAAATGTGGTGGATGCGGTGCAGCACCACTAACGCCACTGCAGAGCCACTGCAAATATTCTTCGATAGAGAGGGCTCTCCATGCCATGCGACGCACACCCTTAGCCTGCCTGTTGGTGGCTCCTTCCAATGTGTGATACGCATACATTTTTGAGCGTAGACCTACAAACTCGACAGTTGGGAATCCATTCACATTGTCCTTCATAAGACCGGTAACCTTCTTGTTCTGTGCAATAATAGCATAAGGATTATCGACTATGTATGAGGACGTGTCGAATTCATTACTGTGGAACCTCTTTACCTCATATGGATCACAGTCCTTCACCAAACAGATGAAGCTATCTGTATCCATATAAAGTAATTTAGGGTCTGCGAAATGAGTTTTCGCAAACTCATAATGAAAGACGTACATGTGGAATTTGGATATGTCTAGTATTCACACGCCCAAATAAATATTTTTCGTAAACTCTACTGCAGTCTTCGCCATCCACGTAGCAACAAAGTGCTTTATGGTGAGCAGCCTAAAATTTTGTCCAGCAATGCATTTTCTTACGCCATAACGCCCATCCCATTCGGTTCAAATCAAAATTTAACATCGTCTCCTCAAATTCTCCATTAATTTACTGAAAATATTATTCATTAATATATAAAAATCTTTCTCAACGTCACTCGTCGCAGAAGCTCTCTGTATTGTATTCAAATCAATGTAATCCTTCAACCAGGGGGCTGCTTGAGGGAGACAACCCAGGTGATTCTAACAAGCTCCATACCCAAGCTGAGACACTGCTGGAGATTACGATAATGAATGATACATCTCCGCTTATCCCCCAGCGTATGATCAGTTTTGGCTTAGAGCCTCCTCGTGGAACTAGTTGCTCTGGACACAACGGCAAAAACAGCGTGGGCACATGAAAATTAATAGCGTAAGTAAGTTCTGCCTCCACCATGTAGCCTACATCAGAATCAGCTGCCATAGCCCGCATGATTTTTCCACCTAATCCCTTATATTCGTTTTCGGGCACCCATCAAAACTCACCAATCGGCAGTGCTCACTGCATGGCGTGCCCATATAACTTATTCACGTCCAGGTACATTGTGTAACTCGAATAAAGAGATGATTTGAATTTTTCATCCATCTGCGGTTTACTTGCCTTTGTATGCCTATGGACACATTGGCAAAGTCCCTCATGAATCCTTCGCTCAAACAAAAGAAAGCATGTCTTTTCGGCCCTCTCTGGCGGTGTCAGTGCCACACACCAGTAACCATGTTCTCTGGAACTAGAGAAATAGTAGTCCAGTTATAGACAGCACAATGCTGCGATGAGACCACCATCAGAAACGGTGCTCTAAGAATATGCGATCACAACATGGCAGTGACTGGCTCACATATTCACATGTGCCACACTGAGCAAGGTGGAGCAATGGTTAGCACATTGGATTCGCATTTGGGAGGACGACAGTTCAATCCCGAGTCCGGCCGTTCTGATTTAGGATTTCCATGATTTCCCAAAATCACTTCAGGCAAATACCAGAATGGTTCCTTTGAAAGGGTACAGCCGGCTTCCTCCCCATCCTTCCCTAATCCGATGAGACGGATGACCTTGCTGTTTGGTCTCTTCCACCAAATCAACCCAACCCAAATGTGCCATCTTGCAAGTGAATGGCGGCACAGGCAGGATGAATTGTTTCAGCACCTCCAAGTGTGGAATGGGCTCCACATACATTACTTCTTTCAAGTGAAATGTAGAAATCTATAGGGATGAGGCTTGGCGACTATGTGGGCTATGCCACTGGACTACCTCGTCTGGTACACTGGCCAAGATAGATGTTGTCGAAATACCTCGACAAGGAAATGTGGAAGTGAGCTTGAGCACCATCATGTAGTAGTCACATCATTCTTTGTGTCGCGACAGGCACGTCTTCCAACAGGGAAGGCATGGTCACCAGCTAGAGGTATAGATATGCCTCACCTATGAGGTGTTGTGGAAGGACAACATCTCTCTAGAAGCAGTCACTAATATCCCCTTTCCCACACATGGTTCACGGCCACCATCCCAGAACATTCCAACTTGCCTAATGCGTTCTCAGGTGCGCTTTCTATCACTGAAACATAAAATGTCAAAGATCTGTTATGTCTGGCTTCAGGTAGGGGTAATTCCCTTATAACAAATTTCCAGCGATGTGTCCAATGATCTCTTTTGCTCCTGATCCTCTCAGGTGTCGCGTCATAGAGTTTGTCCCCATATAGCAGTATCACCTCGTATCTTTCATTCTTGGCTTAATACAGGTGTGCAGTATAAAACATCATATATCCTTAAGGATTTCATATATTTTTTCTGTCAGATATCGAAATTTTTGTTTTGCTTTATGTTTATTAACAATATTTTTTATTTTTTAAAAATATTTATTATTTCTAAATTGATTAGAGCTGCGGTTCACAACTGAAAAAGTTTGAATTATTTTAATTTAGTTAATATTCTGCAAACAGAGAGAGACCGGAAGATTGTATACAGAATTTTTCTTAACATAATCGATTAACTATCTAGACGTAGTGACTTAAAGTTACACAGGGTGGTTATAACTAAAGTCGTCCAGTGACGCTCTGAAATATCGTATGCAGCGGAACTGGGTAGAGATTCTATTGTGTGAATGCGAAAGCAGTTTACGTTAGAAAAAAATTAGTTTCAATTTTGCTCACCAGGTGTAGACCTGGCGCTGCGGATGCAAGAAAAACGTATAGAAATGTTTCCATATATACTGGATAAGGAACTGGACGTGAGCAGAAAAGATCAAGTCAGGAATAATGTTAATTTTATTATCAACTGTCGCTTACACGATTTGTCCTATTCGAACACGGGAGACGTGGACGAGATGCTGCATTCATAAAACGACGTCATCAACAATTGGTCGCAGCAGTTGTAGTGGAATCTGAGCATGTTCCTGTATAGTGACCGTATAGAGCCCGTAAATGTCGCTGGTAAACGCATTCTCTTAGATTTCTAGGGCCAAAAGTCACATGCATCTGGAAAGCCTCTGGAGATAACACATTCGTGGAAGGTTGCATTAAGCAGACCTTTCACTAGGCGAGCGACATGACGTGTTGCTCCTTCTCTCGAGAAAACAACGGTATCCACACAGTTACGCTCTTCCGAAGCAGGAATCACTTACTGTACAAGGAGGTCTCGATAACGTGCAGACGTAACGGTACGCCTGACAGGTTCTCTGGGTGTATAATTTTGAAAGAAGTACGGGCCAACAATGAAAGTGCACCACGCAGTCACATACAGCGTGTGTAATGTCTCCTCATACGCAACACGCGATTTAACAGTAACCAGATTCGTCATTTCTGTGCATTCACTTCACGTTGTTGTGCAAAATATGGACACATACTCCATAGGATACTGCCAGGATACGTGTTACCATCTTCGATCCGTGCCAGAAACTAAAGAGCAAATTCAGTACGTTGCTGCAGATCATGAGGTTTCAGTATCTTATATTGGCATCAGTGGAAAACTTTCGGTACTGTTGACAATGGGGTGGACAATTCTCGCGACACTGGATGAGCGCTGGCACTACCCAGGGTACGTACTGCACGCTCAGTTACAGCGACAGGAACATCGTTCAAAACTTCCATCGAGATAGAAGTCCTTCCTCTTCCCGAATCACACAAAGCTTACCTGCATTTTCAAATTTCATTATCATCTTGAAAGAATTGAATGACAACGGGCCTCTCCTCATGTCTTTAAGACAGCGATACTCTCTCAATGTAGCACTGTAATTGCTGCCGTCCACATGAAACAGTTTTACTAACACCGTACGGTAGCTCGTCTCGATAGCCATACTGTTCACATACATTATGGCTTGTCAAGTGACAGCTTGGGTATCATACCGTCATACAAATAATGAACAGGGCAGTTTTATACTTGATGACCGCAAATGGAACTAATTTGTTTTCAGCGTAAATCGGTTCCGCATTGACATATTAGCATACCTGCAAAGTCTCTCTGTCACACGGCGATTGCAGTCCACATAGGACCTGCGTGAGTAACTGCACTCTAATTGTAACCACCCGGTATGAAATGAAATGAGCACGTAAGGCCGATTGTAGGGAAGTCGAATGATCGACTTCGGTTTATTGGCAGAGTTCCGCGAAAGTGTAGCTGGTTTATAAAGCAGCCCGCATACAGAACACTTATGCAACCAATTATTGAGTACTGTTCGAGTGTTTGGAATCTCCACCACGTCGAATTAAAGGAAGTTATCGAAGATATTTAGAGGTGTGCTACTAGGTTTATTGCTGGTATGTTTGATCAATAGGCGAGCATTACAGAAGCGCTCTATGTACAAAAGTGGGAATAGTTGGAGGGAAAGCTAAATTATGTTGGTTAAACTGCAACTGAGAGATCTTACAGAACTGGTATCTGCGACTTATTGCAGAAATATTCCACAGCCACCGATGTACATCTCACGTACAAAACAACAAAGACAAGATAAGTTAATTCGGGGCTCGTATGTAGTCCTATAAATAGTTGTTTTTTCTTCAGTCTACTAGCGAATGGAAAGGGAAGGGGAATGTAATCCCAGAACATTCCAGCAGAAATGAAGTGCATCTAGAAGAGTCCAGTATCTGATACTGGCACAGCACTAATCTGTGGGCCACCAGGACAATGATCCTAATGATGCGATGCTCAATTTCATGTCAGAAAAACTTCCAGCGTAATGGATAACTAACTGTGGGACAAATATAATCAGTGGTAGTCTGACTATGTAATATAAGGAATATTTAATAATATAAGGAATATTTATAATGTATTTTCCTTGTATAATTAGGTGTAGATCCTAGAGTGCCGGAACACCAGTTCTTCCATGAATAGCAGGTCAAACTCCCTATGTAAAAAAACGTTCTACACAAAATGACACGTCTACTGAATGTGTCAGGAACATAATACTGATACCTAGTTTTTACTGGTTAGATGGTGAATCATTAGGGTAGATTATTGTAGCCGTAGCAAATACGTCCGATTATTTAATGATTTTATGAGTAAACCGTATTATATTACCTGAAATAGTAAACGAGACTGCACGTTTAGCATGTATCAGCTATAAACAAATATTACCTCAGCTAACCGTATTATTTCTCACAGCACCACTCAAACCGCCTAGTCCCAGTTTATCCTTTCCTGTCACAATTTTTCCTTTCCATTGCGGCAGGGTTGTACAACACGGAATTTTGAATTACTTCAAAATAAAAACAGTCTACGTTGCAAAATGTGTTAATATCAACGTGTTTCACCTTTATGTGGCATCATCAGATTGTCTATAAAACAAGAAAACAATCTATTAGAAACAAATATAGGAAAGGATACGATCCTCTCTTGTACGACTACGCAGGTAAAATTAACTGAAGCTAATAGAAACTCATCTGAAAGTAGCTGGATGTGTAACCTAAATCCATATGAAATGACAAATGGGCGCAAAAGTAACTGGATATGAAATCCGTCCATCATAAATACATACAAACTGGAAGGTTGACCAAGTTAGAAGAAAACTCCCAATATATCATTAAAAGGGTAAGTGACGGAAAAATTTCAAGAACTATCATATGTTACCTTAATTACAACAGCAGATTGCCACAGCAGCACAGAATAGGGCCATGCTTGCAAACTAAACGCGGTATGAGCCGTACACAGTATATAATGTCGGTGTTTCGCTCACACAAATATTACTGTCGCAGACCAGGATACAAACTTCGCATACAGGGCGCCTAAGGGTACCCATGGGACACGCAAGATCGGCGTAAGCTACATTTACGAAATACAGAAACTACGTAAAACAAGTGGACTAAGATGTATGTAAACCATTGGAATCACATGAAACCAAAAATACATTAAGAAGCAATTTGCAAAAATTTTGAAAAAATGATCACGTTATAAATACCGATTCAACGTATGTTATCAAAGCACTGCTGCAAAGTAAAAGCAATGCACATACATTCAAGATTAACACACCCAAATATCAAGGTATCTGGGTCATGAGCAGTCTAAATATTGCAGTACTAGAGACGCAGACCTATTTTCAGTCATGCCAAATGTTTGAACGGTGATAGAACAAGCGACTCTACGTTCAAAAGGAAGGAAGATTAGAGTGTAACGTCCCGTCGACGACGAGGTCATTTTTGGAGGTAGATATTACGGTGTTTACAAGAAATAAATAAAAAAGACTTCAGTTAACATCCTCCAGCGTCTCGTTCATTAGACATGAAGGAAAATCTCAAATGAGAACCAACGTCCTCTCCAATAGTCCATTGCGTTACCACTGTTATTTACTCGGCAGGAGTCGGTTCAAATACTCATCCTGATCTCCTGACTAAAATGTTCTTTAATTTCGCTAAATCACTTGACGAAATATCTGGAACAATTCTTTCAAGACGAACAATGATAGACTTACTTCCAGTTTGAGTTTTTCATACATCTCTAATAATGCAGACGTCGGTAGTGGTTAACCCTAATATTTCTTCCATATTTCTTATCGGAGTGGGTGCGATATCCTTGCCAATACGTTCCAAAATGCCACACATAAAAAGGGATACTCCGGTGCTCATACTTCGGGTTCTAATCGTTATAGAAAGGTAGAGTGAAGTGTTTTGGATAGCCATTGGGCTAGAGACCACTTGCATACCCTACACAAGGACCATCTTAGTGTCGCTGTCCTTCAGTACAGTACAGTATATATGATTGTAATACACTTCCTCCTTCTTAGGTGGATGGAACAAATCGGTTGGTTCTTTTTGAATTTGATGTGGTCTGCGGTGGACTTGAGGGGACATACGATGCCGCCGTCATTTCGTGGGCAGTTTCTCCGAAAACACCAAAAAATCGGTTTTTTACTATATTCCCGCTATCACCAATGGATCAAAACCATTCCGACGATTCCGAGATGGCTGTGCACAGCAAATGACTGAAAACTTTATGATATATTCCGAAGACCCCGATCTCTAAAAAACTTGAAAATTTGTGTGACTTCTTTATCCCTTTCCCAAATACAGAGGTTCAAACTTACGCCAACCGTACACGTAAATTATGGACGTAAAAATTAAATATATACATTGATGATGAGTACACCCTTCAGAAACCCTGCATTTGATTAAACGGTCGGGTATAACCATGAATGAATAAATGAATGAATGATTTATTTGACAAAAAAGTGTTTTACCCATGTTTTCACCGTCAACAGCGGACAGAACCTCAGTCGCAGATTCCAAGATGGTTATGCACAGCAAATGACTGTGATATTCGTAATATATTCCTAACATTCTGGTCTTGAACAAGCTTGATGTTTTATAGATAGCTTTATCAGTTAACAAGATACAGCGGTTCAAAGTTACTCCTCTTGTGCACGTAAAATACGCACGTAAAATACTGTGTGAGACGAAAATGTGAAGTGTTGTAACAGAGAGAAATAAGGTGGGAAGTGTCACCATTAAACTCAGAGGAGTGTGGGAGAGTACCACCTGCCTCATTCTAGCTTCCTCAGTACCTTTAAAAATGTTCGAAAAATATTGGCGTGCCAACAAAATCGTACTAGTTTTTGCTGAGACGAGAAGGAGACAGCGTCAGTGGGAAAGAGCCGGAAAAGTAATAAGTACTGGAAGATAGCAGACAGTGACTGTGGTGTAGCAAGAGCGGAGGAGACAATGGCAGTGTGACAAAGAGAGAGAGACTCAGTGGCAGTGGAACATAGTAGACAGTGAGAGAACAGTGCTTGGACAAGAGTGAAGGAGACAGTGCCACTTAGACAGGATAAAGAGAAGGAGAGAGCGGAAGGATGAGAATCAGATATAATAAGACACAGAGTCTATGATACTGACTACGAGAAAGAAAGAGATAATAACAATGAGAAGAGACAGCATCAGTGGGAAGGAATGAATGAGATAGCTGCACTAAAGGGAGGCAATGGCAAAGGAAACTGTAGTAGTAGGACAGAACGACGGCGACTGTCTGTGAAGCAGGAGACAAGGACAAACGAAAAACGACAAAGAGATCATAGCAATGAGTTGGGCCGAATGAGTGAGTGGGAATGGGCAACTGGGAGTGGATGGGTATGAGAGAGTTACAATAATGGACTAATGGTTGTGAGAGAGTTACGGTTAGGGGGACTTGTGGGAATGACAGATGAGTTTCATGTTACAAAAAGCGCGAATGTGTTCGCATGCCAATATTTTTTGAGAACATTTTTCAAGGTGGTGACAAACGTAGTTAGGGGCAGCTGTTACCCCACCACCCTTTCTGATGATGACGAAGTCACTTTACGCCATATTTCTACCTGCTTCGTCACTTTATAAACTGCGTTTCCGCCTCACATCGCATTTGTGTACGTATTTTACGTGCACATGTAGACTGACTTTGAACCGCTGGAAAGGAATAATGTAAAACGTTTTCAAGGTTGTTCGAGACTGTAATCTCAGGAATATATCGTAAAAATTACATTACTCCACTTTTCAGCCAGCACCTTTTAATAAGATAGGACATATTCGTCTTTTTGTGGTCCGATAGGAGCATTCTTACGATTATATGTTATAACTGCAGTTTTGTGATGTGAAAATGTTCTTACAGTTCATGTATCGTTAATTAATTGCATCAGTTTTGAATGTTTCCTTTGTATTATAGTAAGTGTGTGTTAATGTTGATACCCTGAAAATGTCAGTTATTTTTACTTTTTATTTAAGCTAAGGTTTAATTTTTGTATGATTTAATCTGACTGCAAAAGGAAATGTTAATGAGAGAATCTGCGACTTGCAATATTTATTATTATGAACTGAATTGGTCTTTGCATTAAAAAGAGTGTGTCATGATCCGTCTTCCAATTTTTGAAGATATGGTTTCCGGAGCATGCCACTAATGAAACTCTGTTTCACTTGCAATATACCGGCGAATACTGGTTGACTGCATCGTTCCTTTCATGGTGGCGTTTTATGGAACTATGAACTGATTAAACGAGAAACACATAATTAATTGTTTTGAGTTTTAAATTATTAATGTTCACTTCCCTTTCCGGCACTTACTGTTAATATACAAAAATAGTAGCGAATGTACATCCTTGTATCTGCTCTCTACCAGACCTACGGTTTGATAGTTTTCGACAATACATGAATGACGCAGTAGATGCTAGGATTACTGGTAGTACTGTTAGAACTGTCGAGAAAGAAACATAAATGAATGTGTGAAACAGAAACTGGGAGCCGACGACTTCACTTTATTTTTGTGTGTTTTGCACGTAACTGGAACCGCAAGTCTGTCAGTGTTAGCCCATTGTGTAATTTACATTCTTACAAAACGTCGACTGCAATTTACAAATAACGAAAATTAGTTGATGGGGCAACTTCGGCGCTCTTTGTTTTCAAACAATTAATTTTGATGCGAGTACAGTTTACAAGCACAAACATGGAAAAATCTATATTGTTATTGTTATTTTCTACTCAAGGGAATCTACCTCTTTATGATCAAAGGCAATAGTTTCCTGTTAATAATTATGAGTGCGAAAGTTGTTAGTGAAGAGCAAAAACATATTTTATACGAGGTCGACTGTACATTGGCGTGATGTGTGCTGTGCTTTTGTTTCGCCTGAATGTAAAGTTTTTCCTTCTTTAAGGAAATTGCAATTTATAGCGCTGCGTGATAAAATCTGTATTACTTTTTTACATTTTTTGCTACTACGTCTTCTCTTTCACATCACAAATCAATAATTTCGGATAAAACCTGAATTAACCATTAACAGTTTCAGTTTTGCTACTAACTCTGCTCATTTTTACGTAACAGACAGTAGTAACTTAATGTAGAATAAAAATGTTCTGTAGCTTATGCAGTCATTTATTTACCTTCGCTCTATTTCTAGACGATTCCTGCTTCCCGTTTCTAGTGGAGTCTACTAAGACAGTGATCGCAGACGCAAACAAATCAACGCCCGGTAGGTATGCAACACACCTAATGTTCAGGTAACGCGGCTGCGATCTTAATTGACTAAAACTACTAGGAAAACGACCGTAGTCTACGCTTGCTTATGATAGTCTGCCATAGTCTAAGGTAGTCTTACAATTCCACACCTCCTCGCTTGATCATGTTAGATAGTTTTTCGAACGTTTCAATCAGTTTTGATTCCGTTTTATAATTTTGCATGTAATACTCGCTTATTTTTTTGCATACTTTGCATACACTTGCGCATCATTCATTGTTAGTCTGTTTATTGTTTTTTCCCATCTTACACTGACTTACCGGCCCTTCTGCAAGCTGTGTCTGCTTGGGTGATAGGCTGCAATCATGTGAAGAACATGCTGGCGCTGACAGCAACAAAAACATGCACCTTTCACGAGATCGTTAGAGAAGTGCGGTACTCTTTTGGACAGTTCTTTTTTACGATAATTTTGTAACAGCCGCATCAAAGGGCACTGGGTTCAGAAAAGAATTTATGCATCCATTAACACATAAAAGAATTTTGATCATCTGTCGATTAATAAAAGTGTGACGTAATATTTGAAGTCTCTGAGGATCTGGTCATGTTACACTTGGAAGCATTGCAGTTGAAATATCATTGTAGAAATATCCAACTTTGCAGTATATTTTTGCTTGTATTACTACCGCTGATGACTGTCTCCCTTGCTGAACGGCCAGCGCAACTGACTGCCATGCAGGGGGCTTGGGTTCGATAGCTGCTACTGCCAGGAGTTTTCCTTGGTGGAACGATTACCACAGCGTGCACTCATCCTCATGAGGCCAGCTGAGGACTTGCTCGACAGTTAGTAGTGGCTCCGAGCTCAAGAAACCCGACAACGACCGGCAAAACGGTGTGCCGAGCCGATGCCTGCCCATATCGCATCCAATGGCGCCACTGGCAGAGAATGACACTGCCATCGACCACGCCCAATTGGCCTACCGTGAGCCAGAATGCAGTACTTCAGCTGTCTTACTACTGCTAATAAGAAGCGCCTATTCTACAACAGTTACTGTAGGTGTCTAATGCTAAGCAGTCTTCCATTCACAGTGCTAGCTTTCCACACAATCTGGAGCTGGTTCTTTGGTGGACCAACACACCTGCTCTAGCAATTAATTTCACGCCTACACGCCAACTCACTTGTTTAAAATACTTGACGAATGTTTCCAGCATTACCGCAGCCTGATACCGGCACATCAGCTACACAGAATCAATTTCTGAACAGATGATATCAGCCGAGAAACACTCCCTCTCTCATAAAAACCGGGTCATGACTCCTTGCTGATACTTTCTTAATAAGAAGCGTACAACATTAGCATACTTTTGTGCTACTTCATAAGTGAGGTATTATACCGATCGCGACCTATGAATCGTTTCTACAACAAAATAAGGGCAAGAGAAAAGTCTTCTTAAGTATTAAAATAAAGTTAGAAAAAAACACCCGAAAAATGAAGGAACATTCCGCCTACAAGGAAAATTTGAGGAAATAAGTAGTCATCAGCTTTTCATCCATCTACCATAATGTTGCGGTTACAGAAACGAGTCAGCGCAGGATCGACAAAAGAAAAGGGAAAGTTACAGTTTAACAATGCGTCGGTACCGTACTTATTACAGACGGTGCACTACTGTAGTCGTATAAAAAGTCGGTTGTAGTTTAGTCAAGGGAAACATCCCAGCGTACGCTGGAAGTTGTTAGAGGAAACAACAAAAGACCCGAATTAGATAAGCAATATGGAATATTCCAGAAAACAATGCGCCGCATACCTCCGTGTAATATTTTTAAAATAAATTGTGAGGGTTACTAATCAAACAGAGAATAAACAACAGTCAGCTCGAAGTACAGAGTTTCAGAAGATACAGTTTACCTTTGCCTAAATTACTAATCAAAATGTTCCATAACCGTACACAGATTCCCAAAGCGAGTAACGTGACAAACAGACTGGAAGGCAGTTTAATTTACAAATTTGAAATATGTGATACGTAGTGGAAACAAATGCAGAATAAATTACCACTGACACAAATGCGAGATAGGAGAGAGGGGAGGGGGGGGGGGGGCAGGGAGAGGAAAGTTGGGTGTAAAGACAGACGGAGACAAACCGGAAGAAACAAAGAGAAAATAAACTTTTACGTTAAAAGAAACGTCACTATAATCGAGTGTAAGCCTCTTCACTTTCGCTGGACGTAGCATAAACCGTATACACGGTTTATATTCACCGGGAAGCGGCTACGGTAAAGAAATGACAGTCCTGTTCTCCGAAATACGGAGCCCACACTTCGTGGCTCTGCACTGGAAATCCTGCATTGTGTTTAAATGTGTGCGCTGATCTCATGCATGGGCGTTTCTCCAGTATCCGCGCGAGTGACTCTCAGGGGACTCAGGTTGGCAAACAATCGACAGCGTCCCTCAGTGTCTTATAATTACTGCGTGATGAGTTGGCAATCCGCTCATAGGAGGCAGCTCGCAAAGAGGACAGTTGAACGGAATTCCTCTGACAGACCTACTTACCCGAATAAAATTTACTGATGTTATGAATTTAAGTGCTTCTTATTGGGATAAAAACTGCAGGCAGCCAGCAGAAAGAGTGGTTGTTAACAAGGAATATAAACTTAGACGTTGAAATATCTTCCACGAGTGTATTTGTATCAAGTGTAGCCTTGCACATAAGTGAGGTGTGGATGTAAAGCAGTTCAAACAAGATGAGAATAGTAGCTTTTGAAATGTCGTGCTGCAGAATAATGTCGAAAATTGGGTGTGTTGATTAAACAACTGATGTGAAAGTACTGAATCGACATGGCGAAACATGGAATTTAGGGTAGAATCGTGGCTAAATGAAAGGATCGGTAGGTAATACACATCCTGTGGCACCAAGAAAGTGTCTGTTTGTTAAGTAAGTGTGAGGATAAAAAACGTAGAGGGATACCAACGCTTGAATACAGTAAGCATGTAGACACAGATGTGGCTTGAGATGAAGAGGTTTGCACAGGATAGACTAACATGGAGAGCCAACAACGCCACAACATCGGGGAGTAGAAGGAGACGAATGATTTTTCAGCAAAGATATTCCATCTGCTCCATTGCCCTCAAGACTACATGCGACTCGGAATCATAAACGATAAATTCATTTGGTAAATGAATAATGAGGACACGCTCAGGGATAGCCACTTAGCAGCTAAGATCAGTTTGTAAACCTAGACGCATTGTTGTGTTGTTGATTTGAACTAGCATTAGCTTGCCATTTACAAATATATGCAGGAGTGCAAACTCTCCTGTAATATATTATGTCTAAAATTATTCGCCTAAGTTGGAAATTGATGGGCCAGAAGACTCGGTGCTGAAGGAAGTGGGATACTCAAGTATTACGTAAAGATGAGACGTGACTGGAGGTCACTAAAGATCTGCATACTGCGGTAGGAATATCACAGATGGCAGTTCACTTGAAGAGGAGTAAACATCTCTAAAAAAGGCAACCATAGATGCTGGACAGTCAGGTATAGGTACAAGGAAGTTAACTGCAAAGATTAAATACTTCCAGTGACTGACGGTTGGAGGAGGTACAAAAACGTGCAGCAAAAGACAGGAACTCAGAAATATAAATCACTGAGGAATTAAATAGTAAATGGGAAGTGCAGGGGAACCGAGGCAAAATAGCTAAAGGAAAAATGTGAAGAATAGATCTACGAAAGAGCTAACTCAGCATGTGGGAACTCAACTGCTAAACTCAAAGGAACCAACGGATGCGTGGGGAGCTACCCTGGAGACCTCCATGACAAGAAGGGCGTGTAGTGCCTTGCTAGGAGAAGAAACTGGAGTCGATAAGCAAGACATAGGGGATCCAGGATTAGAGTCAAAATAGAAAATACCTTTGGAAGGCTTGACATCAAATAAAATAGAAGGGATCGATAACATTCCACGGCAACTTCTAAAATCATCAGGAGAAATGGCTACCAAATGATTTCTGAAGTTGGTGTATAAAATCTATGAGATAGGCGACGTACTGTCAGACGTTAAGAAACACATGGCAGCCGGTCGCTGTGGCCGAGGCGTCCTAGGTGCTTCAGTCCGGAACCGCTCTGCTGTTAAGGTCGCAGGTTCGAATCCTGCCTCGGGCATGGATGTGTGTGATGTCCTCACGTTAGTTAGGTTGAAGTAGTTCTAAGTCTAGGGGACTGACGACCTTAGATGTTAAGTCCCATAGTGCCTAGAGCCATTTGAACCAAACATATGGTCCCCGTGATTCTGAAGTTAACAAGGTAGATAGCAGTGAAACCAAAGGCAAAATGGCTCAACATAACACGTATCCAAGCTGCTGAGAAAAATAGGATACGGAAGAACTGAAAAGAAAGTTGAGTGTCTATTAGATGACTGTCAGCTTCGCTTTAGGAAAGACAAAGGCACCAGACACTCAGTTCCAACCTTGCCAATTATAGTGAAAGAAACGTTCAAGAGGCATCTAGATATACTCACAAGATTTTTCGACCTGTGAAAAGCGTTTGACAGTGTGAAATGTAGCAAGCTTTTCGAAATTTTGAAAAGTAGAGTAAGCTACAGGGACAGACTGGTGATATAGAATACAGACAAGAACTAACAGGGAACAATAAGAATGGAAAAAAACTCGACAGGGATGTAGTCTTTCGCCCCCTACTGTTCAATCTATACATCTAATATGCAATGATGGAAATAAATGTTCAAGAGGGGCATTAAAATTCAGGGTGCAAGGATATCACTGACAAGATGAAAGTGAAAGTGAATAAGAAGTATAGGATCTGTTGAATGGAACGGAAAGGCTTATGAGTAGAGAATAGGGAATGAATTGAGAGTAGACCAGAAAAAGGCGAAAGTAAAGAGACGAGGCAGAAATGAGAATCACGAGAAACATAACATCAAACTGGTGGTAACTAAGTAGCGAAGTTAAGGAATTCTGCTACCTTGGAAGCAAAATAACGCTTGATGGACAAGGCAATGAGGATTAAAAAAAAACAGAGAATCGAAGGCAAAGAGGGCATATTTTATCAAGAGCGCACTACTAGTATCAAACATAGGTCTCAATTTGAGGAAGAAATTTCAAAGTGTTCGTTTGGAGAACAGAATTGCAAAGCATTGAGTCGTGGACAGTTGGAAAATCGAAACAGGAGAAAATCGAAGCGTTTGAGATGTAGTTCTAGAGAAAAAAGTTGAAAATCAAACTGGAAAGTTAAGGAACGAGAACGCTCTGTGTAGACTCGGCGATAAAAGGAAATATGGAAAATGGTGCCAAGAAGACGGGATGGGGTGATGGGACGTGGAGAAAGACATCAAGGAATAACTACCATAGTATTAGAAGGAAGGGTAAAGGGTAAAATTGTAGGGGAAAGTAGAGGTTGGAATACATTCTCCAAATATTTGAGGATTCAGAGTTCAGGTGTTACTCTGAAATTAAGAGGTTGGCTAAGGAGAAGAGTTTGTGATACGCCACATCAAAACAGCGGAAGACTGATGACAAAAACATGTATATGTGGACATGCTGGCACATAATTCAAGTGTCTGCTGCTGGCTGATGCTGCAGTTGTAGCACAGCAATTTCTGTTGGTGGCAGGAAATCCAAAAATAGGAGATGGCAGCTGGAATGAAAGTGAAAAAGACAAAAATGACAGGAAATTCTATAATTCAAGGTGACGCTGGTGAAAAATTGGAGAATGCAAGATGGTGAGAAATAAAAAAAATTAAAGGAAATGTTAATTTAAAGATCCCAAGTTGCATAACTAATCCATTTGTGCTAAGTAATTGCTCCATTCCCATCCCCTCTTCTCCCCACCGCCACTGCTCTCTAACCAATCAGAACCCAGTGTTTTAATGAAAATAAAGCAGACAATGACAATGTTGCACCAAAATAAAGTTGCGCTATTTCTCAAAATATGTCAAATTCCAGCAGAAAACTCCCATAGCACTTCCAACATATCTTAACTGTCCTATGAGATTTAAAAAAAAAAGGGGGGGGGGAAACATTACGCGTGGCTTGCATTGTAGCATTGATGATAAAACTGACATGTTAAGCAGCATTTGTTTGTGGCCACTCACTCACTGTGGACTCTCAAATATTTCCACATCTAAACTGTCTGTATTACTTAACAAAATACACACAGCTTGTTTATTGGAAATACTAAAATACATTATATGTTAGTCGACGACCATAACTGGTATATGAGCTATGCATTTAAAGCATAATACAGAACAGGCATGGACACTATTCCTGATCTAACTAAAAGCTCAAAGTGCGCTTTTCAACGATAATTACCAGCGTAAACAATGTTATTTGTATTTTGTCAGAAACTCATCCCTAAAACCGATATCAAGTCGGACAAACATTACAGATCAAAACGTTTATCATTATCTGCTAATAATGCTAAATCTTGTTGTCACACAGTGGTAACTACATTACACTTCCATGAAATAGCTTACTGAACAGTAGCAATGCACATTTGTACAGGTTAAGAAAGAAGAATTTGCTTCGCTTTCAACTATCTAATTTCACAGTTAGCCAAAGACTTCAGTGCTCACGTAGCAAGGTAATAACGTACAGCAGAAAATGCTATCGCTCTGCCGGCCGCGGTGGTCTCGCGATTCTAGGCGCGCTGTCCGGAACCGTGCTCAGAGCCATTTGAACCATTTTGCTATCGCTCTGTGGAGCCTGCATGACACATTACACCATACACAGCCATTTTACACCAAGTTGTAGCAAACTGCCCAATGTTGTAGTAAAAATGTGACAATCTGCTACATGCTACAGAAAAAAAATTGCTCCATACACCGAAATGTTACAGCAAAATTGTAGCAAACTGATCTTAAAAACATCAGTAACAGACAGTGCATATTTACAGCTACTAGAGCTTGAAACAGAGCTTAAATCAGTCGATTTAGAGAACGAATTAAAGGTACTCGAAGACATCGCTCAGAATAATGGATATAATCCCAGTATAGTTGTTTAACAAAAAATTCACGAAAGAAGACTACAACCCTTTCCAGTTGAGGTACCCAGAATCAAGACCAGGCAACGAAATACATATCAGTTCCCTTATAGGTAACATATCCTATAAGGCAGGTCGTTTGCTAAAAAACCTATGGTGTAAGGTTTAATACTTTACCATCAACAACCTTAAAAAGAATTTAGTCCATTCTCTTGATAATGGTACTGGTAAATCATCTCTGTCAGCTGTGTATAAGATCACTTGTGCTGAATGTCCCTGTTATTAAATTGGCCAGACAGGAAGGGCGCTGTCTGTTAGGTTTAAAGAGCATCTGTCTACTAAAAGTGGTGATGGAACACGAGGATCTACATTTGCTGAACATCTTGTCCAAATGGCTCATGCTCCCAAGCCTCTAAAAGATGCAGAACTTTTACATAATGAAGTCACAGAATATAAATTAAACACCCTTGAAGAACTGCACATTTATAAACATCTTATTACTGACAGAGAAAATTTACTTAGTGATCAACTGCAACTAGAAATTATTTCGAAGGATTTCAACCTTTACTCCAGTGGAGTTGACCAACAGTCTGCTTCGAATGGCCGATGCTATTTATCTGCTTTGTCCCTTTATTATAGTGCGATTGTACGTTGTATCTGTATGTGTTTTGTATTGTACTGGTAATGACACCTAGTTGTTAAGGTGTTTCTTAATTTGCCTGTTTTACGTTCAAAATATTTTATGATTCGCATGCCTGCGTTTCCCATACTAGTTTTTTAGTTACTGTAGTGGGGCTGCGCCCTCATATTATAATGTTTCAATGTAAATTTTCATGCTCTGACTTTGTACCTAGTTTTCAGGTAAATTGTTTAATGTACTTTACCTTTAGGTAGGTTTGTCCATTTGCAGGACTGCTTCCCGTCACAATTTGTTTACAATTTACGTTTGCTCTAAGTAATTTTGAGACAGTTTGTCTCTAGCACTTTCGCATGCGCTTGGCCGCTGTTCTAGCTTGGCCGCGGAGCTGCTCGCGACGCTTAGTTTCCTGGTTGCTTACGTGTGACTCTTATTCCTGGCCGGCGTAGCTCCGTCTTAAAGTTTTTAGTTTTGACAGACATGATGTTATGACTATGCGTCTTTATTCTGTTTTAATTTTATTCTGTGACATGGCCAACGTTTGGCCCTCAAAATAATTTAATTTTTGTAAGTACCACGAGTTTCTTTATTATGAAATCATTAGATTGATGATATATTTCAATGTGTAACATGTGTCCGTATGGGTCAATTTATAAGTTCTGTAGAACATACAATTATTGTCATCGAGACCTAGGTGAACTAATAAAATTCTACCTTGCAAGTGAAGACTGAATTTATTAATTTCTGAACAATTCACGGTTGCTGAAGCGTTGCACTATGTTAAAGATTTGTATATTATAATAACAGTAGATGACAGTCGACATGTTCAGTGGTGTCAGCTACAGGAGGTGTCAGCTCATGTGGGTGTCAGCTACAGGAGGTGTCAGCTCATGTGGGTGTCAGCTACAGGAGGTGTCAGCTCATGTGGGTGTCAGCTACAGGAGGTGTCAGCTCATGTGGGTGTCAGCCGCTCTGGCGGTGTCACCTACTGTGGATATCATTCTGTTCCATTTTTTAACAGCCTATGTTAATGAAATTATGATCTGCTCTGTTCTACTTTTTAATGGTCTGTGTAATGAAATTCCAACCTATTTTCTTCTATAACTGCGTAGGCTTCAGCGGCCAGAGTCAGTTGACATAAAAGTTTTCTGGGTATGGTACGGCGTCATAATGTATGAAACTACTGCTGCTGGGGAAATTAGCCCCCCAGAAGAAGGCCGCTGTAACCGTGGCCGAAACATTGCTTTTTTTCCAGCAGCAGTAGTTTTTTACATCAAAACACTGTACCATACCCAGAAAAAATTTATGTCGACTATTTTCTTTTGTCTAGAAGCAATTTTGATCCATACGATTCAGTTTCATTTTTTTGATGGTGTTTGTGAATGAAATACGAATCCCTTCCTTTTTTAATCATCCGAGTGAACTATATTCCAATCCTTTCTCTCCTGTTCTCTTTTTCAACGGTCTACATGAATGAAATATCAGTCCATTTTGTTTTATAGCTGTATGTGTAGAGGAAATTTCAACCTGTTCTCTTCTGTTCCATTTTTTTGACGATCTGTGTCAATGAGTTCTGATCCATTCCATTCCCCTCTGTTTTTTAATGATCTTTGTGAGCGACATACCAATGTATTCTGTTCTGTTCCATTGTAACAATCTGTGTCAAAGCTAAGGTTCGAAATGCATTGTGTCGTTTTTTGTCATTCCTAACTCTTCTGCTACGTTACACCAAATATACACTTTCCTAATTAAAAGCTAACAAATTACGCTCATTATTACAGCAAAACTGTAACAAAATGCCGTCTATATTACACCAAAATTGTAACAAATTGTCCGTGTAAGAGGGAAATGTTTTAATGGCTGGTAAAATACTCCAGTGTGATTTGGCGGTTTGTTTCCATGACCAGTATAACAATACTGTGACATAATGGATTCTACTATCTTGGATTATGACATCATGTGGTCAAGGTTAGTAACTTATACGTGACATCATAGTTTGCGATAGTAGAGAGCTATGCACAATGGCATCTTAATCAGACTGTTACGAGTGTTAGAATACTTGTTGACTTACTGGCATCAATCACTGTTAACTTATTGAGTAATCACTTTTGTTTGTAGAAACTATAATGAGCGAACAATCTGCAAAGTTCGCTAAATTAAATGCAATCCAATGATCTGCGGTTCTCGGTGGCAGTTAACTATCCACAATTCACCGAATCTGTTCTTAAACGAGACGACAGAGGCTGGGATGACCAAGTTATTCTTCAGTGGTATGCTTCTCTTACATTCCACAACAAGATCCATGGGTTCATGTATGGCATGACACGTGACAATTACCTTTCCGTCACTGACTGCAGGAATGATCACTTCATCCAGCACACATAGTCTCCACACACATCTTCCTGTGCACAGTATCTTCTCTCGTCTAGCTTAATCTTCGAGCGACCACAATCTATAATTGCCTTTGAAGCTATCAAAAAGTCCCATCCGAGAATGACGTCATGACTACATTCTTTTAAGACGATGAATTCTAGGGGCTGTGTATAGCCACATACACCCGCAAGAAAGGTACATCTTCCTGTAGGTTTTACATATTTCCCATTAGCCACCTTCAGCAGAGATGTTTTGCTGTCGACGGTACTTCTCCGAAATGACTGAATCTGATGCTCCAGAGTCCACAAGAGCTTGGGCTGGTCGGCCACCCGTGAGGATATCGACGTAGTTTCCTATCATTTTTGTAGTGATCGGCGGCGGAGTATTTTTCTCCTCGGCGGCCTCACCTCCAAGGAACGTCGCACCCTTTAGTTCTCCAGGCTGCGGCGGCTAGGTGATCTGCTGAAGGTTCTAAACGGGTGATGGAGACCTTGATTAGCGTGTTGGGTAGCATCCTCTCCAGCGGCTAGCTTGCGGCGATGGTGACCTGCGTCGTCCTGCATCCACATCTTCCTATTCATCTTCATCGTCCCGGAGTTTGTGTCGGCTAATATAGGTCTGCTGTCTTCTGGTGCGGCCGTCATCAAACATCCGTCGCCTTTCTCGACAACAGCGCACCCCATGTCCCGGCCGTCCGCAGTGGAAACATACTGTATGGTTATCCTGGGTCCCCCACATGTCAGTCTTCCTTGGTGCCCAAACAGGTTCCTCATGCGGCATTGTGGGAACGTAAATCCGCCTGGGTCTCGCCTTTTTCACCGTTTTACAGTGAAATGGAGGACGAGAGATGGGTTCAATGTCTGTTACACTTCCTCCCTTACGAACGTCTCGGTTTTTTGCCAGCCGTGCAACCCAAGTGACTGCTGAACTTTCTCTCTCACTATCTGACGAAGAACGCTTATGAAATCATTTGCTTCCTGCATCACAGACACCGATACGACGTTTGGAAGCCGTTAAAACTTGTAGCGTATAATTCTTTGTTGATGCTTTGTCTTGATATACTGGCACCATTTTATGAAGTGGTCTGCTGTCGAAACCCCCTTCAGGAGTAGTGCTTGATACATGTCCTCAGCAACACCCGTCATGATATGTGCATCTTAATCTTCCTGCTTCATCCTAAGATCCACTATTTTACACAGCTCTAAGTTGTCTTGAATGTAGACTGCTGTAGTTTCTCCTGGACGCTGTGCCCTGCACTTTTGTTTATCTTCAGCCTTGCGCTTCTGTCGTTGTGTATCGCCGAAATACTTGCACAGTTCCGCCTGGAATACTTCGCAGCTTGTGAACTTCTCCTCGTTGTTCTCATACCATTGCTTGGCAGTGCCATCCAAATAGAAAAATATGTTAGCCAAACACACTGCGTCATCCCACTTGTTAAATTTGGCTATACGTTTATATCCATTCAGCCACTTGTATGGATCTTGGCCATCGTCACCAGAGAACCCGGAAGGATGTCTCATGTGGTGGAACACAGTTGCTGCCATCGTAACGTTCTCTTCTTTTTCTGTCTCCGATAGACTGCAATCTGTTGGGTATGGATCGAACTCGGGTTCCTCGCCACGTAAACGGCGCCTCTGTCGTGGACTGATCTGAGCCACTGTGTCGTCGATATTGTGCGCTATCACAGGTTCCAATACACAGTGCCTCCACCAGAATAATTTCACGTAGAAGAAAGTGTAATTAGATGAATGACGAACACTAACATCACTTGACGGCGGTTTATTCAGCACTTGCACCTACAAGAGCGCGGAGGGAACTACCTCCGGCCAAAACACATACTGTATATATACAGCTACAGAACATTCCTGTACAATGATTCTTGATATTTGTCGACACTTCTAGAATGTACTCGAACGGAATATAGAACTTAAAATTCCACAGGCCTGGTGAGTTTTGAACTCACGACCCTGCAAACATCAGTGTAGTGTCATAACCTCTACACCCTCCTCAGCTCCTTTTGTCACAATAATATAGGAAGAGGTCCTTTCGTATAAGGGTCAACAAGCAGCTCAAATAACATTGACAAGAAACTCTGGAGGAAACATGCAATATATCGTGGCTCGAACCTCATATAACGGCTCAAAGAGCACTTTCAAAATCTCACAATGAACAGTACCACCAGTAAAAGCAGAAGCAACTGCAAAGCAGGGAGTGAGACGTTAGCCACATATAATATGCCAACTTTTCAATACGAAACACTTGACTTTCCACTTCGTCAAGAAGTAAATCATTGGCCAAGGCCAAAGCGGAACTATCATGCAGACTCTACTGCGGAATCACCACGAGCATAGGCACATTACACTATGGCCAAGCAAATGCCAAATTCCAGTGTGCATCCACTTTTTCACTATGTGACCGACTTGCCGCAAGACTCCACCTAGCCGACTCGAATAGTCTGAAACCAAAGAGCACGACTCATATGGAAAACACAATCGATACGAACCGCCATGGCTGAAGAAGCAAGATAAATCAAACTAGAAGCAGCAGAAACTAGATTTCTAAGAAGAGTGCATGTTACCAGGCAAACACACATAAGAAACGTGGAATTTAGTAATCAGTTGTCGTTGTTGTTGCTGCTGCTGCATCTGGAGGGCGCTCAACAGCGCTGTCATCAGCGCCAATACGTTGACTTTAGTAATCAGCTACATATTTGTAGTATTATGTTAAGAGTGAAGAAAAAACTGTATGGAGATATGACCTGCTAAGAATTACTGCAGAGAAAATCTCATGTGAGGCCATGCTTACCAGGAAGAAAGGACGTAGGAGAATCCAGAACGAAGTGCTAGCGAAAAGTGTAGATGGAATAGGTGCGACTGTCTAAACCTTGAAAGGCAAAAGAAGATGAAGACATGTAGTTGTATTACGAGCGGCTTTCAATAAGTAATCCACCACATTTTTTATGGGTGGTTTTATTCGGTATTCCAGTACACCATAATATTTCCCACTCTTTTAGCTACAGTACCCTATCTTTCAACAAAATCTCCCTTCTATGCGGTAACCGTACACCTTACTCGGAGGGCCTGTGCACCCTCGTCGTACCACTCTGCCGGTCGACTTCGGGACCAACGCCTTGCTGCATCAGTAATCATCCCATCATCCACATATTGCTCCTTGCGGAGCACATCCTTCATTGTTCCAAACAGATGGATGTCGGAAGGTGCGAGAACCACCCTGTAGGGTAGATAAGGAAGTTTTGTGAGCTCCTCTCGAGTGCGCAAACTTGGGTGAGGCTTTCCCTTCTCATCGAGAAGGATAAATCCGATTATATTTCTGTGACGCTGAATCGTTTTTTCAATTTCCTGGGGGTAGCTTATTATAGTTCACGGATGATAATTGCACAACGAGGGAGCACACCAAGCAGGAAAACCGCTTCAGGGTCCCACAAGACTGTCGCTAAGAGGTCTGCCCTGAACTTTTTTTCCGGAGAAGTGGTGATATGACGCCACTCCATAGATTGTGGTTTTGTTTCTGGTTCAAAGTGATGAGCTCATGTTTCATCACCTGTGCTGATGTTCTAGAAAAAATTATCATGATCAGCCTCGTAACACGCAAGCAATTCCTCACAGTACTCCAACTGGTGGGTTAGCAACAAAAACGTCCAGCTGAGCAGCGAGCTATTTGACATTGATTCATCGATGGGCGCTGTCCAACCTTTACCACGTCGAAGGAGTCACAGCTGCGTGCCGACAACTGGCACGCAAGAGATAAGAGACGTCTGCGCGACCGTTTTGCGATGGTTACAGACGCCTCGCCCGACGACTCACCGTGCTTTTGTTCACTGCCACATGCCCACAGACATCGACAAGCACCCGAATAGCTGCGATACTCTGGTTTTACGCCAAAAGAAGTTCAACGACTGCTGTCTGCTTGGAACCCATCTCCGTTACAGATGCCTTTTTAAAGGCTAAGTATAGAGTCGCCACCTATCGGAACTTCATGAAACTATAAGGACGGAAACGGGAATATTCCAGGATGTTACACAACAAATTCCGCATTTTTTAAACCGAAATTGTCCTAGAAAAGAAGATATGTTTCATTACTTATTCAACGGCCTCGTACAATATCCATAACGAGGTTAGGGACACTTTTCGTAGATTGGAGAAACGTCTAATTCTGGTACATTATGTATAGGAGGGCTAATAGTTTCGTGCGACGGTGTGGCGACTTCGACTAACGCATGCGCTCGGCACGTGGCGACCCCCCGTCCCAATTAGCAGGAGTGCCTGCGACGGCGGCGGCGGCGGCGGAGGCGCTGACCTGCTGACACACCACCACTACACTCACACACCCTCACACCACACCCACACACAGTGACGGCCAGCTCGTTCCGGGCGCGCGCCAGCTTCGGCAGGCGACAGACCGGCAGCGAAAGCGCGTGAACAGCTGATAGCTCGCCGCGGACCGAGCACCCGCACTTCTTCCGAAGATGGGACGTTTCGAACATTTACGACACAATAGCGTGTCGTATCCAATCTATTATTAAGGTAATAATAGCCTTAGCCTGAGCTGAAAGCCCCCCGGGTCCACTATATGATCACTGTTTGCTGAACGTTACGTCACTAACTGTAACATTCAAGCTCGTTTACTTCGCAAACTAAAACCTGAAACTTGCATTAGAAGCCGAGAGGGCTAACACGTTGCTAAAATAAAATATTAAAAAAAAGCATCTACTGAAGGTGATATCAGACACACTTCAGTTTGTTACGAGAGCTTAACTATCACTGCCCACATAAGCTTCAAGCTGTTCCATTTTAAGGTGGCACTGTATAAATGATCAATACTGAGTTAAAAAAATGGCTCTAAGCAGTATGGGACTTAAAATCTGAGGTCTTCAGTCCCCTAGACTTAGAACTACTTAAACATAACTAACCTAAGGACATCACACACATCCAAAGCCAAAGCAGGATTCGAATATGCTACGATAGCAGCAGCGCGGTTCCGGACTGAAGAGCCTTGAACCGCTCAGACACAGCGGTTGGCATCAATACTGAGTCAAAAATCCTTCTCACCCATTGTTGAAAACCCGATTCATATATAAATCGCTAGAGAACAATTTTAGAAGAAGTATGTCGCGGATTTTTTTTCTTCTCTTCAGCACTTCCAATTCTTTGACAAAAATAATTTTGAATGTATAAGTCACGTGAGTTACTTAAAAGTTAATATTCGTATGAATGCTTTATCATTACATTATAAGTTTGTAAAAATAATTTGCTGATTTATGTTCTTCTCCAGTTTGCGCCCAAAGGCTGTCCAGAATGGTTCTAATGGCTCTAAGCACTATGGGATTTAATATCTCAGGTCATCAGTCCCCTAGGCTTACAACTACTTAAACCTAACTAACCTAAGGACATCACACACATCCATGCCCGAGAAAGGATTCGAACCTGCGACCGCAGCAGCAGCTCGGTTCCGCATTGAAGCGCCTAGAACCGCTTCGGCCACAGCGGCCGGCTAAATGGTGGTTCCTGGAATTAAATTCTTCCTGTGGTTGTGTGTCGATGACGAATAGATTTTTTAATATAGACGTTTTAATTAGTTAATTTAAAATTAAAATAGCTACCTATTTGCTTTCGAGTGCTTGGACTGATGTCGAGTGGTACCTGGTTTCGTGTCGCTACAATAATCGCTCTGATAATCAGTTCATGCTATGCAAAACACGACATGTAATACGTCATGGGCGGTGTGAGACGAAGCAACATCTACCAAGCCTGTTTATTTCTTTAACATGTATGTCCTGTCTTAGCATAAATGTTATTTAGTGTGTAAGCGAAATTTATAAATGGGCATGTCACTGGAATTACATATCTACACGAGTAAATGTATATTTCTCTTGGAGGATCAAGTCTGCTATCTTGATAAACTTGATTCTTCAATAACTTAACATTCAGATGGCTCCCAACGATTGACTCAATGTCAGACATATATAACGAGCAGATGTATTAAACGTGCCTGATATTAAACATCCATATTCAAAGTATTTGCGACAAACGAATTGCTCTGGGAAAGGAAATGGTAAGTCTCAAAGGGGATGTTTGTAGATACACTGGATTAAAATTTGCAATCGATCTACAAATATGAATAATTTTATTTTTGTTCTGCATTGCTTTTAACATATATATTCTTCCAGACAAACACAAAAAGAACAAGAAACAATTTATAGCACATGACAAAAATAAACGCATTACTGTTGTGGGGATACTATTATGTTACCAAAAACATAGAAGCTGACAACACGGTTAATCATACCAGAACAGCCGGCCGTAGTGGCCGTGCGGTTCTGGGCGCTACAGTCTGGAGCCGAGCGACCGCTACGGTCGCAGGTTCGAATCCTGCCTGGGGCATGGATGTGTGTGATGTCCTTAGGTTAGTTAGGTTTAATTAGTTCTAAGTTCTAGGCGACTGATGACATCAGAAGTTAAGTCGCATAGTTCTCAGAGGCATTTGATCCATTTGAACCATACCATACACGGAGTTACTAGAAAATTTTGTATAGCTCGTTGCTTGAAAGTACTTAATCGCTCACCACTCTCATTACAGATATGTTCATTGTCCAGACGTATTGTTTTGAGAGACAAGAAGGAAAAATCCATGATGAACAGGATGATGTAGTATAAAGAGCGACAGAACGTTAGTAACCTTCTCCTTTTCAGTGAGTCTGGTTCTGTCGTCTTTCTGTCGAAGAGTGAGAAATGAATTTTTCCTCCTACGTTTCATGAAAGTTACTTTGCGACATACGTCATGACGTAATGTCTCGGTGATGAATAAAGATGGTGTGTATTCAGAAGTCACGTTCTACTCGCATACATTCCTCAGTTTGGCAGCCAGATTAATTCTGAAGACCAAAGTCATCAGTTTACCAGAGTGTTTTAAAGTTTGCCCCAGCTGCTTTCATCTACTTTCTCCAAACGTTCACGAGAACAGTGACAGTTTTGGCTTCCCTACATGCTTTTTATATATTGCCTTTCCAGGAGCAGGTATTCTCGCTGTATTACATCTCTTTTGCTTTAACTTGCTGGAGCTCACGTGCCTCTTTTTTTCTAAAGTCATTCTTCCATTAACAAACTGAATATCAGAACTGTCTCTCTAGTGCCTTTAGCTTCCCTAAAGCCAAACTGATAGGATTCCAACAGATCTTCAACTTCCTTTTCCATTCTTCTGTATGTAATTCTTCTCAGCAAATTGGCTGCGTGAGCTGTTAAGCTAACTGTGCGATAACTGTCGCACTTGTCGGATCTTGCAATCCTGGGAATTGTGTGGATGAATTTTTTTCCGAAGGTCAGATGGTATATCGCCCGACTTATTCATTCTACACACCAACATGAATAATCGATTTGTTGCAATTTCCCTCAATCATTTCAGAAATTCCGATGGAATTTTGTCTATCCCTTCTGCCTCACTCATCCGAAGCTCTTTTGAATCCTGATTCTAATACCAGAGTCCCGTTCTCTTCAACATCGACTAATGTATCTTCATCTATCATGCCATTAGACAAGTCTTCGGCCTCAAAAGGTCTTCAGTGTACTTTCTCCACCTATCCGTTCTCTTCTCTGCATTTAACAGTGGAATTTCATTTGCACTCTTGATGTTATCAGCCATAATTTTCATTTCAGCTAAGGATGTTTTGACTTTTCTGTGTGCTCAGTCAGTCCTTCCGACAATCGTTTCTTTTAAGATTTCTTCGAATTATCCAAGTAGCTAGTTTGCTTTAACTTCCCTGCATTCCCCTTTTAATTCATTCTTAAATGTGCTGTGTTTCTGTGTGCCTGAATTTCGCTGAACCTTTTTGTACTCTCTTTCATCGTCCAGCTGAGGTAGGTATTCTGTTACCCACGGTTTCTTCGCCGTTACTTTCTTCGTACCTATGTTTTTTTTTCAGCATCTGTGACTGCTCTTTATAAAGATGGCTATTTCCTACTAAACTGAAATGCCAGCTGACCTCTCCCTTTTTGCAGTATCTACAGTTTCAGAGAACTTCAAGCGAATCACTTCTTTGTACTTCCGAATCCCACTTCGTTGCACAGTGTTTCTTCCTGACTAGTCTCTTACAATTTAACTTACTCTTTATCACTCCTAACCTGTGATCTAAGTCTATATCTGCTCCTGGGTACGCCTTACAATCCAGTGTCTGACTACGGAATCTCTGCCTAATCATGATGTAACCTGAGTCTTCCCGTATCTCCCGGCCTTTTCCAAGTATACCTCCTGCTCTTGTGATTCGCTATTACTTGCTGAAATTTCTCCTTTTTCATCCATTGCTTCAAGCCCATATCCTCCGGTAACCTTTTGTTCTACTCCTTTCCCTAACATCACATCCCAATCCCCCACGACTATAAGATTTTCATCTCCCTTTGCCTACTCAATTAACCGTTCGATATCCTCGTATACTTTCATTATATCGTCATCTTCGTCTTGCGTTGTCGGCAAGTATACCTGAACTATCGTTGTCGGTGTTGGTTTCCCGCCGATTCTGATAACAAGAATCCTGTAACTGGAATGATTACAGTAATTCACTCTCTGCCCTACCTTCCTATTCGTACCTTTCGTACCTAATCCTAGTCCGCTTATACCATTCTCTGGTGCTATTAATATTAACCTACACTCGTCTGGCGAGAAATCCTTGTCTTCTTTCTATTTCACTTCCCTGACACCTACTATATCTAGACTGAGCCTTAATATTTCCTTTTTCAATTTATGTATCTTCCCTATCATGTTTAAAATACTAACATCCCGCGCTCCAACTCGTAGAACCTTGTCTTTTGTTTCGTTATTCACTCTTTTTCTCGTGTTCATCTCCTCATCGGCAGACCCCTTGCGGAGATCCGAATGGTGGACTACGCCGCAATCTTTTGCCAATGGAGAGATAATCATGACATTTTTTCAACTACAGGCCACATGTCCCGTGAATACACATATGTGTCTTTAATTCCCTGGCTTCCATTGCCTTCTGCTTTCTCGTGCCGTTAATCATTGCCGATTCTTCCGCCTTTAGGGGCAGTTTCCACCACAAGGGCAAGAGATTGCCCTGAACCTCTGTCCTCGTCCCCGCCCACTTTACCAAGGTCGTTGGCTGAGTGAGAGGGATTTCTTGTGCCGGAAATCTTCGGCCGCAAGTACTGATTATTTTCAAACAAAAGTTAAGTGGTGGTGGTGTTTGAACTCGGGACCTAGGACGTTTTGATAACTAATCAAGGACACTACCCCTAGACGACAGGTATGCATATAAATGAATAAATATGCATGTACACACAATCAAGCCTTTACCAGCACCAATTCAGTAATAAACTCATATTTTATGCATTTCAGGCACGTAATGGTATGTACGTACATGCACTTAGTATTATGTTCGTGAAAGGTACTAAGTACAACAGATGTGCAAATTGATTTATCTCTGAATCATCTGGATTATTCGAAATGAACTCAGGCTCATGGTCGGAGATATCAGGATCACTAAGATCGTCTTCCTTATCTTGTAACGCTTCAAGTGTGGACATAATCTTGGAAGACGTATACCTTCGTGGCAGCCATTTTAGTTGTCGTTTTACATTATGTTCCCGCGGCAGGTAGCCACTGGCTTTAACCATGAAGGATTTCCTTGACGTGTGTTCTGTGAAATTAGAACCTTTTCCTTCTGTATTATATTCTGTTGTTCATAGGTAGGGATGATTATAACTCAAAATAAACGGCAAGTTTTTCCCCCGAGCCGCTCAAACGTCAAGGTTATAGATCACGTCATGGGAACAACTTCGATTAGAGAGAAAAGATTCAATGACGCACTGTCTAGTTTCATTGGTTTCACCAGTCCTCTAGCGACGAAATATCACTGAACTAGCTGAGACTACTAACCTGGTTACATCTACATTCTATGTACACCAGTAAATCAATAGAGTGATTTTATGCAAGGGAACCTTCAGAATTAGCGCCTCTAAGCGGAGAACGATGTTTTAGAAGCTCGTCTACTGCCGTTCATGTGAGACAGACTCTTATCAAGGGCCATCTGCTAAAAGCTATGAGCTGCACTTGAAATGTTTGTTTGCGAAACCGATGTTTGGGTGTTTAATCAAATGGTTCAAATGGGTCTGAGCACTATGGGACTTAAAATTGGAGGTCATCATTCCTCTAGAACTTACAACTACTTAAACGTAACTAACCTAAGGACATCACACACATCCATGACCGAGGCAGGATTCGAACCTGCGACCGTAGCGGTCGCACGGATCCAGACTGTAGCACCTAGAACCGTTCGGCCACCCCGACAGGCAAGAAGATTTGATTGCTTTTAAGTAATCAGGCAAATTAAGACAACTTAGTCAGTGGCTTGAGGGAAAACTTTTCTTACAATTTTGTATAGCCAAACGCAGAATGGGAAAGAGTCAATAAGAAATCAAACTGGCCAGCGAGAGATCTAGTTTTGTAAAAAAAACTTCTAACTGCTCGAAAATAAGAAATGTAATTGATACTTCGCAAGAAGGGTTGGGACAAATTAAAGGAAAAACACATGCGAGGTGGACCCTAACGTTTTTTCATTTGTTGTTTCATGGAATACACTTTATTGCTTACCAGCAATCATTATGATTACAAATCAAAAACGTTGTCAAAAGGATAACAATACTTACAATAACTGAAATAACTTGAACAGGAATAATTCGTTAACAACAAACTTTAACAATTTATATCACTAAGAACGTTGCTTGAAACCAGGAATACACAGTTCCCAAATACAAGTAAGAAGTCATACCTACTAAGTGAGGCAGCTCGTGGGTTCAAGAGACTGAGTTTCAATAGTAAAATGAATTACAAATTACTGCCAATAAATGTACTAAATATGCCCAAGGATGGATAAAAGCTTAAACAAATTGGTAACGCCCACTCACAATACGGAAAGCATAATCTATCACGCCACTGACTGTGACTGTCAGGGAGTCTTTAACAATATTCAAGCGTTAATAAAATCCCTTAAGCAATAAAATACACAATCCCCCAAAATACAAATAAAGCTTGGAACACATGCCATTTAAAAGGTGACTCCCAGCTGGTGGACATCGGCAGAAACATTCACAATGACCCTTAAATACATATACAGTCCCCCACAATACAAGATAAGCTGGCAAATACAGCAGGCGGCTATCACAGTTAACAGGCAACAAGCAGGCAAGTTTTACAATAAGTGGAGTTGGATAATGAATGTGGATAAAAACGAAAATCGAACAGTACATATTCATAAGTAAAAGGCTATATAACTTAAAGCGCTGCACAACTTGCCATAGGGTGCAAGGTCTAAACGCTAAAAGCTAATGTGCTTGCTGAATTCACAGTGTTGAATAGATCGAGAAGTCCGGATTAATTAGCGACACTCCGCCGTGGCACGTATCAAACGATCAAATTAACATTTGAGGCAACACGAGGAACCTGATAATTCGCCACATTGAGGGGCAATCTAGACGTCGGGTGACGAGAGAAGCGTTGCTGCACCAGAAAGAAAACACGTTTCTGCTCTGGGTCCAGGAAACAGGAACGTGTCGTCCGCTGCCAAAACTACCCTGCGAACACTGTCCAAATAAGGCTACAGGCGAGAACGTCTACGACGTAGGCAATACTGATTTATTCTGGAAGCGAACACACATACAAGTTATAAGCTTTACACTCACTGTAATTACTTCAAAATTAAGAAAGTGAAATATCAGAGCCTGCATCTCTAATTACGAGGTCATACTCGTCTATAAAAGTGTGCATTGCTTTCGGCACAGACTGGTGTTACAATTTCATTAACTCAATTTGTAACAGAGAATGCTCATACACTTGCAAGGAATATGGTCTGAAACAAATTATTATCAGTTACACCGACCAATGACCACACACACAACAATCACTCGCAGACATGTCCAATTCCACATTAACACAGACGTGGCCTTAAGAATAACAAGTACCAATAAAAACAACACTTATCATCACTCAGGAGTGAAGGAGCCCTGGCTTCAAAGTGTGATATTGCCTCCAATACTCACAGGCGGTCTTCTAGGTTCCATGAAATTTAAGCTTGCAGAGTTGGTGAGAAACGTAGCAACCAAGTTGCACTCGGCGCCCACTGCTCTTCCCGCAACTCGCCGCTATCAATCCTTAATCCAGCCGGCAAGTTTTGCGTCCGACCGATTTAACCACTCGCTGTTTCTCGAGGCCTGCAGTGGACACCAGTAGTCCACCCTCAACTCACCGCTATCAATCCTTAATCCAGCCGGCAAGTTTTGCGTCCGACCGATTTAACCACTCGCTGCTTCTCGAGGCCTTTAGTGGACACCAGGAGTCCACAAAAACTAACAACTTGACAGCCAAGTGCCCTCCAGCAAACGGACCGTACCAGAGTCCGCCAAAAACTCACAATAGACTGGACCAAAGACCTTCGCTCCAGACATACGATCGGGACAGATTTCGACAGCCGAAGTAGTTCGTGGCACCAGAGGAGCGCCATGGCCGCCAAACGTTAAGCCGAGAACGCTCAGCAATTAAGAAAACTTAATTCGTACTTTGAGGGGAAGTGGCACAATGGATTCTTGTCCGAAATTTCCATAGCCACGCGAAGATGGGAAATGGACAAGTGTGGGATCAAATTGATGAGCTTAAGGTAAAGTTTTATAAAAAGGGTTTAATTGTTTGAAAATAATCAGAGCAATGAAGAAAAACATACTGATTTTAGAGAAATTCTTTTCCGAATTTTCACGGCTAGATACTGTGTGGGAAATAGACAAAGGTAGCACCAAACTATTCAGCTTGGTTTAATTTGCCAAAAACACCATTTACTTCTCTGAAAGTAATCAGAGCAATTTAGAAAAAAAGAAGGAACTAGAGATTTGAGACAGAGTTAAAATATTTCACGATAGCATCTGTTAGCTATGTAAATGAAGTGTCAAGAATTTCATCTCTTCTAAGCTTGGCTATTGTACGCATAAAATGTTACTTTGGTGAGATATTTACCTGTCTGAAAGCGCTTCCTTCACTTCAGCTAATAAATTAATAACCTCTGGGGAACAGAATGTGCCACAAAGGCATTTCTATCTGTGTCATTCAGGATCAGTTGAACTAGTGTGAAAATAACTGTAAAAATGTCTTTCTTCGATTTAAGTACAAAATTCAGGACATTTCGAGAACAGAAGACGCTAGCAAAGCAGATGATGTTGATAATAGTAAACATGAAGATAAACCACCTGAACAGCTGAACCAATTTCAGAATTCCACTTCTGATCATAATGTGGAATGCTTTCTTTCAGATTAAGAAAATAAAATAAATATCAAATAAAAGCACAAATTGAAACTTCTCTGCTAATTCTTGATCGTCATGCTCTTAATGATAATAGAATACCGATCAACGTTTAAATGTCTATTTCTACGTATACTTGCATACTCCGCGAACCACAGCAAACACCAGGGTGCATGGCGGAGAGTACCTTGTACCACTACTAGCTATTTCCTCTCCTATTCTACTCGCAAACAGAGGTAGGGAGAAACGACTTTCTGAAGGATTGTATGCCATCCTTAATTTCACACATCTTATCTTCACGGTACTTACGCGAAATTTTTTTCCTGCAGTCAGCCTCAAATGCCGTTTCTCTAAATATGCGCAATAGTGCTGAACCGTGGATTTAATTTCAAAGAATATTCTTAATATTCTTCTCTTAATATTCTTAATATTGTCGCCGTATAGCGAGGGGTAGTGGCTTCGCGGCCGGCACGAGAGCAACAGGAGTCAACCCACGGCATCGGTCTGGCCGGGGCGAGCTGCGACGCCATGAAACGGGAGATCGGCGGCCATTCCTGCGTCCGTTGAAGCGGCTGGCAGGGGACGGTTCGGGAGAGCGATTTGGGTGTGCTGCGCCAGGTCTTCTCAGAAATCGCAGTTTATTAGAAGTTAAGTGATTCGTGATATCTTGTTTCATTTACTTGTTAAATTCTACTTGTTTTCTTGGTGAGATCACCAGCCGCTTAGTTTTGGAGTCGTCTCGTCATTCTTCTCCGTTTGCCTACCTGCGGGATTTAATTTCAAAGAAAATTCTTAAAAATTTATTTTAGTTACTTGCGATTCATCAAGAACATTAACACATTTAATGACACTATGTGAGCGTGGAAGTAGTTGCCAGGGAGTAACTGATGAAATCCAAATCAAATTGCTTTTAACAAATGGGAATTTTATTCCTAAAACCTTTTTTTTTAGGAACAGATTTAAAATTATAAGCAGAAAGCACCCTCTAAATACCAAGTTACAGTTTTATTCAGAGGCAGAAAGAAACAAATTTTTGATTGTATGAGCTTTCGGGCTGACAACCTTGCCGCTCCCTTTTGACACGGCCGTAGTCATGACCGCTGACAACAACTTCTGAAAGACTACAATTTGCAAAACATCATATAACCTTAAAGTAAAGGTCTTAACAATTCACACAAGCACACAAACTGTGCAGCTCGTAGGAGCGATGGAAATGGTATAAAACACAAAAACTAAAAGATTAACTTGCCACCGAAGGTGCAACTTGATTTAAACTTGTAAGAAAAGTCTTACGGTGGAGGTGTGGCAACTTTATATACTAAAATGACCATGTACATAAAAGCCCATGAAATGCAATCTTATATAAAATTATACAAAGTTGTCCAAACGAGTTAACATGCTGTTCAGTACACACATATCGCCTCTCAAGATTATAGGCAAGATAAAAACATATATCAGGAATTAGGCCGTTACACTCCAAGCAATAAATTCGTTAACACACCGAATCCGACAAACATGACAGAGGCAGCTATTAACGTACGGAAGATTGATAGGGAGATTACCGAACAACCCGAACCGCAGGTTGCTCTAACCCGCCCCTACTCCACAAGGAAAGAACGGATCACCCAATTTATAAATAACCACCTTTCCTCGGGTGAGCAAATGGAGAAGAATGGTGGGACGACCCCAAAACAAAGCAGCTGGTGACCTCACCAAGAAAAGAAGTAGAATTTAACAAGTAAACGAAACAACAATCCCCAATCAAATGTTTCAAATGGCACTGAGCACTATGGGACTTAACATCTGAGGTCATCAGTCCCCTAGAACTTAGAACTACTTAAACCTAACTAACCTAAGGACATCACTCACATCCATGTCCGAGGCAGGATTTGAACCTGAGACCGTAGTGGTCGCGCGGTTCCAGACTGAAGCGCACCGAACCGCTCGGCCACTCCGGCTGGCAATCACCGATCACTTAACTTCTAATAAACTGCGATTAATGGAGAAGATCTGGGCAGCACCTCCAAATCACTCTCCCGAACCGTCCGCTGCCAGCCGCTTCAACGGACGCAGGAAGGCGCGCCGACCTCCCGTCTCATGGCGTCGCAGCTCGCACCGGCCAGACGGATGACGTGAGTTGACTCCTGTTGCTCTCGTGTCGATCGCGAAGTCACTACCCCTCGGTATACGAAGCGGCCCACTGGACTCACGTGGCGACCACACATGCGTCGACGCTCAAGGCGGACAAGTCATCTTGTGTCTCAGTGGGCGACTGACCAACCTATCGATCCAACCGCCAATGACCATTGCCTGAGAAACTCGAAAAGACTGGCGGCCTAACGCGTAGATGCAGGAAGTAATCCCCGACCGGGCGACCACTCGCTGAGTTTTCTTACTGGCGTAGTGGAAAGACTCTCATTATTCCGGCTTTAAAGATTGGTCCGAACGAAAGACATACTAGCACTCCTGACGACCGACAGACACTAACTGCCTAACAAATTCGGATGAGAGACATACAAGCAAGCCGGCGACTAGAGACTGACCCCAGACTGACTCCAGACTCACCCAGACTGACCGACTGCCGAGCTCATAGCGCCCCTTAAATGCTCGTGAACAGCAACATTTCCCCCTTTCCCACCAGAGGGAGACACCAAAGCTGCGATTGTCACAGCGGCGCCACCGCCAGAAACGGAGGGCGACTGCTTCACACAACGCGCTACAGCGCGCTCTTCAAAACAGCAATTTTTACCACGGCTCAAGTGCCTTGCTGCAAGAGTATCGACTTCCCTCCAGATACTCCAGTCCTAGTTGACGAAAAGTCTTCGTAATACTCGGGTGCTGATCAGACCTACCCACGACAAATCTAGCAGTCTGCCCCTGAATTGTTTCGGTGTCTTCCTGTAATCTGACATGTTGGGGACCCCAAACACTTGTATGGTAATCAAGAATTGCTCACACTAGCATTCTATACGCCTTCCCCTTATAGATGAACTACACTTTCCCATAATTCGCCCCATAAAACAAAGTCGAGCATTTTACGTCCTTACTGCCAACCTGAAGTGCTCATTCCATTTCACTTTGCTTTGCAGAGTTACGATTGGATATTTAATCGAAATAACTGTATCAAACTGCACACTAGTAATTCGAACGGTACGAGACTGTTTTTCCTACGCATCCGCATTAATTTCCATTTTTGCAGATTTAGAGACAGCTGAGTTCGTCACAGCAACTAGACATTTTGTGTAAATGATCTCGTAAATTCTTACAGTCACTCAACTTCGACACCTCGTAGACCAATGCGTCACCGGCAAACAGCCGTAGAATGCTGCTCAACCTGAAAATTTATTATATTTCATCTTTTCTCAACAATAGTTCAGAAACATTTGGAAAAGAGGCGTGTCATATGTTTTATTAAGTGATTTAGAGGATATTTGTCTGATGGATTATGTTGCAGATCTTTAATATACTTCTGTCATTTATACCCGAAAGTGTTAGAGGTTCCATGAACAATCCAGTGTCAAAAATATTAGGAAAGAAAATCCGTGTAGCACAATAAGTAATGTCTCCTTAGAGGTGCTCTCGGTGTCATTGTTTTTGCTGACTAGTTGTTCGCCATAAAAAGCGATTACAAAAAACAGAATAAAACTGGAACCACAAATTATAGGGAAGTTTAAGTCGAATTGTGGATACTGCTTTACGCTCTTCCTACGTCACTAATGTATGAGCGTTGCAGCTGCTATGGTTCATGCTGTACTTTGCATCATTCAAATCGAGTCAAATGTTTCTTGATTATTTGATTATTTATTACATTTATACAAATAATTTCACAAAACATTTGACTTTTTTTCACAAATTCCTATTGAACTAGCGGATTTCGTTGGGTTGGGGTCATCCACCCAAAAGCACTACTCAACTTTGTTTAAGCGAACTGTATACTATTTATTATTAGCTTGTAAGCTTTCCTTCCTCTCGATCTACCCATCTTTTACCGATAACAGAACAAACTTATTGATACTGGTCCATAAGGTGGTGGATTTCCAATAAACGTTGCTAACGTCATTCTGTCAGCAAGGGCTCTTTACACAGAGACGATAGAACGTAGATGGTACTGGGAATGTAGTGAGCTTTGCAACTTGCAACACCCAAACACAAAAAGAAATCAGAGGAGGAGGGTATATAGGATTCAGACATAGCAAACAGTATTATTGCAGATGGATGCGAGCTACTACATGACGAGAAATACAAATTTGCAAGCTTCACTGGGTCGAGAAAACAATTTGCGACGTACTACGGTTTTCCTCTATGCACAAGATCGGGAGAAACTCACTGGTTGCACTGGGTGATGACAAGAATTTTTGTTCAAAGTCAGTTATCTAGTAAAACTAGATGGCTCGAACCCCCACGTGTCTCTGCACCTCAGATATTTACCTAGTTAGCTCAACAGCGCCATTCAAATATTAATCACAATCATTCACCAATTATTCACTTAATGTTTCTTTTAAAAGCTGAAACCCCAATATGAACAAAGTTACGAGTGGAGAATACTTCTCTAAAAATAATAAGAAGCCAAACACAATCCGAAGTCCAAACGCAATCTGAAATCACTATGTCCCACAGGTTGTTCAGAGTTAAAGTTCGACACGACTTCGCGGTACGAAAATGTTCTAAGTTCAACTCGTGCGCGAAATTTTCACATGTCTCACAAACGCACCACGAGAATTCTTAAAAGTGCAGCAGCACCGAACTGCTGAAAAGCACATGTTCCATGCGACTTCGCGGTCCGAAAATATTCTAAGTCACTTTTTCCCGTCACACGTGCTACCCTTTAAACTCAACCGAAAGACTGCTTCCTACCACAGAAAATGGCCACCCTTAAAAGCCCTCGGTTTGGGCACGATGCAGTCAAATCAAGTTTGTTTGCACATAAAATTCATTTTTACTCATAATATAGATACTATAAAATGCTTGTAACACTTCAATTCAGACGGAAATCTTCCACTGAATTCAGATTCATTATCAGAATTTCTGTACTAGATCTTATTCTCATATTATTAAAATTTATGTGTTCTTCATATAGAGTTTTCATTATTTGAAACAATTTCAATGCATAAATAACTGATATTATTGTCGTATTACCTATTTCCTTATGTCTACTTTTCCATACTGCCGCAATCTTTATAGTTCCTGTTTTTTATTTATCGAAATTCTGCATTTTTAATTACGAAAACAGTATTCTGGCTCCTCATTTGAATTTTTAAAACATGTAAAGAAGTTACATATATATATTAATTCTACTCATTCAGACCTTTCACTTGACAACTTGTTCGTAAAATTTTGTCAAAGCGTCTCCAAGATGTCCAATTTACAATCTTACTTAGTTATTAAAATATTCAGTTTATTATAACTCAAAAACTACCAGGGCGACAGAAGGCGCGTTTATAAGATAGCAACCGGCTAATTTTCTACTGTAAAATGAGCCTACAAGCTCCTTTGTGCCAGATTTGGACCAGTTTTTTTTTATTTCTACATCATACATTCACTGTAGCTCTATGCCAAAAGCGGCTCGGAGAAATACCGCCATGAGCCAGTGCGCCGGCAGTTGGGTTTCCCCGTCACGTGGCTGGACGCCAAACTCACCGCACTCATTTTAAAGTACCACCATCTGCCGGTCAATGCCGAAACTAGAACGATTCTGCAGCTGTCAAGACGGCTGACACACACCTATCTTAGATGTAAACACGCCAGCTTCGCTACTGCCACTTTGCCGCGATTTTTACTACAGAAACTCCGGTCTTCACATCCGCCCCCCAAAGCCTGTCGCCTCACATGGATCAGAATCAAATCGGAAAATGAGCTCACCTTGTTGGCTAAGGTGCTTAATTCCAAAAATTCTCACCAATACACCGTTTCTCTGGCTAGTAGCTATTCATCATGTTCAAGAAATTGAGTAGATTACGTAGATACGGTCCTATTGTGGGAAGATGATGCCTTCAGAGTCAGAAAGCCCAATTTCGATTAAAATTGGCCCACACAAATCCGGGTATCGATCTATGTATTCGTTTTACTAAATGGAAAAGGCAACTGTTACTAATTAGGATAAGAACTTGACCCCGTGATCGTATTCATGGTCCACCAACAGCAAAATAACCGAGCTAAGTAAATACTCATGTCGTACGATACCGAAGAGCACTGAATCTCTTGGTTGTTGAATTTAATTTACGCAGTCACCTCCTTGTAACATCATAGATTAAGGGTCGACCTGCGACAGCAGTCGCACAACTTGCGTACGGCCGCTAGACGCCGGCGCGAGCGCTGAGAGTGCATTGCGATAGCAGGCGCGCGTGTTGCGTACGGGCCGCGAGGTGCCGCTACGAGCGCAACCGTATACACTCCTGGAAATTGAAATAAGAACACCGTGAATTCATTGTCCCAGGAAGGGGAAACTTTATTGAGACATTCCTGGGGTCAGATACATCACATGATCACACTGACAGAACCACAGGCACATAGACACAGGCAACAGAGCATGCACAATGTCGGCACTAGTACAGTGTATATCCACCTTTCGCAGCAATGCAGGCTGCTATTCTCCATGGAGACGATCGTAGAGATGCTGGATGTAGTCCTGTGGAACGGCTTGCCATGTACCGTGCACTATTCAGTGTCCCCTCGACGATCACTAGAGGTGTACGGCCAGTGTAGGAGATCGCTCCCCACACCATGATGCCGGGTGTTGGCCCTGTGTGCCTCGGTCGTATGCAGTCCTGATTGTGGCGCTCACCTACACGGCGCCAAACACGCATACGACCATCATTGGCACCAAGGCAGAAGCGACTCTCATCGCTGAAGACGACACGTCTCCATTCGTCCCTCCATTCACGCCTGTCGCGACACCACTGGAGGCGGGCTGCACGATGTTGGGGCGTGAGCGGAAGACGGCCTAACGGTGTGCGGGACCGTAGCCCAGCTTCATGGAGACGGTTGCGAATGGTCCTCGCCGATATCCCAGGAGCAACAGTGTCCCTAATTTGCTGGGAAGTGGCGGTGCGGTCCCCTACGGCACTGTGTAGGATCCTACGGTCTTGGCGTGCATCCGTGCGTCGCTGCGGTCCGGTCCCAGGTCGACGGGCACGTGCACCTTCCGCCGACCACTGGCGACAACATCGATGTACTGTGGAGACCTCACGCCCCACGTGTTGAGCAATTCGGCGGTACGTCTACCCGGCCTCCCGCATGCCCACTATACGCCTTCGCTCAAAGTCCGTCAACTGCACATCGGTTCACGTCCACGCTGTCGCGGCATGCTACCAGTGTTAAAGACTGCGATGGAGCTCCGTATGCCACGGCAAACTGGCTGACACTGACGGCGGCGGTGCACGAATGCTGCGCAGCTAGCGCCATTCGACGGCCAACACCGCGGTTCCTGGTGTGTCCGCTGTGCCGTGCGTGTGATCATTGCTTGTACAGCCCTCTCGCAGTGTCCGGAGCAAGTATGGTGGGTCTGACACACCGGTGTCAATGTGTTCTTTTTTCCATTTCCAGGAGTGTATAACTGCCGACGGAGTTCGGCCATCTCTCATTTTATTGGCATCTCATTTTTTCCTATTCTCTTATTTTCTTAGTTGCTTATTCGTTTATGGCTCATGTTATTGTGCTCTCTTTCAGCCATTCTGATTGTTTTGATTTACTTCCAATTGAGAAGTGCTCAGTTTGGCATTTCACTTTTGCATATTTCTCATTTTGCTAATAATATGCTCCTTAGCTTTTTACAGTTGATTTGGTTAACATAGTCTCATTTACTGTTTGTTCTTTTCAGCCTGTTCGTATTTTGATGTTCTTTAAATACTGTAATAATTATCAGAAGCATTTCTTCTTTTAAACTTGTGTAAAGTATTCTAGATGTAGAATTTGTTCTGTGACACAGGTGTAAGGTTTTGAATATAAATTATATAGGAAACTGTGCTTTCAAAGGAATTTATTTTTTCAGTTTGTACCACATCAGACGACAATATTGTGATAAGAGGGAGAAATTTGAGGGGCGAACCAATGGAAATAGTCTTAAGTGATCCCCTTTAAAAATAAAAATGTGTGTGACACTGAAAGATGTGACACTGTAGGCACCGATAATTTGTATACGTCACATCCTACATTGAACAATGCAATCAAATCCTAACACTAGATGTGTTCGTAAGGGCACATCTTACTCACCTTGCCGAGACAAGACGACTGCCTTTTCAGAAAAATTTAGAAATGATTTTTGGAAGCCGTTGTCTAGTTCGATATTTCAGAGTTAGGCGTGGTGGAATCCCAAATGCCATGAAACGCAATCGAGGTGCCAGGCGTTTGCCCAATCGGGTGAACGCTAAAAGCGCGGGATTTCGTTGTTCTACATTCCCACCAGCTTACCGGTCAATTTTTTGAATAGAGTTCAGTCGAAATGTCCACAACTTTGCTCTCCGGTCTGCTTCACCAATCGCAGGGTGTATTATTGGAAAGAGCCGGACGTCTATTGACCCCGGCCCCGAACGGGCGACAAGCAGATTTTGAAAACAAGAATCAACGGGAAGTTTCCATGTCTCTACAAGCAGAAATAAGAACAACTACTCTTATACCTTCTTGTGCACGTACAATTACCCACACACTTTTATAAAAAACTGTCTAACCGATTTCCCTGATATACATTTCCATGTTGGCCCAAAGCACAAAGCTTAATTCTACTTCTCAGCGCTGCTCAGTTGTAATCTAGGGTTACCTACCTGGTTTAGTGCCCTGTCGTGTGACATAATTGTGGTACATTGTAACCGGAAGTGTATCGGCAGTTTACGGTCGCAGGTTCGAATCCTGCCTCGCGCATGGATGTGTGTGATGTCCTTAGGTTAGTTAGGTTTAATTAGTTCTAAGTTATAGGGGACTGATGACCACAGATGTTAAGTCCCATAGTGCTCAGAGCCATTTTTTTGTATCGGCAGTTTTATCTGAATTTCGATTCACAGAATGTGTTTAATGAATATAACGACAACAAAGATCACGAAATAGGCCATAATTGTGTCTGTGGTGCATTTAGTATTTAATCTTTATTTCCTGATTCGAGCTGCATATTAATTAATATAATTTACAACGGCGAAAATACACTATTGTCACACTGCTACATATAAAAACTTTGTGGATTAACGTTATTAATGAATATAATCTCAAATATTAATTAATGTTTCTTAACATAAAGTGATTACAATACTTTTTCGTAGGAAATAAAGGATGTTGATACTTGGGTAAAAAAATTCATAGCTATGAGACTTGTGGTTTGTCTATAAATTTGATTTTCAAAAACGTCTATTTTTCTCAAAAATTTGTTTATGTACTTTGGACCCTTATGGTTGCATGTGCCAGAAATACATAAAGCAAAATGCAAATAAGTAATTGGCTAGACTATGTGAAAGTAAGTAACTAATTCTAAGTAAATTTAGGTAATGCACTCAAAAATTACATGAAAGGGGTCTGAAAGAGGCACATTTCAATGCTTGTGCGTTGCCTGATTATACTACGAGACAATTCTACACTCACAATGTATGGCCGTCCACGGTGGATAAATTAGACGCGGCTTTGTTTGTGTAACACTGAATAGCGTCTTTTTCTTCTAGGGACCACATGATAATTTCCATTTTTTTTTCTACTTGGTCGTTTCTCTTTTTCTGCGATGTTCTTTCCTCTTTCCATCGTCTTTTTCTTTCTTCATATCACTTTGTACTCGTCCTATTTCTACTACTGCCTGGAAATCTATCTAATTTTACTTTTTTCCCTCTGAAAATATCTCTGTCTGCTGATTATTATACTTTTACGTTGCATATCCTTAAATATTTTTCACGTCTCCGGCCATCCTGATTTAGGTTTTCCGTGATTCCCCTAAATCGTTTCAGGCGAATGCCGGGATGGTTCCTTTGAAAGGACGCGGCCGATTTCCTTCCCAATTTTTCCCTAGCCCGAGCTTGCGCTCCGTCTCTAATGACCTCGTTGTCGAAGGGACGTTAAACACTAACCACTACCAGCACCACCATTTTTCACCTTCTTGGAACCAACTTGTTAATTTTTTCCCAGAAAATACTTCATAATCTGTTTTTAGCTTATTGTCATTCGTACTGTGTAAATGTCCACAAATATCGGTCTTGATAAAAAGTTTTTACCCTGCAGTCGAATGTGCACTGCTATGAAACTTCATGGCAAATTAAAACAGTGTGCTAGATCCGGACGCCAATCCGGGACCTCTGGTTTTTGGGTGCAAGTGCTCTATCAACTGAGCTCCCCGAGTTTAATATATTTTCCTGACTGTTTCTGTATTTTTTCTATATATTGGCGTACTTCAATGATGCCTCTTAAAGCCCAGGCTTCTCAGCCTCTTGTTAGCCCTAAATTTTTTCTCAAAATTCTTCCCTATTATGCTTCTACTTTACCTAACTTATATTCGGATTATATTGCGGCTGCTGTGGGTTTATTAATCTATTGTTATTTTCTATTTGTGGTTCACTTTTTCTAATCGAGTTTACATATCATTATTGTGCCATTTGGAGATATTAAGTGGAGTTGTCGACACTAAAAAACAGAGTGCCAACTGGCGACATTGTAACATTTCAGACCTATTGCTCTGTTTGAGTTTAGTAGAGGGGTGACAGCAGCGGAAGGAGCCACGAGCGGCGCCGTGTATGGGAATAATGCCATTGGACAAAGCACTGCAAGGAAATGGTTTCTCTTTTCAAGGAGGGTCGTTTTGACATTAGTGACTCTGTACGTTCGGGGTTTGACGAAGATTGTTTAAAAGCATTAATCCAAAATGAATCACCTCAGTGTACTCAAAAACTGGCAAATGTGATGGACTATGATCAGTGTACCATTGTGCGACAATTGCATGCATCGAGGAAGGTTCAAAAATCGAGTGTATGGGTATCGCAAGCTCTAAGCCAAAATCACAACTCTTAGCGGGTAGCCGTTGTGCGTCCCGACTTGCTCGTCGTCAACTGTCCAGTGAACAACGCGAATCACTCCTATCCTGTCCGCCCCGATAGTTGAGTGGTCAGGGTCACGGATTGCCGTCCTACGGACCCGGGTTTGATTCCCGGATGGGTCGGGGATTTTCTCCGCTCAGGAACTGGGTGTTGTGCTGTCTTCGCTGTCGTTTCATCCCCATCCACCGTGCAGGTCGCCCAATGTGGCGTCGACTGTAATAAGACCTGCACCACGGCGGCCGGACCTGCCTCGCAAGGGGCCTCCCAACCAATGACGCCACGCGCTCATTTCCATTTACTGCTCTCCTGTATCGTTACTGGCGACGAGAAATGGTGTCGTTGTGATAACATAATGAAAAGAAAGGAATGCTTGAGCGCAAACAAAGCACCAACTCCCTGTACAAAGACCTGTGCGCATCCACAAAATATAATGTTATACTTCTCGTGGAAGAGCGACTGTGTGGTGTATTACGAATTGCTTCCCCGAGGGGGTAACCGTCACTGCTGTGAACAAACTGAGACGTCTCGCAGACGCAGTCCAAGTAGAACGACCGGTAAGACTGCCTGAAATAATGCTACTCCGCCCGCATTCTGTTGAAGTGACAAAAAGACTGTCCAGGAGATGGCTTGGGAAATTATTCCGCACTGACGTTGTTCACCTGATCTTGCACCGCCCAGAGATTTTCACCTTTTACGCCCTCTATCGAACAACCCTCAAGGAACTTCCTTCCTAGATGAAAATGCTCTCCGAAAGTGAATGGAAGACTTCTTAGCCTCAAAACTACGTAATTTCTACCGTCTCGGAATCGAAAAGTTAGCCCAGCGTTGTCAGACTGTTGCAAATAGTGAAGGAGAATGTATTAAGTCTCTGTGAATGCGTCTGTCGCGTTTATTGGATAGATGGAAAAAGGCTGCGAACTTGTGCACCAACTTCAAAATTAATTGGTGGGGATGAATGAATGTAGTTGTTCAAATAAAAGCCAGTTCAATTGATCCCTTAGAAATTTCTCGACGTAATTATTGTTTGGTTTGTTGCAAGTTGTGTTCAGAAATGACAATAGGCAACATCTAGTGGTTTTTTTTAATGTAAATTCCGTTTTTATACACTACTGACCATTAAAATTGATACATCAAGAACAAATGCAGATGATACATTGGTATTCATTGGGCAAATATATTATACTAGAAGTGACATGTGATTACATTTTCACACACTTTGGACACATAGATTCTGAGAAATCAGTACCCAGAACAACCACCTCTGGCCTTCATACGCCTGGGCATTGAGTCAAACAGAGCTTGGATGGCGTGTACAGGTACAGCTGCCCATGCAGCTTCACAAGAGTAGTCACTGGCGTATTGTAACGAGCCAGTTGCTGGGCCACCATTGACCAGACGTTTTCAGTTGGTGAGAGATCTGGAGAATGTGATGGTCAGGGCAGCAGTCGAACATTTGCATTATCCAGAAAGGCCCGTACAGGATCTGCAACATGCGGTCGTGGCTTATCCTGCTGAAATGAAGGGTTTCGCAGGGATCGAACGAAGGGTAGAGGCACGGGTAATAGCACATCTGAAATGTAACGTCCACTGTTCAAAGTGCCATCAATGCTAAAAAGAGGTGACCGAGACGTGTAACCAATGGCACCCCATACCATCACGCCGCGTGATACGCCAGTAGGGGGGTGACGAATACACGCTTCCAATGTGCGTTCACCTCTATGTCACCAAATACGGATGCCACCATCATGATGCTGTAAACAGAACCTGGATTCATCCGAAAAAAAGACGGTTTGGCATTCGTGCACCCAGGTTCGTCGTTGAGTACACCATCGCAGGCGCTCCTGTCTGTGATGCAGCGTCAAGGGTAACCGCAGCCACGGTCTCCTTCCTGCTGCAAACGTCGTCGAATTGTTCGTGCAGATGGTTGTTGTCTTGCAAACGTCACCATCTGCTGGCTCATGGATCCAGACGTGGCTGCACGATCCGTTACAGCGATGCAGATGAGATGCCTGTTATCTTGACTGCTAGTGATACGATGGCATAGGGGATCCAGCACGGCGTTCCATATTACCCTCCCGAACCCACAGATTCCACGTTCTGCTAACAGTCATTGGATCTCGACTAACGCGGGCAGCAATGTCGCGATACGATAAACCGCCATGGCGATAGGCTACAATCCGACATTTATCAAAGTCGGAAACGTGGTGGTACGCATTTATCCTCCATACACGAAACATCACAATAACGTTTCACCAGGCAACGCCGGCCAGCTACTATTTGCATATGAGAAATCGGTTGGAAACGCTCCTCATGTCAGTACGCTGTAGGTGCTGGCCACCGGCGCCAAACTTGTGTGAATGCTGCGAAAAGCTAATCATTTGTATATCAAAACATCTTATTCCTGTCGGATTAATTTCGCGTCTGTAGCACGTAATCTTCGTGGTGTAGCAATTTTATTGGCCAATATATATATATATGGTGTTACAAAAAGGTACGGCCAAACTTTCAGGAATCATTCCTTACGCACAAGTAAAGAAAAGATGTTATGTGGACATGTGTCCGGAAACGCTTAATTTCCATGTTAGAGCTCATTTTAATTTCGTCAGTATGTGCTGTACTTCCTCGATTCACCGCCATGATTTCATACGGGATACTCTACCTGTGCTGCTAGAACATGTGCCTTTACAAGTACGACACCACATGTGGTTCATGCCCGATGGAGCTCCTGCACATTTCAGTCGAAGTGTTGGTACGCTTCTCAACAACAGATTCGGTGACCGATCGATTGGTAGAGTCGGACCAGTTCCGTGGCCTCCACGCTCTCCTGACCGCAGCCCTCTTGACTTTCATTTATGGGGCCATTTGAAAGCTCTTGTCTACGCAACCTCGGTACCAAATGTAGAGACTCTCTGTGCTCGTTTTGTGGACGGCTGTGATACAATACGCCATTCTCCAGGGCTGCATCAGCGCATCAGGGATTCCATGCGACTGAAGGTTGATGCATGTATCCTCGCTAAGGGAGGACATTTTGAACATTTCCTGTAACAAAGTGTTTGAAGTCACGCTGGTGCGTTCTGTTGCTGTGTGTCTCCATTCCATAATTAATGTGATTTGAAGAGAAGTAATAAAATGAGCTCTAACATGGAAAGTAAGCGTTTCCGGACACATGTCCACATAACATATTTTCTTTCTTTGTGTGTGAGGAATGTTTCCTGAAAGTCTGACCGTACCTTTTTGTAACACCCTGTACATGTGTGTGTGTATGTTTCTGTGTGTGTGTGTGTGCAAACGTGAGGAAATTGATGTATCCTTAAGTTTTACGAAGCGCTTGAGGCAATGAATAATCACACTGGCAACTTCAGTAATACACGAACGGTAGTGATGGACCTCTTTTACCATTTGTGAAAATCAGACGTTGATGTGATTCAAGTGCGGTAATTGCCGCCAAGTTTTCTGTGCAGAAGAAGCAGCAGTCCCTTGGCTACTTCTAGGAGACGGCGTGGCGTGTGGAGTGAGTGCTACCTGAGTTCAAGGGCAGCCAGTCTTGCTCCGTGGGCGCCTCAGCCCAGCCGCCTCATCTGGTAACGCAAGAGGGCAGGGCCCCCCTCCGCAGCAGATAATCTGATCTCTGGGAGGGCTCGCCGCATTGTGGCCACGCTGCGGAGGACAGGGAATCAATGGATACCCTGGCCAGCGCTGCCGAAACCGATAATACAGCACTAATACAGCACTCCCCATACTCTGCTGATGAGTTTCCACTCATACTACATGTACGCAGACACTTGAAGTGTTTTTTAATTCAATGCCTTGATGAATGTCAATAGAATTATGGTATTTTTCACTGAGTAAGAAAATTAATTCGGAAAGGGAGCTTAATTTACCATTTCTCCTGCGCCGAGAGAGTAAACTTATGGACTAAAATTTTTTCTCTTGTAATCCCGTAAAAAATAGTGCTGTGAAGCAACAAACTATGCCTACGAAAAGAAAAAAGTCAGAGCGTAAAACAAATAATACTATATTGCAGTGCCTGTATTGTTAAGAAGAAGGGTGCAATGTTTCTTCGGGCATGCTTACGTGTCCGAAGAAATATCGCATCGTTCATCTTAACAACACAGGCACTGAAGCATCGTATTTGCAAAATGTAAACATTCACGGTCGGAAATATCACAATTAGTAAAATGTTCCGGGCTATTATGCCGTGGTCGTTTGGATTTTCCTATTACGTGTAATGAATTAGATCAGGCACAGTAGCCCGGAACATTGTAGTAGCTGTGAATATCGTACTTACCCCCCGACATCAAACAGCGACCTTCAATCAAAATGTCCTCCCCTGTACGGAAATTAAATAATGTGTGTGTGTATTGGAACGGCTTCTGACACAGGAATGACTACAAAAGGAAGTCTGAGTGTGACGCTGAGTGGTGCTCGGGTAGTCAATACTGTTAAGGCCATCTCTCGGGTACAGCGGATAATCTGGGTTCGAGTCCCAGTCTTCCACAAATTTTCATCTCCTTCATTCACTAATACAACTGATGGTTGCTTGTATGCACAACTGCGGATACATTCCACGTAAAACAGATAATAATTAAAATGGGGCAAAGAATATGTTAAATAAGCTACGGAAGAACAACGCTTTTGATGACGGGTACTGAGAAGAAATGAGCTCGGTTACATATTTGTATCTGGAGTGGTGTATGCGAAAAACTCGAAACGTGTTTCTTTTATTACTACGTGTACCGCAGAAAGATTGAGGAAACGTGCGTGTCTAGTGTGATACTGTAATTATGATTTCCTGCTCGTCTTCTTGGTATTACATCTCTAAGAGCCTTACTCAATCTTTCATGGAACAGTACAGACATCACATTTCGCTTACTATTTACAAAATGGTTCAAATGGCTCTGAGCACTAGGGGACTTAACTTGTGACGTCATCAGTCCCCTAGAACTTAGAACTATTTAAACGTAACTAACCTAAGGACATCACACACATCGATGCCCGAGGCAGGATTCGAACCTGCGACCGTAGCGGTCACGCGGTTCCAGACTGTAGCGCCTAGAACCGCTCGGCCAGTATAAGTTGTAAACTGACCTATAATTCGACTCGCCACTTACGAGTACGTATGCTTCTCCATGTTCAAGCTTTTCACTTCCTATCACAAACACTACCGTCCGCCTAATACAGAATGCGCTCATATTGCAAGTTTAACCACACATTGATCGATTATTATCACTGTCACTAAATTTTGGGTGTTACTAAATTAAAAACTGCTCCATTGCAGCCACATGTGAGGCAAGGAGGCAGATTCAGAGGCGCTGATATGTAATTTCGTGAAAGAACCAGCTTGTACACCGCAAGGTGGACACACAAGCCACGCAGTCGTAGTGACATTACACAAAGTGGCCCCAGATCTACGATATTTCCGAAAACTTGATAATAGCGCCTCCGCCTCCCCCCCCCCCCCCCCCCCCCTATCTCACTCCAGCATTTGAGGTGGGACGTGCGACGCCTCCTCACACAGCATTCTTCTATCGCACGCCACTGTATTTCGCTCTGTGGATTACAAATGTGTATATTTCATAATGGAAGCCATCAAACCTAAATTCAGGAGAGTAGAAATTAACGTGTCCTGTGGTGCCTCTTCTACTCCCACTCAGCCGGTCTGACATCCGTAAGCGGGAGAAGAAATAACTTTATCTTTTGTGTGGCATAAAATTCAATACAGGAAACATACACTCAAGGGCCAATGAAACTGGTACAGGCATGAGTATTCAAATACAGAGACATGTAGACAGGCAGAAGAAGGCGCTGCGACCGGCAACGCCTGTATAAGACAAGTGTCTGGCGCAGTTGTTAGATCAGTTACTGCTGCTACAATGGCAGGTTATCAAGATTTAATTAAGTTTGAACCTGGTGTCATAGTCTGCGCACGAGCGATGGGTCACATCTCCGAGGTAGCGATGAAGTGGGGATTTTCCCGTACGACCATTTCACAGATGAACCGTGAATATCATGAATCAGGTAAAACATCAAATCTCCGATATCGCTGATGCTGGAAAAAGATCCTGCAGGTGCAGGACCAACGACGACTGGAGAAGCATCGAACGTGACAGAAGTTCAACTCTTCCTCAAATTGCTGCAGATTTCAATGCTGGGCCATCAACAAGAGTCAATGTGCGAACCATTCAACGAAACTTGATCGATATGGGCATTCGGAATTGAAGGCCCACTCGTGTACCCTTGATGACTGCAAGGCACAAAGTTTTTGGCCTCGCCTGGACCTGTCAACACCGACATTGGACTTTTGATGACTGGAACCATGTTGCCTGGCTGGACGAGTCTAATTTCAAATTGTATAGATTGGATGGACGCGTGGGGATATAGAGAGAACATCATGAATCCACGGTCCCTGCATTTCAGCAGGGGACTGTTCAAGCTTGTGGAGGCTCTGTAACGATGTGGGGCGTGTGCATTTGGAGTCATATGGGATTCCTGGTACATCTTGATACGACTCTGACAGGTGACACGTACGTAAGCACCATGACTGATCACCTGTATCCATCCATGTCCATTGTGCATTCCGACGGATTTGAGCGATTCGGGCAATACAATGCGACATCCCACACGTCCAGAATTGCTACAGTGTGGCTACAGGAACACTCGTCCAAGTTTAAACACTTCCGCTGGTCACTAAACTCCCCATCCTTGAACATTATTGGTCATATCTGCGATGCTTTGCAATGTGTTTTTCACAAGAGATCTTCTGCCCCTCCTAGTCTTACGGATTTATGGACAGCCCTAAAGGATTCATGGTGTCAGTTCCCTCCTGCACTTCTTCAGATATTAGTCGCGTCCATGCCACGTGGTGCTCCGACAGTTCTGCGTGATCGCGGGGTTCGTACAAGATATTAGGCAGGTGTACCAGCTTCTTTCGCTCTTCAGTGTAAGACCAGTAAAGACAAGAAACAGTCAAGAGAGTACACATTTCTTCAATCCTTAGATCCCAGATTTTCTCCTCTCTACTCTTTCTAAAAACTTACACAGTGGGCCTTTCTTTCTGTGAAAGAATCTACTGTCTCATCAAAGTGCGTCAAATGTTCTGCTACTTGAAAAATCGAAGTGTCGTTGTCTAATACCGAAAATGCTCTTGATACGAATAGTACCCAAGAGAGCTGTGGTATCTCGATTTGCTTACGTCTGCTAGATAAAACGAAATAGGCATTTGCAGCAGTTGTAACACTTGCCAAATAAGCGGGACTGTTTTGGCTAAATGGTCATTTGTGTCAACCTCATTTACATAAATAACCCGAGAATTTATAATTCACAAAGTACCAGTATCAAATGCATATTAGGCATATCACAAGCAAAAGGTCTTATGTCAGGAAATAGCTTCACATTTCATTCTTATAATCCAGTATCTCAAGCATGAGATCGAAAACTAGTAATAGTAAAAAAAAAATTGACATAAATTTGGATTCTTCATACTGCTTGTATGATATCCTCGTTTCTCTTCCTTTCTTGTTCTAACAAACGATCTTGTCATCACTAATTCTCTGATTAACTTCACTAACCCTGCCACAATCACCGGTTGATACCGTGTTATTCGCCCGTTGTCATTCGCCCATTACGCGGTGTCACGCATTCACACAACGCGTCTTCTGCACTATTCCGAGACCTGAATTTAAGCGGCTGCTAATCGGGGCCTGTGCAGCTGGCCTTTTGTAGTGTAGCGATCCGGCAAAAGTTTTCTGTCAATTTCATTTTCTTGGGTACACCGAGAAGATATGTAATTTTTCTTACCTGTTATTCCTGTTAGTCATTTATTTCCACTCTGGTAATCTGAATCTATGGATTTCGGTAGTAATCATAACAACTCTTATCATTCACACCCCCAATTAACCACATGAAAAGCGATTGGTATTCACCCGTTCGGGTTTATTCTGCTCAGCTCGTATAGCTCTGGCCCCTTTGGTCTACGGGTAATTTCTTCATTTCTTGATGCGACGGGAATTCCCCTGGCAGAGACATCACGTGCACTATGCACGTATTCAAAAATCAACTTACGATTCGTTATAATGTGAATATGAACAGCCGAGAGACCAACGTCCACTGGATGTTATGCCCTTTGTGAAACAAGAGTATGAATTGGGTGCTGTCTGAAATAGCCGCACGGAGCAGATAACTCGGTTTTCCCCCTTCCCCCCCCTCTCCCACCATAACTCCGGGGCCAGGTAGAAACGCCACGCAGCTTTGAGGTGGCCTGCGGAGTACATCCACACCATTGAGATCCGGTGTTGATTGGAACTTGCCTGGAAGCAATTTATCGGTAGTACGAGTTCGCTATTAATTACAATAAGTACTCGCTGCTTCTAGCGCAGTTAGGTGCAGTCTGACAGCAACCTCCACGACATCGGGTCCACGCACCTTCCCATCGCGTTATGGGCCAGACAGCATCTGATACCGGTCTGGTTAGCTAGCTCACGGTTCTTACTCCGCATCTGTGGACAAAGGACGACAATATCGAACTTCTGAGTTGGAGAACAGCAGTTCGCAGCCACGGCAGTACTGCGGCCATCCTTCCGCACCAGGACGACCTTCTAACCCGGTAGCAATGGCTGTCTATGAGAATTCAGCAGACGTACGCGACTCTGGCACTGTTCGCTCACGGACGCATAGTACGAACACACGAACGCGCTGCTGAGTGAGCTAAACAGTGCCAGAAAAGCAGACGCGGACGTCGAATGGCTGTCCGGTCGGGGCAACCGTCCAGCATCTTCATCAATACCCGTGGACCACGTGCCTGCAGAGGACGTATTCAGGGGCGTCGCAGCACTTGTAAATGAAGACGAAATAAGATGTTTTGTATCATGATGTTGTCCTAGGCATCCCTGGGACAGTATCACAGCCTCCACTACGCAGCCTCTATAAACCACCCCTATAAACCACAGCGGGCCTATTCCCCCCGCCCCCCCCCCCCCCCCCCAATCACCGGGGTGACTACAGTACACATAGCACATGTCACTTATCTACAGTAGTTACATTCTAAGTCTTACCCTAGTTGCTATTAAGTCTTCGAATTAAGCACCAGTGGAACGACTGAACTCACTACATCCAGCGATTTATATCACTATATGACATTATCGTTTATTTGGAGAGGTGCATATGAGGTCTGAAAATGGCATAGTGAAATGCTGAAAGTGGTGGCCTTCTAAAGAAAAGAAAATAACTTCTTAAGTTACACGACTGTTGGTGTATTTAATTGACATTGACAGTTACTAAACCAGCCGACGTCCCCTGTCCATGATGGACCAAGAGAGACGAAAATGTCTGTTTCTTAATATTTAAGCTTTTCTTTTTCTGTTAGTGACATTAAAGTGCTTCTAGTAAAGATTATTCGTATATAATCATCTCGTGGTGTTGCAGTTCTTCTTATGTCCGTGCTAGCTATGAAAATAGGAGGAGGAATTCCTCCTTATACAAGACACCTTTTCAGTTTCGTTTTACCCAGACATATGATGGAAAGAGAGTAGACAAAATAAACCACAAAAAACAAACAACACATTACCATGAAATAAAACACAAACAAATACAACACACAACATATTTTCGGACAGTAAGCAACAGATGGGACATAATGACTTGCAACAACAAAGTCACACACAGGATAGGCAGTATACTAAAGAAACATGGGCTCAACATAGCATACAGAACCAATAACACAATACAAAGCAGCCTTGGAAGAAATACCACCAACACTGACAAATAAATCCAGTCCTGTTTATACCAACTCACTTGCAACTGCTGTCAATCTGTATATGTGGGTCAATATGCAAGAATTTCAGAACCAGGTGTATAGAACATCTCAGAGCACTTAAAAGCAATAGCTCACCCTCAAAATTTGCAGATCACCTTCTAGCACACAGTCACTACCCAACAAACACTGAAACTGATTTACAGTTCTTTAAAATCAGTAGGAGCTTATACCAAAAATTAACTATAAAAGAAAACTATCACAACCAAAAATCAATAGCCCAAGGCAAGAAAGAACTAAATGACTACTCATCACTGTGCAAATAATACCCAAACCAAAGACTACTTAGAGGAAAAAAACCTGCCCATTCTCTCTATCTCTCTCTCTCTCTCTCTCTCTCTCTCTCTCTGCCACATTCCTGAACACACACAAGAACACAAAGACACACACACAGACAAACCAAACACCACAAACGCCAAAATGTGGTTTGGGGAGCTATTAGGTATGACTAAATGACTGATTTGGTAACTGTTGATGGGAGACTGAACGATCTCTATTATGTGGTAAGGATGGTACACCAACTGTCATGCATTTCCTGTCCATGGTACCAAATGGTGTATTTCTGCAGAATAATGAAAGGAACTCAACCATTCTTCTTCCTTTATCTCCAGTCAATGATCGCAAACAAATCATAGTCATACTATATTCATAATGTCCATTTTCTAATCTATCAATGAAAGGGAAACTAAATACAACTGCATACAATATTAATCTTGTAAGGAATAAATTACACATTTTTGACATGTGTGTTTATACAATCAAGTATTCATACAGGTATTTTTCGGCAGAGTTTTAAGTTCATGCTTTCTATATGCATAAAACTAGTAACTTTTCATTATTTTATAATACTTTGTTTACGAGATGGATACTGCCCAGCAGCTGTATTTGTTTTCCCTTTTCCTGTTTGGTATAGAAATCGTCACTATGATCCGAAATCGATAGTGTGACAACAAGTTGTTTGTGATTACTGGTTGGAATTAAAAAAAAGTTGTACAGAGTGTATCAAAACGGACTTTACAAATTTGAAAACTAATATTGGTTTATTCATTTTATCTGCAGACATAGTTTTGCTGTCATTTTATTTCAAAATACATCAAGTTTTTTACCATGTACCGGAGGAAGCTTAATGCGATTTTCATTGGCTATGTGGCAAATATCGCATCCCAAACTCACTGCAGAATGTCAGGTGCCATTTGTTCTCTTGCGAGATAGATTCTAGCTCTGAGGTCTAATACAAGCAAGGTACCCCTAATAGTTCCTCCAAAACAAAAGTCAAGAGGTGTCAGGTAAAGTGAACATGAGGATCAGTCAACTGGCGCACCTCCGCCCATTCACTTACGTGGAAAGCGGGCATTTAGGAAACCCCTGTCGTCTTACGAAACAGTCAAGAGTCGATGTATTCAAGATGACAGCAACAATAAGTCTGTAAATCGTATGAATAAGTTTGTACGAATTTTCAGAGTTCGTTAAGTCCGTTTGGATACACTATGTATACTTCATGGATCATTATTTTTATTTGCGACTACGCCACAGCTTGTGCCCCAAAGTAAGGTTCACATAACACCTTGCGAAATCAACGAATCCTTGAGTGGTCTGCACCGTCCCAGAATTGTCAACCACAGAGCACGTCTGGGATGCATTGTGAAGACATCTGATTTCATACAGTCATCCAGCCAGCTATCTCCATGAACTGAAACGGAATCGGTCTCAGACATAGCAAGAAATTTCTCAAGGTGACATTTCGGGGATTCTTTGTCCGCATGAAACAAAGAATATGAGAGAGTGTTTGTGCCTGTGGCAGCCGTATCTCATACTGAAGTTGAATAATGGACATCAGGATGACTCATTGGGCTACGCTGAATATGATAGCAACTGACCTGTAATTCTTTTGAGGAACATTCATTTAACTTATTAGTTAAACCATAGTGAACGAAATGCAAGGCAACGAGAAATTTCAGATAGAAAATAGCATTTCGTTACTCGTGAGTCTACAGCTGCTGCTCTAGTGGTTAGAAGTGGCGTCAAACAGACTAGACGACCGAACTACCGCAGACAGTTTTTCCTGACCGATAATGCCATTACTCATGAAAGATTTCCAGCAAACCTGTGTAATTATCTGTGACTTCGCTCTTCTGTGCTCTTCGTCGGTGTTTAGGCAATGATCCACCTGCACCCAAAACGTTCGTTGTTGGTATCGCCAATTTGAAGTCAGGATGATTGTACCTTTGTCCATGACGACACTGCACTTCTGAGGACACGGTGGAAAGAATTGGGCAAATATCTTAACGGAGAGCACGAAAGTATGCTCGCCGTGCAAGGAGAGAATTGCAAAACCTCATACGACTGTCTGACGTGTGTTAAGACGTCGTATGATCTATGAACCATACAGGCTACATTTAGTGCGAGCTCTTCAGGTTGATGGAAGAAGAAAACTGGTTTACTACAGCAATACTTTGCTATAGGACATGGAAGAGATACGTTTTAACCACTGTCAGTTTTCAGTGACGAAGTATCATTTCGTGTTAACTGTAAAATAAAGCGACATAAAGTGCGCATATGATTTTTCATGATATTATTCAGCATGAAAGTGACTCACCATTTCTCATGATAAAATCTATGGTCCCTTCTTTTCTGAGGAAACATTGTGATTGGAATGAGTGATCTTCAGATGCTGCAAGTTTGCCGTTCTCCGCAACTTCAGGAGGGCTGTGATAATGTCATTTTCCAACAAGACAGGCAGAGTTCTACCACACTAGCCCAACCAAGTACGTCAGTTTCTCACTGACACTGTGTCTCAACGATGGATAGGGAGCACGGGATCCCGAAACACTACCCTGCATTCTTATCATCCAGACAAGACCCCATGCGATTTTCCCTTGTGGGGATATGTGAAGGAAAGCGTGTTCATCTCCCATTTACCTAGTGACGCAGTAGAAGTGAACAACAGAATAGTAGCCACCATAACATTTTAAAAATCAGATACATTGTGTAACGTTTATGACGAATTTAACTATAGTCTAAAAGCTGATCGTGCTGTTGCTGGTGGACTTATGGAATTTTCGGAATGCCATATCTAAAACTTTGAGATTTTGTATTTTGCAGCTGTCCGATGTGGTCGAGCGGTTCTGGGCGCTTCAGTCCGGAACCGCGCTGCTGCTACGGTCGCTGGTTCGAATCCTGCCTCGGTCATGGATGTGTGTATGTCCTTAGGTTAGTTAGGTTTAAGTAGTTCTAAGTTTAGAGGACTGATGACCTCATATTTTAAGTCGCATAGTGCCTACAACCATTTGAACCATTTTTTGTATTTTGCAAATTATCCTATATTTGTAGTATATTTTTGTCAACAAATACAGAGTTTTGAAATCAGACCACTCTTTTTGAAACTGAATGCGTGGAGCACACCTCATTGTCTCCACAGCTCAGCAGGTGGAATTTACGTCTAAATCTCTCTCTGTTTCTATCACAGAATGGCGTTTACAACTGTCCAATTAGCGGGCCCTCTTCATCCACAATACCTTGACTTTCATTTAGTTCATAAAAAAGTTATAATATGATTGACTTATGTCGGCTTTAGAGAGATATGAAACCTATAATTTCACCCAAAGTGATCTCCTTTCATGAAAGTGTTGTTAAAATTTTCATGACTGCAATCTCCTTCTTACAAGTCTGGTTGCAAAACGGGAATTTATTCAGTAAAGGGCTAGGCTTTCCCTTCAATTCATCGTTCTTGGGTTTTACTCTGAGTCGGGGAGGGTGAAGTTTGGAAGGATTAATCGTGATAAAACACGATACGGGTCAGTCAACCAATGTATGTACAGGTTTCAGCGTTACCGACCTTCCCCCAATTACTTAGCTGAACTAAACGCTTCTCATTCTGCTGCTGTATGACATTAGTTATCCCACATTCTTCATACTTGAACCACCATATAGACGTCATGCCTGTCTCTCCAAACCATACGTGGTAGCAAACGGTACTGAAAGGGTACCACTTTCCCCTTTCACTTTCGTCCACTGCAGACAGAACAGCATGTTGTGATTTGTGTGCATTACGTCATTGTATTTCGGAACATCAGTACCAGCAAGCTATGGAAAAGGGTGGACAAACTGTGTTATTTCACTTTTGTATGTGCATCCCTCACTAATTCTCAAGTGTTCTCATTGTCTCATTCATTATATTTATGTGAGTCATTTTTGTTTCCTGTTTGTGATCAGTTTGCGCGTTGAATTGCATGGAGTCTGCCGTCCGCTGAGGTGTTAGTGGAAGCTTTCGATGAAGTTGCCTTTGCAATCCCAAACTGTTGTCAACTAGAATTTTCTTCCATGGACAGCAAAGCAGGAATGAAGGGTCAGGGGTCAGGTCAAAGATGTCCACTGTTCATTAGGTGTGGGAGGCCATGGTTGGTAGAAAGTCCATCTCTCCTCCCCCCCCCCCCCCCCCCCCCGACTCGGTCCCTGGCTCTGGAGATGGGCAGCTCGCTTTAGTATGAGCTCTGGGAATTTTGCAGTCGATGGTGGTATTGTATATGGAATATTTAGCTGGAATTACACATCGTTTCGTTCCTCATTAGGAAATAATGCTAATAAATGCGAGGGTGATTTTATTTTAATTATCTTCTTACGGAAATTGACTAGGAACATCCAAAAATCATGCGCCTTTGTCTTATACAAAGGGCATGCTTTGCGATCAGACTTGCTAATGATTTCTGCGAGGGCTAGTTTTACAGTGGGATTACAAGCGAGTGTAGCATTAAATTGAGAGTTTTTGCGTGTAATTTCTTTTGAATGAACAAGCACTCGAAATGGCTCAGTACAGATATGAATTCCTTAGAGTGAAATAATACGCTAAGATGAGCTGTGCAATGAATTACCTCACTATAACTCGTAAAATCGTAACGACAGAAATAAAATGTCATTGCAAGTTTGCAGGTGTCAGCCAGCCTATTTCTTCGGGCTTCCACACTACGAAACCCTTGTTCCGAGGAGACTAGATAAAAATGTACTTTGTCCCCATTCGTACGCAGACTTCGCTGTACCATATGACGTTTCGCCGATCTCCTATTGGCAGAGACACTGCTTGTCAAGTAACGTCGATCAAACAATCGATCTTGATTCAGCAAAGACTGTCTTCATCTCAGTCACAGCATACGTTAGCACAGAGTACGTTAGCAAAAGCGATCGCATGTTAGCAGACGAGCAAAACAGGAGCTGGCGTATGTCGCTAGCATCATTCAAAAGCTTAACACAGTAAGTCGACTATTAACGTTAGGAGCTGTGTACATGTGTTGCGGCAGTGTAGCTAACGATGTGTATATTGCCAATACCATATTCATGCAATATTTTCGAATGAGCGAACATAAAAAAAGTCTATGGCTTACCAAATTTTTGGCTGTACGTGCGCTAAAACTTCAGTATCCGGCACGACTTTTTAAAGTACTACTTATTTCCTACCAACTCTATTCGTAACACATTTTGCGTATAGTATAAACGTGTATTATTAAATGTATGTGGAAACTTATATCATTGTGCAACCCATAGTTCAATAGATACGACATCCTAAACATTGAAATATGTGAAAAATAGATTTTCCTAAAACGGGAAGGCCTCAAAAATACTGAAGACATCTTGACTCTAAATCGAGCAAAAAAACTGCAAAGATTACTGAAAATGATTTCCACATGCTATCTACTGGAACTCGTGATTCTACTCAGGCTCGCAGGTTTTGAGATAGGTACTGACAGTGAATTTCTGAACCGTACAACTGCTGACAGCCAACTTGCAGTTTTACTTGATTTTGATGGTGTACTGTAGGCCAATTTCCTTACAACTTTCTTAGAGAGTCTATAATAGAGATCTGAGGCACTTTCGATACGGATGGCTCTCGATTTTCCACCATAATCATCAACATGAGGTGGCAAATATGAGGTAGCCAAGGAGGTGGAAACGTGGGTTCTACTAAGACAAGACTGCTTGGTAGCTACAACAGGATAAAACCTTTCTTTTTAGGAGACATGCTGCGTAATCGAGAAGCCATCATGCCAAATTTCGAGACAAAGTGGAGAAAATGGTTGAGATCGAGATTACAGTAATCAAGTTCCACAACAGAAAATAGTCATACAAGAAATTCAGCTACACCAAAACGATTGAGATGTGTAACCGTCATATCTAATGAGTAAGGCCGTTCTTTTGTACTAAGATACCTGCTGGTTTTGTGTGTATAACTCACACCGTTCTTTTGTAATAAGACTCCAGCTTGTTTTCTGTATATGAGTAGCAGTGTACGTAGGACTTGCATTATATGGATTTCCAGATAGACAAATAGTAGGAGATGAATAACTAACCTTTTCCCACCGATCTTATGGTACAGTATTGAAACCGATAGCAATTTAAGACTATTGTGTGTCATGCATTTCAGAAAATTATATTAATGAATTTGGCTACCATCAATAATCCGTTAGGATTACAATATTTATTAATTTTATTAACTTACTATTTTGCAAAAATGAGTTTGGTCGCAGAACCACTTGTAAAATCTATTCCATCTTCTGCTAGTTTAACAGTAGAGCATATACACTAACGGAAAAAAATCGCAACGCCAAGAAGGAGTAGTGTGACATAAACGAAAGGTAGGAGTGTTTTTGCAAGATTATGTCTACTCAACTTTTGCGCTGATCGCATAAGAGTGGCGTTTGCAGGGCCAGTATGAAGATGCAAATCAGATTTGCTTGAAATACAAGCTATAACGGTCGTAAGAGCTTGTTACGATTAAGATTGCCCATGATGAGTTGATGCTAGTCAAGAATGCCTTTAAGGCGCTAAAGACGCCATCCTCAGCGATCCATTCAGTTTGAACGAGGTCGTATAATAGGGCTGAGAGGAGATCTATATTCCTTCTCCGATACTGCAAAGACTTGGCAGGAATGTAGCTACTGTACATCATTGCTGGCAGCGGTGGTCACGAGAATGTGTTGTTGCAGGAAGACCGGGCTTCGGTTGGCCATGTGGCACTACCGAGAAGAAAGACCGCTGTTTGCGGTGTACAGGTTTGGTGTATTCTTCTGCATCTTCAGCAGCAGTCTGAGCAGCAGCTGCCACCACGTGACACAACAAACTGTTACAAATTAATTATTTCAAGGACAGCTTGTAACACCATAGCTCTAATACTCCAATAATTTATTTTGGTTTTTGTTTCATTTAATATTACATCGTTAAGCTTCTGTAAATGTTTTTGATTGAATAGATAACACAGAATTGTATACTCCTTTCTTTGTAAGAACTTCGATGTCATGATGTGATTCTATGCAGGGTAGTATATCTGTCATTTAAAATCTTTGTCCCATTTGGAGGGAACAAATCTTACTGTATATAATTGTAATTTCTGTGTGAATAATTTTTTGTAGAAATGTCAATATGTGCAAATATTCTGTTTTATTGCATGAATTTGATTGCTGTTATGTAAACTGCTGATCCTCGCTTAAGGTTCTTAGTTAGTTTGTATGTAAAAGGAGTAGTGGTTCCCCTCTGGAACGGAACTGTGTAGCGTGAGCAAAATGTGGTTGGCGTAGGTAGAAAAGGTGGAACAAGAGTCAGTCGGGAGACCTACGAGTCGGGGACGAGCTACTAAACTGTGAACTGCCATGTAAATGTTGCATATTGTGCTGGTTCCGAGAGAGTCTTTTTCTGCTACTTTCAATGCCTCGGATGGATGGATAAATAGCTGGAACTATTCTGGAATTTGTATCTATCACTGCCACGAAGAAATGACAGAGTCCAGCAATTCTACCTGCAATTCCACCTAAAGACTTGCAGTTGCCACCACATTGCGCAATCACTGTAAAGGAGTACTATAATAATGTACAGTGAAGGATCAGCTAAATGTATGTGTTAGTGTGCTCAAATATAAGGTAATTTACAACTGAATTTATGTACCTACCTTGATTTTTCTCTTTATCATAACACCTCTCAAGTTCCTCTCCGTTTGAACTAAAGTGATTAATGAGTGTCCCTACTGAAATAACATTATAGACCAGTGTTTTTGCTAATTAATGCCTCTTGAACATAGTAAAAAGAAAGTTAAAGTTAATGATGCTTGCTAAAAATAATTTTCCTAGTAAAACTGCTTATTAATTTGTTGTTGCCAACTTCACAGTAAGAGTTCTTAAGACTGGGGCTTATAAAGTTTTGCTTAGTAAATGATCACATTACTGCCTGTTGTAAATCACAGAAGGTGAGTCAGTATCTTACATATATCTTAATTTCGACTCTCAATGTAGTAAAAGTGGAAAACTGCAGTGTGCAACGTTATATACTCATGTTTGCTAAGTGTTTGTCTCTCTTGTGAATTGGAAGTGCATATTAATAATATAACAGGATCCACAGTTTGCCGATTGTGTTAATGCTAGGTAACAAGTAATGGGAAGACCACTAATTATGAAAAACATTATTTCTTTATTCAAATGATAGTGAGAAGCAACCTGTTAGAGGATTCCAATTAACTTTCGTTTTAAATAGTAAAGTGTTTAACTGAGAGAGACTTAACCTATATCCAGTTAATGATTCTATAGTGAATAGTAATAATAACGTTATAAAGACCATTCAGTCGTGTAAGCCCTGAAAGTAATGTGTGTTTCGGTATCCGTTATAATTTTGCAAATAGTTTGTGCTGCTCTAACTGTTAGTTTCAATCTTACCGTAAACATGTGTGTGTCAGAGTTCACTGCACTCGCGGGTGACAAAGTATAGGTTGTGTTTATCCATTAAAGTTATTAATAACTATTTTCTTGAACGAGAATGTTAATCGTTCTCTTGCCTAATTAGGCTGGCGACCGTTTTCTTTATCCGTTGAACAGTGGAGATAGGCAAAATTTTGTTTCTTACTGTTCGAATATTTACTTTCATTTTCCGATAAGCCACTTCCATTAGGTACAACATGGTCAACATAACAAAATTCCTCCCAGTGGGTAACACTGCTCTGTTGCGTTGTACGATAATTGCTTTAATAAAATAGTTTTATCACACAACCTGCTTCCAGCTTTAAGGTTACGGTACAGCGGTAGCAGACAGACGCTAGTGTTACAAGCTCCGAGCCAGAAGCCCTGTAGCGTGCATTCCATTGACGCCAAAACACTGCCATTTGCGGCTTCAATGTTGTCAAACGAGATTTCATTGGAAGACAGTCCGCGGCTCGTGGTCTTGCGGTACCGATCTCGCTTCACGCTCACGGGGTCCCGGCTTCGATTTCCGGTGGGGGTCAGGGATTTTCTCTACCTCGAGATGACTGGGTGTTGTGTGTCTTTCATCATCATATCATCCTCATTCACTCGCAAGTCGCCGTAGTGGCGTTCAAGAACTTGTGGAGCGGCGGTCGAACCGCCCCGCGAGGGGTCCAACGGCCACCAGTGCCATACGCTCATTATTGGAAGACAGAGTGGAGGTTTGCTGCGTTTTCTGATAAAAAACTGTTTCTTATTCGGTATCAGTGGTGGCCACGTTTTGGTTAGAAGAAGGCTGGAGTTATGGTCCAAGATGCGATTTTGTACGACAGTAGGAGCACTCGGGTGGTTGTCCCATGCACCTTAAGTACACATTTGTACGTCAGTCTAGTATAATAATAATGTCGTGTGACGAAAGTCTCTCTTCGGGTAGACCATTCAACGGGTCTTTCGGATTGACGCCACTTCGGCGACTTGCGAGTCGATGGGGATGAAATGATGATGATTAGGACATCACAACACCCAGTCCCTGAACGGACAAAATCTCCGACCCAGCCGGGAATCGAATCCGGGCCCTTAGGATTGACATTCTGTTGGGCTGACCACTTTTTTTCTTTACTCTCATTTTTTTCGTTTTCGTTTGTTGTATCTGCTCAGGGCGGACGTCGCAAGATACCCATTTCACTTCGTCCTTTATCCACTAACTCAGTTTTTTTACTACAGAGGGCAGAAAAACCCTCTGCTCGAAAACACTGAGCTAACGTGCCGGTATCACTCAGCTACCTGGTGGTTCGACTTGTTGTGCTGCCATTAATGAACAGCATTCCAATAGGTGTTTTCCAACAGGATAACGCTCTCTCACATATCGCAGTTGTTACCCAATATGCTCTACAGAGTCTCATTATCTTGCCTTGCCCTGATCGATCACCAGATCTCTCTCCAATGGAGCACGTGTAGGACATCAGCGGACGACATCTCCAGCATTATCCACAAACAGCACTAACCGTCCCTTTGCGTGCCGATCAAGTGCAACAGCCATGGAGCTCCATCATAAACACTGACTTACGGCATCAGTACAACATAATGCACGCACGTTTGCATGCTTTCAGTCTACATTTTGGCAGTTACGCTGGTTATGATCTTGCTGAGTTAATCGCTTAGAGATGTCAGAGTATCTAGTACACTGCTGGCCATTAAAATTGCTACACCACGAAGATGACGTGCTACAGACGCGAAATTTATCCGACAGGAAGAAGATGCTGTGATATGCAAATGATTAGCTTTTCAGAGCATTCACACAGGGTTGGCACCGGTGGAAACACCTACAACGTGCTGACATGAGGAAAGTTTCTAACTGATTTCTCATACACGAACAGCAGTTGACCGGCGTTGCCTGGTAAAACGTTGTTGTGATGCCTCGTGTAAGTAGTTTCCGACTTTGATGAAGGTCGGATTGTAGCCTATCGAGATTACGGTTTATCGTATCGCGACATTGATGCTCGCGTTGGTCGAGATCCAATGACTGTTAGCAGAATATGGCATCGGTGGGTTCATGAGGGTAATACGGAACGCCCTCCTGGATCCCAAAGGCCTCGTATCACTAGCAGTCGAGATGACAGGGATTTTATCCACATAGCTGTAACGGATCGTGCACCCACGTCTCGATCCCTGAGTCAACAACCATCTGCACGAACAGTTTGATGACGTTTGCAGCAGCATGGACTATCATCTCGGAGAACATGACTGTGGTTACCCTTGAAGCTGCATCACAGACAGGAGCGCCTGCGATGGTGTACTCAACGACGAACCTGGGTGCACGAATGGCAAAACGTTGTTTTTTCGGATGAATCCAGGCTCAGTTTACAGCAACATGATGGTCGCATCCGTGTTTGGCGACATCACGGTGAATGCACATTGGAACCGTGTATTCGTCACCCCTCTACTGGCGTATCACCCGGCGTGATGGTATGGGGTACCACTGGTTACAAGTCTCGGTCACCTCTTGTTCGCATTGACGGCACTTTGAACAGTGGACGTTACATTTCAGATGTGCTACCACCCGTGGCTCTACCCTTCATTCGATCCCTGCGAAACCCTACATTTCAGCAGGTAATGCACGACCGCATGTTGCTGGTCCTGTACGGGCCTTTCTGGATACAGAAAATGTTCGACTGCTGACCTGGCCAGCACATTCTCCTGATCTCTGAGCAATTGAAAACATCTGGTCAATGGTGGCCGAGCAACTGGCTCGTCACAATACGCCAGTCACTGCTCTTGATGAGCTGTGGTACCGTGTTGAAGTTGCATGGGCAGCTGTACCTGTACACGCCATCCAAACTCTGTTTGCTCAGGCGTATCAAGGCCGTTATTACGGCCAGAGGTGATTGTTCTGGGTATTGATTTCTCAGTATGTATGCACCCAAACTGTGTGAAAATGCAATCACATGTCAGTTCTAGTATAATGTATTTGTCCAATGAATACCCGTTTATCATCTGCATTTCTTCTTGGTGTAGCAATTTTAATGGCCAGTAGTGTAAAAATATAATATCACCCCAGTGATGCAACATAAATTGTGAGTACTCGTATTTGCTAGATAGGTACATTACAAAATTATTTAGTTTCCCATGCAAATCGAACTCCTACCGCTACACGAGGGAAATGTTAGAGTTCTAGGTAATGTCCCTACTGGCGGCTGCTTCACATGCCACGTTTTAAAAGGACAATGCCGAGCTGTATGTGAAAATGAGCAAGCCTTCACTGATGTGCGATGAAGACCACGAATCTCCTGGTATGTACATTCGGCTGATTTGTCACCTGGGGAACATGTACGCAGCGCTCTCGTTGTACTATTGTAGATGTTGTACCGACTTGCGTTACAAATCACGTGAAGAGAGATTTCAGAAGAATGTAACCTGGCCGTCTTTGATTCAAGTCAAGACATATTTTTCATCGGCTCTGAAGGTAGTGTATGGTGAGTTCACGGGTAACTTGACATAATGTGTTCGACATCTTTAACAGACCTGCGGTCTAAGGATAGCATCTTTGATTAGTAACTAAAACACCCTCGCTTTCGGGTTGGAGCACCGCCGAGGCTTAAATTTTGAATAAAAGTCACCGTCATTCATCCTACGGTCTTGTCGAAGAGGGCACAACTTTAGGGCACTCTCTTGCCCTTGGGATGGTAAACTGCTCCAGAAGGCGGCAGTATCGGCAATGATGAACGGCATAAGGGTACAGAAGGCAATGGAAACCACTCCATTAAATATACCTAACGTGTATCTACAGAAAATATGGCCTGTATTTCAAAAAGTGTCATGATGATCCTTCCATTGGCAAAAAATTCCGGGTTAGACCCCTGCCAATAAGGTCCCACAAGAAAAAGATTAAATAAACAATGAAAGGAGATCGTTCTATGAGCCAGGGGATGGACTGACTTAAGTCTGAACGTAATACGAAAGTGGGAGAAAATCAGAAAAAGGAAATGCTGAGGTTCAGTCTACATAAAAAAAAGAAAAGGGTTTCTGGTCAGATGACTGAATGGCAATAACAGCAGCAACAGCAGAAAATGGCATAACGCGAGTAGTACTTCTTATGAATAGGGAGATCTCATCAGAATCCACAGCAAACTGACACCGACAACAATAGTTCAGATATACATGCCTACTTCGTAAGCTGAATATGAAGAGATAGATGAAGTATATGAGGATATTGAACAGGACATTCAGCACAAAAAGCTAGATTAAAATCTAATAGCCATGCGGAAACGGTTTGCAGTTGGAGGGGAAGGAGTAGAACAGAGGGTTACTGGAGAACATGGACTTGGTGTTAGGAATGAGAAAAACGAAAGAATAATTAAGTTCTGCAATAAATTTCAGCTAGTAATGGAGAATACACTGTTCAAGAATCAGAAAAGGAGGAGGTATACTTAGAAAAGACCGAGAGACCAGATGACAGAGATTCCGAAATCAGATACTGGATTGTAAGGCTTACCCAGGAGCAGATATAGGCTCAGATCACAATTTAGTACTGGTGAAGTTTAAGAAACTAGTCAGGAAGAATCAATGTGCAAAGAAGTGGGATCCGGAAGCGCTAAAGGAAGGAAGAGAGACACTTCAAGTTCTCTAAGATCATACATACTGCGATAAGGAATGGCTCAGTAGGCGGTTTAGTTGAAGAGGAATGAACATCTCTAAACAGGGCAATGACAGTAGTTGGGAAGAAAAACGTAAGTACAAAGTGGGTAACTACAAAGACACCATGTATAACGGAAGAAATACTTCAGTTGGTCGATGAAAGAAGGAAGTACGAAAACGTTCAGTAAAACTGAGACTACAGAAATACAAGTCACTTAGGAACGAAATAAACCGGGAGTGTAGGGAAGCTAAGGCGAATTGGCTGAATTAAAAATGCTAAGAAATCGAAAAAGAGATAATCTTTGGAAAGACTGATTCAGGATATTGAAAGGTCAAAACAAATTAAAAGCGAGGTTGGTAACATTTAAAGTGCACTGGGAATTCCACTGTTAAATGCAGAAGAGATAACAGGTAGGTGGAAAGAGTACACTGAAGGATTCTATGAGGGGGAAGACTTCTCTGATAACGTGATGCAAGAAGAAACAGGAGTCGACAGGGAAGAGGCAGGGGATCCAATATGAGAATAAGAATTTAGAAGACCTTTGGAAGATTTAAGATCAATTAAGTCCCTTTCTTTTTTTTGGTCATCAGTCTACTTACTGGTTTGATGCGGCCCACCACGAATCTCTTTCCTGTGCTAACCACCTCATCTCAGAGTAGCACTTCCAACCTACGTCCTCAATTATTTGCTTGACGTATTCCAATCTCTGTCTTCCTCTGCAGTTTTGCCCTCTACAGCTCCCTCTAGTACCATGGAAGTCATTCACTCAGGTCTTAGCAGATGTCCTATCATCCTGTCCCTTCTCCTTATCAGTGTTTTCCACATATTCCTTTCCTCTCCGATTCTGCGTAGAACCTCCTCATTCCATACCTTATCAGTCCACCTAATTTTCAACATTCGTCTATAGCACCACATCTCAAATGCTTCTATTCTCTTCTATTCGGTTTTCCCACAGTCCATGTTTCACTACCATACAATGCTGTACTCCAGACGTACATCCTCAGAAATTTCTTCCTCAAATTAAGGCCGGTATTTGATATTAGTAGACTTCTCTTGGCCAGAAATGCCTTTTTCGCCATAGCGAGTCTGCTTTTGATGTCCTCCTTGCTCTGTCTTTCATTGGTTATTTTACTGCCTAGGTAGGAGAATTCCTTAACTTCACTGACTTCGTGAACATCAATCCAGTTGTTAAGTTTCTCCCTGTTCTCATTTCTACTACTTCTCATTACCTTCGTCTTTCTCCGATTTACCCTTAAACCATACTGTGTACTCATTAGACTGGTCATTCTGTTCAACAGATCATTTAATTCTTCTTCTGTTTCACTCAGGATAGCAATGTCAACAGCGAATCGTATCATTGATATCCTTTCACCTTGTATTTTAATTCCACTTCTGAACCTTTCTTTTATTTCCATCATTGCTTCCTCGAAATACAGATTGAAGAGTAGGGGCGAAAGGCTACAGCCTTGTCTTACTCCCTTCTTAATACGAGCACTTCGTTCTTGATCGTCCACTCTTATTATTCCCTCTTGGTTGTTGTACATATTGTATATGACCCGTCTCTCCCTATAGCTTACCCCTACTTTTTTCAGAATCTTGAACCATTTAATATTGTAGAACGCTTTTTCCAGGTCGACAAATCCTATGAAGGAGTCTTGATTTTTCTTTAGCCTCGCTTCCATTATTAGCCTTAACGTCAGAATTGCCTCTCTCGTGCCTTTACTTTTCCTAAAGCCAAACTGATCGTCACCTAGCGCATTCTCAATTTTCTTTTCCATTCTTCTGTATATTATTCTTGTAAGCAGCTGCGATGTATGAGCTGTCAAGCTGATTGTGCGATAATTCTTGCACTTGTCAGCTCTTGCCGTCTTCGGAATTGTGTGGATGATGCTTTTCCGACAGTCAGACGGTATGTCGCCAGACTCATATATTCTACACACCAACGTGAATAGTCGCTTTGTTGCTACTTCCCGTAATGATTTTAGAAATTCTGATAGAATGTTGTCTATCCCTTCTGTCTTATTTGACCGTAAGTGCTCCAAAGCTCTTTTAAATTCCGATTCTAATACTGGATCCCCTATCTCTTCTAAATCGACTCCTGTTTCTTCCTCTATCACATCAGACAAATCTTCACCCTCATAGAGGCTTTCAATGTATTCTTTCCACATATCTGCTCTCTCCTCTGCATGTAACAGTGGAATTCCCGTTGCACTCTTAATGTTACCACCGTTGCTTTTAATGTCACCAAAGGTTGTTTTGACTTTCCTGTAAGCTGAGTCTGTCCTTCCGACAATCATATCTTTTTCGATGTCTTCACATTTTTCCTGCAGCCATTTCGTCTTAGCTTCCCTGCACTTCCTATTTATTTCATTTCTCAGCGACTTGTATTTCTGTATTCCTGATTTTCCCGGAACATGTTTGTACTTTCTCCTTTCATCAATCAACTGAAGTATTTCTTCTGTTACCCATGGTTTCTTCGCAGCTACCTTCTTTGTACCTATGTTTTCCTTCCCAACTTCTGTGATGGCCCTTTTTAGAGACGTCCATTCCTCTTCAACTGTGTTGCCTTCTGCGCTATTCCTTATTGCTGTATCTGTAGCGTTAGAGAACGTCAAACGTATCTCGTCATTCCTTAGAAATTCCGTATCCCACTTCTTAGCGTATTGATTCTTCCTGACTAATGTCTTGAACTTCAGCCTACTCTTCATCACTACTATCTTGTGATCTGAGTCTATGTCTGCTCCTGTGTACTCCTTACAATCCAGTATCTGATTTCTGACTTTCTGTCTGACCATGATGTAATCTAACTGAAATCTTCCCGTATCTCCTAGCCTTTTCCAAGTATACCTCCTCCTCTTGTGATTCTCGAACAGGGTATTCGCTATTACTAGCTGAAACTTGTTCCAGAACTCAATTAGTCTTTCTCCTCTTTCATTCCTTGTCCCAAGTCCATATTCTTCTGTAACCTTTTCTTCTACTTCTTCGCCTACAACTGCATTCCAGTCGCCCATGACTATTAGATTTTCGTCCCCATTTACTTACTGCATTACCCTTTCAATATCCTCATACACTTTCTCTGTCTGTTCATCTTCAGCTTGCGACGTCGGCATGTGTTGTGGCTGGCAGGAGAGCCAACCGTGTTTTTCCAAAGGAGGCCGAAATGCACGCGTTTTAGCTCAAGCAGGCTGGCGTGAGGTCTGGAACATGACAAGGGAATTAGAATTGAGAAAAACGGCCGTAGCTGGTGGAATACTTAACTTTAATCCATTCATGGAGAACGTCGCTCTTTATGGTACATGATTCACAATATCAATAGTACGTATACTGGCGCCTTGCTAGGTCGTAGCAAATAACGTAGCTGAAGGCTAGGCTAACTATCGTCTCGGCAAATGAGAGCGTAGAAGTCAGTGATCCATCGCTAGCAAAGTCGGCTGTACAACTGGGGCGAGTGCTAGGAAGTCTCTCTGGACCTGCCGTGTGGCGGCGCTGGGTCTGCAATCACTGATAGTGGCGACACGCGGGTCCGACATATACTACCGGACCGCGGCCGATTTAAAGGCTACCACCTAGCAAGTGTGGTGTCTGGCGGTGACACCACATTCCTCACCTGCAAATCGGCATACGGTTGTGGCATAAGGCTTCCGCTAGCCGTGAGGAGGACCGCATGTTGACGTATGCGACGAGGTGTGGAGGCTAACAACAGGCGAGGCTGTGCCACCCGCGCCCTGCTATTCGGACCGCGGGGAGCTAGGAATCGCCTGAGACCCTGCTCCAGGATGCACGCCAACATGCGGTGTATGCGACCGTAGAGAGACTGAAGGAGCCGAAGGGTCGACCTCCATCGGGCCGGGGCACCCGACGGGCGAAGACGACATATGGTCCGGAGCGGGCAAGAGTTCCTTGTCGGAGGACAACTGGTCACGGGAAGCGATCGTCTGCGCGTGAGCCAAGGCGGCGCCCAGCGGTTGCAGCAACGCGTCCACTGCGGCCGTCGCGGCGGGAAAACAGGCGGCGGCGGCGGCGGCGCGTCGCCATGGGGCAAAATACACTCCTGGAATTTGAAATAAGAACACCGTGAATTCATTGTCCCAGGAAGGGGAAACTTTATTGACACATTCCTGGGGTCAGATACATCACATGATCACACTGACAGAACCACAGGCACATAGACACAGGCAACAGAGCATGCACAATGTCGGCACTAGTGCAGTGTATATCCACCTTTCGCAGCAATGCAGGGTGCTATTCTCCCGTGGAGACGATCGTAGAGATGCTGGGTGTAGTCCAGTGGAACGGCTTGCCATGCCATTTCCACCTGGCGCCTCAGTTGGACCAGCGTTCGTGCTGGACGTGCAGACCGCGTGAGACGACGCTTCATCCAGTCCCAAACGTGCTCAATGGGGGACAGATCCGGAGATCTTGCTGGCCAGGGTAGTTGACTTACACCTTCTAGAGCACGTTGGGTGGCACGGGATACATGCGGACGTGCATTGCCCTGTTGGAACAGCAAGTTCCCTTGCCGGTCTAGGAATAGTAGAACGTTGGGTTCGATGACGGTTTGGATGTACCGTGCACTATTCAGTGTCCCCTCGACGATCACCAGAGGTGTACGGCCAGTGTAGGAGATTGCTCCCCACACCATGATGCCGGGTGTTGGCCCTGTGTGCCTCGGTCGTATGCAGTCCTGATTGTGGCGCTCACCTGCACGGCGCCAAACACGCATACGACCATCATTGGCACCAAGGCAGAAGCGACTCTCATCGCTGAAGACGACACGTCTCCATTCGTCCCTCTATTCACGCCTATCGCGACACCATTGGAGGCGGGCTGCACGATGTTGGGGCGTGAGCGGAAGACGGCCTAACGGTGTGCGGGACCGTAGCCCAGCTTCATGGAGACGGTTGCGAATGGTCCTCGCCGATACCCCAGGAGCAACAGTGTCCCTAATTTGCTGGGAAGTGGCGGTGCGGTCCCCTACGGCACTGCGTAGGATCCTACGGTCTTGGCGTGCATCCGTGCGTCGCTGCGGTCCGGTCCCAGGTCGACGGGCACGTGCACCTTCCGCCGACCACTGGCGACAGCATCGATGTACTGTGGAGACCTCACTCCCCACGTGTTGAGCAATTCGGCGGTACGTCCACCCGGCCTCCCACATGTCTACTATACGCCCTCGCTCAAAGTCCGTCAATTGCACATACGGTTCACGTCCACGATGTCGCGGCATGCTACCAGTATTAAAGACTGCGATGGAGCTCCGTATGCCACGGCAAACTGGCTGACACTGACGGCGGCGGTGCACAAATGCTGCGCAGCTAGCGCCATTCGACGGCCAACACCGCGGTTCCTGGTGTGTCCGCTGTGCCGTGCGTGTGATCATTGCTTGTACAGCCCTCTCGCAGTGTCCGGAGCAAGTATGGTGGGTTTGACACACCGGTGTCAATGTGTTCTTTTTTCCATTTCCAGGAGTGTAGAAGGCAGCGTCGGTAACACCTGGGGCTGAGGCGAGCCAGTAGATGGGTCCCCAGGGCGCTGACCGGACGGCACCGTTGCTGAAAGCAGACGGCGAGCGGTAGATCCCGTGCGACGACAGAGGCGCAGCTGATTGAGATGCCGACGCACCTCACCAGAGGCCCCCAAAACCAGATACATAGCGCTGCCGAGGCATCAAAGAATGCGCCCTTCGAGACAACGACGTGAACCTCGATAGCGGCGATAGTAGACAACGTCGCCTGGAGCAAAAGCAGGTGTCTGCCGCGGAACAGGAACCTGATGTGGCGGATGTAGCAAAGACATCCATGTTCGATGATGACGACCGTGTAGCAACTCAACCGGCGACCATCCCGGGGCTGAGAGCAATACGAGGACAAAAAGAGCAATAACGCGTCCTCCCGAGAATGCGACTCTTTCAACTTCAACATCTGTGACTTGAAAGTCCTGACCAATCGTTCAGCGGCACCGTTTGACTGTGGCAAAAACGGCGCGGACGTCAGATGTTGAATACCATTGGCCCTGCAGAATGACTGAAATTCTGCTGACATGAATTGTGGGCCATTGTCGGAAACAATGGTCTGTGGAAGACCTTCAATGCAAAAGATAGCGGATAACGCTTGGATGGTGGCAGATGAAGTCGTGGAATGCATCCGGACAACAAAAGGAAAATTACTGAATGAATCTACCACAACCAACCATTGAGCATTCCAGAATGGACCAGCAAAATCGATGTGTAAGCGTTGCCAAGGGGAAGTGGCTTTTGGCCATGCAAAGAATTTCCGCGGTGGTGCTGATTGTTGTTCGGCACACACCATGCAAGAAGAGCACATATTCGTAATCGTGGCATCGATTCTGAACCAAGTACAGTGCTGACAAGCAAGTTGTTTCGTTCTCACTATACCCCAATGTCCTTGGTGGAGAAGACGTAAGACAGAGGACTGTAACGAACGTGGTACTACGACCCTGGACTGATCGTTAGCAGAGCGCAACAGCAGAACACCACGTCGTACAAAAAGTCTCTCCTTGTGAGCAAAAAATCGGCGAACCAACGGGTCCCCGATACGTGACTTTGACAAGGGCCATTGCGTAGCAACAAAACGCAGAACGGGAGCAAGGACAGGGTCGGCAGCTGTGACTGTAGCTACACGACGAAAATCAATCGGAAACGATTCCACCACGTCATCTGTTTCCGCATCAATAAACATGCAAGCAAGTTCGGAGGAATCGAATGCCCTATCCTCAGAAACAGGCAAGTGGGACAACGCATCGGCGTTTCCGTGCTTAGCAGTGGACCGATACAAGATACCGTAGCGGTACTGCGAGAGGAATATAGACCAGCGAATGAATTTCTGCGCTGTACGTGGAGGTACAGGCTTAGTCGGATGAAAAAGCGATGTCAAAGGTTTGTGGTCTGTGATTATGGTAAAGTGACGACCATACAAGAAATCATGAAACTTTGTAACACCAAATACGAGAGCCAATGCTTCTTTCTCGATCTGTGATAAATATCTTAGCGCAGACGAGAGCAATTTGGACGCAAAGGCAATAGGGCGATCGTGCGATACATCTTTGTGCGCAAGCACAGCACCGATCCCGAAATCCGATGCATCCACCATCAACAAAAGGGGCTTCTGGGGATCGAATGGCGTCAGGCAAGTATTGGAAAGCAACGCCGATTTCAACTGGCGAAAGGCGCGTTCGCATTTCGTCGTCCAGACGAACGGAACACCCTTACGGCGTAAGCGATGAAGCGGAGCTGAAATGGAAGAGGCATGCGGAATATCTTTATGATAATAGTTGATTTTTCGCAGCACACTCTGTAGCTGCTTCAAATTCTGCGGCGACGGCAAGTCTTGTATGGCACGAAGGTGCGTGGGACTGGGATGTATGCCTTGGGCATTGATTACATGTCCCAGGTATGGCAAGTCCCGAGCAAAATGTTCTGAGATTGGCCAAATGTTCTTCTTCTGTATTTCCGGAGATCACAATATCATCCAGATAATTTGCTGCAGTAGGGACCGACGCACAAACAGGTTGTAGATATTGCTGAAACAATTCAGGGGCTTATGCACACCCGAATGGCAGTCGTTTGAATCGATACAAACCAAGATGCGTGTTAACCACCAAAACGCGCTGGGATTCTTCGTCCACCGGTATTTGCAAGTACGCATCTGCGAGGTCCAACTTCGAAAAATATTTACCCGGGCACAGTATGTCAAAAAGATCTTCTCTATCGGTTCATCTTCAGCTTGCGACGTCGGCATGTATACCTGAACTATCGTTGTCGGTGTTGGTCTGCTGTCGATTCTGATTAGAACAACCTAGTCACTGAAGTGTTCACAGTAACAGACCCTCTGCCCTACCTTCCTATTCATATATTGCATTCCTACACCTGTTATACCATTTTCTGCTGCTGTTGATATTACCCGATACTCATCTGACCAGAAACCCTTGTCTTCCTTCCACTTGACTTCACTGACCCCTACTATATCTAGATTGAACCTTTGCATTTCCCTTTTCAGATTTTCTAGTTACCCTACCACGTTCAAGCTTCTGACATTCCACGGCCCGACTCGTAGGGGATAGATAACTTACCATCAGAATTTCAGAAACCATTGAGGACAGTGTCACAAAACAGTTATTGACATTCGTATGTAGACTGTACGAGACTGGAGATATATCATCGGACTTTCAGAAAATATAATCCACACAATTCCCAAGGTTGCAAGTGCCGAAAAGTGCGGGAACTATCGCACGGTCTGCTTAACACCTCATGCATCCAAGTTGCTGACCAGAATAACATACAGAAGTATTGAGAAGAAAATTGAGGGTCTGTTAGATGAAGATCAGTTTGGCTATACGCAATGTAGAGGCACTAGAGAGCTAGTTCTGACATTGCAGCTGATTATGGGCGCAAGACTGAAGAGAACTCGAGACGCATTCATTGGATCTTTCGCCCTGGAAAGAGCTTTCGACAATGTAAAATGGAGCAAGATGTTCGAAATTCTGAGAAAAATAGGGGTAAACTGTAGGGAAATCTAGTAACATACCATATGAACAAGAAACAAGAAGTAATAATAAGACTTGAAGAAAAAGAACGAAGCATTCGAATTAAAAGGTGTGTAAGGCAGGGATACAGTGTTTCGCCTCTGCAGTTCATACTAAACATCGAAGAAGCAATGACGAAAATAAAAGAAAGGCTCAAGAGTGGGATGAAGATTCAGGGTGAAAGGATGTCAATGATATGAATCACTGATGACATTGTTGTCCTCAGTGAAGTGAAGAAGAATTAGAGGCTGTGTTGAATGGAATGAAGAGTCTAACGAGCACAGAATATGCATTAAGAGTAAATCGAAGAAAGGCGAAATTAATGAGAAGTAGCAGGAGCCGGCAGGGGTGGCCGAGAGGTTCTAGGCGCTTCAGTCTGGAACCGCGCGACCGGTACGGTCGCAGGTTCAAATTTTGCCTCGGGCATGGATGTGTGTGATGTCCTTAGGTTAGTTAGGTTTAAGTAGTTCTAAGTTCTAGGGGACTGGTGACCTCAGAAGTTAAGTCTCATGGCGCTCAGAGCCATTTGAACCATTTTTTGAAGCAGCAGGAATGAGAACAGCGAGAAACTTAACATCAGGTTAGGTGATCACGAAGTAAAGGAAATTAAAGGATTTTGCTACCTTGGCAGTAAAACAACCTACGACGGGCGGAGCTAGGAGGACGAAGAAAGCAAACTATCACTGGCAAAAAGGGCATTCCTAGCCGAGAGTAGTCTACTACCATCACACATAGACATCAATTTGAGAAATAAACTCCTGAAAATTTACATTTCGATCACAGGATTGTGTAGCAGTAGGTAAACCGGAACAGAGGACAATGGGAGCATCTGAGATGTGGTGTCTGGTAGCGCGCACCGCGGAATTTGAATCCCCGCCAGACGTCACGGACGTCGAAGATCCCTAGAGGTCTCTGCACTATCGCGCCGTAAGCTGGGGTGGCGCCCTCCTCCTGGTCCGCATTTAGCGTAAGGACGCCACAGTGGAGCACGTGGTTGCAGCGGCCAATAGCGGCGTCCCCGATAGAGTACTTAAGCGCTAGCCTCTCGCTCATCCAGTTTATCACCTGCTTTTATTGTTTCTTATCTTCTTCTTACGTTTTAAAAAGTCTGTAGGCTGCAGAGCAGCGTACTAAGCTGCTGCCAGCCCGCCCCCTCAGGGGGGGAATCGAAATTCACTAAAGGAAAAAGAAAAAAAAAAAAGCTCAGCCAGCCAATCTAACATTGCGTACGTTTCTGGACATATCGCCTCGCCTTAGACAGCGTATTTACTTTCGTGTTTTGTTTACGAGTGGACGTGGTTGTCTAGTTAGGTTTTCTTGACTCCGTTGTCTCGTTCTTGTTGTTGTCGTAAGGTCCTTAGTTGGTCGTGTCCGTCCTCTCCGTTGTGTAGTTGTTCGCGGGCCGCTTCGACGGTCCGGCCTCGTTTCCCGTCACTTCAAACCCGAGACTGTTCCGGTCGCCATTGCAACATGGTGCTTCTGAAGAATATTGAAAATTAGGTGGACTGGTAAGGTTGTAAGTAGGCTGTTTAGGTTTTCTTATTGGTAACCCCACATAGCGCTCGGTATGAGAAAATCACTGGCTGTGCCGTGTGCAGTCTGTGGCTGGTTGGCATTGTTGTAATACTCGCCATTGTAGTGTCGGGCAGCGGCAGCTGGATGATAACAGCGCGTAGCGTTGCGCAGTTGGAGGTGAGCCGCCAGCAGTGGTGGACGTGGGGAGAGAGATGGCGGAGTTTTGAAATTTGTAAGAATTGGTGTCACGAACTGATATATATATATATATATATATATATTATGACTATTAAGGTAAATACATTGTTTGTTCTGTATTAAAATCTTTCATTTGCTAACTATGCCTATCAGTAGTTAGCGCCTTCAGTAGTTTGAATCTTTTATTTAGCTGGCAGTAGTGGCGCTCGCTGTATTGCAGTAGCTTCAGTAACGAAGATTTTTGTGAGGTAAGTGATTTGCGAAACGCATAGGTTAATGTTAGTCAGGGCCATTCTTTCGTAGGGATTTTTGGAAGTCAGATTGCGTTGCGCTAAAAAATATTGTGTGTCAGTTTAAGCACAGTGTTGTAAAAATTTTTCTAAGGGGACGTTTCAAGGTTTCCAATGAGGAGGTTCTCCCGAGAATCGGGAATGTATTCAAAACATTGACAAGGTCAGAATAAAATGGTAGAATATTTTTTTTAGACATCACAAAATATCTTTCGTGGTATTAGACGGAGCTATAGAGGGTAATAACCGTAGAGGAAGTCCACCTGTTCAGCTGGGAAGTAATGTGTTCGCCTCCCTTGCGAGCGAACCCGGGCTCGATTCCCGGCTGAGTTGGAGATTTTCTCTGCTCGGGAACTGGGTGTCGTGTTGTCCTTATCACCATTTCATCCACATCAGCGGCGCGCAAGTCGGCCAATGTGACGTCGACTGAAATAGGACTTGCACTTGGCTGCCGAACTTCCACGGGTGGGGCCTCCCGGCCAGCGATACCATATGGTCATTTCCATTTTTACCGTAGAGGTAGACAGAGAATGAAATACATACAGCAAATACTTGTGGAAGTAGCTTGCAGGGACTACTCTGTGATGGTTGGCACAGGACAGGAATTCGTGGCTGGCAACATCAAATCAGTCAGAGCACTAATGACTCAAAGGGTCTTCATTATATGATTTCATCTACTAAACCCGAACCAAAACATTTCTTTCACTCACATCTATTTTCCTTGTGTTGCGATTTTTCCAGAAAATGCTGTAACAATTTCTTGGGGTGCATATTAATTCTCGCTTGTTAAAACAATTGTCTAACGATTAAAGCTTTGTGCTTCTAACGTAATAGGTTCCAGCATTTGTAAGTAGGCTGTTTAGGTTTTTTTTATTGGTAACGCCACGTAGCGCTCTGTATGAAGATCACTGGCTGTGCTGTGTGCAGTCTGTGGCTGATTGACATTGTTGTAATACTCGCCATTGTTGTGTTGGCCAGATGGATGTTAACAGGGCGAAGCGTTGCGGAGTTGGATGTGAGCCGCCAGCAGTGGTGGATGTGGGGAGAGAGGTGGCGGAGTTTTGAAATTTGTAAGAATGGATGTCATGAACTGATATATATTATGACTATTAAGGTAAATACATTGTTTGTTCTCTATCAAAATCTTTCATTTGCTAACTATACCTATCAGTAGCTAGTGCTTTCTGTAGTTTGAATCTTTTATTTAGCTGGCAGTAGTGGTGCTAGCTGTATTGCAGTAGTTCCAGTAACGAAGATTTTTGTGAGGTAAGTGATATGTGAATCGTGTAGGTTAATGTTAGTCAGGGTCATTCTTTTGTAGGGATTTTTGAAAGTCAGATTGCGTTACGCCAAAAATATTGAGTGTCAGTTTAAGCACATTCGTGTATAATTGTTCAAAGAGGACGTTTCATATAGCGTAATAGGTTCCAGCATTGGCTATTACTTGACATAAAACTTTCATAAACCAGATGTGTTGAATGTATCGATGAGCTGTCACAGGAAGAGAATGTTGCGACGTTTCCAAACGCACGCCTTGCCTCTTAGAAGCAGTTTGTGTGGTGCAGCAGAAACCAGTTCACGTGGAAACCAGCCGATAAATGACCGTTTGGAGAGACGACGCGCAGTGAATCAGAAAAAAGCCTTCTGTTGTAAAAGATGGTAGTTGTGAAGGAAAATGTCCACTTTTTGACACTTTTGCCATGAGCAATGAATTTAGTAAATGCGCCGATAATACGTTTGAGAATTACTATTCAATTCGAAGAGTCTCTTTGGCACTGACTCTGTTTTATTTTGGCAACTCGTTTCTTCTAGAAATTCTCAGTATTACGTAGAGTTTAGACCTTCATTCCACGTCTTTCATAAACATGTAATAACCTTTTGGTACTGTAGCTGGTGCGTAAATAAAAGTACGCCCTGGAATCTCTTTTCTTTGTGTCACCGCCTGCTTCTTTTCGTTTGAATTAGCCCTGTGTAGTACGGACTTCGCTGTACTCACGTTTTCGTGGCTTTATTCTACTTGACTTTGGGGCCGGATGTCCTCCTTGCCGCCACAATCGTCAGGTACCGCTGGTCGTAAACGTTTTTCTGTGTGTGGTCACATTAAATATTAGTACTTTCTCAGGCAGGAAGTGGGGACGAGCCCAGCATTTGTCAAAAGGCGTGTGGGAAAACGCCTAAAAACCACATTCCAGTATGCGCGTGCACCAACCACGATTGTTACTTCTCCGCGACGGTTTGTTTTTGATCTCACCTTCATGTTTCACCAGCTATCACACTGCGGAATATCCTAAGTGAGCAGGTTTTCTTCGCTATCTTGAGATAGTCTTAATATTGTGCTTCACACAAATTCACCTCGAGAAATATTTTAACATATGGTAGTTCGTAAAAAAAAAAAAAAATTCTTGGTGCAAATACTATAGCCAGAGTGAAGTGGACGTTGCTTTGAAACTTCCTAGTGGATCAAAAGTGAGCGTCCGACTACGACCAACAACCTGGCTGCCATTTTCCTCAGTTTCTCCACAATAAACTTCCTCCATAGAGTACGGCAGAGCTTCTGTGAAGTCTAGAAACGAAGAGAGAGCTACTCGTCGAATAGAAACGGTGAGGGCGCGTTGCCGCTGTAGCGCAATAGGTAAGAGCACAGCTTGTAAAAAGAAGTGTTCTGAATTTGAGTCCCGATCAACCACATAATTTTTATGTGTGGTGAAGTTCCTCAGACTGTCTCACAGTGTAAGAGAAATTTATTTGTTAGCTCTTTATACGTGCAATTTTGTAGAAGTCGATTTACTCGTACATTATTTCTCTGTTACTCGTATAACGGTTACTAAATAAACATTCGCCGCACAGCTGATCTTGTTGATGTGGATAGTAAATTGTCTTGTATTATGTAACAGGTAATTGAACAATGTGAGTTCATTATTCGAAATTTCTGGCCTAGGATAGAAAGGATGATAAGCAGCAGCGTGCTTTATACTGAGTCAGATGCGAATGAAATCAGATCGCTCATTCATAAGACGCACAGTTCTACATTACCCACAATGTGAAGGTTGCAGCTATCGTGTTTCATTGTTAACTATGAGTGTTGTGAGTGCATTTCTTGACAGTGTCGTACCATCTTCCACGTATTCCAAGGGTATGTGAGTATTCGTTGTTTTTTATGTTGTCCTTCCTGGGACAGATGGAGATCTCTCCTAAGATGTAGCGCCCATGCTACATTCCTCCAACTCAAGGCCCTTTCTTCTCGTTACTCTTTTTGCTCCTGAGAAAAGTGCTATCGCCGCTACGTTAAACTACTGTGAAACCACGGCGTCGCCATCTCCTTCAGTGTACGGTATTTGCATCAAGAGAAAACGAAACGTCATGAGCCAATAAAACCCAACCAATGTCTGCTGACCTTGTCGCTAATGGCAGATGACCATCCACTCAGAGGTGACGTCGCTAGCACGACTAAAGAGCAGCAGAGCTGGCAGGGGAACTCCACAAACGCGGGCGTATCAGTGTTGGCCAAGAAAGCAAACTGGCGTACATCAAGTTGCTTATGATGTGGCAAGAGATTTTACGGTGGAAATAATCCCGGCACACAAATCCTTATACACATCATCTGTAAACGTTCTCTAAGGATGCTGCACAGTTTATTATCAAGCACAATCTTGGCATATTTTCAATGGTACCATTGAAAAGGAGGTAAGTGTTAGTCTCCGATTAACTTCGAGGTCGTCAGAGATTCAACACAAGCTCAAATTGGACAATGACAGTACCTGAGCATTTCTATGATGCTGCTAAGCAAGGTGAGAATGAGATCACAAATCGTTTCCTGTGAAATACAAGCCTGAAGTCTTAACCAGTCACTCTTTCGCTCAATGTCGTACATGGTGACGGGCACTGAAGAAGAAACAAAAGAGATAATCTCCTAGTTTGAAAGATGGCAGGTCCTTTTGACTACACTCTTTTTATTCAATAGAACCGGTCAATAAGACTATTAGAGATGATTGATGACAGTGGTTGTGATACTGCACTTAATGGTAACGAGATGGGAGAACTTATTAGAGGTCGAGAAGCCGAGGGTTTGATTTGTCCGATGGCCGTGCCTATGGCAGGTGAGGCTTAATGGTGGAGATATAGAGAGAACGAAAGAAGACCCAGGCCAGCTCACAACTGAAGTCACAGGGGGTACTGCCCATAGGAAGTGTTTACTACTGCTTTCACTGAGCTGTGACTGACTGAGGGACTGCCAATTGTTCCTGGCCGAGGCGAAGTGCAGTCCACTGTTTTGGCTGTGTTGTCCTTCCTGTCATTTCGGTATCAGCTGGGGTGGCGAAAATATTTCGGTGCAACGGGAGAAACGGCGTGACATTGCAGGAGGTCAGGTTGTGGGTGGCCAAGAGAGCTGTACCGTTTTCTTTCTTGATGTCATATAGATGAACGACCATGACGTTTCCCAAGCCGCGCTAAATAACAGTGCGCTGATTGGTGAATGTGGATGCGTCAAGACATGTTAGGATTAGAGGAACAACTTCTTCCCATCATGGAGGGAGGCTGCACGATACGCAAAGTGATATGCGACTGCCGTGGGAAGGCTTTATTAGCTTTCAGTTGATGGTTTTAGCTTTTTCGCACAAACTCGAAGTTGAGCTTTTGGCAGACTTGCATGTAGTGTGAGAAAGTGGGGATATTAGGTAGTGAACAACAGAGAACTGTGCAAGATTTTCTCGATCGTGATCCACAAAGCAGTATGGTTGGATTCTAATCATGAACCTTGGAGGAGTGTAGTTAATTCGATCTTGGAGTTTATCGCGAAGGTGACGCAGAACGGGAGGAGGAGACAGAAGTCTGCCGTTCGACTCCGTGGTGAGGTGAACAGCTCATCGCATCTAGTGATATCTACGTGTGTATGGTGAGCATTCCATATCACCGTAACTTCTAATCTTTACAGTGAACTTCTCTTACGTCTTCTCTCGCTCATAGCAGCGGCTGTCTCCTTCCAGTTTAATCACATGCGGTAGTTTATTTCAGTATATAATGGAAGCAGTATTGTGATAAAAATAGTATTTCTCATCTTTTGTACCAGTACGCAGGGCCACGTTTCTTGTCATTCACGTTTAAAAGCCACTGTGTATCATTTTCACTGTTGTAATAAAAATACAGTTTCTCACGATTAGTTTCACCACAAAAAACCACATTTCTCGTCATTCACGTTTAAAATCCGTTGTGTATCAGTTTCGTTGTAGTTTCACTGATGGAGTTATTCCTTGTATTAGAGATGTTGAGCGGCAGAAGTTCATTAGAGGTACCCACATACCTGCCCATTACAGAAGCATCTCCTAAGTTTATGTCTGAAAACTGTCGAATAAATGAATGGGATAAACAATGCTTTTGAAAAGAGATGTTTTGAGATCTGTAAATAGATTCTGACTCTGTCTATGTATTCAATTTTATGTTAAATATGACCGCACATCTCCTGGAAGAGTTCCTGCCTAAAGTAATGAAACAAGAAAAATGCAAAAAAAAAAAGAAAAAAGAAATTGCAGAGCTCTTTCAAGTGTGTACGGCACTTTTGCCCTGTACACAGTATTGATAACCTGGCCGATGTACGAGATATGGCTGACCTGTTTAAAAGGTATCTGAACCGTGAATTTACTTTCAAAACCTGTTCTTAAGAATTAGCTTCATCTCCCTGCTAGCGATTCATCAAGAACATTAATACATTTAATCACACTATGTGAGCGTGGAAGTAGTTGCCAGTGGGTAACTGATGAAAACAAATTAAATTTCTTTCAAAAAATGGAAATTTTATTCCTAAAGCCCCCCTCCCTTTTTTTAAACCAGATTTAAAATTATAATCAGAAGGCACCCTCAAAATATCAAGTTACAATTTTATTCAGTGGCAGAAAGAAAAAATATTGACAGTATGAGCTTTCGGGCTGAGAACTTTGCCGCTGCCTTTTGACACGGCCGTAGTCACGACCGCTCACAACAATCTCCGAAAGACTACACTTGTGCAAATCTGCAACACACCAGACCACTTTCAACTAAAAATTTTAACAACTCACACAAGCACATAAACTGTGCACCCCGTAGGAGGGATGGAAACGGTACACTAACATTAAAAAAATTAACTTGCCACCGAAGGTGCACCTTGATTTAAAAAAAAAAAAAAAACTCCTACGGTGGAAGGGTGGCAACATTATATACTAAAATGACCCTTTAAATAAAAACACATGAAATGCAGTCTTCCATAAAATATACAAACATGCTCTACTTTACGTATATGCCGCCTGTCAAGATGATAGTCAACATATTTCAGGAATTGGGCCGTTACACTTCGAGCAATAAATTCGTTAACAGAGAATCCGACAAACATGACAGAGGCAGGTATTAACGTACGGCAGATGGACAGACCGACAGACAGACAGACACCAAGTGCGTAAAAAATGCGGACGAGAGACAGACGAGCAAGCTTGGGACGAGAGCCTGACCAACAAAACAAGTAGAATTTAAAAAGTAAATGGAACAAGATATCACCAATCACTTAACTTATAATAAACTGCGATTTCTGGCAATGACCTGGAGCAGTACCCCCAAAACGCTCTCCGGAACCGTCCGCTGCCAGCCGCTTCAACGGACGCAGGAAGGCGCGCCGATCTCCCGTCTCACGGCGTCGCAGCTCGCGCAGGCCAGACCGATGTCGTTGGTTGACTCCTGTTACTCTCGTGTCGGCCGCGAAGATCCTACCCCTCGCTATACGGCGCGGCCCACTGGACTGACGTGGCGACCTCACATGCGCCGACGCTCAAGACGGACAAGTACCTTGTGTCACAGTGTGCGACCGACCAACCAATCGATCCAACCGCCAATGTCCACTGCCTGAACAAACTCGAGCAGACTGGCGGCCTAACACATACTAGCACTCCGGACGACAGACAGAAACTGACTGCCCCACACTAACCCGGCTGACCAACTCGCCAGACTCGCCGCGAAGCGAGCTCATAGCGCCCCTTAAAAAATGGTTCAAATTGCTCTGAGCACTACGGGACTTAACACCTGAGGTCATCAGTGCCCTAGAACTTAGAAGTACTTAAAACTAACTAACCTAAGGACATCACACCCATCCATGCCCGAGGCAGGATTCGAAACAGCGACCGTAGCAGTTGCGCGATTCCGGACTGAAGCGCCTAGAACCGCACGGCCACCGCGGCCGGCTACCGGCCCTTAAATGCACGTGATCAGGCTACCTTTCCTCTTTCCCACCAGAGGGAGACACCAAAGCTGCGATTGCCACAGCGGCGCCACCGCCAGAAACGGAGGGCGACTGCGTTACATTACGCGCTGCGGCGCGCTCTTCAAAACAGCAAACTTTACCACGGCTCAGTATCCTTTTTATATAACGTATTTTTCACATTCCGTCTGAGCTCTGCCAGGTCGCATCGATAGTCCTTCATCTCATTTATCTATGGTAGTTGGCTAGCACACAGTTTCAGCAGCGTCCCCTGAGAGGGTGTCCGCCTGATAGGCTTGATGGCGCTTTCCGCGTAGATTTCAGGAGTTCTGTTGTCGACCTCGAACGGAAGCGGAAAGGAAGATGCAGCACTGGCCGACCACGGCACACCGGGGCAGTGCTGAGACACGAGAGGAAGCGGACGTTCCGGCAGGAGGCCGCTTGTGTACGTAGTGAGTTCAGTGGCACGGTCGGCCTCGAGCGATGGTTCGAAGTACTGGCGCTGGTGCTGGGTCCAGCCTGTTCAGCCGCGGCCATCGTAGGAAGAAGAGTATTTAGGCGAGCATGTTTCTGAACATTTGGTTCAGACGTTTGTGCACTGTGGGAAGCACGCCTGTGAAGGCCAGGCTCGGCGACTCGTTCGCTCGCTTGTTTCAACAAGCATAAGCGATAGTCGTTGCGAATATTTTTTTAGCTGTTTGCAGTTCCGGTCCATGTATGGTAGTGGTGGGAGCTTGAATTTATTGAGGCCTGCTGTACTGTTTAGTTAATTCACTTTCTTTTATCTGTCTTGGCTTTAAAAACTCCTCTCAACATATTTTACACTATATTGTGGACTATTGTAACTACATTGTCTCGTATTTCTTTAAAACTGAAAATTTGTTGTTGTTATTGAAAGTGGCAGCGGCAGCATTAAGACTGCAATGGAAAGTCCTCTGCTAAATGCAGAAGAAAGAGCAGATACGTAGTAATAGTTCATTGAAGACCTCTGTGAGGGGCAGGACTTGTCTAACGACCTGATAGAAGAACAAACAGGGGCCGACAGAGAAGTGATAGTGGCTGTGGTATTAGACCTTTGGGAGACTTGAGATCAAATATGCCAAAAGTTATTGACAACATTCGTTCGGGATTTCTAAAATCATCGTCGGAAGTGGAAACAAAACGATTATTCATGTTGTTGTGTAGAATGTATGAGTCTGGAGAAATACCATCCGAATTTCGGAATAAACGTCATCCACATAATTCCCGACATTGGAAGTGTTGTGGTTGGCAGGAGAGCCAACACCGTGTTACTAGAGGAGGCCGAAAGGCACGCGTTTTAGCTCACGCAGGCTGGCGTGAGGTCTGGAACAGGACAAGGAAATTAGACTTCAGAAAAACGGACGTAGCTGGTGGAATACTTAACTTTAATCCACTGATGATTAATGTCGCTCTTGACAGTACATGATTCACAATATCAATAGTAACTGATAATGGCGCCTTGCTAGGTCGTAGCAAATAACCTAGCTGAAGGCTATGCTAACTATCGTCTCGGCAAATGAGAGCGTATTTTGTCAGTGAACCATCGCTAGCAAAGTCGGCTGCACAACTGGGGCGAGTGCTAGGAAGTCTCTCTAGACCTGCCGTGTGGCGGCGCTCGGTCTGCAATCACCGATAGTGGCGACACGCGGGTCCGACGTATACTAAAGGACCGCGGCCGATTTAAAGGCTACCACCTAGCAAGTGTGGTGTCTGGCGGTGACACCACAGGAAGAGCCGGTAAGTGCGAGTATCATTGCACTGTCAGCTTTGCAGTTCATCTATCCAAGTTTCTGAGAAGAATAATATTCGAAAGAATGGAAAAGAAAATTGAGGATGTGTTAAATGACCATCAGGTTGCATTTAGGAGCTGCGAGGAGTGGCCGTGCGGTGAGAGGCGCCATGTCACGGATTGCGCTGCCCCTCTCTCCTGAGGTTCGTGGCATCCAACGAGCATGTGTGTGTGTGTGTGTGTGTGTGTGTGTGTGTGTGTTACTAGCGTTAGTTAGATTCAGTTTAAGTAGTGAGTAAGTCTCGTGGCCGACACCTCAGCAGTTTGGTCCCTTAGGAATTAACACACATTTGAACATTTTTTTGCCTTCAGGAAAGGTAAAGGCACTACAGATGCAATTCTGACACTGGTTGACTACAGGAGCAGGACTAAAAAAAATCAATTTACTTTCATGGGGTTCGTCGAACAGGAAAAAGGGTTCGACAGTGTCAAATGGTGCTATACGACGGAACTCTCAGAAAAATGGGAACACAGATCATATACAATATGAACAGGAGAAGGGAGGGAACAGTAATACTTGAAGACGAAGAGCGAAATAATCGCATTAAAAAAAGGCGTAAGACAGGAATGTGGCCTTTCGCCCTTACTGTTCAATCTATACATCTAAGAAGCAATGACGGAACTAAAAGAAAGATTAAAGGGTGAAATTGAGATTCAGTGTGAAAAAGTATCAATGACGAGATTCGCTGATGACATTGGTATCCACAGTGAAAGTGAAGAAGAGTTACGGGATATGCTGAATGGAATTAACAGCCTAATGAGAATAGAATATGGACTGAGAGTAAATCGAAGATAGAGGAAGGTAATGAGAAGTAGCAAGAATGACAACAGCGAGAAGCTTTAAAAAAATCGGAGTTGTTGACCACGAAGTAGATGAACTTGGGAATTCTGCTACCCAGGAAGCAAAATATCCCATGATTGACGGTGTAAGAAGGACATAAAAAGGCGACTAACACTGGCAAAAAGGGCATTCCCGGCCAAGAAGAATCTCCTAGCATCAAAGACAGATCTTAATTTGAGGAAAAACTTTGTGTGGTAAAGAAACATGGACTGTGGGAAAAAACGAGATAGAAGGGAATCGAAGCATTTGAGATGTGGTGCTACAGACTAATGTTGAAAATTAGGTGGCGTCATACATCTACATCTTCATCTACGTGCATACTCCGCTGTTCACAATTAAGTGCCTGGCAGAGGGTTCAATGCACTACCTCCAAGCTGTCTCTCTACCGTTTCACTCCCGAACGGTGCGCGGAAAAAAACAAGCACTTAAATTTTTTATGTGAGCCCTCATTTCTCTTATTTTATCGGGATGATCATTTCTCCCTTTGTAGGTGGGTGCCAACAGAATGTTTTTGGAATCGGGAGGAGAAAAGTAGTGATTGAAATTTCATGAGAAAGTCCCGTCGCAACGGAAAAGTCTTTGTTTTAATGACTGCCACTCCAATTCACGTATCATGTCTGTGACACTATCTCCCCTATTTCGCGATAATACAAAACGAGCTGCTCTGCTTTTAACTTTTTCGATGTCATCCCTCGGTTCCACCTGATGCGGATCCCACGAGGGACAGCAATACTCCAGAATAGGGCGGACTAGACTCTTTAGTAGATCTGTTGCACTTTCTAAGTGTTCTGCGAATGAATTGCAGTTTTTCATTTGCTCTACCCACAACATTATCTGTATGACAGTTCCATTTTAGATCATTTGTAATTGTAATCCCTAAGTATTTAGTTGAATTTACAGCCGTTAGATTTGTCTGACATATCGCGTAATCGAAATATAGCGGATTTCTTCTAGTACTCATGTGAGTAACTTTACACCTTTCTTTATTCAGGGTCAATTTCCACTTGTCGCACCATACAGATATCTTATCTAAATCATTTTTCAATTCGTTTTGGTCATCTGATGACTTGACAAGACGGTAAATGACAACATCATATAGAAATAACCTAAGAGTGCTACTCGGATTGCCTCCTATTCCGTAGATTAACAATAGAGGACCTGTAACACTTCCTTGGGGAACGCCGGATGTTATTTCTGATTACTCGATGACTTTTTGTCTATTGCTACGAATTGTGACCTTTCTGACAGAAAATCACGAATCCAGTCGCACGACTGAGCCAATATTCCACAGGCACGCAGTTTTGTTAGAAGCCGCTTGTGAGGAATGATGTCGAAAGCCTTCTGGAAGTCTAAAACTGCGGAATCAATTTGATATCTGCTGTCGATAGCACTCATTACCTCCTGAGTATACAGAGCTAGTTGTGTTTCGCAAGAACGATGTTTCCTGAATCCGTGTTGACTATGTGTCAACACATCGTTTCTTCGAAGCATTGAATTCCTGGGTACCAGAGAGAGCTGTAGAGGGTAAAAGCTGTAAACTAAGAATGAGTTTGGAATACATCCAGCAAATAATCGCTTAAACTTCGTAGCAGCTTTCATAAAATCGTAGTGTTTCTTGGGTCCTTACAAGCAAACTAGTTTCCTTATATTTAAACTTGAGGTTATCATTTCATGGACGTGTTCAATGTGAATTGTTTCTTTTTTTGTTAATGTACTAGCCTAAAAACTTGGCGTTGCTCGGTTCAGAATATATAGCGTGAGAGAAGGCATGAATACCGTTCTAGAAGTGAGATACATACACGGATATATATCAGAAAAGGATATTATGAATGCAAATATCCTGTTAATAAGGTAGTTTTGCCGCGGTGCGTGGCAGTGAGTGAATGTGGTAGGCAAAACTCGCAGTGCTGTCCGGGGCGTCTGCAGACACTTCTTCGGCCTGGAATCTCACTGACTGGAGCTGAAAAGCATTATACGAACGAAGGATAACCGAAATGTTCCCCGTAATCACCGTAGTGAACCGTTCGATTATTCACTTAATACTGACGGGTATTTTTATGTTTGAGTCTATTTGGATTTTTACTTTGTATCTCGGTTGATCGTCGGTAAAGTGTGATTGTAGAAAACACGCGAGTATCGTACTGCGTCGGGCTAAACAAACAATAAACGGTAAAATTCGTAAGTCACAGAGTAATAGCATGAGACCAAAAGCTGTCTACCACCACAACTTTGAATGGGTTGGATGGCTGGGTCATGGAGAAAAGTCTGTCAGTAAGTACACACATAAGCCTTTTATATAAAAATAAATTTAAAGATAGATTCATTATATTGTAAAATCGTTTGCATCGCCTGTATTTGAGGCGGTTTATAGATTCTTATCAGTACTTGGCACTGAAGAATCACTAAAGGGATTGCCCTGGCTGTTATGTACTCGCATATATTTAGTTCAGTGAATACCTGTATGAATGTTACAGTACGGCCAGTGGCCACGGGAAATTGACGGAGGGTCGTATAGTGCGTCACCCCCAGTACGGGTGGCCGGCGCCGATTTCTTGTGGCATCCATTACTAGCTCCCTGTAAAAGCTACTGGTGCACATATAGTTTTAATCGTGCGTCTTTTGGCCGCTATATGTGGATTAATTCAATTATTTCAGGTCTGGATTGAGTGAATAAAATCCAGTTCTTTTATGTGAATGGTGTTATTCTGTTACTTCGCATTTCCACTCCCTGCTCCTCACTCACTACCTATCAGTCTCAGCCCAAAGGCTTCCAAACTATCGATTAGCTGTTTTGTATGCACGGAGGTACTTCGAAAATTGAGTTACACGTGTCGTACCACGCTAAGACCATATTGCACCAACAGTGGCGCCTAGTCAGTAGAGAGTGCGAGTTCTGGGTTTCCTGCATCCACAGTTCTACTGCGGTGCAGATACCAGATGCAATACAGTGTGGGAGTAAAATGGCGCGGCAACTGGAAGCGTACTCCATAGTTGAAGTACGGGGGCGGTACGATTCTTCTGAGCAATATGCCTAAATTGCGCACATATTCACCGTGAAATTCTGGCGGCATATAGACTAAATGCACCCAGAGTGAAAAAGTTCAAATAATATGACCAAGGCCGCACAGACGTGTGTGATGCTGATAGGAAAGGAAGACTGACGATGTCGATCTCAGTCCTACCAATGGTGGAAGCTACCCACAGCAAATGCAGACATTCCGACGATGAAGAAGTTTACACATCACTGCTCGAGTGGATCGCTAATAAGGAACGTATTTCTATGCTCAAATGAATGTTCCGAGTATTGTTTTCGGAGACTTGGTTACTACGATTAAAAATATTTCAAGTATAAATTTCCTTTTTTTGCCGTAATAATGTGCAACTTATATATATATATATATATATATATATAAGCACTCCGTCTTCAGGCCATCCGACCACCGTGTCATCCTCAGTTGAGGATGCGGATAGGAGGGGCGTGTGGTCAGCACACTGCTCTCCTGATCATTATGATGGTTTTCTGTGACTGGAGCCGCTACTTTTCGGTCGAGTTGCTCCTCAGTTGGCATCACGAGGTTGAGTGCACCCCGAAGAATGCCAACACCGCATGGCGGCCTGCATGGTCACCCATCCAGGTGCCGACCATGCCTGACAGCGCTTAACTTCAGTGATCTCACGGGAACCAGTGTATCCACTGCGGCAAGGCCGTTGCCACATTTATCTCAAAAAGAAACGAGCTGGAGGCATTATTACGGAAACCAATGCCTGTATGTTAGAAGTACTGATTCTGGCTGTTGAGACACTTGTCCCACTGTGACACAAGGCGGTGAATGGCTGTCTCATAAAATTCCCGGGGGTGCGATGTTAACCAGTTCGCACGTACAGCTGTACGTCGTCGTCCGAGGTGAATTCGAAAGGTTATAGTGACGTTCTTCTTTGACCAAGATGGTCCTCTTCTGATTCACTTCCTGCAGCACGGGACAACAGTGTATGCCCAGCGTTACTCGCAAACCTCGACCACTCTTCGCCAAGTGATCAACCAAAACGACGAGGCAATCTCACCCGCGGGTCATTCCGCTCCACGACAGTGCAAAGCCTCATAAGGCAAACACAGCCGAAGCACTTCTGCAGAAATTCAGATGGGAGGTTGTCGACCACCTTGCATACAATTCGGACCACTAGCCCTGTGATTAGGCCACATTGGTCCCCTTAAAAAGGCTTCGAGGGACAGCCATTCACCGCCTTGTGTCACAGTGCGACAAGTATTTCAACAGCCAGGTTCAGCCTGGTTTCTGTAATTGTGCCTTGGTCTCCTTTCTTTTTGAACGCCTCTTATATTAATACAAATGGTTTCAGTGCCTGTTACGTTCGTATTATTATCCTCACTAGTAGACTGCGTACTTTGTAACACTATGTGATTGCCCTACCATTTTAAATCATTCACTAACCGAGCAGTCGCTCGGCAACAGCTACAGTTAGCAAATAACGTTGCGAGAATGTAAAAAACGGACGTCCTGTGGCGTGACGTGTTTGTTGTGGAAGCGCCGTCAGAGATGCAATGAGGTGTTGACTTTGAAAGCCGCTGCGGACAAAAGAAGAGCACTTTTACACATTCTTTTGATGTACGACATATTCTCGATGAACAGTTACTCACTCCTGTCTCTTGTAATTTGTGTCGGACATGAATGTCTTTCTTTAACTATTGCTTAAATTCTATTGTAGTGTATTTTATATCAGTTGTTTTTAAATGTCCGCTACCTGTTGATGGAGCTGACCAGTATTAGTTTTCATTTATTCTGATCCGTGTGCAGACGTACTTCCTTTACAGTCCTGAATAGTCACTTGTTCTCGTGACGTGCAACTCCTGACATTCCAATCTTGTGACGTAGCACTGACAACCGACTCGCTACAAATAAATTACACCTCTGTCGACAGCTGACAGCCGTAGCTCAAACCAACTTTATTGACTTACTGTTTGTAAATCAGTGAGCTATGGCAGACGATTAAATGTCATCTCTAGATTCAAATGTGGAATGAAACCAGTGAAGTGTCGCTTCGCTTACGGTCCCGCAGGATAATTAGTAGGGCTGAGACATCAATCGAAACAACAGTAGAAACTAAAGTAGAAAATATTATGGACTTTGGTGCCTCACACCACAATGTTACTGAAGTAGACAATGTCAGGCGAAGTCTACTGAATGAAATAAGTCAAATGATTCTGGACGGAAATCGCCAAACGAAAACCACCAAATGGTGAATTCCATTAAAATGATTTAAAAGAAGAAAATAGCCAAATGATTAATTCCATTAAAATGATTTAAAAGAAGAAAATCACCAAATAATGAATTCCATTCAAAAGGATTTGAAAGATGAAAATCGTCAAATGAAAGAAGAATTGATTGAGGAAAATAGACAAATGTTAGGCTCGCTTGAAGATAAAATTTCAACAGTAAGCGAAGAAATAAAAACTGTTAGAGAAGACGTAGCCAATAAAATAGGAAATCAAGTTAAGGATGCAGATTCTCAAATGCGAAGTGCAATAATTTCCGAACTGAATGACACTTTACCTACCATGCTAAAGGAGACAGCTGACATTCTAGATATAACCAAGAATCTTGGCTCCTCTGTAACCACGTTTAATCACAGATTAGGCAGAGTAACTACGCAGGTAGAAAAACTAACCGAGGAAACGTTAGGTTTGAAACAGGAAACTGAAACAAAAATAAAAGAGAGGCTAGATAGTCATGACAAAGAATTTAGGGAAAAGTATGAGAACTGGATTGCTGGAAAGGACAAATTTGTCGAATATAGAATTAACAAATAACTAGTACAGACTGTGAAAGCAACCACTTTTACTATCTTGGCAGCTCCTGGAAGCTCCGGATATACTACAATGTCTGAACTCGGTAGCATTAGGCTTACCCTTGAGCAAGAAATACTAAATTGGAAGCAAGAGGTAACGGAACAACTAAATAACTTGAAGGCACAATTGAATGGTAGTTCCTGAATACAAAGACAGAATTATCCTACTTTAGCCTCAGAGAAAGAAGATGAATTATTTCCGTAATTACGAATACCTGTTGTTTCTAATGAACACAATTTACCACCACATATTTCATTAGTAACCGAAACCCAGAATCTGACTCAGTAGTACAAATGATGGAGGAAGAAAGCACGATAAAACTTCATGTTTTTCAAATATTTAACCCGGAAAAACGAAATATACACCCATTTCTTTTTCTTCGTGGATTCTCTGGCATTTTTCCAAATTCTTGGACCGATAGACAGCGTATGCAAATTGTTACTTAATATACAGGTGGTGATTCGGCAATGTGGGAAACCAAAATGGTTGATAAGTGTCGAACATATGAGGAGTTTGAGAACTGTTTCCTCAGCAAAAATTTTGGAGCGAAGGTGTTCAGAAGCGCCTTCGTAAAGAAGTTTATAAGGCAGAACAATTTGATCCTAGGAATAGTAGCCTGACAAAATACTCCGAAATATATCTTGGCAAAATCCGGTATTGGGATACCCCTATTAATAGTAAAGCTGCAATTATGATTCTCAAGTCTAAATTACCAATGTCAATTCGTGATATGATAGCCATATACCAGGTGATGATACAGATACCCTTCTGTCGATATTTGATTCTCTAGACCTGATTCACAAGTACATGAGAGCTTACAAACCGTGGAACACTCCACCCGTTGACCGCAACATTATGAGAGTAACGGCTATGAAAAGCCAGGCGATGCTGACAAAAATAGGAACGATTGGCAAAATGGAAATAAAGGCGATGGGTATCTGTACAAAAGGAATAGACATAATCAACACAACCGATTCAATCCCGTGTATAACACGACTGGCAACCAGTACGGCACTCAACCGTGCAAGCAGAAGTTTGAAAACGGTTTCAGTCGAAAGGGTTGGCAACAGCAGAGTGGATCGCAATGGAATGTACAGTACTCGCACGACCAACGCTCAGATTACGGGCAGCAACAAAGAGCTCATAACGCCCACTCATACCACCACAACTCCGATTCTAGTAGAAATCAAGCGCAGGGAACGTATAGAAACACACAGTTTAACGGCAAGTCACAGTGTGAAGGTAATAATTCCGGAAAACGTAATGGTAATAAAAATCATGAGACACCGCGAACGCAGTACAATCGCCCTGTATTTTTCTCGAACGCGGAAGACAGTAACACATATTGGACACCAGAACAAACGCAACAACACTTTGACACGACGTTTGTATATAATAGTAATTTTGTTCCTCAGTGTTATCTTAATGTCAGATTGGTGGAACTTCCAAATAATGGAGGCCAATCAAAACCACTCAAACAGGAAAACTAATTTCAGCATCTGAAAGCTTCCTAAGTGATGCTGTGAGACAGAATGGGGGCGACCACTTCGACAAAGAGACTAACCATAACGTACTTGTGCTGAGGTACAATGACGGAATTGACATGAGAGGGGAATTATTACAAGAGAAAGAGGGATGACCAAGTGCAAGCTATGACAAAACTTACCATAGCAGAAATTTTGATGACTATAATCCTCGATACAGATGCAAATATTAATGCTATGTCTTTATGTTTCTATTAGCAAATTAGTACATTAATTAAAATTCCAACATTACCCATTGATGTATGTTCAATAACAAGAGCCATAGGCTCGCAGACACAAAAGGTCAGTATACAAGCTTGGGTACCACTGGAGATTAAATAAATACCCATTAAATGTATTTTCATCTTTTTCAAGAATTTGGCAGTGCCATGTATCATGGGAATGAATTTTCTAAGACGATATAGACCCGAGTAGACCTTTATACTGGCATTTGGACACTGTTAGTGAAGCAGACAGAAGTAGCACTAGAGTTCGTGAAAGAAAGAGTAAAAATCTTTGGCATTTGTAATAGCATTAGACTACAAAGGATAGGCAGAAGACCTCCTTGTCATAATCGTTTCAATTTTTTCTATGGTAACTGCGATATATTTCATGATACAATAACAGTCAGTGACTTACCCTCTCTGCAGGAAATAACCAATAAGACCTCAGAATCAACAGAGTTATCCGAACCTCAGCGAAGGGGATTATTCAATATGATGCCAATAAATAGACGTATTTTCCAAACGACCTGGTATTATAAAGGACTATTAATATACTATGGAAGTGGTGCCACACCAACCTTCTGTTGCAGGACATACCCTGTATCGTATGTCTGAAGGGAAGCAGATCGCAATGAAATTAAGAAGATGCTGAGCTGGAAAGTCATAGAGTAATCTAATTCGCCATATAGTAGCCCCTTGTTGAGGATTTTGAAACAGGATAACACAGTACCACTCGCACTTGGCGCGCGAAACATAAATAAAATTATTGTACCAGTACAATGAGACCTGAAGCGATTGAAAACACCTACAGAGATTTTATGGGATTAAATATTTGAGTAGCATGGATTTGAAGGGGACATATTGGTACAGTGAGACTAAATCCTAACTCACGAAAGTATACGGCATTTACCTTCGCCAGCAGATCTTATCAATTTCAAGTCTTGTCTTTTGGATTGAATGTTAGTTCTGGAATATTTCCCAGATCATATTCTTGGTCCAGATCTTCTTGAGGAAGTCACTCTCTATGTTGATGATCTTTTAATTGCTACTAAAACCTGGCAAGGCAACGTTGAACTAATACAGAAAGTGTTTCAGCGATTCCTGGAATACGGAGTCACTGTCAACATGCAAAAGTCACACTTTGGCCGAGCCGGAATCAAATTTTTAGGACACGTCATTCAATCTGACGGGATTCGTCTTGATCCGACTAAGCTAAGCACAATTAAAAATTTTCCCATTCCATCTTCAAAATGACAACTTATAGGTTATCTCGGACTCACTTCGTTCTTCAGAAGATTCTTACTAATGCTGGTGATGAACAACCCTGATTTATTGAAAGTGTTAAAGAGAAATACTCAGTAAATTGGACTGACGACTGTTAAAAGGCATACCCGATATCAAAGAAGCTTTGTTAAATAGTAACATTCTTTCTCATCCGGATATGGAAAAGGGATTTTGTGTGTCTTCTGACTCAAGTTTTCAGGGATTAGGCATATGTCTCTTCCAGATCTATGAAACCAATGGAAAACAAGAAGTCAGAGTAATTAGTTTTGCCAGTAGGGCTCTTACAGAAATTGAGAGATCCTACTCTCTTACTGAATTTGAAGCTCTTGCAATAGTTTGGGCTTTCAAGAGATTCAACTACTACATCAATGGCAAGAAAATCGAAGTTTATTCTGATCATCAGGTTCTTAGTTTTCTTCTGACAAGTAAACTCCCACATCCTCGCTTAATGTCTTTTCTTGGAGGAATATGATTTCGAAATAACCTATATAAAAGGAAAGACAACATTATTGCAGATGCTCTATCACCCATGTCTGAAGGCCCTTCTGACAGTACTACACTTTTGGAACAAATATCAAGTTGCAAAATTCTTTTGACGAAGGATCCAATACATCGCAAATATTTTCTTGATCTTTGTAACCAGATTGTCCAATTGCAGGAAACTGATCCAAAATGGAGAGGTGTGAAACATATCGTCGAAACTAATCCTACTCATCGCATGTGCAAATATTACAAATTGCGCCGGCCGCGGTGGTCTCGCGGTTCTAGGCCCGCAGTCCGGAACCGTGCGACTGCTACGGTCGCAGGTTCGAATCCTGCCTCGGGCATGGATGTGTGTGATGTCCTAAGGTTAGTTAGGTTTAAGTAGTTCTAAGTTCTAGGGGGCTAATGACCACAGCAGTTGAGTCCCATAGTGCTCAGAGCCATTTGAACCATTACAAACTGCATAATCAAGATCGGTTCCACAGAACATCATTGTCATCAGAAAATTGGCAAGTATGCATTCCGTGCGACTGCTACGGTCGCAGGTTCGAATCCTGCCTCGGGCATGGATGTGTGTGATGTCCTAAGGTTAGTTAGGTTTAAGTAGTTCTAAGTTCTAGGGGGCTAATGACCACAGCAGTTGAGTCCCATAGTGCTCAGAGCCATTTGAACCATTACAAACTGCATAATCAAGATCGGTTCCACAGAACATCATTGTCATCAGAAAATTGGCAAGTATGCATTCCGCAGGAATATGAAGAACACTTACTCTGGTGTACAAATATTTCTTGAGGACACTTTGGTCCAAAAAGGTGTAAGCGAAAAATAGCAAAGTGTTGCTGCATCCCTAATTTTCATAGCAGAATTCACAAGCTCTTGCAACACAGTGTCATTTGTCAAAAGGCAAAACTTTCAAATTTTTCGAATATACTGCCTTTGAATCGTATCACCACAGAGAAACCTAGCCAAATCCTAGGCATAGATTTTGCAGGACCATTCCCATGAGTTCGTGGAGGACTAAGGTACCTTGTAGCTGTCATCGATCTATTTACCAAACATTTGAGATTGTACGCTATGAGGTCCGCAAATACTCAACCAATCATCAATTATTTAGAATGTGACTACTTTCCTAGGTTCGGAAGATCTGAAACAGTTCTCTCAGACAATGGGTCAACTTTGCATATGATGGAGACTTTTCCTTGTAAGTCATCATATTAGACAAATATTTATCTCAAAAGTTAGGCCTCAGTCGAACCCGACTGCACAAGTCGTTAAGGAGTTTAATCGTTTCATTCGCATGTATGTAACAAATCAACAGACTCACTGGGTTGACTTTGTGTTACCTTTCGAGGAACTTGTCAATAATCTATCACACCAGTCTACTGGTTTCACTCCGAGTGAGTTGATGTCTTCTGACCAAGAGAAAAATGAGTGGTTCAATTCAGTTCCTAAGTGTAACAACACAAGCGCTAGTTCAGACGCCAGAATAAGATAGGCTCTAATAACATCGACCATCCAAGCCAATTTACACAACAAGAAGGCGTATGACAAATATATTAATAAGGTGTTAACTTACACAGTAGGCGAAAACGTCTTGCTAAATCGCACCTTAAACCATTGTTGCTCTCACGCAAAAATCGAAAATGGCAAAGTCTATTTGACGGACCTTACGAGAGCATTCATATACCGTACACAGGTTGTTATCTGATTTTTGATACCGCAAGTCGAAAAATAAAAGGATTATACTATCACTCTGATGTTAAAAAGTATCATACTACAAAATACGTCAAGAGAAAGCTTTATAATGGCAAGAGCAGATTAGCCGCTAGTAACTAAGTGAAAACTGACCTGACCTCGTTAAAAATGCGTAGAATAAACTACACGACAGTGAGCCTGTCTTGCTATACAGCAGAGAATTTAAAATATGTTATCTTAAGCCACAGTTCATGTACAGACAAGCTGATGAAATATTCTTGTTTAACAAAGAAAGTGATGAACTCCGAGAACTCTAATTTTGAGATTTAGTTTTAGCATATAATATTTATGAGAGAAAAATGAGATATAAAGCGAAGAATGTGCCTAACAAGCCGGCTTCTGCTATATGAAATTGCAAAGAAATGTATCTAAAACGTAGTATGTAAGAATTTTTTTTTTAGTTCAAGGAACAATGATCGAAAAAGGAAATTTATTTTCGTCAACGACAAGGGTCGCTTGACAATTAATGGTTCATAATGCCACTAAAAAGGAAAATAAGTAACTAGTTTCTAAGCCAGCGATGTCTAGATTAAGTTCTAATGTACATAGAATTCTGGAACAAGTTCATCTGTGCATTAAAATAACGTGATGCTTACGAAGCATGTGCGTTACTTGTAAGTACCAACATGACAACGAAAGCGCTATTCTTTTACTAGATAAACAGAGTAGCATTAATTGTAATTGCAATACGTAGGTCAGATACATTTAACGCCATAAGTGAAATAAAATATCAAGCATAAGAACGTAAGTGACAAGGAGAAAGCAATGATGTCTTCAGCCATATAGAGGGTGTTACAAAAAGGTACGGCCAAACTTTCAGGAAACATTCCTCACACACAAAGAAAGAAAATATGTTATGTGGACATGTGTCCAGAAACGCTTAATTTCCATGTTAGAGCTCATTTTAGTTTGTTCTTCCACCTACGCTCAATGGAGCACGTTATCATGATGTTAACTTACAGTAAAATATCTCTTTGCTAGTGTATGAAATTAATCTAAAACGCAATAAAATAAAATTGCATACAAATAAGATTACAAACATTATATGTAGTACACAATTATTGTGTGTTTACTAATTAGTTGTTACAATTGTATGAGATGAATTGTAATATTTGACATGATAAGCAATGCACATGTTTTCATTGTACAATTTTTCAATGACATATAAGCAGTTTCTGGGGCCTGTATACTGAATGTTTTTAATGGAATATTAGGCTTAAGTTATTTTAAAAAAGTGAAGACTTCTTCAAAGTTATTTACTAAGGGGGTGTTAACTGACTCTGTCTGTTTATTCAGAATGAGATCAGGGTACCTGTTTTTATGTGTATGAATCTCAATCTCCTCTAGGTGATTCAATGTGAAACCCTTGTCTTTGAGGAGTAATATCTGCAGGTTGTTTTCTATATTCTCAACTGTATGATTGTTTTCTGCAAGATGGGTGGCAAAAGCAGATTTTCTTAGGTTTTTCAGATGTAGGGCATCAAGGTGTTCCTTGAATCGTGTTTCAAAAGCTCTAACTGTTTGGCCAATGTAGAATTTAGGACAGTTGTTACAGTTGAGTTTATAAATTCCAGATCTTTTATGGGGTATGCTATAGTGTGGGAGTGAGTTTATGACTCTGTGTTGGAGTTTGTTATTGGTAGAGAAACTGATTTTGACATTCTTCTTCTTGAATAAGTTGGAAATTTTGTGTGAAAGTGGGCCTATATATGGTAGGGCTACATATTTTACTGATTTTTTGTCTTTCAGAGTTGTTGTGGTTGTTGCTTGCTGCAAAGACTTATTGCTAGCAATTTTTTCTTTTGTTTTTTGAGAGAGTGTGTGTATGATTGAAGCATCATAGCCATTATTTTGGGAAATTGATTTGATTATCCTGAATTCTATGTGCTGTTCAGTGGGGGTGAGGGGGACTTTATGCATACGATGTAGCATCGACCAGAAATTAGCCATCTTATGTTGGTTCGGGTGGCAGGATGTGTTACTGATGGTAACATCTGTGGTTGTTGGTTTTCGAAAGATACCAAAATGGTGTTTGTTATTTATGTATGATATTTTGAGATCCAGAAAATTGATGCTATTATTAATTTCATGCTCCACTGTGAATTTGATGTTGTTGTGTAATTTGCTCAGATCTTCAGCTAAGGCATCAATTTCGCTGCTGTTACCATCAAAAAGTAATAGAGTGTCATCTAAGTGTCTCTTGTAGTAAATTATTTTACTGTTCATTTGGTTATTGGATGAGAAGAACTTTTGCTCAATGTAAATATCAGCTAATAATCCAGTAAGACTGCTACCCATTGCAAGGCCATCATTTTGTTTATAGATTTTATTATTGAAGGTGAAGTAATTATTAGACAAGACGAAGGTGAGGACCTCTATTAACTCACATATTTCTGGTAGATTGATCTTTTTGTGTTTTAGGAGGTTACTTTTTATTATGTTAATTGTTTCATCTACAGGGATGTTAGTGTATAGGTTTACAATATCTAGTGAGGCAAATCTAGCTGTTGGTGGTATGTGGATGTCTCTGATATGTTCTATAAGGTCCACTGTGCTTTTAATTGTATAACTATGTTCGAACATGTAGTAAGTGGTAAGGAGATCCTTCAATTTTCTGCTTATGTAGTATGCTGGGGTGTTTCTTGAGTTCAGAACAGGGCGTATGGGGGAAATTTCTTTGTGGATCTTAGGCTGTGACCGAAGTTTCGGTGCAGTTGGATTCATGGTAATGCAGTCCCGAATTTCATATTTATTCAAGAGGGATTTAAAACTGTTGAGTAACTTATGAAGATTGGCTTGAAATTTTGCTGTGGGGTCTGATTCTAGTTCTGTGAAGTTATTGGACTGAAAAAATTCTAGAGTTTTTTCAATGTATTCTGATTCATACAAAAGAACAAGGTGAGAGACTATTTCCTAATTGTAAATGCAGCTTGTACATAGATTTATTCAGTTTATATTTCTTCTTATATTGTAATTGGATTTCTGTTTTTATCCAAATAGTTTCACATTTTGCTTTTGCAAGCTTAGCAGCTTTTGTTTGACTATTGACCTTAACTTTAACATAATTTGGGGTCACTTTTGTAACAGACATCTTTTGTTGAATTTTATGTTGTTAATTGTTTTCATTACATCAGTCTTATATTTTTTGAACGCATGTAACATTTTCATTACCTGCCTAGGCTGAAATAGCACTCACATAGCGCATATTGAAAAGTGTATTAAGCTTGCGTTCGAAAACAAAAACGCACGAATATTTCGTCAGGCAGAACTACACAGCACGTAAGTACACTAACATGCACGTTTACCAAGGTTTAAAAACTATCTCATGAGCAATTAGATATTGAAAAAGAAATCTTTCGTAAAAATTCCATTACCGATATGACAACAAAAATATTTCTTTTCTTTCCCAGTGCAGCATATGAATTACGAAAACAATACTAGGTCCAACTAAGAATGCTTGTAACTGCCATCTGAAGATGGATCTGTAAAGAAAAATCCGAAACCGGTCATGGTCTGAAGAAAATAAACCTTTTTAAACCATACATGTGGCTGGTAGCTGTTTTTTATAAATTATAAACCTTATAGTACAACAGCCACGTTTCTCAACATGTTGACTTTCGAGAAAATAGCATATACAGGGTGTTACAAAAAGGTACGGCCAAACTTTCAGGAAACATTCCTCACATACAAATAAAGAAAAGATGTTATGTGGACATGTGTCCGGAAACGCTTAATTTCCATGTTACAGCTCATTTTAGTTTGTTCTTCCACCTACGCTCAATGGAGCACGTTATCATGATTTCATAACAGATACTCTACCTGTGCTGCTACAACATGTGCCTTTACAAGTACGACACAACATGTGGTTCATGCACGATGGAGCTCCTGCACATTTCAGTTGAAGTGATCGTGCGCTTTTCAACAACAGATTCGGTTACTGATGATTAATGTGATTTGAAGAGAAGTAATAAAATGAGCTCTAACATGGAAAGTAAGCGTTCCGGACACATGTCCACATAACATATTTTCTTTCTTTTTGTGTGAGGAATGTTTCCTGAAATTTTGGCCGTACCTTTTTGTAACACCCTGTATAGAGGTCAATGCAGCGCAACGCGAGCAGGCGTCAAAGCGAGAATAAAATGAAAATGGAACCGCGAGTAAAAAAGAAACAGGTAGTTCTTAAGTACAGGGCGTACGCAAACGTACGACGGAAACAAAAATTAATTTATAAGTCATAAGGATCAAGGAATTGTTTGCTATATTTCTTCTTCTATGCACTATTGTTATCTATGTCTTTCTTCTGAATTAGTGTAAATATCCTAACCCGCCTAAACCCTTGCCGTAAACTTGACGTCACAGATTTGAGAAATGCCGTTGACATGGAAGGCTGGTTTGGCAAACGCTTTTCAAAAGCAAACGCATGTACGAAAAACCGGGAAAATCTAGTTTTGAAATGTCTTTAATATTTCTTTTAAAGTCAATCCGATAAGAGAACCGCGATCGATATAAGGAATTTGAATATTTTCTTGAATGGTGTTCTGTTCTCATGTGAGAGGGCGATCAAGTGTGACTGATTGATCCTCGCATCTAGTAAACAGGATATTATTGTCGAAATGACAGTGATGACATAAACGAATTGAAAGAACAATTCAAATGAATCCAAAAATATAATTGCTAACAAATCGGAGAAAGTAATGTATAGTGACTGTAAATTGAAAGCGAAATTAGTCTTAGAATAATATGATGAGTAATGTAAAGCAAAATGTTAAAGTGGTTACCAACAAAGCAATAGAAATTGAAATGGACATGATAATCTTAGCTCTCAATTACCAACCTTCAAAGTGAGACAAACTATTTGATTATATACTGTAAAAAAAAAAAAAATTCTGCACATAGTAGTCTATAAGTGAAGGCTTAAAATGCTGTGGAGGTCTGCCGCACACAAGAAGCAATACGGCGTTGTTATAAGTGATCATTTCATTCACAATGAAAATAATACGTGTTAACCGTGCCGATATGCCGACGGGCAGTGATACTCCGGTAGTATAACCTAAGACGGTGATGTGATTTAAGTGCAGTGCATCGGAAACCAAGTGTGAGTGTTAGGTGCTTTGCAAAGTGCGAGCATCTAGCCTACCTTAAAATCTTCAAAATCGGCTGGAAATTGTGAAGGCAGGGATGGGCTTCAATTGAGTCTCTGTCCCTGGTAATCGTCGTTCCTCCGCACCAGCTCAGTAAACCACAAAATACCACAACACCATCGACGCAACGTGTTCACTGAACCGTGCGAGGTAAAGCTGAAATACCGTGTGGCGGCTAGTGAGCGCCTGGGGTTGCGATTCAGCACTAACAATCAGAATGTACCAACGCCCATCGACGCAACAAACGCGTTAAATTTGAAATGATGTACCAGCACAGCACTCCCGCTATAGTTCAAACGGACTTCCCTTGAAAGCCGCTGACAAAATGAAAGATTCTTATATGGGTTCACAACTTGTCTCATATTGAAATGCGAACAGTCAAACCCCACTCGAATAGTGACAAAGTCAGATTCCTATGAATCCCAGGACCTAAAATTAAAGCTTAGTTCTTAGATTAATAGATATTTATATTTTTTTCCTGCATGTGACGTGTGTACCTAACTTGCGGGTGTGACTCGCCCACTAGAGCTGACGAAAAGTTTTCTTCTCGGAGAACGCAAAGTAGCAATCCAACTTCTCAAGGGATAAGCTTTCATCTGGAGAAGAATCAATTTTACACATTCTTTTGATGTACGACATATTTTCGATGAACAGTTAGTCACTCTTCTGTCTCTTGTAACTTGTGTCGGACACGTATGTCTTGCCTCCGTATTATTATTATTTAAAAATATTTTAGTGTAAAGTGAAGGCGCCATACTGAATGGCAGTAAGTTTATGTTAGAAGCTATATTGTGCGACGTCCATCTGTACCTTCAGAGCATTGTAAGTTCGTTAGCTATTGATTGCCATAAATTCATAGTTAAATGGAACTTGTGTATGGACTATTTATTTAGTATAAAACCTATGTCTCATTACTTCATGACAATATGTATCTAATTTTCTTTTATGTTTCTGCAAAGTTTGACGGTTTACAAGCACGAATTGTTTCGTCTAAATCGGAAGGAATTTGCATACGGTGAAATATTTTCTCCGCACCTTATTCTACTGGTAAATGCACAATAAACTTCGGTCCCTTAGGAAATTCATGTTGAGCTATCTAAAAACAATTTTATTTTCAATAGTCATTTACCCTCCTCAGCAAAGCAACTTCTGACTGATCAGACGATTCAACAAGAAACAGCCGCACACAGTCGGCGTAAAATTCCTGACAAGTAAAGGTATTCAAAATCACTACAATAACTAGTTATGTCTGTTGGCCTAAAATACAATACATATCATTACGTGCTTGTTCCCTGCAAATGTTCTTTCACCGCCGATTATAGCTGTATATTAATTTACAGAAGTAAACATGTTGCTATAACTTCCATCTGTGCCATTGATATTGGATTACTTGTCAAGTCCTTGTATCTTACAAGTAATTTTTTTAGCGCGTAACTTATTTCCTAATCAACACTTTAGGCAAATTGGCACATTGTCATAGCCCAGTTAACCTTCCTATTGTGAATGGATCTAACTGACCCACTTCGTTTACTAAAATTAACACAAATCCGCGAATAATATTCATTTTGTGACAGGACCTTAGGCAATCCTCAAGTATGTAATAATTTATGTTATCGTTAATTTTTGTTTCCAAACGTGAATTTCTTTTAGAGATAAATAAGTCTGACATAATTTTTGTAAATTCTTCCAACAAATTGTTAGTAATACACCCGATTTTTGTCGTATGGTCTACTGTGCCTAAGAGGTATTTCATGTTGTTGTAAGAATTGGTATAACAGCTGCATCGTCAGTCTGATTTAGTGTGCCAACATGGCTAGCCGTTTTCTAAGAAAGACTTCTGAATGAGGGATATGACGAAACAGTAGGTGATCCTGTCAATGATTCAGATTTTCATGATCCTGTTGATAGCTCTAGAGATTTTGATAATGTATCAGCTGGAAGTAAGGAGAGCGATGTTATTGCAGCAGATGAAGGCTCAGCAACGTTGTCTAACGAAACTAATCTAGTTGGAAATGTAGATGGTAGAGAGTGGTCTACAAATCCACCAACTGCGTCAGTGGCAAGGTGAGCATAACATATATATTATATGCAACTGAATTGTACGAATATATCAATATTATTATAGGTCTGCGTCGTAAAGAAATGTCTAACACGGTAGGCTATCACCACTGTGGTCTTGGATTCAAAACTCGGTCCGGCCAAAGCTGATTTTTGTGGTATGGACCGCAATGTGCTGATTGTCTAGAAGATGAAAAACTTAATGTTCAATGATCTCTTGGGTCTTTAATGCGACATATCATTATTTTTACCTCATGCCAGATTTACTTTTCTTGTGTTTCTTTGTAGTTTATCTTATTGGTTTGTGGTTAATTCTCAGTCAGTTGATTTTTTTTATTATTTTTGGTTTCTTTAGGGCTGGAAACCCTGATACAAACATATTTTGAACTATCTTGTACGAACATTTATTCCTCAAACAAATGTTTTATAAATCTTTTTTCTATTAAATATGTACAGTAAAGGTTGAAAAGTTCAAACCTCCGTTTTTCTACTTAAAAAAAGTAAATAAAATATGTCTTGAAGAATCATCTAACAATATATATTTTTTTAACAGTTGCAGGTTTAAAAGAGCCATTCACAATGTGTATCTGATTGAAACAAAATAGAAAGGTTAAGACTCCTGAGAGATATACAGGGTGTTTCAAAAATTACCGGTATATTTGAAACGGCAATACAAACTAAACGAGCAGCGATAGAAATACACCGTTTGTTGCAATATGCTTGGGACAACAATACATTTTCAGGCGGACAAACTTTCGAAACTACATGAGTTACAATTTTCAACAACAGATGGCGCTGCAAGTGATGTGAAAGATATAGAAGACAACGCAGTCTGAGGGTGCGCCATTCTGTACGTCGTCTTTCTGATGTAAGCGTGTGCTGTTCACAACGTGCAAGTGTGCTGTGGACAACATGGTTTATTCCTTAGAACAGAGGATTTTTCTGGTGTTGGAATTCCACCACCTAGAACACAGTGTTGTTACAACAAGACGAAGTTTTTAACGGAGGTTTAATGTAACCAAAGGACCGAAAAGCGATACAATAAAGGATCTGTTTGAAAAATTTCAACGGACTGGGAACGTGACGGATGAACGTGCTGGAAAGGTAGGGCGACCGCGTACGGCAACCACAGAGGGCAACGCACAGCTTGTGCAGCAGGTGATCCAACAGCGGCCTCGGGTTTCCGTTCGCCGTGTTGCAGCTGCGGTCCATATGACGCCAATGTCCACGTATCGTCTCATGCGCCAGAGTTTACACCTCTATCCATACAAAATTCAAACGCGGCAACCCCTCAGCGCCTCTATCATTGCTGCAGGAGAGACATTCGCTAGCGATATAGTGCACAGGATTGATGACGGCGATATGCATGTGGGCAGCATTTGGTTTACTGACGAAGCGTTTTTTTACCTGGACGGCTTCGTCAATAAACAGAACTGGCGCATATGGGGAACCGAAAAGCCCCATGTTGCAGTCCCATCGTCCCTGCATCCTCAAAAAGTACTGGTCTGGGCCGCCATTTCTTCCAAAGGAATCATGGGCCCATTTTTCAGATGCGAAACGATTACTGCATCACGCTATCTGGACATTCTTCGTGAATTTGTGGCGGTACAAACTGCCTTAGACGACAATGCGAACACCTCGTGGTTTATGCAAGATGGTGCCCGGCCACATCGCACGGCCGACATCTTTAATTTCCTGAATGAATATTTCGATGATCGTGTGATTGCTTTGGGCTATCCGAAACATACAGGAGGCGGCGTGGATTGGCCTCCCTATTCGCCAGACATGAATCCCTGTGACTTCTTTCTGTGGGGACACTTGAAAGACCAGGTGTACCGCCAGAATCCAGAAACAATTGAACAGCTGAAGCAGTACATCTCATCTGCATGTGAAGCCATTCCGCCAGACACGTTGTCAAAGGTTTCGTGTAATTTCATTCAGAGACTACGCCATATTATTGCTACGCATGGTGGATATGTGGAAAATATCGTACTATAGAGTTTCCCAGACCGCAGCGCCATCTGTTGTTGACAATTGTAACTACTGTAATTTCGAAAGTTTGTCTGCCTGAAAATGTACTGTTGTCCCAAGCGTATTGCAACAAACGGTGTATTTCTATCGCTGCTCGTTTAGTTTGTATTGCCTATTCAAATATACCGGTCATTTTTGAAACACCCTGTATCATGCTTTACCACAGCTTACGATATAATTATGTTGATAAGAATCTTTCCACATCGTCTAACGTTTTTTTGTTGTTACTACTACTATATCGCTGTATGTGCAAGAAAATCTTGAGAACTTGTAACTGTAGCTCTAGCTTCTGTGCATATTATTAATATTATAATAAATTTAAAGAGGAAAACACATCCTAATGTTCTGCAAAATCTTATTTATTTTCTCACGAACAGGCTTCCGGCTTCTCAGGCAATCTTCAGGTGACGAAGCAGAAACCCAGATCATGAAAACATAAATAAAATTTGAACAACATTAAGAGGAGTTTCATCATCAATCTTATTATCGTGTTCTGTCAAGCACCGACTTAGAATTCAATAAATGTTAATATTATGGCTAATACTCCTCATACAATTCTGCTATTATCTCGAATATTTTGTGATTGTATGAGGTCATGTATTTTAACATGTTTTTAAATCACCTAAAACTTTCATTTCATATTTGTGGAAGTGGAGAATGCTATTGATGTGGGGTTTTCACAGTATGGATTGGTAGTCAGGGGCTCACGTTGTTAGCCATTACACATAATGTAATAATACCTAGAAAGCGTATTTATTGTGCAAACATACTTCTTTTTATTTGGAACAATACCTATTGACATTAATAAACTAAAAGTAGGGTATATTAGAATTTCAGTGGTATATCTACATCTACATTCATACTCCGCAAGCCACCCAACGGTGTGTGGCGGAGGGCACTTTACGTGCCACTATCATTACCTCCCTTTTCTGTTCCTGTCGCGTATGGTTTGCGGGAAGAACGACTGTCTGAAAGCCTCCGTGCGCGCTCGAATCTCTCTAATTTTACATTCGTGATCTCCACGGGAGGTATAAATAGGGGGAAGCAGTATATTCGATACCTCATCCAGAAACGCACCCTCTCGAAACCTGGCGAGCAAGCTACACCGCGATGCAGAGCGCCTCTCTTTCAGAGTCTGCCACTTGAGTTTGCTAAACATCTCCGTAACGGTATCGCGGTTAGCAAATAACCCTGTGACGAAACGCGCCGCTCTTCTTTGGATATCCTCTATCTCCTCCGTCAACCCGATCTTGTACGGATCCCACACTGATGAGCAATACTCAAGTATAAGTCGAACGAGTGTTTTGTGAGCCACCTCCTTTGTTGATGGACTACATTTTCTAAGAACTCTCCCAATGAATCTCAACCTGGTACCCGCCTTACCAACAATTAATTTTATATGATCATTCCATTTCAAATCGTTCCGCAGGCATACTCCCAGATATTTAACAGAAGTAACTGCTACCAGTGTTTCTTCCGCTATCATATAATCAAACAATAAAGGATCCTTCTTTCTATGTATTCGCAATACATAACATTTGTCTATGTTAAGGGTCAGTTGCCACTCCCTACACCAAGTGCCTATCCGCTGCAGATCTTCCTGAATTTCGCTACAATTTTCTAATGCTGCAACTTCTCTGTATACTACAGCATCATCCGCGAAAAGCCGCATGGAACTTCCGACACTATCTACTAGATCATTTATATATATTGTGAAAAGCAATGGTCCCATAACACTCCCCTGTGGCATGCCAAGGGTTACTTTAACGTCTGTAGACGTCTCTCCATTGATAACAACATGCTGTGTTCTGTTTGCTGAAAACTCTTCAATCCAGCCACACAGCTGGTCTGATATTCCGTAGGCTCTTATTTTGTTTATCAGGCGACAGTGCGGAACTGTGTCGAACGCCTTCCGGAAGTCTAGGAAAATAGCATCTACCTGGGAACCTGTATCTAATAATTTCTGGATCTCATGAACAAATAAAGCGAGTTGGGTCTCACACGATCGCTGTTTCCGGAATCCATGTTGCAGGAGTCGAGTGCTAGTCGATTCAGAGACATCGTATTTTAAAAAGTTCCTACACGGACACCTATTTGTACTATTCAGCCAGCGTAGTTGCTGGTTACGATGTTGTTACGTTTGCTCACAGTGTGCTTGTGTGTTTCTCGAGTGCAGTGTGACTTGCTAGTCAGTTATAGAGCGACAGTCCAAGCAGAAGTTCGTGGGTGGACGATGAGATTTACCAGTGCAGAAAAAGCCCACATGCACCTGTTGTATGTAGAGTGTAGGAATAATGCAGTTCGTTCTTGTACGGTGTATGTGGCAACATATTCCAATACACATCAACCATATCGGCAGTTATTTGTCATCCTTTCGAACCAGTTACGTGGAAGTGCTAGTGTATGACCTAGACAACGTAACCAAAGGAAACAATAGAAGGAAATTCATGTTCTTGCTGCTGTAGCAGTCAATCCTCACTAGTAAGTCACATGCGTCAGGAAAGTGTCCTCCATCGACGTAAGTTCCATCCCTATCACATCTCTCTGTGTCAACATCTGCATGGAAATGATAATTGGAAGAGTGTTGACTTCTTTGCATGGTTATTAAGACAGGATACTCCAGATTGATCATTACCTTGTTTAGTAATTAATCCACAGTATGGCCAGGTAAATTCCCGAAACATGCACTATTGATATGTTAACAAACCCCGTTGGCTTCGTCAGGTGGAACGTCAGCTCCATGGAGGCTAAACGTGTTGTGTGGAATAATGGAACATCAGCTCACAGGCGCGTTTCTCATTGTAGGAACACTGAACGCGCACAAGTATTGCAGCTTCCTAACAGACCATCTTCCACGGATGCTAGAAGACGTTCCTCTGTAGACTGGCAGAAACGTATCGCACCAATATGATCGCTATCCAACCCATAGTGCAAGAAGTACTACAGCGCGTCTTTACGAAATGTTTCCAAGTCACTGGATTGTACCCAGAGGACCTGTACCTTCGCCGATCCGTTAGCCAGATCTGCCGCCTACAGATGTTTTTCTTTGGGTTAAGCTGAAAGACGACGTCTACAAGGACATACCAACTACACTCGATGACGTGCAAAAACGTTTAACTGCAGCATTCTCGTACACCTATACTGAAATACTAGCACGTGTTCTGCAGTAGTTCCGTAATGACTGGAAGCGTGTAATGCAGCTGCCAGTGGTCAGTTTGTTTCGTTACTGGCCAGAATATGAGTAACTAGTCTGTGCACTTGTTTGTTCGTTTTGTATGTGCTGTCACAGGTATTGTACAAGTTTTAGTGTGGGAACTTTTCAAAATACGATACCTCGTAAATGACTCGCACTGGAATCCTACAAGAAATACCACTGACATCTTAATTTACACTACTTTCAGTTTGTTGATGTCAGGAGGCATTTTTCCATTTAAAAAGTGTCTGCACAAAAAATACATCTCTAAGTGTTATTACAATCGAGTTTTAAATGATTTAACAGCATTTTAACTTCAACCTATGTTATTCCTTGATGCTAGCATTTTTTTTCAAACATAAAGAAAATGTACTCTCTCTAAAAAAATTTCGATCAGTGTGATCGGAAAAAAATTGCTGCATGTTTTATAATTGTGCAATAGCTTTGTAAACTTGTTGTTGAGGTAAACAAGTATAGCTTAACGATGCTCCTGCACTATATGTTGTTGTGTACGAGACTGCTGCGATGATCGAAGTATTATGTAGTTCTTTGTACAAGTTTTCGACAATAAGGAACTAGTTGTCAACATACGTATGACACCACTGTGACTTACTGATACGTTTACAGGTATGGTTGTTTTTTAGTGTACTTAGTCTTACATGGGAAATCTTATCTGTGAGGTAAGTATTAGTTTAGTTTATAATGGTAGAGGCACCATGAATTTTTTAGCACTTTCTGTTACCTAATATTCTTAATTTCACAGTTTATCTCCATGTTTTCAATGGCCAGCTGGCGATGTGCCACACATAGAGGCGTTATAATTCATGCATGCGACGATGTGTAAAACTTAGTTAACGTATATCTAAAATTATGTATGGTAATTCTGAACCTTGTAACCTATTTATTACATTTACTAACCAGAAGACGGCCATACGACTTTGCTGAAACTAGTAATCAAGATGTATATCGACTGTAATCTGGGCAATAAAATTTCTATTTTGGAAGCTTTTTTATATATATTTTGATGTTGTAACGGAGCACCTGTGCCGTCTGTTCATACCTTTGTTTTACGTCCTAGTAGGAAGAAATAAACAGAACAGTTCCTGAGAGTCAAGATTAAGTTACAAGTATCAAATAACCCATTTATTAATTTATTATAGAAATGTTATAAAAAAGTTTACTACGGCGCCACGCACTAGTCTGGAGTGCTTGAGGAAAAAAGCAGCAAGCAATTTCAGCCTGTATATTGACAGTAGGGAGACAATGGGGCCCTGGAATGCCATTGCTGCTACTGGAGAAACAATAAAATTGTTGCAATTAGTCAGTCTTTGGTTCGTGTAATCTGCTGATTGATGTAATGCTCTTAGATTGCGCCAGGCTACGCTACTTCACATAAAGCTGTTGATAATTGAGTATTTAAAGTTATCTACGGATGTACGTGGCACATTGGGTGCAGTATTATTGAAGAATATAATTGAAGTGTTCAAATAACTGACGGGCATGCAGCCCTATGACGTCGTCAACAACAGCTGATACTTTTTGGCATGTGACCACCCCTATACTGAAAATTATTGTCTTCCATTTTAAACATTTTGAAACATCTATTAAAAGACTTTTGCAAGCAAATACATTTTTAATTTTTTTTTTTACTAATTTGCCTTGTGGCTGCTGGAGACAGATATAAAGCTGCGGAAACAGTAAGCCACTGTTACTGGCTGCGTTGTATACGAATGTGTCTTAGCTTTCATCTACTACACAAGCAATACTCTGTTTTTGCTTGAAATGATAGAATGAGGTTTCCACAGGGATCTTCCATGATATCCGACTGATTGGGGTTTATACAAGGCATTTTAAGTGACAGCAAAAATCTTCGGCTTCATGTCAGCTACGAATTTCTCTGTAGTATTACCTATTGGGGTGTTGACGTGGGGAATGAAGCAAGCCATAGAAACAAATTTGACAGAAGAAGCAAAACAACAGTTTTAACAAAATACGAAGTTCTATTAGCAAAATCGTTGCATAAACTCCAAATTAACTTTACAAATATATTTAAAACAAGTTCATATATGTATAAGAAGTATAATTATAGTGTACAAAAACTGTGGTAAATTGCATGATATGTGATGTCCATATAGTACAACATTGTCATGTGGTCTCTTTTTTCTTTTCTTCTTCACTGATAATGAGTCTTCATTTAGCTGATGGTGGAGAACGAACTGCAGCGATGTTCGTTTGACGGATTTATCCACGGTTCCATTCCATTGAACGACCCTATCATTTCTATAATGGGCAGCTTGTCCCTTAGAATTGTAATACAAGAAGCAGAACTGGTATTTACTGATGCTCTAGGCAATAATGTATCACGTACCAAGGCTAAAACATAGATATTTTCCTCAGTCATCTTTACAGCGCTGAATGACTGCACATTCCTTGTTTCTCGAACCACATTAGCTATTTCGTCAGAAGTCATTGGTTGTGAAACATTCTCTCTCTCCTCTGATATGGTGAAATCTCGGTCGTGTACGAACGGCCCAATACTAGAAATTTCAATCTGACTTGATCAACCACACTCCTTACTACTGCGTAAATGAAAGCCATTAAAACCATATAATTTTTATTTTTCCCGGGGCAGTTGTCACACCTCACGGAAGCAGAGACGGCTATTAGTCTTCTGCTCAAAGACAGATCGTCGATATAACGCAGCCTTCTTGTTTCATCTGCACTAAGTTGATTACACCAAAAATTAAATTACCTTGACATGTCCAATTTTGGTTCCAAAACACTGATTTGCAGCTTCCGTACGTCATTCTCTTCAAAACTACGGCACATATATTTACATTTACAGGTTGCCTACGTATCGGAACTATACGAATCGGGTAGGTTACAATAAAAAAACAAGAGTAGGCGATACTGCTGAATGTAACCAAGTAAATTCCATTACAGACGGAAAATATGACTTCTTTGTATGCAACACATTTCGGAGGCCTTTTGTCGTACGGATAGTTGTACCCGTGGTCTAGGAAGCCGGCACGGTGGCTCATCGTGTTCGGTCAGAGTGGTACGCGCCCTCTGTAATAAAAAAACTGAGTCAATCGATCAACAACGAACATAAATGGATGTCTTACGACGTCCGCCCGGAGAAGATGCAACGAACACATGCGAACAAAATGAGATAAAAAGGGGTAGCGTCTTTGATTCATAATCAAAACGTCTTCGGTCCCGGGATCGATCCCCGCCACTGCCTAAATTTTGATAGATAATCAGCATTGGCGGCCGAAGACTTCCGGCATAAGAAGTCAGCCTCATTCTGCCAACGGCCTTGTCAAAGAGGGCGGAGGAGCAGATAGAGGTTCAGGGCACTCTCTTGTCCTAGGGGTGGTAAATTGTCCCTAAAGGCGGAAGAATCAGCAATGATCAACGACATGAGGATGCAGAAGGCGATGGAAACCACTGTATTAAAGACACGTAACGCGTATCCTCAGGACATGTGGCCTGTAGTTGAAGAAGTGTCATGATGATCTCTCCATCGGCAAAAGATTCCGGAATAGTCCCCCATTCGGATCTCCGGCAGGGGACTGCCAAGAGGGAGGTTACCATGAGAAAAAGATTGAATAATCAAGGAAAGGATAAAGTTCTACGAGTCGGGGCGCGGAAAGTAAGAAGCTTGAACGTGGTAGGAACACTAGAAAATCTGAAAAGGGAAATGCAAAGGCTCAACCTAGATATAGTAGGGGTCAGTGAAGTGAAATGGAAGGAAGACAAGGATTTCTGGTCAGATGCGTATCGGGTAATATCAACAAGAGCAGAAAATGGTATAACAGGTGTAGGATTCGTTATGAATAGGAAAGTAGGGCAGAGGGTATGTTACTGTGAACAGTTCAGTGACCAGGTTGTTCTAATCAGAATCGACAGCAGACCAACACCGACAACGATAGTTCAGGTATACATGCCGACGTCGCAAGCTGAAGATGAACAGATAGAGAAAGTGTATGAGGATATTGAAAGGGTACTGCAGTATGTAAAGGGGGACAAAAATCTAATAGTCATGGGCGACTGGAATGCAGTTGTAGGGGAAGGAGTAGAAGAAAAGGTTACAGGAGAATATGGGCTTGGGACAAGGAATGAAAGAGGAGAAAAACCAATTGAGTTCTGTAACAAGTTTCAGCTAGTAATAGCCAATACCCTGTTCAAGAATCACAAGAGGAGGAGGTATACTTAGAAAAGGCCGGGAGATACGGGAAGAATTCGATTAGATTACATCATGGTCAGACAGAGATTCCGAAATCAGATACTGGATTGTAAGGCGTGAACAGGAGCAGATATGGACTCAGATCACAATATAATAGTGCTGAAGAGTAGGCTGAAGTTTAAGACATTAGTCAGGAAGAATCAATACGCAAAGAAGTGGGATACGGAATTTCTAAGGAATGACGAGATCCGTTTGAAGTTCTCTAACGCTATAGATACAGCAATAAGGAATAGCGCAGTAGGCAACACAGTTGAAGAGGAATGGACGTCTCTAAAAAGGGCCATCACAGAAGTTGGGAAGGAAAACATAGGTACAAAGAAGGTAGCTGCGAAGAAACCATGGGTAACAGAAGAAGTACTTCAGTCGATTGATGAAATGAGGAAGCACAAACATGTTCCGGGAAAATCAGGGATACATAAAAACAAGTCACTGAGGAATGAAATAAATAGGAAGTGCAGGGAAGCTAAGACGAAATGGCTGCAGGAAAAATGTGAAGACATCGAAAAAGATATGATTATCGGAATGACAGACTCAGCATACAGAAAAGTCAAAACAACCTTTGGTGACATTAAAAGCAACGGTGGTAACATTAAGAGTGCAACGGGAATTCCACTGTTAAATGCAGTGGAGAGAGCAGATAGGTGGAAAGAATACACTGAAAGCCTCTTTAAGGTGGAGATTTGTCTGATGTGATAGAAGAAGAAACAGGAGTCGATTTAGAAGAGATAGGGGATCCAGTATTAGAATCGGAATTTAAAAGAGCTTTGGTGGACTTACGGTCAAATAAAGCAGAAGGGATAGATAACATTCCATCAGAATTTCTAAAATCATTAGGGGAAGTGGCAACAAAACGACTATTTACGTTGGTGTGTAGAATATATGAGTCTGGAGACATACCATCTGACTTTCGGAAAAGCATCATCCACACAATTCCGAAGACGGCAAGAGCTGGCAAGTGTGAGAATTATCGCACAGTCAGCTTAACAGCTCATGCATCGAAGCTCCTTACAAGAATAATATACAGAAGAATGGAAAAGAAAATTGAGAATGCGCTAGGTGACGATCAGTTTGGCTTTAGGAAAAGTAAAGGCACGAGAGAGGCAATTCTGACGTTACGGCTAATAATGGAAGCAATGCTAAAGAAAAATCAAGACACGTTCATAGGATTTGTCGACCTGGAAATAGCGTTCGACAATATAAAATGGTGCAAGCTGTTCAAGATTCTGAAAAAAGTAGGGGTAAGCTATAGGAAGAGACGGGTCATATACAATATATACAACAACCAAGAGGGAATAACAAGAGTGGACGATCAAGAACGAAGTGCTCGTATTAAGAAGGGAGTGAGACAAGGCTGTAGCCTTTCGCCCCTACTCTTCAATCTGTACATCGAGGAAGCAATGATGGAAATAAAAGAAAGGTTCAGGAGTGGAATTAAAATACAAAGTGAAAGGATATCAATGATACGATTCGCTGATGACATTGCTATCCTGAGTGAAACTGAAGAAGAATTAAATGATCTGCTGAACGGAATGACCAGTCTAACGAGTTCACAGTATGGTTTGAGAGTAAATCGGAGAAAGACGAAGGTAATGAGAAGTAGTAGAAATGAGAACAGAATCTTAACATCAGGATTGATGGTCACGAAGTCAATGAAGTTAAGGAATTCTGCTACCTAGGCTGTAAAATAACCAATGACGGACGGAGCAAGGAGAACATCAAAAGCAGACTCGCTATGGCAAAAAAGGCATTTCTGGCCAAGAGAAATCTACTAAAATCAAATACCGGCCTTAATTTGATGAAGAAACTTCTGAGGATGTACGTCTGGAGTACAGCATTGTATGGTAGTAAAACATGGACTGTGGGAAAACCGGAACAGAAGAGAATCGAAGCATTTGAGATGTGTTGCTATAGACGAATGTTGAAAATTACGTGGACTGATAAGGTATGGAATGAAGAGGTTCTACGCAGAATCGGAGAGGAAAGGAATATGTGGAAAACACTAATAAGGAGAAGGGACAGGATGATAGGACATCTGCTAAGACTTGAGGGAATGACTTCCATGGTACTAGAGGGAGCTGTAGAGGGCAAAAACTGTAGAGGAAGACAGAGATTGGAATACGTCAAGCAAATAATTGAGGAAAAAAAAAAGAACACCTCCTAGCAACGGTGTTACCGAATCAATAGCAAGGAAATGAACGTTTGATCACAGACTCAGTGCTGGTAACTCGGTTTCTTGTTGACTTATTCCCTTATCCACGCCAGCTCATGTGATGTTACTACAAGTGCCATCTTGCGTCGTTTGTATGGACACAGCCGCTTACAACTTCGACATTTTGTCATTTCTGTGCCACTGGCATCACGTCTTACAACCTTTTCGATCAAAAGACTGAAAAATGATTTATTTTGATTTACTATCTTTTTCATGTCAATGTCTCAGTTAATGACATCATTTTTGTACACGTTTACTTGAGGTAAACTTAGTATTTTGCGACTTTTTTCCGTATAATTTCCTGAAACTGTTTAACGAAGTCAAAGAAGCCTGTAAATCAACATTCATCCACTTTGCAACTGAGGGTGCCCAGTCTCGTATATCTCCCTTGGCAAATATTTCTTTTTCACACTTTTGCAAATTTTATTTTGCAGCTGATTTCATAGTTTGTGTGAATCTGTTCCATTTATACGATTGGTGTTCAGATTTTACGGAACGAAAATGGCTTTGCACAGTGTTTACCTTTCAGCAGGTTCTGCCTTCTTTTAACCAACAAATTTACAGCCGTTCCTTTGACACTGAATGCTATGACTGTACATGTTTTCTTATTTCTTTTGATTCTTCCACAATTTCTAACGAAGTGTTTCATCTTTGCTAGGTTGAAAACATTAACTGAATTCCACGTTACTGTGAAACATGTGAGCCGGCCGGAGTGGCCTAGCGGTTCTAGGCCCTTCATGCAGGAACCGCTCGACTGCTACTGTCGCAGGTTCGAATCCCGCCTCGGGAATGGGTGTTTGTGATGTCCTTAGGTTAGTTAGGTTTAAGTAGTTCTAAGCGTTAGGGGACTGATGACCTGAGATGTTAGGTCGCATAGTGCTCAGAGCCATTTGAACCATTTTTTTAAAACATGGTAATATGCAGGAAAACAGATGGTACTAGTAAGCATATACGAAGAAAACACAAAGAAAACCTATTAGTGTTGTCTCCATTGTTAACACTTAGCAATGGCACGAAGGCAACTGCTATTTATGATGGAGTACTAAATGAGTTACAAATTAATAAATGAAAAGTACCAGTTTGTTATTTTCTATAATATTAAAATAAAAGTAATATTATAGAACCAAAGTAAACTGTTGCTTTTCATTTATTATAATGTTGTTCTATCAAAAACCGACCGAAGTGTCTGTTAACATGAGTTACAAATTCAGGTGAACAGTAACTGTGAACAACTGTACTACAGAAATAATCAATGTAAACTGAAATTAGAATCGCGAATTACAATCGCAATGTACCATGATACCTGTGTTGAAGAAAGGATATGTGCCTGCGTGTCGCTCATGCACTGTGTGTTAGAGCTCTGGTAGGGCTGAAAATTTCTCCAGCTGCCTGGAGAACAACGAATTCGGCAATTTTCAACATTTTTCTTAAATACTTGCAATGTGTCTCAGCAGCTAAAATTTTGACGCTGTATTTATTTCGGTGTACTCTTCTCACGTAAAAAATTTCAGGGCAGGTTTCTACTTGCCGGGTTGGACTGTTGCCTTGTCAGTTAGGGTGAATGTCGTATCAACGTTGTCCAGATTACGAGCTCCTCTTTTGACTGTTCAGTGGACGAGTTACTGTGTAATGGATAGAAAACATCTAAAGATGACTTATCAACAATAGTAAATCAGTCATGATACTATTTACGCTGTTTACCCCGTATTTACTCGAATTTTCCGGTTTCTGTAATCCAAAAAACCGCCTGCGGCTTAGAATCGAGTGCAAAGTAAGCAAAAGTTCTGAAAAACTTTGGTAGGTGCCGCCACAACTAACTTCTGCCGTTGAATATATGTAACGCTACACAGGCATGCATTGCAGGCACAAAGATAAATACCGGCACCAAAACCTCTGCGTTAGTAAATAAATTTAAAAAAAATGCGGAAGACGAGCTTTTTTCTCCACCCCGAGTTTTGACCACTGCATTTTTCGTACATTATCCAACGAAGTAAATACAAATTCCGTATTGTTCCTCTTCGAATGTAGCAGCATTTCAATGTACTACGAAAATCCGACTGGTAAGACTGTGTGGGATATTTGTCACTATGGCCAACTTTACGTTCTGAATTTTTTCCTACCTATGAGAAGAGATGCTTGCTAATAGTAACTTTTATGAATTGTGAATCACATGCAGTATTCTCTTCACCATAATAATAATGCGATTATAAACATTTTGCCGGGTATTCTTTCGTGTTTGCTGCTATCTCATTTAAATCCCGCCAGCCTAATAAACTACGAAACTAGAGTGAGACAACAGCAAACGCGGAAGAATATACATATTTTGTCATGTTTATATTTGTATTATTCTTATGCCAAATAGTGATACAGTCAGAAATGAAGTACGGCAATTGACTAGATTTTTAAATCTAAGTTGACTCTAATTTCTGTGCAGAATGTAATGCGCTAAAGAGGCGTCTGCAAAGATTTTCAAATAGAGAAAAAGTTTCGCTAAACCGTTGTTCAGAACATCATACGCAGTCTGTTATTTGGTCCTTGTTGATCATTATCAAAGAAAGCAGCAGTGTAAGTAAATACAAATAGCAGTCTCTTGGCATTGTTTCGCTAATGAGACGATTCTTCTCTCTTTTTTTTTTAATTGTAAGCGGCGGTAGCGTGCACAAAACCAAGCCATGCCGCGAGCGGCGACAATCCGTAAACACTCATTATCAGAATGCGACAAACAGTGCATGACACAGTACAGTAATGCATTTTCAGCTTAGAGTGAAGTAAACACCTATAACAAAGAGAACGGCACTTATCAGATCAAAGCAAATTAAGCAATCAATTCAAACCTGACGAAGCTCGGGAAAAAGAAGGGTACCCGTATAAAAACGGACGGAGCGCCTGAAGCATAGCAATGGCTACCTGGTAAAGCTTAACTGCTAAGCTAACGACTCGAACCAAACTACTATAGCTGTATCGTCATTCATTTAACCTAAATTGTGTTTCATATTGCAATGGACCACCTTTGTTTCGATTTGTAGGTGCGGCCTAAAACTTTTCTCTCTGCTTGAATTTCGGCTCTCAAATTTCAGGTGCGGCTTAGGTTCGAGAATTTTTTTTTTCCTTGACTTCGAGTATCATTTTTCAGGTGCGGCTTAGATTCGAATGCGTCTTAGATTCGAGTAAATACGGTACTGAAAAGTATACAGATATCACTATGTCATGCGGGATCGATCGCTATGATGTCAGAAGAGGTGGTCCTGCCAATTTAAAAAGAGGGGTGGAGTCATTAGAGAAGCTGCAACATCAGCATCAGTCAGACAGGAGAGCTCATGACTTCCAATGAGGACTTGTCATTCGAGTCACCATAGCAACAACTCAATCAGGAACGTTCTAAGAAATCTAAATTCGACAAAGTCGACTGTTGGTGGTGTGATAGTGAAGTGGAAACGCGAAGGAACAACCACAGCTGAAGCAAGACCAGGCTGTACAGACTGGCAGAGACTGTCGAGCATTGTGGAGGGTGGTTGTAAAACGTAGGATGGAATCAGCGGAGCGTATTACTCGTGAGTTGCAAAGTGTCGCCAGTAATGCAGCTAGCACAGTGACTATGCATACGGAGGTAAAAGGAATGGGGTACAATTATCGAGCAAGATTTCACAAGCCCAACGTTTCTGTTGTCAATACTAAACGACGTTAGAAGTGGTATCAAAAAACAACGCCACTGGATGACTGCAAACGAGTGATATGCAGAGATTGATCAAGCTTTACCTTCTTGCAGTCCGATGGAAGTATTCGGGTTTTGATAATGGCTAGAGAACGTTACCTGCCATCATTTGTCGTGCGAACAGTGAAGTATGGAGGAGGTGGTGTTACATTATAGGGATATATTCGAAGTCTGGGTGTGGCCCTTTATTGCACTTAAGAAGACGCTAAATGCGGAAGGATATGAACATACTATGCAACATTGTATACTGTGTACAATAGAGGAACAGTTCAGAGAAGATGACAATGCACTATACATAAAGCAGCACCTGTAAGACAGTGGTTTGTGGACAGTAACATTCCTGGAATGGAATGGACTCCTTACAATCCCAATCTGAACCCAATGGAACACCGTAGTGCTGAGTTAAACCGTCGACTTCAGAACTCCATCCATTGCTATCTTCTCTGCATTCGGCTCTTGAGGATGAATGGGCTGCTCTCATACCTGCATAAACATTCACACAGAGAGTCCCCAGCGAAATTCAAGCCGTCATAAATGCGAATGGTGGACATAGCCCGTATTAATGTACACTGTTGGGGTTCGGATTCTTTTGATCACTTATTGTATACGACCCGACACTGAGAAACACAGCAAAAGAATTTCATTGAAGGCTGTTCTGAAACATAGTGGTACCAGCGGAAAAATGTCTCTGTCAGAGCACTAAAAACACTGTTTAAAACACTCTGAAAAGTGGGTTACCAGCTGCCTCATTCGGCAGCCCTGAGCACCTTTAAAATATTTCCAAAAATTTTGGCAAGAAAATACATTCGTGATGTCTATACTGTGCAACTCAGCTCACGCCCTCAAGCCCACGGTTACTGGTTCATCGTCGTAATTTGCTCATATCCACCACTCCTCCCACTTGCCCATTTTCAAGTCACTCATTGAGATCAACTCATTGTCATTATCTCCTTGTGTACCTCTGTTGCTGTCTCTTGTCCCACAGCCACATTTTCCTCCTCTCTGTTCTTCTACTACTGTCTCTCCCGCTGTCACTGTCTCTCTCTTGCTTTTTTTTACTGCTACTATATCATTCATTCTCTCATCCCCATTGCTGGTGTCTGTTCTCACTCTCTCTCTCTCTCTCTTACTCGTTGTCACCGTCGTAGACTCTGTCTCTCATTATCATCGCACCTCATCCACTTTTTCCTTGTCTTTATTCCTCTTCCAGTGGCTCGGTTTCCTTCACTCTTTTGCATTGCCATTGCCTTCTTCGTTCTTTCTAAGCGGGAACCATTGTCTACTATCTTCCACTAGTTATTACTTTTCATCATTTTCCCAATGCTGTGGCTTCTTCTGTTTCAGCATAAAAAAGCTCGAGTACGTTCACATGAAAGAATTTTTGAGAAAATTCTTAAAGGTGCCGGGAAGGTAGACTGTCGCAGCTGGTACTCCAGTTTTCAAAAATGCTTCAAATGGTTCTAAGCACTATGGGACTTAACATCTGAGGTCATCAGTCCCCTAGACTTAGAACTACTTAAACCTAACTAACCTAAGGACATCACACACATCCATGCCCGAGGCAGGATTCAAACCTGCCACTACAGCAGCAGCGCGGTTCCGGACTGATGCGCCTAGAACCGCCCGGCCACAGCGGCCGGCTTCCAGTTTTCAGTCAGAGTCTTCTGAATAGAAGCATTTTTCAGCTGCTTTCATTCTTTTACCTGCTACGGTAGAGCATGTCACTCATATGAAAAGAATTTTAGGGTTACCTAAAATTTTGATAGTTTACATAGGTGAAATTTAAATACAACTAAACTAATTTTGCACCTCAGACCGGCTTTCATGTGCACAAAATTTTTGCATATGATTCAGTACTTCAACAACATGGGATTCCCAGAACTCTTCTGCTGATAATGCAGACACTTTACAGTATATTTCTCCGTTCTTCGTCACTTCAAAAAATACGTTTGCGTTTCATACTGGATTTTAAATGTGTGGGTAGGGTAACTTTGAACCTTAGGGTAACTTTGAACCTCTGTATCTCGGAATCGGAAAAAGGTAACAAGAAAATTTTCAAAGCTGTTCGAGAGAAATTGCAGCCATTTGCCGTGCATAGCCTTCTTGGTATTCGCGGCTCGGTTTTGGTAGCCAAAAAACATATTTTTCGGTTTTTCTCAGTAGCCTCCTGTGAACAGCGTGGTCCAAAAGCCCTTTCAGGTACACCTTAGACCACATCTAAGCAAAGAGAAGCAACCAATTTGTTCCATTTGGTTAAGCTGGAGAAAGAGTGTAACATTCAAATTTTGACCATGTATTGTAGGGTAGTTACAGTACGACAAGTCTTTCTGTTGTTCATAAAAGTGGTCCCTAGTCCATGAGCGTTCCAAAACGCTTGACCCTACCTTACTATCATCAACAGAACCCGAGGTATGAGCCCCGGAAAGATCCCGTTTTTATGAGCGGCGTTTTGGAACATGCTGTTGGATGCGTACCGATTGTCAATTTTACACTTCATTCCTTAGAGAGGAGAAATTTATGAATACGGAGATTGTTAG